>NW_025963835.1:28380708-29033983 GCF_023055435.1 Haliotis rufescens | reverse complement strand
ACCTAAAATATGAAATTTAAATGCACTGTTTTTCTTTTTAAAAGACATCAAACAAATGGATAGCATGGACAGTCCCCATACATCCAATAAAAACATTCATGAGATAAAATAAAACATTGAGCAAAATCTGGACACAGGTAAAACTAGTTTCAGGAAAATACTTTTTGTCCAACTGATGTCAAGGTCCAGCAATAAGTAGTGAAAAGCCTTGCTTTAGCTCAGCAAGATTCCATTGGAAGGTGAACATAGCATTTCGGAAGTCAAACATTGATAAAGTGCAAGGTTCAAACTGACATGCCAAGCCAGTTTAAACTGGAACCGTATAGCTTTACATCAGCTGCAGCTGTAAGCTTGTTTCTACAAAGCGTAGAGTGCAGCTGGTTGTGACCACATTATCTAAACTTTAAAAATGTAGAATATCAATAACTGATTAAAAATTAACAAACAGGTGATCATGTAAAATACTTCTCAGAGTTAAATTTGTAACAGTAGAAAATCCTGTACGAAATGTGCTCAACTGGATTCCTTGACCGAAACATGCTCTCAAATTTACATTGTTCCCATTCCAATCGCTTTAAAATGGATCTGGTTAACTGGTGGGAGTAGGGGGTTTGTGCAGCAATCATCGATTATATCATTTACTTTATTTTTTCATACTTGTTTTTTTTACGTGGTAAAGTTTCTCACTACAGACACATTGTGGTGTTAATCAAGTAACTTAATTTTCCACAGTCAGTCAATGAGTGAGTTGGGTTTAAAGTCACTTTAAACAGTATTCCAGTTATATCATGACATGTCAGCTTAATGTGAGAGGAAAATCTGAAGTGATGCAGGTCTCAGATGTTGACAACTTTGGTGAAACCCACGAGAACGAGTATGGTGCTGACAAACCTAGACAGACAATTGGGGCGAACTTGGATTCAAACCCCTGATTATAGGTTTATGGCGTAGTCAAGAGATCTCTGACATGTTGTCCAATTTATCAAATCTAATAAAAATGTATTGAGACCTTTTACATCAAAAATTGCACATAGATACTTGCATAAACACAGGTGAGTGAGTTAGTTTGAAAACAATGATTAACCCCATCAACAATCTTGCTTTCCCAGCAATGGGTCAAAATTGGATTTCCAATATGGCTACCACGGCAGCCAAATTGAAATTCAAATCTGAATAATTTCCAATATGGCTACCACGGCAGCCATATTGAAATTCAAATCTGAATAACTTAACCTGAGACAACCCCTAGCGGGTCACATAAAATTTAACTTCAATTTAACTTCCGAGGACGAATGCTTGTCCATGAAATAGGTCAGCTGACCGTTTGACCAGTTGACCTGACAACATGCTTGAACATGATCAAGTTTCATTTTAGGAGAACCTTCCCCTAGGCTGACCGTACCTCCAGATATTGCATAGGAACCTATTATACTTCAGTTGTCCTGTGGAGATAACGTGAAACGATCACCATGGTTACCATACAAATGTATACTCTTTGCCTGACAACTGAACTTATCACAGTGACTATCAGTATTAAACATGTTTCCTTCACACTTGCATATTGTCAAACAATTTGAATTGTATCTTTTCAAGAATGAACACACAAACCAGAATGAGAAGTTTATTTAAAAATGTACTTAAAGAAGGTCTGAAGATATGACTTATATGATTATTGTTATGGCATCAGAAAAATTATCCTTGACATAACGAAACCACTGAATTCCGTGAATCCACAGAAAATTCTCATCCAAATTTACACAAAAAGGAATAATGTCGTAATTTTCATCTATCTGTTTTAATTTCTCCAGTAATATTCCTGATACAAATGAAACACACAACACAGCCATGATTAGTAGTTTTGCTCCAGCAATATCTATGTTGATAGTTACGGCAAATACCTAATAAAACTATGCAGCGCCTAACTGTCTTACCAAAATTATGTCAAGATGTTTACATGTAAAAAGTTCATATCAAACAATGAAAGAATATGGCACAAAAACATTTATCAAATGAAAATGTGAAACACGTCTTATTGTGATGAGGCGATGAGAGAAACAAATCAAATAGGGAAATGTAGCGATCTTGCTACAGGTGAATTGTAACATCATACACGGAGATGACATATGCTCATATATCTCATTATTTTACTATGTGATATAATATTTATCACACTCTTTAATATGTCATGCAGTATAGCTAATCTACAATCTCATTACATTCGAATCTTTTGCTCTGATATGATACCTCTTTGTGTGAAGACGTGATGACTTCTCCTATTTTGAAAATTTGATTGTACAAATAAAAAATAAATAACACAAATATCCCTTTGTTGGTACTCGTTTTTGGGTGTGGTTGTCAATACATAACAACAACAATACAACGGTGCAGCCTTATTTATCCACATTTGGAACTGGTCATTTATTTCGTTTTTTTGAGGAGCAGAAATCAAACATGCAGGTCCAAATGTTTTGCTCACTCGTACCATGAATTTAGAAGCCTCAGTACTGATTGGCTGATTAGAAAGATCACCTGACGCAATCTAGGTATGAAGGTGTCATCAAATCTTCTCGCAGAGATGTTCATATTGAAGTAAAAGGTATGATTTGTACAAGATTGTCTATTCTACAGAGTATATTTCCAGACAGATGATAAGGTGTCATTATGTCCTGGACTGTAATACTCTATGACCATACTAGTAATGGAAAACTTTAATGTAGAATAATTAAAATTATTCATTTACAAACATGTACAAGATGAATTCATCGTCAAAACTTCACGCGTTTGTATACACTACGTTCCTCCATCATCTATGACTACATACGACCATTGTCCAGTGAAGCTGCTCTTCCTATCCATCCAACAAGAAGAAAACCAGGAGTGCTCAGACCAATCAGAGCTCAGATTACATCACACAATAGATGCCACAACCCTGTGACCATCTACCCTATACATTGCTTCAAAATCAGGCAATGGTAGGTTCGAACAAACTTCATCCACAGAGGGGGGCTCATTTGACCGTGAGTGTACGGCATCATTTCATTAGGGAACTAAAAACAAACGTGTCACAATAGACTGGTCGACTGCCTCTGTTGTGCACATTACACAAAGCCAGCAAGCTGAGAATAAGCATAAGTGAGTGAGTATGGTTTTACGCCGCTTTTAGCAATATTCCAGCAATATCATAGCGGGGGGCACCAGAAATGGGCTTCACACATTGTACCCATGTCGGGAATCGAACCCGGGTCTTCGGCGTGACGAGCGAATGCTTTAACCACTAGGCTACCCGACCGTCCCAGAATAAGCATGAGGGGAGGGGACCAGTCTAGCTTTACTATCACACCGCAAATTGGTCTATATATTCACTGCTGATTGGGGAACGTATTGTATACAAACCAGTGAACTATTGCTGATGCCGATGCAGTGTGTTGTAACCTCAATGGTCCCATCTGTATAGCAGGGGAGATCCATAGGGGAGATCCACAGGGAAGTTCCACAGGGGGAGTTCCACAGGGGGAGCTCCACAGGGAAGTTCCACAGGGGGAGTTCCACAGGGGAGTTCCATAGGGGGAGCTCCACAGGGAAGTTCCACAGGGGGAGTTCCACAGAGCAGGCACACAGAACACACACACACACGCATAGATATACAGTATTCCACTCACCCAGGCCTGACACTTACCACTGCTTGGCGCCACAATCTACCTACCCTGGCTTCATACACTAAGGAGATCTACATTAAATTCTCAGGTCCATTTCATTATAAATTTCATGTTTAACTTTAGGGCCCACTTGCACAAACTGATCTTAGCGCTAAGATGATCTTAGCCCCCATACTTTAACATAGGCTTACGATAGTCTTAGCGCTAAGATCGCTTTGTGCAAGTGGGCCTAAGTCATTTTCAGTCCTTTTTATGTTGTGTATCATATGCTACTCAAAAGAAGTTAAAGAACACCCAATTCTTTCATATCACTATATTAAAGCTGTCAAGGCATGATTAACTATAGTGATATGAAAGAATTGGATGTTCTTTAACTTCCGTTGAGTAGTACTCTCCGCTCTATCATGATAAATACCCTGAACCCATCGCCATCATAACTGTATCCATCCAAGTCTCTCCTGTCTCTCCCTTACTACAGGACGTCTCTCGCTCATGAGAGCAACTTGACTGGACGGCTAATTTTGAATTCCATTTGGGCTGAAAACAAATCTGTGGTCATGACTGGTCATTGAGTATAGAATGGAGTACTCCCTTCGATAATTAAGGATGTTGTTTTTCCATTTTCTCTCATCTTCCCAAGGCAAGGAAGTTAACTGTCTGTAAAAGTCCAGTTTCCATTTTTGCCAAACTCGGCTGGAATTCCGGAGTTACATTTTGGGTGGACTAACACGTCTATGCATCGTCCGATCAAAATTGGGAAGAGAAATTGACATTCAGTCAATAAACAACATGGGGAGTGCCAACAAATGGGCATTGACAGATGTTTTTCAAATCTTTCATGTTTCTAATCAAGGAGCTCAAGTGATTTGATATACTTCACGAGGTAAAATCCATTTCATTACATAAAGATCTTGATTATTGATCAGATTGTCTTGACAGGGTGCCACCGTTTTGTTGGAATCAAATGCAAGAATATGAGAGGTGGAATCTGATTGGTGGGACATAGAGGGACATAGGAGGGACATAACTGGTGGCACTATGATCGAGCCACAAAATTCCAGCCTAGTTTGGCAAGGGAAGAAACTGGACTTTTATAGTCCCTTGCCTCAGGAAGATGATTTTCTGTCTGTTCCCCAAGGCAATGTGTTCATCATGAGCCTGTTGATAAATGTGAGGCCTGAATGTTTGTGACATCTTGTCAAGTTAAAGTCATCCCATTGTTCATGTACATGTCACACAAGATGTAACCGCACAGGAAATATCAGTTTTGAGATTATTTTTGTTCTGATTCCCCTGCAATGTAATTGTATGATGTAACAGTTATATATCTTTGTACAAGACCGTAGGCTGGAACAGGTACATATCTTTGTACAAGACAGTATCTTGTAACAGTGATATATCTTTGTACAACAAGACCGTAGGCTGGAACAGGTACATATCTTTGTACAAGACAGTATCTTGTGACAGTGATATATCCTGGTACAAGACAATATGCTTTAACAATGATATATCATGGTACAAGACATAATCCTGTAACTCATATATCATGGTACAGGACAGTCTAGTATAACAATGATATATCCTGGTACAAGACATAATCCTGTAACTCATATATCATGGTACAAGACTGTATGCTACAACAGTGATATATCCTGGAACAAGACTGTATACCATAAGAATTATATATCCTTGTAGACAGTATGCTATAACAGTGATATATATATGTTACAACTAGACAGTATGCTATAAAGTAATATATCGGAAAAGACAGAATGCTATAACAATGATATATCCTGGCAGAAAAACTGTCACTGGTAGGATGACTAGAACTTCAAGTACTTCACGTCAGTGGATAACAATAATATGAATAACAATGATGATAATAATAATAATACAAGCTGTCTAGGTACAGTGAATGATCTACCTGGAATGCATAGTAACCGGTGATAAACAATGCAGAACAATCGTCAGTCTGACACACCGCGTGGACCCCGGAGCAGACGCCGTTCCAACGGCACGACACTTGTTAATAATCAGCCTTCTCACCTCTACTAGTGAATCTTGGCAGGTGGTCATCGCCAAGGCTCACATATACTGCTAGAATAAAACACGGAGGACATACCACTTGCAAAATCATGTTCCCACTGTCAACTCGAAAATTATGGCAGTTCTATATAGTTCCTGGCATTGACCAGACCAGCTTTTCACAATCTCATTAAAATCAGATCTGTTACACTGATCAAATATCTGTGAGTGAAGATCTCAGGACACCTCTAAAGGAGAATATGTTGGATGATCTGTGAGCGAACTTGTCCACCCAATCTAAATGAAGGATGTATGGGTTTTTTAGCCAATCAGATGTCAGCTTTCTGAAACAATTCAGCTTTCTTTTTTTTCATTTACCCTTTGTTTCGGAAATTTTGATAAAAAAACTGCCACAGAAAACAAATTTTCCTTTGATGGTACCTCCTTGGGTTGTACATGCCATGGCACTTTTATAATAAACTAAAGGATGATTCAATATCCGCAACAATTTATTTATTTATCTACATTCAGAACTTGCCATTTTAGTTCATTTTCAAGAAACAGAAAAGGTATATGCTGATCTGAATGCTTCACTCACACATACTGAGACTTCAAGAGCCTCAACAGCGAGGACCCTCAGGAGCCTTTAGGTGCCTCGTCACTGATTGGCTGATTGAAAGTTCAGCCGACATGACCACCGATGGAGGTGTTGTCAGATCTTCACAGTAAAATATGTGACATTAATGAGATTACATCTGTCATGAAGTAATTACTTTGATAACATAATTTTGATTACCCACAGAGTTTGAAACTAGGCTTCAGTTTTATCTTCTGAAATGTTATTTTCTCACATCAGAAAATCAGAAAAATTAAGCTTTTCTGTACTTACAGATTATATACAAACTATTTATTTCTTTCAAACTTCTATAACAAAACATCAGATTCCTAAGGGAATCTTTGAGAGTGAGCGAGTGAGTGAGTCGGGTTTTAACAGTATTCCAGTTATATCATGGTGTGTCAGCTTAATGTGGGAGGAAAGCCCTAAGTGATGCAGGTCTCAGACGTTTACCACTTCGGTGAAACCCACGAGCACGGATATGGTGCTGACAAACCTAGAAACCCACAGTCATAGGTTTCTGGTGTGTCCAAGGGACGCAACTCTGCACAGCGAATCGCGGCGCCCTAGACGACTGGGCCACCCATGCCCCGAAACTTTGAGAGACTGCAGCATGAAGGAATATACTAATCAAAACATTGTGTTTATTTTCCCCCCTTCTATCGAAAGCATTTACTCGTCTGTGCATGTTGATAACTTGAGTTTATCTTCTAATGCCACAGATGTCAGATAGGAGCCAAATAGACATTCCTTGCACAGACCTTCAGCAGGTACAACGAAATAGTAAGTAAGATATTTTTGTTTTCATAACCTGAAACATTTAGAGCATATGCAGAACAATCAACTTTCTTGTTTATGCCCTATGTCAAGTGAGTGAGTGAGTATGGTTTTACGCCGCTTTTAGCAATATTCCAGCAATATCACGGCGAGGGACACCAGAAATGGGCTTCACACTTCGTGCCCATGTGGGGAATCGAACCCGGGTCTTCAGCGTGACGAGCGAAAGCTTTAACCGCTAGGCTATCCCCCCTTATGTCAAGATGCAGGAGACAGGATACCTGCTTGAATGATGGACAGTAACACAAGGAAATATTAAAGCTGAAAATAAGAAAAGAATTCATGACGGTATTTGAAAACCAATGTCAACAGAAATGTTACTTGTTTCCTCAAAGCCGAAAAATCAGCTTTTAAAAATAAGTTGCAGCTGACCAAAAAAGTTCAAAATTTTCGACCACAAAATTTTTGCTTTCTATTTTCATACATGTGCAAATGGCAGCCTGTCTATTTAACAAGGATCTATCTATGCAGTACTTGTACATGATATAGCAACAGGCCTTTAGGTGATTTGTTTATGTCAGCTTGATGTGGGAGGAAAGCCTGAATAACACAGTCTTTAGACAATTGATTACTGATTGCTTATTGATTACTACTTCGATGAAACCGACAAGCAAAGGCATGGTGCTGACCAACCCATTATCACAGGTTTCTGGCACGTCTAAGGGAGGCAACTCTGGGCAGAATATTGCAGCGCCTTAGATGCTTGGAATATAAGCCAGATAATGTCTCTCAATGAAGAGGGAAAGTGGAGTGTTTCGTCAACTGAGAGATTGAGCTCTGACCGTACTCAAAGCTCAGAAACCAACACTTACCAAACCACTGACTATTGTTGTCCATATGAGTACAGTTGTTACCCAATATTATGAACAATTTTTCCAACTTACATCATCATATGAACCTGTATCAGTTAGTGTCTACCTCTGAGACATCTTTCATCATGTGGCCTTTGATTCAAAACAGCAAGTAGTAGCTTGAATGTCAGGGCCCTGTTCAACAAAGCGATCTTAGCGCTAAGATGATCGTAACTCCCATACTTTGACATAGGTTTACGGTAGTCGTAGCGCTAAGATGATCGTTATTCCCTTACTTTAACATAGGCTTACCGTAGTCATAGCGCTAAGATGATCATAATTCCCTTACTTTAACAAAGGCTTACGGTAGTCATAGCGCTAAGATGATCGTAACTCCCATACTTTAACAGGCATACGTTAGTCGTAGCACTAAGATCGTGGCCCAGGTCAACACACGGGATCAGGTCCTCAATACAGACAATACAGTGATTACTAAGAGTAACAAGAATAACTTGTCACTCTGTAAATATTCTGTAAATGGCCCACAACTGACTTTCTTTTAAGCAGGTCAATGCCGCTTTCTTACCACTGGTTCTCTTACGCTCTCAATGTGTGCAATGTCTAATTTTATAAAATAATAGCAATATCAGAAAAGTATGTGGAACATGTTTTTACGACAAAGGAATTACAATGTGTTGTGTTAGCTTGTGTAATATGCATCATATCATTATACCAGAGTAGGAAACATACTTGAAAATATATACTCATATTCATCACTGGAAAGCTTAAGGAAAAAGCAACATTTATGAAGTCTTCAAAATTAAGCCATAACTCACTATCAGTTTGTTTTGCTCCAAACAAGATTCCAATGATCAAAACTGCAATAGTAAAAGGCGAAACTGTTCTATCTGTGGCTGTATGTGTGAACCTACTACATGTGGTCACATGACCTCTACAGGCGTCCTCTAAACCATCTGCAGGTGCACAACATGCCATAAGAAAACGAGCAGAGGTCAAAGGTCATAACAAAGTCGGAACATGGTAATCACACATCAATGGCCGGCAAGGGATTCACAGATAAACACACGCACAAGGGTCCTGATGGGTAAATTGCTTAGCGTTAAACGCCAGATGAATCAAATTTCTATTGCGAAAGATCAATGTAAAACGTCCATAAAAACTGCTTATTGTAAATATAACTGTTACTGTTTAGTGTTATCTGCTAAAATCTCATAAACGTTGTATATCACAAGATCCAATGACACACAAAAATAATGTTGGGTATTTGTAATACATGATTTGCTGAAATTAAAGAAAAGCCAAACCAGCTTTGCCTACAAACTGATGAACTGCTTTTGCAGAGATGATTTTACAGTTCAGATTCGACTTGACAGCCTGTCCACTTCTTGTGATTTTTTCATGACTAAGCGGAAAAAATACTGACTAATGACTAAAGGCCCCAAATATGACAGACTACTGACTTGTGACTTTCCCCATAAGAACCCTAATGCATGTCATCTGTGGAATGCAAACTGACCGGATCTGTCTATTCCTCCGACAGTCTGTCCGTCCCTCGCCCAGTCGCCCACGGCACAGAAGCAACGAGTCCTACATGTTATATACATCATCTATATCAGTTAAGGCCACACAAAATTAAATACTTCTTCATCAGATTATTCAGCCAAAAGTCATGCAAGTTTTTTCTCAACATATAACCTTTAAAAGAGTTGAGCAATTCAAAATTTTGGTGGATTTTATTTAAGTGAACTGAGTTCAGGACTCAAAGGTCAAGGTCAAGGTCAACATCAAGAATTTATTGCGTTCTTGGATGCAACGTGGAAACAGTTATTCCTCACCAAAAAGTCATTATCTTGTCATGCCTACAAATTTCAAGCGGATCCCTTCAACAAACAAGTGATTTGTCACCGAGGCAATTTGGCAAAAGTGATTCGGACGAATAAGTGATTATTTTGCTGTGGCCTAAGAGTGCGAAATCCTGTTGGCTAAACGACTGACTCGCCTGTGCATTGTGAAACAAAACAGTGACCAGAACAGTGTGAGTTTGGTCAACTAGCCAAGATGCTGCTGTCACTACCCTACTCTGCTGGGCTGGTAGGCATGAGCTCACGTCATGTGATTACAAAAGTCATTTCTGATTGGTTGAGCCAAGCCTCTGGTGTTGATTGGTTGCCTGTACTTGCAGCAGTACTGTGATTGGCTGATCAGTGTCAGCCTCACCCACCGAACACTCCACCTAATGTTGAAGCAAGGACTACCGCCAACACTACCAGACAGATGGCGATCATGATTTTCTTCTGCAACACAGAAACAAACAACAGTTTAATACAGGTAATAACATCACATGCAACAGGTGAGTAGCAGGGAGAAGAGTGTTACGCCGCTTTTAGTAATATTTCAGCAAAATAATGGCAGGGGACACAAGAAATGGACTTCACACTTTGTACCCATGTGGGGAATCAAACCCGATTTTCGTTTTAACCACTATTCTACATCGCGGCCACTGAAGATCTTCATTATAGAACTTTGATACGATAGCGACAGTATTTTTATAAACATTTTGAGTTTATAGACTTTGATAGTGAAAAATGAATGTGGTCAGTAGGTCAAAAATAAAAATAAATGTATCATACAGCAACTGTCATTATCCTAAAGTCATCCTGAAGTATCAGTACATCCTATACACATTCACACAGGCCATCATGTATCTAATTTACTTCACAACATGTTAGAATTGTCCATGACAGCCAAACCCATCCCATCATTAAGCAGTCAATACTTATCCAAGCATGTCCTTCTGAGTACTTCCTGCAACACCTGGTGTCCGTCCTGAACCACCCTGTGTCTACCCTCAGATCGCTACCTTGCAGCTTCCGACAACTCAGTTCTTCACCTAACGCCACTTAACTTTTTTATAAGATTTACACACAAGTTTGTCTTAAGTTAAATGGCAAAGGTGGCATCAAAGAACACCAAATGGAGACATCTGAATATGAATGTGCTTGACCATTGGAACAAACCTGTGTTTTCTGAACTCATGAAACATTAATGCTATTGTTGTTGTTTTTTGCCACACTCAGCAATATTCCAGCTATATGACAGCGGTTTGTAAATAATCGAGTCTTGACCAGACAATCCAGTGACTGACACCATGAGCATTGATCCACACAATTGGGATACAATGACATGCATCAACCATGTCAGTAAGCCTAACCACCGGATCCCGTTAGTCACCTCTTACGACAAGCATAGTTGCCTTTTAGGGCAAGCATAGGTTGTTGAAGACCTATTCTACCCTGGATCTTCACGGGTCATTACAATTACAAAATGTAACCCTGTATCCATTGTAAAACATTATACAAATAATTAATCCTGACGAGATCAATATGCAAAAAGGACCCAAAGACTCGAAGTGGTCTGACGGATTCATGCTGAAATTTGACGCATACTGCATGCATTATTGTTCTTGTAGCTTGATCAATCTTTATCTAACAAATTTGCACATTAAATGGATCCTCTTTTGATTCATAGAACTATATAAACTTGACAATTCATGACTAGGCGGCCTCATGTTCCCAACATAATCCTCATCACGGTAGAGGACTACGAGGCGGCACGGTTTCACCCATCCTTGAGTATCAAGGGTATCGTATCTCCATACGATAACACCCTGAACCTCCATCGCCAACATAACCTTGTTTCGGAAGACCCATCACCATCTCATCTCTCAGTAACAAAACACAGAATTTATCTCACTCATGACAGCTTTTTTCAGAATCACGATATTTTCACGTGCTCAAAACGATGCTAGGGTGGGAAATGTGTTCAGGGTATTGATCTCAAAGGGAGGTGATAAATGTCTTTTTTGTTTGGTTTACGGAATTTTGTTCCCACAAAATTTATTTGTCTTCACATGAACGTTGGTGGCTGAATAAATATTTGTTAAAAAATTCAATAAACATTCTGACATTCCTGAAATATGCCGCTCGAATGCACTCATGAGGCACATGAAAGACACCATTTTCCTACCTTAACGACTGTGCATTTAGATATGTCGTATGTAAGGGCCATAACTCTTATCAGTCTCGGTCGCTTCAAAATGACGGTAACACTTAAGCATATATTTCAGATTCCGCAATGCTAGCTCTTTTCAACACAATCAAATCCAAGAGATATTTCATGTTAACTTATTTATTAATGTATTTTTAAATATCATTAGTGTCGGTACTATAATTAATTTTTTTGGAGAAAAGTCATTTAAATTTTATTGTCATTTTGCAATTTTTCATGTCGGCAGATCCATAAACCAACAAAAAATAAATTAATCACCTAATGGAGACATAATAACCTGGGCCCCATTCCACAAAGCGATATTAGCGCTAAGATGATTGTAACTCCCATACTTTAACATAGGCTTACGATGATCGTAGAAACTAAGATCGCCTTGTAGAACGGGGCCCTGGATAACAAGGATGGATTTCACTGAGGGGTTATAACTCAACACTACCAGTTCCACAAGTGTTCACAGTATACATGTTGAAAGTCTTGCATTGAGACAATCTCATTAAAATCCATGTTTTGCTCAGGTGCCTCTCTGTGTACAACCTCCATAAGTCACTTCAGGTGAAACACAAGCAAACTTTGACCACACAATTTAAATGAAGGATGTGGGTGTTATTCAGACAGCAGCTTTCTAAAATGACTGTTTCATTTATTTACCGCCTTGATTTGAGATTTCCAATTTAAGAAGAAGACCTACACACCACACAAAATGATCCTTCAGTGGTACTCCACTTTGGGTGTCGATGTTATGGATCACAAATTATATGGTGTATAAAATATAAAATATCAAGTAAGGATAAGATATATGTATGAACAACTTCTTTATTACAATCAGGAGCTGTTCATCCACTTATCTTATCCTTACTTAGTACTCCAACTTCTGAATGACTCTCAAAGAAGTAGAAAATATGCACAAGATAATAGCTCGGCCTTTATTGTTTACATCTGAAACTGGTCGTTCAAGTTTACTTTCAAGATACAGAAATCAGATATGCTAGTCGGAATGTTTGTACACAGAACCTGTAGCTGGGAGCTGACTGGCTGATTAGACAGATCACATGACCTCCTTGAGGAGATGTCAGATGTTCACACAGAGAGGCACCATACTTGAGCAAAAGATCCGATTTCAATGGGACTGTGTATTTAGATTGGTGTAGGCTAGAAGAGGCTAGTAGAGGCTAGCAGAGGCTAGCAAAGGCAAGTCACTGAGGTGTGGACATGTCACAGCAGGCAATGAAAAAGGTCACACCGAGGTCACTGGGTAAGTTTTATTTCCTGACTCATATGTGCATCACAGAAAATTACAAAAGTAACTGAATTGCTGAAGACGTAACAAATATGATTATCGATGTAGCACGCCTAGACAGACAGTGGAGGAAGCTGAGGGGTGCTGCTGGGGTGTCGTCATTCCAGGGGATGGATGCTGTATGACTCTTGGCTCAACAAGACACACGACCCACAAAAATACAGGCTGTCGTTCTACCGACACCATAAGGGTGACGCAATACACCGAAACTCCTATACATTGATACTCGTGGCCTACGATACGATATGCTACACCTACAGGCCTGTATCGTGGTACTTGACAACACAAAGTACATATTTTTACTCACTTGACGAAAGAATAACTATATCTAAATAGGGATAACTGTGAGCTTGAAAAGTACTTGGAAAGTCCCGTACTCGAAAATCAGCTGTTTTGGATCATTTTGGCCTATTTAACACCAAAACCCAAGACAAGAATTTGGGTACTGGGGCTATTATGCCTTTTTACACCAAGGAAAGACTAGCTATGGGGTACTGGGGACCCATCCTATATTTTACACCAAGGAAAGACTAGCTATGGAGTACTGGGGACCCATCCTATATTTTACACCAAGGAAAGACTAGCTATGGGGTACTGGGGACCCATCCTATATTTTACACCAAGGAAAGACTAGCTATGGAGTACTGGGGACCCATCCTATATTTTACACCAAGGAAAGACTAGCTATGGAGTACTGGGGACCCATCCTATATTTTACACCAAGGAAAGACAAGCTATGGAGTACTGGGGACCCATCCTATATTTTACACCAAGGAAAGACAAGCTATGGAGTACTGGGGACCCATCCTATATTTTACACCAAGGAAAGACTAGCTATGGAGTACTGGGGACCCATCCTATATTTTACACCAAGGAAAGACAAGCTATGGAGTACTGGGGACCCATTCTATATTTTACCCATGGAGAAACAGGCAAAGTGTTTGAGTGAGTTGCGTATAACATTGCTTTCAACAGCATATCAATTAGATTACAACTTTTCAGCTACGAGAAATAATTAACTACTTTGTTAAAGCACATGTGGACAGGTTGGTACTGACACACCTAGAATCATGATCGGGGAGATTCTACTGTTAGAACCACGGACCAGTTAGGAAGTTTTCAAAACAAAGGGACACAACTCTGTAGAGCAAGTATACCATCCTGCCCAGTATACACTGTTACCACACCTGTCATACAGAGCTAGCACACCTGGTCAGATTAGCAGCACCCTGGTCTGTCAATGGACTAGCCCATCACCCCTGGGGATGGAATAAACCGTCTGTCTGAGCGTGCTACATTCACAGAAAATAAGGAATGGAAATGGGTTGGTCTAACAGATTTACAATGAGGAATCAACAGAAAAATGACAAAATTATATCTAAACAAACACATGCCGCTAACAGGACAGTGCAGAGGAAACAGTGTGATCCATCTAAGGACAGGTACAGCTGCTGACACTGAGACAGCATCCAGCTCATACATCATCTCAATAACAAGCAAAACTCCACACACAAATAATATCCTATAATATACAACTAAATGAGCAATTGGAGGCTAATTAAATTCATTTTATCGATTTTACTCTAAAAACTGAATCGTTAAAAACTACACTACTTCCCTAAAGTCGACATGTGAAGATCCCTCTTACAAGGAGCTTACTGTCCATATCAGGTTATCAAATAGAACAAATGAAAACAAAATAAACAACAAAATATACAACCATGTATCTCAGTACAATGTCCTGTGGATTGGAAGCTCACTACAGCACGTCCTATCATTATTCTATTCCACTGTTCAAAGCTGATGTAGTTTGCACAAAAACAAATTCAAGAAATCAGATTTGCAATCGGAATATTGTTGTTTCTATCACCAATGTTTTTTGCATATTATGATCAAAATAATTTGTTTACACACTCAATTAAAGAAATTTACATTCACAACTGGTAAGTATGTTTCATCTAAACATAAACACAGCCATGCTAAAAATTTGATGATCCAAATATTGTTGGTCAGTAGGAAACGGCAAGTAGGTAGAAGAGTTTGGTCCTTTAAGAGACCAAATACTTACTGCCCTCTGCCCTCTGCCCTCTGCCTATTGCCTCTACTAACTCCAATTAGAAAAACTAACACAAATGAGCCATATTTCCATATTTATTCTTCCTCTTTCCTCTAAAAGAGTCAAGAAAGAAATGAAAGAAAAAAAAAGAATATATTTACAAAACAAACCAATCAATGTGTATTGATAACAATTTGTGAAAGACCCCTTATTTCATAGTTTTAAAAAGTAGTAACTTCATATTTTATATTAAACAGTATTTCATTTAAACTTTTTTGATAAAATTTAAACTTTTACAGTAGTATATTTGAGTTGTTTTAAGTCAGTACGACCATCAAGCACTCAATGTAAGCCACACTGCTGGGTCTCGTTCTCATTATGATTGTTGGAATAAGTCCATATATAGTCCTTGCTGTATTTACACTGCCTGCTTCACATCTATTTTTAGCTGATAGCCCAGTTGGGATTTCCCTTTCATTAATGCCCAATATGTGAAGGGACATATCTGTATTATTCATCAGATATATTTGATATTGCACCTTTCAGCCAATTTATTGGTAACAAATTAGCATATTCAGATAAATGTTGAATAAGAAGAAAATTAATATATAATTATATAAATTTATTTAAAGCTGTGGAATCTTTCGATTTCAAAGCGTTTTGCAAACCAATCATTCCTGGTACCATGATTCAGATAAACGTATCAGGGACTAATCGTTATACATTTTAGGAATGGCATACGTAGATACTTTCTTGCCATTACAATTATCTTTAACAATAAATAGAATTATTTGTGACACAATACAACATGGGATATAGTATATACACTTGAATAAAGCTTTGATTTAATTTGATCACATAATTGTTCACATAACAACTGTAAAACTATTTATAATGAAGTCAAACGACCTTGTACCGTAAATTCCCAACATAGAGAATAGTGGTCACTCTTCTTGACTCAAGGCAGCCTTTCAAAGCCGTTTTCTACTTTTGTCAAGTTTAATATCTGTTAAAAAATATATAATTTTATTTTTCGAAACAAATATTATTTGATTATGTGTTCTATCACCTGATCTGCGTCAAGCCATTGTCATCATCTGGGCTTCTCCTGCTCTGTTTATTTCAACTCAACCTAAGCACACGTTTTTATTCTATATTTACAATTAACAGTGAAGGTGCTATCCGTTAGATTCATGTTTTTCTATTGTTGTGAACCAATACATGTAATCTCGGTCAGTTGAATGAAGTTAATTTGCAATCAGAATGAAATCACACTGAAACAATATTACTTCCCGACCGATTTCAACAGACTCACATCAAGTGGTTTTACAGGATGACATCCCACAGAGCAATGTAACCATGGATACCGATCCTCATTCCACGATGCGACCATAGCACTAAGACGATCGTAACTCCCTTACCTTAACTTTGACATAGCGCTAAGATTGCTTTGTGGACTAGGGTCCAGGCCCACAAGCACAAAGGTATCGTAGCGCTAAGACTCATTCAATATTAATAGAGGAGGTATGATGGTCTGAGATCTAAGATCACTTTGTGCAAGTGGGCCCTTTTCAGTTTCAACCAGAATATTTTATTGCCCTGATTTGGCCATCCCAGTCTGCCAACCATTGGTCTGTGTTAAAGGATAGCAGTTATAACAGCCTAGCACTACAATCACTATAAGAAAGAGGTCAGCTATTCCTAGCATGAGTCATAGCACTCTCATTATGACATTCTGACAAGCCTACTAATGCCCGAGAAATTAGGTAAGTGATTTCCTACAATCATGTATATAAATATCCACAAAAACACAAGTAAATATTTGGACAGACAGATATTGCCTGGAGAATATGTCCTTCCACACTTGTCTAGAGGTCAAGGACACACAGACGGTTGCAGGGTGAAGGTCATTTTGGGTATCATGGGAAATAACTCTACAGATACACTGATGATTCAAATGGGAATATTTGGAATGTTTTTATATTGTAACAGTTTGTGACATTGTAATATACGATTCATAAATACTGATTGAAAAATACGGCTCACTCACAGACTCCTAACAGCACCATTGCCATGAATAGGTGAAAACTTGAAATACGGGAGTTTTCAGAACTACAACTAAAACAATTTAGCCCACAAATACGATGTTTTTTATGCCTAATTCAAAGTTCAGTCATTAAAATCAGTTTTCAAAGTTCATAAATGTGTTCATGAAAATAACACAATCTCATTTCTCCAGGTCAACTCTTCTCGTCATCCAGGAACGTGACCGGAGAATTAACAACATCTATTTTTGTGACATGTTTGTGTTATGAACTCTTTTGATATAAACAATGTTGCACCACAGTTAAGATAATAATATACATATATACACACATCACGTGTACTACCCTGAAACTACTGTGACAGTAACCATGGCAACACTGCAAGGACAACTGTTGGCTCTCCAGGGAGCAGGTAGGCTACAAAGAATTTTGCCCCAATTAACACCATCGAAAATATATATCGTGATAGCCGCGGTTACCATTGCTATCACGTGTTCTTCATTTAACACCAGTTTGTTTTCATTTCACTACACGGTACAGGTTTTAGAAAACAAGATGGTGGGTCCTTCGAAAACAATGGTTTTGGTTTTCGATCAGGACTCATTTAAATATCACTTTTGATGAAATAAAGTGTATGTGTTCGGAAGTGACGAGGGAAGAGATATAGATGGTATATAGATGTTATAAATATTTTATTATTTACAGCCAATCCGAGATTTAAAAGTATCATTGTTATGCGATGTAAAAAGAATCAACGAGTTCAGTTCTCTTAGATAATATTATAAGAGATAACTGTGTTTATTCGTTTTTCAAGGTTTGTTTTTTGAAAATGTTTTAGAAGCAGAACCAACCACATGGATTTCTTCAGTGAGTGAGTATTGTTTCATGGTTTACTGCTTTTAGAAATATTTCAGCGTTTTCAAGGCATCAGAGTGAGTGAGTGAGTTGGGTTTAACGCTGCTTTGAACAGTATTCCAGTTATATTGCGGCATGTCAGCTTGATGTGGGAGGAAAGCCCGAACTGATGCAGGTGTCAGACGTTTAGCACCTAGGTGAAACCCACAAGCGTGGGTACGGTGCTAACAAACCTGGAAACATAATTGGGGCGAACCAGGATTCGAACCCAGAATCATAGGTTTCTGGTGTGTCAAAGGGACGCAACTCTGCACAGAGAATCGCTGCACCTTGGACGAATGGGCCACCCATGCCCCCTCACGGCATCAGAATCAGGCTCCACATATTGCACATATTGACACGTAATGATGGAGCCACAAAGTGTTCAAACCTGTCAATAGGCCCAGGGCTTAGTTCCAGGGACCTGTTCCACAAAGTGATTGTAGCGCTAAGGTTATTGTACGTCCCATACTTTAACATAGGCTTACGACTGTCATAGTGCTACAATCACTTTGTGGAACGGGGCCCAATCGATCAGTCTGAGAGAAAACGAGTTGTCCCATCACAACCCCAAGGTCTTATAGACCCAAACCTGTCATCCTTGCAGTGTTGTAACTATGGTTATTATTGTGGGTCTATTGTGACATTTGGTTGCTATGGCTACAAGTCTGTACAGAGCTGTACAGTAAATGTGTAAAACAGTAAATCAACAAGTGGGTACACAATGAGCAATGAAGAATGTGCACCACACGGTGTACAGAGCCTGTACACTGTACCACAAACTGTACACCTGAATAACCTCAACAACATATGCACCATCATCCACAACGGAAACTTCATTTACTCCAACCAATGAAATTACCGAGATCTCATATAAAAAAATACTTAACAAGGCCAGATTGTTTACAGACAGACCACACTAATTTGCAAATACCAAACACTCCAAATGACGACTTTTCAAATTGCCTTCACCCCTTAAATAAAAGCAGTCTGGTTAGCCTTAACAAATGTGTTCCACAAATATATATTTTGTCTGGCCTATTAATTGAAAATTAATTTGAGTACTCCCTAGGTTTTTATTACTTTTACTGAATAACATCTCATTAATAATGACAAATTTGTCATACTTCAATAAAGTTTGGTTTAATTTGATTAATTTCATGTATTTCTGTCTATACTGTGTTATACTGCACATGTTATTGAGGCTGAACAGAAAAATACATCTAAATCAAAATGTACAGAAATATCTAAAATATACTTATAGCACACAATGTGTCTCTCATTCACTGCACATTGAAAGGAAGGCATCATAGAAATGACTGAGGTGTCCCTGTGTTTTTGTCTTCTCATGACTTTGGTCAACACAGGTCAACACAGGTCAACACAGGTTAACACAGGTTAACACAGGTTAACACAGGTTAACACAGGTTTAAGATAAAGTATCTATACTGAACAAAAAAAGTTAAGGATCGTGAAAATTTTTGGAGATATTTTTATGAAATCAGTCTTCGCAACAAAAAATTAACCAAAACAATTTTCATGATCCCTAAGTTTTTTTGTGCAGTATAGTTTCAACCTAATTGGAAACAGTACCAATTCGCACATATTTTTTAATTGAAAACAAAATCAGTGCAACCATGAAGCCAGGGACACTTCCATTCTACCCTGCCTAAAGCCTTTAGGGAAACATTCTATGAGTTGCAATACAGTATAATGTACATCCAGTTGTGATCAGAATGAAATACAAACATCCTCATTCAGTCGATCTGGTTAAAACTCAGTGTAACAAATAAAAGGGGTAAAAAGGTGACTGAGATACTCTTTACTGTGACCTTACATTCAGATGTCGTGGGGGAGTGAGGTAGAGAAAATAGGGCAGTTATTACGGAGAGGAACTGGTTATTTGCTGGGTACAAAACAGGATTAAACTTCGACGCCAAAAACCCACCTGTGTTTCTGATAAAATGGTCCCACAGAGGTAGGTAGTTGTTTCTTATTCTCTACTTTCGTTAACAATGTTTAACATAGATGGCTTGTTTAGAACTGTTTAGTTGCAATGTATCACAAATCTGTGTTTTAAAATAGCTACAGCAACAGTAACATGTGGAAATATATTTTTTTTCAAAATTTTAACTATGAATTTCTTTAATAGTGAGTGAGTGAGTATAGCAATATTTTAGCAATATCGCGGCAGGCATTTCTTTAATAATACATTTGAGTCGCAAGTGAGTTATGGGTCAGTCAGGTTACCCGAAACACAAGTATTCTTGTTACGGCCTAACGAGTCCAAGCATGTGAATCAACAGAAAGTCAGGGCTGTGTTATCAGGAATTGTATCTTAATTTTCATCCCCATCACTATCTGTGCCAATTCTTTTGAGATTACTAACCCGAAATTGTTTCTCAGCATAATTTTCAGTAGAATTTGGAGTTATCATATGGATTATTAGCTGAGCTAGACTGAACAGAATTTTACAAGACACAGGCTTTGGACTAGTGACTAACATCGTAGACTGCCATCCGGTAATGTCCGCGATTTAACGAAAATTTGTCACACATCACTATTAAAAAACAAGTTAATATCTTAATCTGAAACCTGCTTTTAATGACAGACTGCAAATTACTATTTCTCAAGGGGAAAAAAAGGAAAAACAAGATGAACCACCCATCCTGACTCCCCTTTTTTGGATGGGATGAAAGAGGACACATCTATTCTGTGGCCTTATCAACAGTTTCAGATATTAAGGTTTATATTATTCCACTGTTGCAAATATTTTACGGGAGCTTTAGTGCTAATATCATGTAGAGGAATGTTTCGTGTACATGAATGGGACGAGTTCTAGTTTCCGAATGTCCCCCATCTTGACAACTGAATATAAAGTCACAATTGAGAGCTTTCTGGGACAGAGACCTCTGATCATTGTTGGTGCCAGACGAGTCTTTGTTCCTGCTTGTTACCATGGTGACATGAGCACAATAAATAGTGTGACAAACATGACATAACTCGTGAAGGAAAGGTGAAGGTCGGCCACTATCCGGTGCCAACTGTCACTCCAATAATCAGTGCGATAACGGCCAACAGAACAACGACACAAATTATGATTAAAATCTTTTTCTGAAAAACAGAAGAATACAAGACATTAAACATTGAAAATAAAGAAATGACAAAAATATCATGCTGAGAGGTATCATGGCAACAGGAAGGGGTAAATGAAAAGTTACATACAACTGCATCTCAAAAACAGGAACAGAAGTCGAGGAATGCAATACAATGGCGCAGAATCACAAAAAGAACTTTAAACATGCTAAGAAACTTAAGATCTTTTCACACATCCTACATTTACAATACTCACTGCCAGTGCTGACAGTAAGGGTGGTACAAACATAGGCTTTGTGTGGCTCTATACTGTTCTGTATAAATTCTAGCACTTATATATTTTCTTGTATTTCTCTGATCTATGAAAATTGTTTGTTTGTTGTTTTAACGCCACACTCAGCAATATTCCAGTTATAAGACGGCGGTCTGTAAATAATCGAGTCTGGACCAGACAATCCAGTGATTGACATCATGATCATCGATCCACGCAATTGGGATATGATGACATGCATCAACCAAGTCATTGAGCCTGACCACCTGATCCCGTTAGTCGCCTCTTACGACAAGCACAGTTGCCTTCTACGGCAAGCATGGGTTGCTGAAGACCTATTCTACCCCGGAATCTTCCCGGGTCCTGATCTATGTTGTCGCTACCTCCAGGATGTATACTTCCGATAAAAAACAAGGGAACTAATGTTACGAGCACAGCTAATGTTGAGGTGTACATTTACCATACCGTGGCATTGCATCTGAATTAACATCCATCACAATGAAATCTCACATTGCATGAACAGCACTTGATAGACATCCATACAGAATCCAAAGTGTATGCGTCTATAGGGAATTCATAATCACATGCAATTAAGCTACCATATTTATATAGTGCGCACCCATGTATAATGCGCACCCACCTCTAGGGGATTCAGTTTTTTCAAGAAAAAAATATTCAAATATCAAGCACAGAAAAAAATTAAATCGTAGATCTACCCCTTCATCGAATTCCGGTAAACGAACGGGTGATGAGAAACTTGGTGAGTACAAATTCGAAATTTGAGATAAAAAATCACTAGACATGTTGATTTACGGTGTAAACTGTATTTTTTGTTTTGCTAGGCATTGTTTACATCCAGGGATTAAGATTACCTGGTGTATTTTCTCGTAAACTTAGCCAGAAACAGCAATCAGCTGTACACATGTTTTCTTGGAATCTACCGGTAAGCACATGATTAAAAATGCCTCCAATTTGTATCTCAATGGACAGACCAAATGGTGAATTATGCATATGATGGAGGTGGTCATCAATATTCCAAGTTGTCTGAATGTTTGGCAAATCAAAACATGTAATTTCTTGACTGTGGGACAAGTACCGTCAAACGTGTGGGATTGCAATGAGGCGTGGCTGGCATACAAAAAAAATCGTCTCATACATTAATTGCACTACGCAATAGATTTAAATGTGCAACACCAGGGACGGGCTGTGTGCCAATGGTGTTACATCATGTTTACAGACAAATGAAGGTTTCCAGTTCAAGGATTGAAAATGTTGTAGGTGACATAGCCAGGGCAACAATTCTTGACCATGATTGGCATGGGGGCGTTGGAGTAATGGTGTGGGGTGGTATCACATGACAGACCAACTGATTTGGTTATTGTGAATGAACATTTGACAGGCCAGCGATATGTTGACAAAATTTTAAATCCTGTAGTGGTTCCTAGGGGTAAAGGGATACACTCGTGAATCTTGAGATTTCATGCGATGATACAATACACTATATGTATTTTTCTGTATCAATACAAGATGATACACTTGCTAAAATAAATTTCGTAGTACTCATTAATGACCCCCTCCAGCATCTTTGTCAGTCAAAAATCACAAAATGTTTTGTAATGAGTGTTTCAAGTTCATTACTAAAATAGCAGCTACAAAACAGATTCAGCCAGCTTTTTCCTTTTGAACCTGCACTGAAATATTAATAGTCAAGAAGTTTCTGCCCATATTACATAAACATGCGTATCGCGATACATATCGTATCATGACCTACATATTGTATCATGAGCTTGCTGTATGATTTCACCCCTAGTTGTTCCATTTGCTAGAATTATCAGTGGAAATTTAAGATGACAATGCCAGACCTCATCATGCCCATGCCCCGCGAAGTCCCCTGACATGTTCCCAATAGAGCATCTGTGGGATGTTCTCAGGCAGAGGTTGTATGCCAGAGACCAAGCACCTGCCAACGTGGCCAGCTTTGGGTAGTCCTTCAGGCAGAATGACAGGCAACAACAAGAGCAACCACACGCAAGTTAATCAACAACACGCATCAAGGCTTCGCGTATGTATCACCCAACATGGTGGACACACCAGATATTGAGCTACATGCCCGAAATGAATTTTACAGGCATTTGTCGTCATTAGACTTTCACTATCATTTCATCAGTTCCCTTATTTTTTATCGGTAGTACATAAGATATATCTAACTCAACCAGTTAACTCACCCCTCTTTATTTATTGAACCAAAAGAGTAACTTGTCTTTACCTCCAGGATATAACAGATATAGCTCCCTGGACCAGTCAACTCACCAATCTTCGATCCATGAACCTATCAGTGTTGTCCCTACCTCCAGGATATAACAGATATAGCTCCCTGGACCAGTCAACTCACCCACCTTCGTTCCATGAACCTATCACTGTTGTCCCTACCTCCAGGGTATACATGATGTATCTGCTGAAGCTCACCTGTGTCTAACTTTACTCTGAATCAGTTGCCCGTAGGACATGACGTATCTGCCGGTGAACTTACCCGTCTTGCTTTACTCTGATACTTGACAGCTTTCTTCGTGTCCATCTTGGCGGTCTCTATGTAGTCTACTGCCTGCTCCACGTTGTACTCGATCCGATCTATCATCTCTCCCTGAAACACCAACACTTTGTGTAAACAGTCTCTCATCTAGCAGGTGGCATCGCTTGTTTGTTTGTTGCTTAATACCCACTTAGCAGTAGCCCAGCTGTAAATCATCGGGACCAGGCAACCCAGTGAGTGATATTGAGAGCATGATTGAGGTATGAAGAAACGCAATCGACCAAGTCACTGAGCCTGATTTATTCGGTTGCCTCCTGCAACCAGTATAGGCTGCTGGCCTATTCTAACCCAGAATCCCAACAGGGCAGACCAGCATAGGCTGCTGGCCTATTCTAACCCGGAATCCCCACAGGGCAGACCAGCATAGGCTGCTGGCCTATTCTAACCCGGAATCCCAACAGGGCAGACCAGTATAGGCTGCTGGCCTATTCTAACCCTGAATCCCAACAGGGCAGACCAGCATAGGCTGCTGGCCTATTGTAACCCGGAATCCCCACAGGGCAGACCAGCATAGGCTGCTGGCCTATTCTAACCCTGAATCCCAACAGGGCAGACCAGTATAGGCTGCTGGCCTATTCTAACCCTGAATCCCAACAGGGCAGACCAGTATAGGCTGCTGGCCTATTCTAACCCTGAATCCCAACAGGGCAGACCAGTATAGGCTGCTGGCCTATTCTAACCCTGAATCCCAACAGGGCAGACCAGTATAGGCTGCTGGCCTATTCTAACCCGGAATCCCCGCAGGGCAGACCAGTACAGGCTGCTGGCCTATTCTAACCCGGAATCCGAACAGGGCAGACCAGCATAGGCTGCTGGCCTATTCTAACCCGGAATCCCAACAGGGCAGACCAGCATAGGCTGCTGGCATATTCTAACCCGGAATCCCAACAGGGCAGACCAGCATAGGCTGCTGGCCTATTCTAACCCGGAATCCCCGCAGGGCAGACCAGTACAGGCTGCTGGCCTATTCTAACCCGGAATCCGAACAGGGCAGACCAGCATAGGCTGCTGGCCTATTCTAACCCGGAATCCCAACAGGGCAGACCAGCATAGGCTGCTGGCCTATTGTAACCCGGAATCCCGACAGGGCAGACCAGCATAGGCTGCTGGCCTATTGTAACCCGGAATCCCGACAGGGCAGACCAGCATAGGCTGCTGGCCTATTGTAACCCGGAATCCCCACAGGGCAGACCAGCATAGGCTGCTGGCCTATTCTAACCCGGAATCCCCACAGGGCAGACCAGCATAGGCTGCTGGCCTATTCTAACCCAGAATCCCGACAGGGCAGACCAGCATAGGCTGCTGGCCTATTGTAACCCGGAATCCCGACAGGGCAGACCAGCATAGGCTGCTGGCCTATTCTAACCCGGAATCCCCACAGGGCAGACCAGCATAGGTTGCTGGCCTATTCTAACCCGGAATCCCAACTGGGCAGACCAGCATAGGTTGCTGGCCTATTCTAACCCGGAATCCCAACTGGGCAGACCAGCATAGGTTGCTGGCCTATTCTAACCCGGAATCCCAACTGGGCAGACCAGCATAGGTTGCTGGCCTATTCTAACCCGGAATCCCAACTGGGCAGACCAGCATAGGTTGCTGGCCTATTCTAACCCGGAATCCCACCATAGCTGTTATTCTACCACCAAAATACCTGTGGTCTACCAACATACCTGTAATTCTACCAACATATCTGTAATTCTACCAACATACCCGTAATTCTACCAACATACCCGTAATTCTACCAACATACCTGTAATTCTACCAACATACCCGTAATTCTACCAACATACCTGTAATTCTACCAACATACCCGTAATTCTACCAACATACCTGTAATTCTACCAACATACCCGTAATTCTACCAACATACCCGTAATTCTACCAACATACCCGTAATTCTACCAACATACCTGTAATTCTACCAACATACCCGTAATTCTACCAACATACCTGTAATTCTACCAAAATTCTTGTCATTCTACCAATGTACCTTGTTCTACCAACCTACCTGTTGTTCTACCAACATACCTGTTGTTCTACCAACATGGCCATATCCATAAACATATCGTGCAGCTCTCGTATACTGTTCTCCAGCTTGATGATGTCATTATGTCGGGCCTCTATGTCCGCTAATGTTTGTTTTGCTTGCTGTGTCTCCATAATAATCTGTAACACAGAGATGATCATATTATTTTACAAATATCTACAGGCTGCCGGGAGAGAGATGTGAATATGACTGGGATTGGTACCCCTTGCGTGAGTGTTTGTTTGTTGTTTAACGCCGTACTCAGCAATATTCCAGCTATATGATGGCGGTTTGTAAATATTTGAGTCTGGACCAGACAATCCAGCTTTTAACAATATTCCGGTTATATGACAGTGTGTTAACTTATTGGGGGAGGAAAGCCTGAAGCGATGCAGGTCTTAGACGTTAACCACTTTGGTGAAACCCGGGTATTTTGCTGACAAACCTAGAAACATGATCAGGATTCAAACCCACAATCATAGGTTTCTGGCATAGCCAAGAAATCCAACTCTGCACAGCGAATTACTGCATCTTAGATGATTGGGCCACCCATGCCACCTACCCTTTGCGTAAATGACAGGGATGGGTACATACCCCTTGTGTGAATACGACCAGGATGGGTACATATCCCTTGTGTGAATATGGCCGGGACGGGTACATACCCCTTGTGTGAATACGACCAGGATGGGTACAAATCCCTTGTGTGAATATGGCCGGGACGGGTACATACCCCTTGTGTGAATACGACCAGGAAGGGTACATACCCCTTGTGTGAATATGTCCAGGATGGGTACATACCCCTTGTGTGAATACGACCAGGAAGGGTACATACCCCTTGTGTGAATATGACCAGGAAGGGTACATACCCCTTGTGTGAATATGACCAGGATGGGTACATACCCCTTGTGTGAATACGACCAGGATGGGTACATACCCCTTGTGTGAATACGACCAGGACGGGTACATACCCCTTGTGTGAACATGACCAGGACGGGTACATACCCCTTGTGTGAATATGACCAGGACGGGTACATACCCTTCGTGTGAATATGACCAGGACGGGTACATACCCCTTGTGTGAATACGACCAGGACGGGTACATACCCCTTGTGTGAACACGACCAGGACGGGTACATACCCCTTGTGTGAATATGACCAGGACGGGTACATACCCCTTGTGTGAATATGGCCAGGACGGGTACATACCCCTTGTGTGAACACGACCAGGACGGGTACATACCCCTTGTGTGAATATGACCAGGACGGGTACATACCCCTTGTGTGAATACGACCAGGACGGGTACATACCCCTTGTGTGAATACGACCAGGACGGGTACATATCCCTTGTGTGAATACGACCAGGACGGGTACATACCCCTTGTGTGAATACGACCAGGACGGGTACATACCCCTTGTGTGAATACAACCAGGACGGGTACATACCCCTTGTGGGAATACGACCAGGATGGGTACATACCCCTTGCGTGAATATGGCCGGGTTACCGGACTCCAGCATATCCTCAAGTTCCTCATTGGTTGTTGTTCTACCAGCTGGAAGCAGAAACAGAAGGTTACACCATTGTGAATATGAACCGTCCAATATGATGAATGTTAGTCTAATTATCAACACGTGACTGTCCTCGGAGGCAGGAGAGTTCAAACACTCAGACAATCAACAAGTAGTAGACTGATATTGAAGAGATTAATACATTTTTCCCGAAAAGTATAAAACATTTATATCCATTAGTATATTTTTCCCGAAAAGTCTAATACATCTAATGAATCTGCAAACAATGTTGTAATATCCTTTTAACATTAACCAAGTGTACTAATCCGTCTCCATTACGGAGAAAGACTATCGTGTATTCAGTATAAGAAATTGGCACTACTCCTGTTGGCACTATTCCTCCAATAGTTAAGGAATCATAAGGACTAGTAGAAATTTGCCCTTTTCATGGGTTTTGTTATATGTCATCATTATAAGAACTGGTCTGCTTTAACTGTTAGTTTCTATCGTTGGTATTTGGTGCTGATATTCCCCTGCCTCTGACTGACAACATTCCAATATGATTTGTTATACAATAAATATATCAATGTGTTATCCTGTATATCAATGTTATACAATATATCAATGTCTAATACTACATATCAGTATGTTATGGATATCACTGCGTTATAAATGTTTTATTTCATATGAATATATTACATATTACACTATATTCCACATATTATGTTACTTACACTACCTTTTACCACAAAGTGATCCTAGCTCTACGACTACCATAGCTACACTGGAGTATGGGAGTCACGACAGTCGTAGTGCTGGGACCGCTTTGTGGAAGAAGGACGAGGTCAATATCTGTCAAACAGGTCACAAACAGAAAATCATAAACATTTTGACTGATAAATGAACTACTGACAGCTTGACATATTAAATAAATTCATGTTACATTACTGTTTATCATATTTCGTAAAAAATATCTACAATACAACGTTTAAATAAACAAAGTTGCAAGAACTGCTGTAAAAGATTATAATTACCACGAAAATATAAGTAAGAGAGTATGTAATTCATGAGCAAAGAAAAACTCAAACGAAAATAACATTTTTCAGTATGTTGTTTATGTGGTAGAGAGTTTTAATGCACAAAGCAAACACTAGCCATATTGATGAAGAATAGACCTATAATCTGTGGAGGATGAGGTTGAGATGATAAGAGTATTTGCACTTCTAAAAGTTTGTGTTGAAAGATGAGAATAGTGCATGATATGCTATATAAACTGCAGGCTATAGATACTCAGAGCACTGATCGCGAATGTCCAGGTTATAAGTGGAATCTACAACAGAGCTGTAGGGAATATATATACACAGCATGCAGAAATTAGTCACCTCATCGGTGCCATCAGTGTTTAACTAGCGCTAGCTTATGCGCAAACGCAATGAGCATGTTGTCAAATTTAAGCATTTGGAACAAACATCTATCAAATGTGATATATTAAGCAGATATTGGCGGGGATCTAACTGCTAGACCATTTCTACCACTATCATGTTCATAATCTTAAAATTCCATGCAGCTCTTTCTAGGCTAATCTATGCTCTTCTCTATCAATTTGTTGGAGCTTGAAAATTCATGACTGGAATATCTTGTTTCTAGTTTCCTTGTCATTCATGTACATATTATCTATGAGAACCTGACAACTATGTGAATACTTTCTACTGCTTGACCTAATGTTTTGTTTTAAGTGACAAGCATGCTTTTAAAAATTTCCAAATATAGACATCTATAAGATGCATATACTCTATATGGCGTAGAATGGTCTACTTAAATATTTCAATTTATTAATTTCTCGGTAACTGCCCATGCCAAGTTAACATGCTGTCTGTAGTCTAACTCTAACAAGGGGAGGTAACTCAGCTTACTGATTTCCAACTGTCTTTGGATGCGGCCTTTACACCTCTCCCGATAGTCGATCTGGCATGCGTTGTAATCGTTCATAACTTCAACAAATTTGCGTGATAACGTGGCATGCTGAGTATCAGAAAAAAAGAAAAGGAATCATGAATGACTGCCACACTCTGCAATTCAAAATAATAACAGCTTCTAGCTAAGAATGATGTAGATCAGTTCTCTCCCTTGGTCCAGCTGGACTCTTTTTGACACCAGGTGGACATAAGAATCCAACGTGCCAAAGAGTTGCAAAACAGGTACTGGAAACCAAGGAGACAACTGATTTGCACAAAACAAAATATTCTGAATGATAATAATAAAAGGTATCTATTTCTACAGAAAACCCATGATGTTCTTACTGATCTCCATCTGTCGCTGTATCCTATATTTGCAGCGATCTCGGTAGTCAAGCTGGGCCTTGTTGTAATCACCCATAGCGTCAATAAACTGACGCGAGATAGTCGCATACTACAATAGAACCATGGTGACTGGATTATTCCCACTATACCTACAGTTACCCATTTAAAAGAAAAATAAGGGCTTGGGTTCAGGGATTCATCTAGACCTGCTCAGGCCTCATATTTTTTTTAGTTGGTTTACGAGACCGACCAACCACAAAACCCTGAAATAAATTTAAAATAAACTGACTTTTCACAAAAAAAACATTTTTGAAACTCAATAAGGTGAAATGAAAAAAAAGACATACGGTACAAAAATTTATCACCTTTCTTGGATTTTTTCGACTTTCAACATTGAATTATAGGTCAAATTATTTTGAAAAACCAACTAAAGAAAAATAAGAGGCCTCAGAGGTCGATATTCACCCCCAAGTGGGCAGTCAATGTCAGTACAACACTCTAAATTGGAAGTACCAATTCATTGTTGTTATACTTATAACTATTGTTCTGGCTTTGTAGACTTGTATTTCACCGATACAAGACCACTGACGGGGATTAAAGAGGGTTTTCAGTTTTACACTATTACACTGAACATGTTGAATACAATATTAAAATATCTCCAGGTTTATGAATCCCAATCCCAATTTATTTTTTTTCCCAATTTGCCTGCCAAGGTTACAAAGTTTGGATTCCAAGAGTGAAAGAGTGAGTGAGTGAGCTTGGATTCAATGCCGCTTTAAATAGTATTCCAGTTATCAAGGCGTCTCAGCTTGATGTGGGAGGAAAGCCCGAAATGATGAAAGTCTCAGATATTTACAACTTCAGTGAAACCCATGAGCATGGATATGGTGCTGACAAACCTAGAAACATAATTGGGGCGACCCGGGATTCGAAGCCACTATCATAGGTTCTAGCATGCCCAGGGGACGCTACTCTGCACAGCGAATTGGGGTCCCTTAGACTACTGGGCAACCTGTGCCCCTTTGATTCCTAAATAAATACATTGAAGAAAATATACACTAAAATCTAAATAAAAATATTCTTAAACTAAATTGACATCTATGTCATTCAACACATTCAAATTATTCCATCCCACAACACAGGCTTGGTATCTTTGTTGTTTAATGCCATTCTCAGCAATATTTCAGCCAAATGTCAGCGGCTTGTAAACAGTTGAGCCTAGACCAGACAATCCAGTAACTGATAGTATAAGCAACAATCCATGCTGATGGGTTGCAGTGACATGCTAACGACCAAGTCAACGAGTCTGTCTCAAACACTTTCTGTCAACCAGTCTCTCATCTTGCAGGTAGCATCATTTGTCTGTTGCTAATACCGACTCAGCAATATTCCAGCTATATCATGCCGGCCTGTAAATCGTGTTTGGGCCAGACATTCCAGTGGTTGATATTGTGAGCATGATAGACACCATAGAGTAACGAAGACACGCAATGGACTAAGTCATCGAGCATGACCACCTGAGCATTTGGTCAGCTCTTACAACCTGCCTGTGTTGTTGGGGATGTATTCTGACCCGGAATCCCCTGTGTGCCAACAACAGGGGCAACAGCAGGCAGGGTATTATCTTACAGATAAAGTGTTCTCATCAGCTTGATGATCACACAAAGTCATGTGACTCCAGGATGAAGACTGAGGTGAGGTGAAGTGGGGTTTGACATCTTGTCCAAGGTTATTGCACTTATTTAGTGACGTGCATGCACATGTGTTTGTGTATGTGGCTGCTTGTACTAGTCCAGACTGATGCCGATTTATAGTGTGATACCATGCCGCAGTTTAACATAAATACCCTACTCAGAGACAGTATAATGACTCCGAGCCGACCAGTCCTTGTTTTAGTCCCTTAATGCCAATCGCCAGGCAGGGTAACAACAAGTACCTTCTTTAATGTCTTTTGGTATGACACAGCCGGGTATCAAACCCCAAATCTTCCGCTCTCTAGGCAGACACTCTACCACTAGACCACGGAGGCAGTCACGATGAAGAATAAGGTGAGGTGAATCAGGGTTTGACATCATATTCCAAGGTTTTTTCACTTATATATATTGTTACATGCGTGCACACAGGGGTGAGCCTGCTTGTACCAGTCCGGACTATAGCCAGTTCTATAGTGCTAGCCCACTGAGATACCATGCCACAGTTTAACATGGATACCCCATTAGACACATTATGCTGACTCCAAGCCGACCAGTCCTTGTCTTATTCCCTCAATGCGGAACGCATCAAGTACAAGAAGCTCTATCCACAACACCATGGAGGTGGTTGAGGAGGAATATTGTGAAATGAATCAGATCATTCACAAACACGTCTCTCTGTTTAATAACTGAACCTGCAGAAAGAATTTTTATGCAATGAATATGAATGAAATCAGCTAATAAAGATATTGATTTGATACTCCAGAATCCAGAAATTCTCTGAACACACATATAAACTGAACAATTCAAGAAGTAATCCTGTTTACAAAAATCAAAACACAACATCATACATCAAATATCATTGGCTTATTTTCGCTAAAACAAATATCTTGATTAAAGTTGGTCATGCACACCTCCTGTGTGGGAGTAAGGATCATTTGCCACATTATCCAAGAACAACCCAGCACCATACCAGCAACATCCCAGCACCATACCAGCAATATATCCCAATAATATCTTATCAATATCCCTGAAATAATCTAAGCTATATCCATGTTTTATCCTAGCTATATATCCCCGTTATGTCCCACCTATATTCCAGCAATATATCCCTGGTATATCCCACCTATATCTCCCATGTATATCCCATCTATATCTCAGCAATATATCCCAGTTATATCCAGCCTATATTCCAGCAATATATCACAGGGATATCCCACCTATATTCCAGCAATATATCACAGGTATAATCCCACCTTTATTCCAGCAATATTTCACAGGTATATCCCACCTATATTCCAGCAATATATCACAGGAATATCCCACCTATATTCCAGCAATATATCCCATGTATATCCCATTTATATTCCAGCAATATATCCCATGTATATCCCAACTATATTTCAGCAATATATCTCCGGTATATCCCACCTATATTCCAGCAATATATCCCAGGTATATTCTACCCATATTCAAGCAATATATCACAGCTATATAATTAAGCTATATCCCAACTATGTTCTTTGTCTATTCCAACCATATCCTAGAAATATTCCCTGTTGTGTCCTATAATCAACATCACCCTGTTGTGCCCTAGAATCAACATCACCCTGTTGTGCCCTAGAATCAACATCACCCCGTTCTGTCCTATAATCAACATCACCCTGTTCTGTCCTATAATCAACATCACCCTGTTGTGCCCTATAATCAACATCACCCTGTTGTGCCCCATATTCAACAGCCTCTACTAATCCAGCTGTCAAGCCACAATAATCAATGCTAAGTAGATGCTCTCCCCCTTAAAACTGCTACATTTTCATTCATTAAACTGACATAAAAAAAATAATCATTTTATTTTTGCCTTATTCTCAGGGAAGATTTTTGTTCTTCCATTCCAGCATGGCCAATCAATAGTTGCTTCAGAAAAGTTAATGAGGCACATTTCGTGCAAAGAACGCACAAGTCACTGATTCTATTCTCAAGCTTGAACTTTGTTTTCTCGCTGGGCTGAGGATTTGTGAATGCCTCCAACTCAGCATACATCGAGATCCCCACTGGGGACTGGCGATAGCTTAAATACAATATATACTGAACAAACAAACACATTACTCCACAACAAAACCACAGTGGCATCCTGATGAAAAAACTCCTGGGGACTTTCTAATGCAGTGCTGTTCAGCCGATCCTATTGAGAGGTTCTTGGACTTTCTGATGGAATAAAATGGTTTTGATAAGCTGCAAAAATAATTTGACTTTCTTTTGATAAATAATTGGCAATAAATGATCTTTGGTAAAATAGTGACAAAACAAAGGGAAACAGATGGTCCCCTACTATTTATTCTCTATTTAAAAGGAGAACAACACTACTCCCAAACATTCAGGAAAATGATATACAATCACAGACGCTTAGATTAACATTCAGTCCCAGAAATAAAGTTATTTATTTTAAAATAAATGTCACAAAAAAAAACAGAATCCAATGGAGTCACAATGCTAAATTTCAGAGTTAAGGTAATCTAGATTGCCAAATTATTCCAGTCTTGAGTTGGATTCATTTATTAATTCATTCTCTTGAGACAGGGAGACAGATAACGGTCGTTCTACGCCTTCAGTTGAGTGAAGGTTCATTCAGCTAACCACCTGATACACAAACGGAATGGAAAAAAAAAGAAGAGAAATAATGTTTCCAAATACGCGATCAATACTCCAAAACATTGTGAAACTCTGAACAACAAAGGTTTTTTTAAAAGAAAAAAGCCATCATACTTCTCTGTGTCCTCAACCAGCCCCCAAATCATTTAATCCAAAATATCTCATAACATTCTACAGCTATTACAAAAAAACAGGAGGCAATTGGGAACACCAAGGGGAGACAACTCATGTGAACTGCTAATTGCCAGGCGTTCCTGCAGCCTTTGCCTGTACATAGAAGAACATGGTATTGATTTTCAGCCGAGTCACACATTCAGCTAACAGATTTAGTTACTTGGGTTATTTCTAGTTTGATCAAGTAACCAAACTTCAAAGGGTTTACAAGTGTTGGGAATGAATAGAGGAGGTAATTCCAAGAATGTCCACAATGACAGAGGATGTATTTGATCGTATTCTAGGGCAGCTGGAATCTGTTTATAACATGAAGTCATTATGAATTCAGTCACTTGTGAACATCCGTCCTCCAACTCAGTGTTAAACGTGAAATCAGAATGATGCATTATGGTCGCTACAGTACCTGTGTTTTCCTAATTCTGAGGTCAGCTGACGATTTGTTGGAATGCTCCTCTTGTTCAATATTTTGTTCGATAACTGGAAGAAAAAGAAAAAACAGTTGAATATATATATAAAATACAACCATGTATGTTTGTTTGTTTGTTGTTAGACACCACACAAAACTTCAGCAGTGACGGCGTCCTGTTAATAATCAAGTGTGGACCGGACAATCCTGAGCCTGACCACCCAATTCACTGGGTCCCTCCCTCCAACAAGCACAGGTTACTGGGGAATACATACGACAACACTGTACATTCAAAGGAATCAAACCCAAGTCTTCACTGTGCGAGCAAACACAGTGACCTGCTGGACTTAGTCACTGCACTTCCACTGCATGAGGACTTTCCTGTACTAATGCTCTTCTACTGCAGGACTTTCCTGTACTAATGCTCTCATACTGCAGGACTTTCCTGTACTAATGCTCTCATACTGCAGGACTTTGCTCTCATACTGCAGGACTTTCCTGTACTAATGCTCTCATACTGCAGGACTTTGCTCTCATACTGCAGGACTTTCCTGTACTAATGCTCTCATACTGCAGGACTTTGCTCTCATACTGCAGGACTTTCCTGTGTTAATGCTCTCATACTGCAGGACTTTCCTGTGTTAATGCTCTCATACTGCAGGACTTTCCTGTGTTAATGCTCTCATACTGCAGGACTTTGCTCTCATACTGCAGGACTTTGCTCTCATACTGCAGGACTTTCCTGTACTAATGCTCTCATACAGCAGGACTTTCACATACTAAGGCTCTCATACTGCAGGACTCTCCTGTACTAATGCTCTCATACTGCAAGACTTTCCTGTACTAATGCTCTCATACTGCAGGACTCTCCTGTACTAATGCTCTCTTACTGCAGGACTTTCCTGTACTAATGCTCTAATACTGCAGGACTCTCCTGTACTAATGCTCTAATACTGCAGGACTCTCCCGTACTAATGCTCTCTTACTGCAGGACTTTCCCGTACTAATGCTCTCTTACTGCAGGACTCTCCTGTACTAATGCTCTCATAATGCAGGACTCTCCTGTACTAATGCTCTCATACTGCAGGACTTTCCCGTACTAATGCTCTCATACTGCAGGACTCTCCTGTACTAATGCTCTCATACTGCAAGACTCTCCCGTACTAATGCTCTTACTGCAGGACTCTCCCGTACTAATGCTCTCTTACTGCAGGACTCTCCTGTACTAATGCTCTCATACTGCAGGACTTTCCCGTACTAATGTTCTCATACTGCAGGACTCTCCTGTACAAATGCTCTCATACTGCAAGACTCTCCCGTACTAATGCTCTCATACTGCAGGACTCTCCTGTACTAATGCTCTCATACTGCAAGACTCTCCCGTACTAATGCTCTCTTACTGCAGGACTTTCCTGTACTAATGCTCTCATACTGCAGGACTCTCCTGTACTAATGCTCTCTTACTGCAGGACTTTCCTGTACTAATGCTCTAATACTGCAGGACTTTCCTGTACTAATGCTCTCTTACTGCAGGACTCTCCTGTACTAATGCTCTCTTACTGCAGGACTTTCCTGTACTAATGCTCTAATACTGCAGGACTTTCCTGTACTAATGCTCTCATTCTGCAGGACTCTCATCATCATCATCATCACAGAAGCAAAATGCAAGTTTTGCTATTTGCTGTTTAGCGGTTATTTTACCACACAACCAGACTCAATATTAATCTCTGCTAATGAAATATGTCTCGACTAACAGGTAATAAATTGAAATTGTAAATAATTGCAATCTTTTATCACAATAATTAAATTTACATGGATCCAATTTATCTTCGGTTTGGTACATCTTAAGCGAGAAAAGGTAGGTTTTAAATGCAAAGTTTATACAACAGTATTTTCCCCTAAATTTGTGCCCCAGAATGCAGGATGTGTATTATGCTCAAGTGTGTATTATACAGATGAAACTCAGAGGGTGAGATGTGATCCCTATTCAGTTCCCTTCTCCCCTCACATGATGATAATGATGATGATGATGATGATGATGATGTCTGCTTGCTGACAATTCTTCAATTGGTCTCATGACCAAGGAAAGAATTTAATGTGGTTTTCCAGAATGTTTGTTTGCTTATAGTTTAACACTGAAAGGGCAATATTCTAGCTATATAATGACAGCCTGTAAACAATCAAGTCCAGATCAGACAATTCAGTGATTGATATTGTGAGTAACGATCCACGTAGTCAAGGTATGAGGACATACTATGAACCAAGTCAATGAGCCTTCAAAACCCAATCCATTAACCCGCTTCTTACAGCCAGCATAGGTTGCTGGAGTCTAACCTGGAATCCCATGGGATCTTCACCAAAGGACTGTTTATGTCTACAACATTGTTACAGTTTGTTACACAACATGCCACTGGTATTGCTGCAGCCATTGTTCAACAACAACAACAACCTATGACTTATGCAAGATTGTGTGGAATAACATGTGATACACAACACACATCAGCGACAGTCTAGAGGATTATCTATCACTGGGGAATTGGGAGGAAACATTAGCCCTGATTGATCTCTTCATGGAGTCACAGATATGATTGGTTATGTTATGGCTGCTGTATTGTGTCATTGTTGTCCAGAACTCGCGATACAGGGTCACATTGGCTGTCTGGTCACATACGCTGGTCACATTGGCTGGCTGGTCACAGTGGCTGGCTGGTCACATACACTGGTCACAGTGGCTGGCTGGTCACATACACTGGTCACATTGGCTGTCTGGTCACATACGCCGGTCACATTGGCTGGCTGGTCACATTGGCTGCCTGGTCACATACACTGGTCACATTGGCTGCCTGGTCACATACACTGGTAGCATTGGCTGGCTGGTCACATACGCCGGTCACATTGGCTGGCTGGTCACATATGCCGGTCACATTGGCTGCCTGGTCACATACGCCGGTCACATTGGCTGGCTGGTCACATTGGCTGCCTGGTCACATACACTGGTCACATTGGCTGCCTGGTCACATACACTGGTCACATTGGCTGCCTGGTCACATACACTGGTAGCATTGGCTGGCTGGTCACATACGCTGGTCACATTGGCTGGCTGGTCACATACGCTGGTCACATTGGCTGGCTGGTCACATACGCCGGTCACATTGGCTGGCTGGTCACATACACTGGTCACATTGGCTGGCTGGTCACATACACTGGTCACATTGGCTGCCTGGTCACATACGCCGGTCACATTGGCTGGCTGGTCACATTGGCTGCCTGGTCACATACACTGGTCACATTGGCTGCCTGGTCACATACACTGGTCACATTGGCTGCCTGGTCACATACACTGGTAGCATTGGCTGGCTGGTCACATACGCTGGTCACATTGGCTGGCTGGTCACATACACTGGTCACATTGGCTGCCTGGTCACATACACTGGTAGCATTGGCTGGCTGGTCACATACGCTGGTCACATTGGCTGGCTGGTCACATACACTGGTCACATTGGCTGGCTGGTCACATACACTGGTCACATTGGCTGGCTGGTCACATATGCCGGTCACATTGTTGGGTGAGTGAGTTAGTTTTAATGCCGCTTTGACAGTATTTCAGTTTTCCCACAGCGTGTCAGCTCAACGTCGGAGGAAAGCCTGAAGTGATGCAGGTCTCAGATGTTTACCACTTTGGTAAATCCAATCTGGTGATTTTGTTAAAAAGTACCCAATGATATAACTTCAAAGAATGGTCGAAGAAACTGTATCTGAAATTATTATTTTATCAGGAATAACATATTCCAATGTCATGTTATTCTAGTTGCAGCTTTTACTATATATATTTAAAATTATTAGAACCATAAGTGCATTTTGGTAAAACTGATTGCTATTGTAGGATATTTTTATGCATGGAACAATTTGACTAGTTACCATAGGGACTTCCTGTGCTACATATAATTCAATTCCGAAAACCTCATGTTGACATATAGTAGTCAAATTGCCACAAATATGACTTTTAACGAGTCAAAGTATGGCATTTATGATATATGTACCCATTCTCTATCAACTAAAGTTTAATAGGGGTAATCTGACCGTGGTTGCTGTAAATAACAGTGAGTTGTGCGATCTACCTATCACTTCAAACACGATTTCGCCGAAAATTAATGTAAACAATATTGAATGAAGTTTTGAATAAAATTTATAAAATATATTACAAACATAAGTCTAGATATACAATGAACACATTTTTATAACCAGATAAATAACAGATATAGGATTAAATTGTGTACTTCAGTTCGGATTTGTGGACTGGTATTTTTAGTGTTACGTGCTCGTGCAGATCAGGTGGTAATGTTTTTAGCAATGGTGAGTGTGAGTGAGTACGGTTTTATGCCGTTTTGGGCAATATTCCAGCAATACCACGGGGGGGGGGGGGGGGGGACGGACACCAGAAATGGGCTTCACACATTGGTACCCATGTCGGGAATTGAACCCGGGTCTTCGGCGTGACGAGCAAACGTTTTAACCACTAGGCTACCCGACCGCCCCTTTTTAGCAATGGGGTAAAAACATCGTAGTCAGTGTACAATTTGAGTTTATTTTGGGGGAGCCATGCTACAGCGCACTATAACCGAATTTGTGCTATATTGAAGGGAACAATAGCAAGGGAACACTGTATAGGATACTGTGTCTCTATATACATCAGGGACAGATTCTCAGATCATCTGCGTGTACAAAGATACAATACCCAATCTGTCCCATAATCGCCTAGGGTTACCACTCCCTGACAAGAGTTAAAATATATCCATTATTGGCATGTCAGCACGTGTACAACAAGTCAACAAAACTCTTCACAACAACATTAGTTGTATAATCGCCTCGTCAGCATCTAGTTATTCATCACAGGGGACAACGTCTCCCAAGGGCTCTGGGCAACTCATTACACAACAGTCATGTGACTGCAATAAATATGATCGGGACGGTAACAGTGAGGCTATCAACACACCAAGATTGGCAGCTGGATAATCAGCTCCATCACAAGACCGCAACATCACATACATTATGCCTCCCCTGCTGTCGACAGGTCATGAATCAGTCTCTTTACAGCCAAATATTATAGTCACACCCTAGCTGCTGGCCCTGATAGACTTGCCTTACAGTGTTATCAATAGTGACATGGTAAAAAGGATCTAAACATCATTTCAAATATTACTGATGATTATTATTTCTATTAATGGCTTTTGAAAAGCTTTCATAAAGTTATCACTAGACATGTGGAGGACTTCCAAATTTGATGCATCAGTGACAAAAATTATGTCCGCTGCAATTCACTATTTTGAATTGCGCAATATGTCCCTTTTATTACAGGTGAACAATTGACTTGCCTTTTCATGTGTTTGTGATGGGACCACTGGTGGTGCAGGATATGCTCACCTTTTCACAAACACCATGTGTCATCACTGTTTGATTGTGATTCATAAACATCATATAGTCAGATCTGTACAATCTAACCCAATCTAACAGTGTTTTTTTTAACTAAGTGGTGCATATGTGGTGTCTTCACATTCATTCAAAGCAAAAAGTAAATTATTTTATGTCAGCAACACATATTAACTTGTAATAATATTTTCACATTAGTAACAATATTTTCAGATTAGGATACATTGTGGATCTCTATACATCCCTTCATGACAGTGGATACAATAGCATCTTATTGATCCTATTCCTCAATGCTTCTACAGAACCTCAGCTGTAACACACACAAAGCTACTTCAGCAATGTTGCGACCCGTGAAGATCCAGGGTAGAATAGGTCTTCAGCAACCCATGCTTTCCGTAAAAGACGACTATGCTTGTCGTAAGAGGCAACTAACAGGATTGGGTGGTCAGACTCGCTGACTTGGTTGATGCATGTCATCGTATTTCAATTTTGGGGATGTTTATGGTTTAAACATATTTTTATTCATTGAAATGAGTTGGGATTGGTGAACAAGCTTTACAGCTTATGTTAACACCGCTCCTATACAACATATATAACATATTGAAATGAAGGATGTGACGTCATCGATATAGACATTATTTAAATAATATGTTTGTACATATTACATCAAATACAAATACAAAGTGAACATAAATAGAAAGTTACAGCTTGTGTGTGTCTAACAAGTCGTTTGTAACAAAAGTAATAGTCAATCATGAGGTTATTGTCCGGTTAATTTAATTATTAATTTGTGAAGAGCTGAAACGTTTTGTCTTGATGATGAAACCGTGGACGGATTCAACTAATTTCTGGTTTTCAGAGTGAGCAAGTTCACTGTTTCCGTTCATAATAGTATCCAGGATGTTTATGGAACTGCCAACATTAAAATGAAATTTCTGACATATTTTTTTTATAAAACTGACTCTAATAGTATAAAAACATAAATAAATATATAAATGTAACAAAAAATATCACTCAAATTAGTTGGTGTTGAAAAAGGGGAAAATGTTTGCTGCAAAATTTGTAGCAATGTAGACTGATAAGAGTTAAGGCCCTTCGATATGACATTTCTGGTTTCGTAGTAGTTTAGGTGGGAAAATGGCAACATTCATGAGCCTTGTGTGTGCAGTGGAGGTCATCAATTCAGAAAATTCAGAAAGGTAATTGCGATTTTTGTTAAAATATCATTAGTTCATTTGTAGACATTTTCTTTTTCAACAACCAGCATTTTAAGAACAAAATACAATTCCATAAACCAACTTTAAAACTAAAAATGAATTGTCTAAGGTCACCACCACATCTTAGTGTGGGTTAAGCTGATCAAGATCTACCCGGGTCAAAAACAAAGAAGCAGAGTTCAGATGCTACAATCCACCTTCAATCTATAAATATGTCCTCATGTGCTGACCACAGTCCCTGACCCGAGATGAAAGAGGCCTACTGCTTCTCCACACCATCAATACACCACAATGACATTAAATAGATTGGTTTTAATTGGACGGCACAACAGACGTTCAACATGAACAAGCACTACCGGAACATCCACGAGGCTCCAGGACGGGCAGAGTTGTATTGTGTGCCTCCAACCACTCGGCTCGGAGTATCGATATGCATCACATCAATCAGGAACTGTTGTACTGTACGAAGACAATCGAGTCAATATGTCCGGCCAGCTTTCAAAACGCCAATAAATATGAATTACTGGGCCCAAGAGCCGCTAGATCATATAATGCAATTATGATCCAACAAAGCAACGTGTTTTCCTCGCCTTAGTCTACCTGGTCGGGGCAGTGACATAGAGACTGTGTGTCCTATTGTTATAAGCTGTGATGACATGAGACTGTGCGTCCTATTGTTATAAGCTGTGATGACATGAGACTGTGTCCTATTGTTATAAGCTGTGATGATGACAGACTGTGTCCCATGTTATAAGCTGTGATGATGACAGACTGTCTGTCCTATTGTAATAAGTTGTGATGATGACAGACTGTGTCCTATTGTAATAAGCTGTGATGATGACAGACTGTGTCCTATTGTTATAAGCTGTGATGACATGAGACTGTGTCCTATTGTTATAAGCTGTGATGACATGAGACTGTGTCCTATTGTTATAAGCTGTGATGATGACAGACTGTGTCCTATTGTTATAAGCTGTGATGATGACAGACTGTGTCCTACTGTAATAAGCTGTGATGATGACAGACTGCGTCCTATTGTTATAAGCTGTGATGATGACAGACTGTGTCCTATTGTAATAAGCTGTGATGAAGACAGACTGTGTGTCCAATTGTTATAAGCTGTGATGATGACAGACTGTGTGTCCTATTGTAATAAGCTGTGATGATGACAGACTGTGTCCTATTGTAATAAGCTGTGATGATGACAGACTGTGTCCTATTGTAATAAGCTGTGATGATGACAGACTGTGTCCTATTGTTATAAGCTGTGATGATGACAGACTGTGTCCTATTTTAATAAGCTGTGATGATGACAGACTGTGTCCTATTGTTATAAGCTGTGTTGATGACAGACTGTGTCCTATTGTAATAAGCTGTGATGATGACAGACTGTGTCCTATTGTAATAAGCTGTGATGATGACAGACTGTGTCCTATTGTTATAAGCTGTGATGATGACAGACTGTGTCCTATTGTAATAAGCTGTGATGATGACAGACTGTGTCCTACTGTAATAAGCTGTGATGATGACAGACTGTGTCCTACTGTAATAAGCTGTGATGATGACAGACTGTGTCCTATTTTAATAAGCTGTGATGATGACAGACTGTGTCCTATTTTAATAAGCTGTGATGATGACAGACTGTGTCCTATTTTAATAAGCTGTGATGATGACAGACTGTGTCCTATTGTAATAAGCTGTGATGATGACAGACTGTGTCCTACTGTAATAAGCTGTGATGATGACAGACTGTGTCCTACTGTAATAAGCTGTGATGATGACAGACTGTGTCCTACTGTAATAAGCTTTGATGATGACAGACTGTGTCCTATTGTTATAAGCTGTGATGATGACAGACTGTGTCCTATTGTAATAAGCTGTGATGATGACAGACTGTGTCCTATTGTTATAAGCTGCGAAGATGCCATGAGACTGTGTGTCCTATTGTTATAAGCTGTGATGATGACAGACTGTGTGTCCTATTGTTATAAGCTGTGATGATGACAGACTGTGTCCTATTGTTATAAGCTGTGTTGATGACAGACTGTGTCCTATTGTTATAAGCTGTGATGATGACAGACTGTGTGTCCTATTGTTATAAGCTGTGATGATGACAGACTGTGTCCTATTGTTATAAGCTGTGATGATGACAAACTGTGTCCTATTGTAATAAGCTGTGATGATGACAGACTGTGTCCTATTGTTATAAGCTGTGTTGATGACAGACTGTGTCCTATTGTAATAAGCTGCGAAGATGCCATGAGACTGTGTGTCCTATTGTTATAAGCTGTGATGTCATAGAGACTGTCCTATTGTTAGAAGCTGTAATGAGGACATGAGATGTTTTTGTTTTTTTGTTTATTGTTTAACGCCATACTCAGCAATATTCCAGCTATATGATGGGGGTCTGTAAATAACCGAGTCTAGACCAGACAATCCAGTGATTGACATCACAAGTATTGATCTTCTCAATTGGGATACAATGACATGCATCAAAGTCAGGGCACCAGGGCGCCAGACCACCGATCCCGTTAGCCGCCTCTGACAACAAGCATGAGTTGCTGAAGATCTATTCTAACCGGATCTTCATGCAAATATGATGATGACATAGAGACTGGTGACAATGACTGTTCCACATCTGAGACTGTCTGCTGTATTAGGAGTGTTATAAGCTGTGTTGATGACAGAGACTAGTGACAATGACAACTGAGACTGTCTGCTGTATTAGGAGTGTTATAAGCTGTGTTGATGACAGAGACTAGTGACAATGACAACTGAGACTGTCTGCTGTATTAGGAGTGTTATAAGCTGTGTTGATGACAGAGACTAGTGACAATGACAACTGAGACTGTCTGCTGTATTAGGAGTGTTATAAGCTGTGTTGATGACAGAGACTAGTGACAATGACAACTGAGACTGTCTGCTGTATTAGGAGTGTTATAAGCTGTGTTGATGACAGAGACTAGTGACAATGACAACAGAGACTGTCTCCTGTATTAGGAGTGTTATAAGCTGTGTTGATGACAGAGACTAGTGACAATGACAACTGAGACTGTCTGCTGTATTAGGAGTGTTATAAGCTGTGTTGATGACAGAGACTAGTGACAATGACAACTGAGACTGTCTGCTGTATTAGGAGTGTTATAAGCTGTGTTGATGACAGAGACTAGTGACAATGACAACTGAGACTGTCTGCTGTATTAGGAGTGTTATAAGCTGTGTTGATGACAGAGACTAGTGACAATGACAACTGAGACTGTCTGCTGTATTAGGAGTGTTATAAGCTGTGTTGATGACAGAGACTTGTGACAATGACAACTGAGACTGCTGTATAAGCAGTGTTATAAGCTGTGTTGATGACAGAGACTTGTGACAATGACAACTGAGACTGCTGTATAAGGAGTGTTATAAGCTGTGTTGATGACAGAGACTTGTGACAAGGACAATGATGACAGAGACTTGTGACAATGACAACTGAGACTGTCTGCTGTATTAGGAGTGTTATAAGCTGTGTTGATGACAGAGACTAGTGACAATGACAACTGAGACTGTCTGCTGTATTAGGAGTGTTATAAGCTGTGTTGATGACAGAGACTTGTGACAATGACAACTGAGACTGCTGTATAAGCAGTGTTATAAGCTGTGTTGATGACAGAGACTTGTGACAAGGACAATGATGACAGAGACTTGTGACAATGACAACTGAGACTGCCTGTCCACATCTTTGAAGTTGACAATTTTTACACCAAATACATAAATAGAGGATATTATATGAGTGTTCATGTCATACTATGTTTACGGCAGGAGTTTCTAAATTTTGCTCGGGAAATAGCTGAATTTAAGCATGAGTGTCGTAAACATAGTATTACATGAACGCAAATATAATGTTCTATTTACTACTGTAGAAGATGTCTTCATACAGAGACGAATTTTAGTCTTTACCTATAAGGACAGCAAGTCGCAACAGCAACGGAACCACAATTTGTTGAATGATGTCAACAATCTTCAGCTATGACATCGTCTCTAGTGTGACGTCATTCCAACCTCACTTCACAATAAGATTCGAATGACATCAAAAATGAAGTCCAGATGACGGAAACAATACACTGTTGTCTCGTGATGTGATATGACCCTAGGGCACATGTGATTTTCATGAACCCCGATATGTTTGCGTTCGTAGGTAATAAATGTATTTACATTTCAACCAACCAAAATCAATATGTCTGCACCCACTCTGTAAACCATGGAGACAATGTAAGAACCAGCAAGTTGATTTTCCAAATCAAACATTTCCATGTTGACTTTAATTTACTGTATGTTTTCATTATCACATATTCTGTTTTTCTCACAACAAAAATGAAACCAGAAAAAAGAAACCTTTTGTTCTTGAAAAAGTGCTAAATAGACAAATTGAATAATACATCAGCATCTGCACACTTGCCCTGGCTTGTTTCATAGTCATATATTTTCTTAGTTTTTACTTGTCTTTGCTTTTGTTGGTATGAACATCTGATATTTTCCTTGGGATCACGGAAGTTGAAGATGTTTCTACTGGTAATCAGTCATTCCATCAACATAAGCGACTGGTGACATTCAGGGCAGACAGTGAAGGATTAGATAATCTACTCCAGTAGTGTAAAAATAGAAAGAAAAAGTCTCGTCTTTAAAAAAATAGTGTGTGAGTGAGTATAGTATTACGCTGCTTTTAGCAATATTCCAGCAATATCACGGCGGGGGACACCAGAAATGGGCTTCACACATTGTACTCATGTCGGGAATCGAACCCAGGTCTTTGGCGTGACGAGCGAACGCTTTAACCACTTGGCTACCCGACCGCTCCTTTAAAAAAATAAGCATTAGCAGGTCAAAATAATATTTCCATTTCGACCTTACTTGACATTCATTGCATAACAATATCAACTGAGTTTACTCTTAACATTTCTCCAAACTTGGGCAAATTTACCAATGTTCAGAGATGGGGTGAGGCTGGGGCTTATGTTTAAGAAAATGTTTTTCAGTCATTGTTACAAGACATACAATCCTTTCTCTCAAAGGAACAAACAATTTTTTTTAGAGTGAGTGAGTGAGGATTTACGCCGCTTTTAGCAATATTCCAGCAATATCACGGCGGGGGACACCAGAAATGGGCTTCACACATTGTACCCATGTCGGGAATCGAACCCGGGTCTTCGGCGTGACGAGCGAACGCTTTAACCACAAGGCTACCCGACCGCCCCATTTTTTAAAAAAAAATTATTTATTTTTTTATTATTTTTTTAAGACCACAAGATGCTATTTTTTCTGAAAACACAGCATGTCCAGTGAACAATGTCTTTTGTAAAAAGGTCTAAGGATTACTATTTCTTTCCCAACCATTTCTAGGAACAGATCATTTTTTTCAAACATTCTTTTGTACAAGATATCCATTGGATACATGGGTTTCTGTTAGAAAAAAACGTTCCAGAAAATAGGTTTAAAAAAAATAATAACTGTTTGGGTTCCTCCTTGGTAAGTGAAAAAATATTTTGTCTCATGGGATACTCACCCTTCTCCTTTACACCCTACCCCTACCCCCACCCCCACCCCCTCAATAGTCAGTCCCTTACAGGTTGGAGGGTTAGATTTGGGTCAATTAATGAGTCAATTGGGTTCATCAATATTCAAAGCTAATTGTTATTGCCAGACACCAGCCCAGCATGGGCCACACATCTGCTGTGGTTGTGACAGCGCCATACACCAACATTATTGATCAACAAGGACATATTGGGCAATGAACACAAGCCATGTTTGAGAAATGAGAATAACAATTTCTACCACAGCTGCACCCTGGGTGTAAATGTCCACACACAGCAGCCATGCAATGTATGTACACTGACTATTCATGCCTGTAACGCCTCTCAACTGAGGGTTCACATTTGAGGGATTATGATATCCAAACCGGCTGGTACTTTTTCAAGGTGTCAGAATGGATGTGATACTTGCTCTATCAGAAAAATCTGAGTACTGGAGTGAGTGAGTGAGTGAGTGAGTGAGTGAGTGAGTGAGTGAGTGAGTGAGTGAGTGAGTGAGAACAATACTGCCCACAACTGTGTAGCGCTAAGTACAGCCATGTATTATACTACAGAACACCCAATCCATTCATATTACTGGGAGGCTATATAGACACGATTCATGACAAACTGCTGTATCAAGTCTGCAAGTCTGCACCATAGGCGTGTCAGTCTGTAAAGATAGATGACGGCGGATCACTGGTCAATCTAATCTTGACTCTAGCCTCATCAAGGGCAGCCTATCACAACACCATATAATCCTGCAATAATGTCTCGGCCGCTGCTGAAACTGCTAGACGTAGCATACACGGACAATGAAGACTTGATAAAGTGATTTACACAACGTGGAGTGTTCCTACACAAGCTGAAACCAGATTGAGACTGATCCCAGGAGATAAAAGATATTATCTGAAGACAGATTGTGTGCATCTGACAGCGACAGACAGACAGACAGACAGACAGACACACACACACAGAGACCGGACCCAGACACAAACACACACACACACACACACACACACACACACACACACACACACACACACACACACTCAAAAGCAACACACACCTCCACAAGAACACACATAAACACAGCATCAAAACACAGATCAACATCTCACAGCAACAAAAACACACCACAGGGACACGTCATAGACACACACCTCACAAAACCAGCCATACTCACAACAACAAACACACCTCACAGCAACACACCCTCACAGCAACACACCTCACAAGAACACCCACCGTCACTGCAACACACCCTCACAAGATCAACCACCCTCACAGCAACACACCCTCACAAGATCAACCACCCTCACAGCAACACACCCTCACAGCAACACACCTCACAAGATCAACCACCCTCACTGCAACACACCCTCACTGCAACACACCCTCACAGCAACACACACCCTCACAGCAACACACCCTCACAAGATCAACCACCCTCACAGCAACACACCCTCACAAGATCAACCACCCTCACAGCAACACACACCCTCACAGCAACACAACCTCACAAGATCAACCACCCTCACAGCAACACACAACCTCACAGCAACACACCCTCACAAGATCAACCACCCTCACAGCAACACACCCTCACTGCAACACACCCTCACAGCAACACACCCTCACTGCAACACAACATCACTGCAACACACCCTCACAAGATCAACCACCCTCACAGCAACACACACCCTCACAGCAACACACCCTCACAAGATCAACCACCCTCACAGCAACACACACCCTCACAGCAACACACCCTCACAAGATCAACCACCCTCACAGCAACACACCCTCACAGCAACACACCTCACAAGATCAACCACCCTCACTGCAACACACCCTCACTGCAACACACCCTCACAAGATCAACCACCTTCACAGCAACACACCCTCACAAGATCAACCACCCTCACAGCAACACACCCTCACAAGATTAACCACCCTCACAGCAACACACCCTCACAGCAACATACCCTCACAGCAACACACCCTCACAGCAACACACCCTCACAGCAACACACCCTCACAAGATCAACCACCCTCACAGCAACACACCCTCACAGCAACACACACCCTCACAGCAACACACACCATCACAGCAACACACACCCTCACTGGAAAACACCCTCACAAGATCAACCCCCTCACAGCAACACACACCCTCACTGCAACACACCCTCACAAGATCAACCACCCTCACAGCAACACACACCCTCACAGCAACACACCCTCACAAGATCAACCACCCTCACAGCAACACACCCTCACAGCAACACACCCTCACAGCAACACACCTCACAAGGTCAACCACCCTCACTGCAACACACCCTCACTGCAACACACCCTCACAGCAACACACCTCACAAGATCAACCACCCTCACTGCAACACACCCTCACAGCAACACACACCCTCACTGCAACACACACCCTCACTGCAACACACACCCTCACTGCAACACACACCCTCACAGCAACACACACCCTCACAGCAACACACACCCTCACAAGATCAACCACCTTCACAGCAACACACACCCTCACAGCAACACACCCTCACAAGATCAGCCACCCTCACTGCAACACACACCCTCACAGCAACACACACCCTCACAGCAACACACCCTCACAGCAACACACCTCACAAGATCAACCACCCTCACTGCAACACACCCTCACTGCAACACACCCTCACAGCAACACACACCCTCACAGCAACACACACCCTCACAGCAACACACACCCTCACAGCAACACACCCTCACAGCAACACACCCTCACAGCAACACACCCTCACAAGATCAACCACCCTCACTGCAACACACCCTCACTGCAACACACACCCTCACAGCAACACACACCCTCACAGCAACACACACCCTCACAGCAACACTCCCCCTCACTGCAACACACACCCTCACAGCAACACACACCCTCACAGCAACACACACCCTCACAGCAACACACCCTCACTGCAACACACCCTCACAAGATCAACCACCCTCACAGCAACACACACCCTCACAGCAACACACCCTCACTGCAACACACACCCTCACAAGATCAACCACCTTCACAGCAACACACACCCTCACAGCAACACACCCTCACAAGATCAACCACCCTCACAGCAACACACCCTCACAGCAACACACCTCACAAGATCAACCACCCTCACTGCAACACACCCTCACTGCAACACACCCTCACAGCAACACACCTCACAAGATCAACCACCCTCACTGCAACACACCCTCACTGCAACACACCCTCACAGCAACACACACCCTCACAGCAACACACCCTCACAAGATCAACCACCCTTACTGCAACACACCCTCACAAGATCAACCACCCTCACAGCAACACACCCTCACAGCAACACACCTCACAAGATCAACCACCCTCACTGCAACACACCCTCACTGCAACACACCCTCACAGCAACACACCCTCACAGCAACACACCTCACAAGATCAACCACCCTCACTGCAACACACCCTCACTGCAACACACCCTCACTGCAACACACCCTCACAGCAACACACACCCTCACATCAACTCACACAATGAGTGCATTACACCAACACTAGTAAGCAATACATATGTGATGTCAGAATGAACGGCAGGAAGGATCGTCCAAACACACAGCCCAGCACCAACACTGGTCAACTGTAGAGGAGGTGCGTGTTGACTCGGGGACACCGAGGTAAATTACTAGGAGCCAATTGGCTGTATGTATTCATTAGATGACTCTTCCCGACTGGACTGAGACAAGCAGAATACCAGAGGTCCTCCGTAATTGAAACAGCTCTCATCGCCACAAATGTCATAGTGCAAGAGGAGGTTGCTGGTTTAATTCAAAACCTGACTCGCCTAACTTGATTTGTTTTGGGGGATATTTTTATTGCCTCAGCTGAACACAGGATAATTTGTGATCAGTGCTACTACTCTCCTGGAAAATACCGTTGGAGATATTCAAGGGACAAGATAAGGAGAATACAGCAAGATGTTGCCTGGAGCTTCTCAAAGCGTCCATCACCAGGACAAGCATAACAGGCTTCAGTCCAAAGAAGTAGTGAGGAGTGCGTGAGTGAGTGAGTGAGTATGGGTTTACGCCGCTTTTAGCAATATTCCAGCAATATCATGGCGGGGGACACCAGAAATGGGCTTCACACATTGTACCAATGTCGGGAATCGAACCCGAGTCTTCGGCGTGACGAGCGAACGCTTTAACCACTAGGCTACCCGACCGCCCCGAAGTAGTGAGTAAGTGAGGGAGTTGGGTTTCATGCCACTTTGTACAGTACTTCAGTCATATCATGGCATGCCAGCTTGATGTGGGAGGAATCTTGAGGGCTCTCAAGCATTTACCGCTTGGTGAAACCCACAAGCAAGCTATGGTACAGAGAAACCAAGAAACATAACAGCAGGATGAATCTGGGATTTGAACCCATGATTGTATGTTTCTGGCAGCAACCTTCAGAGCTACAGATAAGAAGCGTATTTGTGTAAAATACTCCCAAAAATATTCAAAATATTACTTTCCCTTAACATGCGTACAGAAACGCATGCTTTAAATGAAAAAATCAAATTATAAAAACAGCATGTGTAAATACCCAATGAAGCTTTTTCAGCATGTGTACAACGGCGCTAATTCACTTTCCGAGTCAGGCCTATATTTAGAACCCTTATATACATCTGAAAAATTATATCATTTTTTTTAAATCTCAAAATGTTCACTTATTTGGGGAAAAACCCAATAGAGTGATGAATATATGAGTGAAAAAAATATTGGTTTCCCAATGAAAAATGTAATAACATAGGCTTATGATAGTCTTAGTGCTAAAATCTCTTTGTGCAAGTGGGCCCTGGTCACCAGTTACCCACCATAGGGGTAGTGTGCACCAGTATGAGTGAGTGAGTGAGAATGGTTTTACGCCGCTTTTAGCAATATTCCAGCAATATCACGGTGGGGACACCAGAAATGGGCTTCACACATTGTACCCACATCGGGAATCGAACCTGGGTCTTCGGCATGACGAGCGAACGCTTTAACCACTAGGCTACCCGACTGCCCCTGTACCAGCATGAAGCCGGCACAAACATCTATGCAGACAAACATCCTGCTTCAACAATGGGTCTCCCATGCTGCTTCTCAGTGATAAATTGGCTGGTAAAATGTGTAGTGTCGTGTCCTTGGTGTTAATCACCCACACAGTGAAGCATTTACCCATCAATCACCTTACATTTCAGAGTTAATTGTTTATAACACAATTGTGGCAGTTCTGCTGGTATATATCTGGTGAACAATGAAGCATTGTGGAAGAGTTTATAGATATTCATAATTCCCAAGTGTGATAAAAAATATATCCGCCTGTTATTGTTAACCTTAAGGAAGAAGAACTTAGGGATGACGAAAAATGAAGCATTGCAGGAGAGTATATAATAATAATAATAATAATAATTGATTTGCAAAGCGCCTAATATCCATCGACAGTTGCTCACTGGCGCTGTGACAAAGTTAAAATGTAATGTCTATGTACATATGCCAACAATCAGGAGATCTATTGAAAAGCTGAGGTGAAGAAGAGGGTTTTGAGGAGAGACTTAAACATTTCCTTAGAAGCAGAGTTTCTCAGATTCAAAGGCAAAGAGTTCCATAACTGTGGACTGCAAAAGGAGAAGGCACGACATAGCAGAAGTAGACAGAGGCTGATACAGTAGAGTTCCACCAGAGGATCGGAGAGCACGCTCTGGAGAGTACAGGGATATAAGATCTTTGAGATAGTCTGGATAGTAGCTATTGTTGAGGCAGTCGTGAGTGACCATATATATTCCAAAGTATGATAATTTTTTATTCCGCCTGTTTTTATTGTTAGTCTTAACCTCAAAGAAGGAGAACTTGGGGGTGACGAACAATGAACCTTTGTGGAAGAGTACATAGATTTTCGTATAATTGTTTATAACACAAATCTGGCAGTTCTGCTGGTATATTATGGTGTTGATGATGTCATAGGCTGACCACAATCAGCTCTTCCTTCTTCCCCCCACTTCCCTTATGTAATTGGAACCTACATTCAGCGTAAAATAATACAATATCACCTCCAGTCTTTAAAAAATAAACGAACAGCTTGAAGATTTGTGACCAAATAAACTTTGCAAAGATGGAAACAAAATTAGTCACAGGGCAATCCCTAGGGAGAGCATCATCCTTTATCTAACACAAACTTAACAGTTGACTGCATAGATAATCTAATAACCAAAGCGAAAATACTAAGTGAACATTTCGTTTGCAGACTTTTCAATTTGTATAATGAAAGAGCAGACAGCAATCTGTCCCAAGGAAGAACGAGAACTAGTTTCCCCTCAACTGACATTGGATGCTCAGTTAATCTTGGCTAAGTAAATACCCAAGTTTCAATCTCTGAGTTCATTCATGTCGCGATGCCGAGAGCAAACAGGAAGATGACATTATGGTGCATTGTGGTCGCAAATCAATATGTAAGAAAATAACAAGACCGCTCATGAGACTATCCATTTCAAAACAACCACTACAACCCATTGCTCTCACATCCGCCACACAAAATACACAGTTTCCACAATGACCTTTCAAGGTTGGATACAGCGTAAAATGTCTAACAATGCCCGTAATCTCAATCTTCATTTCAACTTAAATGTCAACTACCACTAACATCTGCAAATGAGACAATAAGCCCCAAACTGCCTACATGTCCCGATAACACTTATCAATATTGTATGAACCACAATGCAACTGTTCGCATAGCCTTTGATAGCTTTCCAAAACAATCAAATAACCAACAAAACTGTTGCCATTACTATGGAAACCCCTAGCCACTTGGCACTGTTGTCCGGCAAGTGTCATTAAACAGCTCAAGCACATCTCCAGCAGGAACACAGCACTGATAGCACCAATACTGAACGGTCCCTGCTTACTCATGTATTTTACATGTAAAATTAATGTAAATGTCATTGATTGGTGTAAATGAAGACGTTGTCGTCTATACTGCTGCCTGTTATCATTGTTAACCTTGAGGAAAGGGAACTTGGGGCTGGTGAACAATGAAGCATTGTAATTTGTAGAAGAGCACATGGATACTCGTGATTCCCATGTGATAAATAATGTATTCCGCCTGCTATCATGGTTAACCTCAAGGAAGGAGAACTTGAGGGTGACGAACAAAGAAGCATTGTGGGAAAGTATATATATATATATATATTCCAAACATGATATTTTTTTCTGTCTGTTTTTGTTGTTAGTTTTAACCTCAAGGAAGGAGAGTATATATCTATATTCGTAATTCCCAGGTCTGATAAAATATTTATCTGTTACCTGTTATCATTGTAAACATGAGGAACAGGAGAACTTGGGCTGAGGAACAATGAACCATTGTGGGAGAATGAGTACCTACCTACCTACCTGCCCTGCCCTGCCCTGCCCTGCCCTGCCCTGCCCTGCCCTGCCCTGCCCTGCCCTGCCCTGCCCTGCCCTGCCCTGCCCTGCCCTGCCCTGCCCTGCCCTGCCCTGCCCTGCCCTGCCCTGCCTAAACCCACCCACCCACGTAATTCCCAAGTGTAATAAATGTATCATGCAACGCTTCAGGCCTTACAGGTTCACTACCTACCAACATACCTACATATATATTCATAATTCCCAAGTGTAATAAATATATTATTCAGGCCTTATAGGTTCCAAATACACACAGGGCTGCATAGGAAGACTTCTATAAACATGGTCCTTGAGGTCCTTGTATTAGAACCTGGGAACCCTCTCATCCATAGCCTGACATTGGGCCCCTTGACTTCATCCCTGAGTTTGAAGACTATGAAAAGAATCTCTTTACAATTGTTCTCAATGGGACTACATTATCAAAAATCTGATAGCATTTCTATAAGCATGATGGGATCGTCCATTCAAGGTTTCCGCTTTCAGTCCTCTGAGGAGCATCTTGACAGTGATCCCTTCCTCCACACACCTCACTGTATTAGCTGATGAGTCAAGGCCATGCCATCTGACAGATGCCTCCCACTGTTGTGTCACCAAGTGATCTGTTAGCTGTCATAGTATTGTATTGTTGGTGTGGGTTCAGCATGGTCTCAGACAACATGGACTCTGCACCGTTGTCGATGTCTGTCAGGTTGAGATGGATGGGGACGTGGAGGTCGGCGACAGATAAGAAGCCATGCTGATGATGCCGAGCATGATGGCAGATGTGGCCCAATGCCATGCTGAGCTTGATGGTAGATGTAGCCTTGCCGTGCCGAGTTTCATGCCTTGCCATGTCAAGGTTGATGGTAGTTGTAGCCTTGCCATGCTGAGCTTGATGGTAGATGTAGCCTTGCCGTGCCGAGTTTCATGCCTTTCCATGTCAAGGTTGACGGTAGATGATGCCCTGCCATGCTAAGTTTCATGCCTTGCCATGCCAAGTTTCATGCCTTGCCATGTCAAGGTTGACGGTAGATGATGGTCTGCCATGCCAAGTTTCATGCCTTGCCATGTCAAGGTTGATGGTATGTAGCCTTGTCATGCCTTGCCTTGCCCTACCGTACTTGATGACAGATGTAGTAGCCTTTTCATGCCAAGTTTCATGCCTTGTCATGCTGAGCTTGACAGTAGGTGATTCCTTGGCATGCCAAGCTTGATGGTACATGTAGATGTAGACGTCACTTCAGGACTTTCTTGTCCCTCCTCAACTTTAAAGACTCTTTTAATAGACAGATCTTGATGGCAGATGACACATGAATGCTTAAACAATGCAGACCTTGATGGCAGACAATTTTTAACTGTGCAGACCTTGATGGCAGACAATGCTTACCTATGCAGACCTAGATGGCAGACAATGCTTAACTGTGTAGACCTTGATGGCAGACAATGCTTAACTGTGCAGACCTTGATGGTAGACAATGCTTAGTTATGCAGACCTTGATGGCAGACAATGCTTAACTGTGCAGACCTTGATGGCAGACAATGCTTACCTATGCAGACCTTGATGGCAGACAATGCTTAACTGTGCAGACCTTGATGGCAGACAATGCTTAGTTATGCAGACCTTGATGGCAGATGAGCAAATGTTATTAGGTTTTTCAAAATTTAAGCATCACAGCAACTTATTTTAAATATATTATAATGTTTGGAAATAAAACCAAGTAGTTTTTGACAAGCAAATGCACATACAATGTCCTCTACATATGCCCGCGGCCCCCTCACTAAGACCCCACAGTGGCCCCACTGCCATGGCCCCACCAAGGTGCCCCCTCCCACCCACCCCACCGGTGAAGATTCCGGGGTAGAATAGGTCTTCAGCAACCCATGCTTGCCGTAAAAGGCGACTAACGGGATCGGGTGGTCAGGCTCGCTGACTTGGTTGATGCATGTCATCGGTCCCAATTGCGTGGATCGATGCTCATGGTATTAATCACTTGATTGTCTGGTCCAGATTATTCACAGACCGCCGTCATATAGCTGGAATATTGCTGAGTGCGGCGTTAAACAACAAACCAACCAACCAAACCAACACCACGGCCCCACCAAGGTGCCAGCTTGTCCTATGAAAGCTGTAAGTGGTGCTGAATCCAATATGAACTACTTTGAGCAGCCTAGCTATTTATAGCCTCTCCATTGGCTTAGGCCACATGTAAATCTGTGAAAAATTGGGAATGTGGACCATTTCTTAGGACCATATCTAAGATACATAGATAGGGAACTACTGTGATAGAGCTAGAGGAGAACAGGGTAGTGTCAGGGTGGAGCATTGTTGCAAGGTTATCTATGTCTATATGGTCAAGTGAGGGGAACAGGGAGAAGTGCTTGCCATTGTTCATCCGGTCTGGAGCTGCTTAGCCGGCCACAATCTGATGTCCTGGCTTCGCTGAATCAATATCTATCTGTACTGGGTCACAGCTGATATAAATACAACGATGACACAGTTTTCATCCCGACAGGCGATCATCCATGGCAAACACCATTCTGCAAGCTATCTGATGAATGTGTGAGATATTTATGAGAAGCATTGACTTTCCTGTGGCCAGTATTGACAAACCTGTTGGTAAGAGATGCTCCAGAGATTTATGGCAGTCGTGAGACATGTACATGCTCCTTGGAGCCGGGGAGGTGTAGGGAAGAAATAGCAACATAGTCATAATGAGTGGGCTCTGAAACATCACTTATCCCTTATAGATGGTTTGTCAGAGACTGTGAGAGTCCAGATGCCTTGATAATGAGTGAGTGAGTGGAAGAGTGAGTGAGTGGATGAGTGAGTGAGGGTGTTGGAATCATGTGTTCGGTTGATGAATGTTGGGGAAGTGAGCCAGTGAGAGTGTTGGGGTAGAATGTGAGTGAGTGAGTGAGTGAGTGAGAGAGAACAATACTGCCCAAAACTGTGTAGCACTAAGGACAGCCATGTTTATACCACTGAAAAGAACACCCAATCCTTGAGTGAGTGAGTGAGTGAGTGAGTGAGTGAGTGAGTGAGTGAGTGAGTGAGTGAGTGAGTGAGTGAGTGAGTGAGTGAGTGAGAACAATAAAAGTCACTTTGAACCGAGATGGACAGACATGAAGTCATCCTTGATTCATATTAAACCCCAAGTTTGCTTGATGACAAAGCAGATAAACCACAAAGCATCCTGCCACAAACAAAAATACTTCACTTGTTAATATCTGCACATGGAGCAGAATCTACTGAGGTCAGCGTTTCCACACCATATCATCGCCCTGTGTCACGGCAGCCTTCTTATCCCAGCTCCTCACAGATCCCCAGCCACACAGGAAGCAGTTTCAAATATTTATCCACAAACCACTGGACATTACCGTTCCCCAAAAACCATTCCTCACAAATAATAAGAAAAATCAATAGCAATGCGATTAATGGCTGTAGTTTATCTGCAAGTATCTGGCAAGTCTTCGTCTGATACAGGCCGGCCTCTGCCACATTTACATAGGTCTCAGTCCCATGCCATGATAGGGCCACAGCGCCTCTCTTATTTGCCTAATTTACATGTCTTCATTGGAACATGATCATCAAGTAATGGCAGACTTCTCCTCAGCGTCCTGAAATTAGCAAGCAGTATGACATCATCTTGAACGTAGGATGCCGAATTAGGAGATCTGTCACTGATGATTACTTGCGACCCATCCACAGACAACATGTGACACCTCCCAAACAGGCAGCTTGTTTCTCTTGTGTCTACTCTGCAGTCCTATTCCCTACATGTCTGAGTTCCCACTGAAGTTAGCATTTATACAGACTTGGAAATAACATGCTTTAGGGTCTTTCCTATCTCAGTGTGTAAATAAGATAAGCTACACCACTCTAAGCATGTGTATAACATAAGTATACCACTCTAAGCATGTGTATAACATAAGTATACCACTCTAAGTGTGTGGATAACATAAGTATATCACTCTAAGCATGTGTATAACATAAGTATACCACTCTAAGTGTGTGGATAACATAAGTATATCACTCTAAGCATGTGGATAACATAAGTATACCACTCTAAGCATCTGGATAACATAAGAATATCACTCTAAGCATGTGTATAACATAAGTATACCACTCTAAGCATGTGTATAACATAAGTATACCACTCTAAGTGTGTGGATAACATAAGTATATCACTCTAAGCATGTGTATAACATAAGTATACCACTCTAAGTGTGTGGATAACATAAGTATATCACTCTAAGCATGTGGATAACATAAGTATACCACTCTAAGTGTGTGGATGACATAAGTATACCACTCTAAGTATGTGGATAACATAAGTATATCGCTCTAAGCATATGTATAACATAAGTATACCACTCTAAGTATGTGGATAACATAAGTATATCACTCTAAGCATGTGGATAACAAATGTATACCACTCTAAGCATGTGTATAACATAAGTATATCACTCTAAGTGTGTGGATGACATAAGTATACCACTCTAAGTATGTGGATAACATAAGTATATCGCTCTAAGCATGTGTATAACATAAGTATACCACTCTAAGTATGTGGATAACATAAGTATATCACTCTAAGTGTGTGGATGACATAAGTATACCACTCTAAGTATGTGGATAACATAAGTATATCGCTCTAAGCATGTGTATAACATAAGTATACCACTCTAAGTATGTGGATAACATAAGTATATCACTCTAAGCATGTGGATAACATAAGTATACCACGCAAAGCATCTGGATGACATAAGATAACCACTCTAAGTATGTGTATAACATAAGTATATCGCTCTAAGCATGTGTATAACATAAGTATACCACTCTAAGTATGTGGATAACATAAGTATATCACTCTAAGCGTGTGGATAACATAAGTATACCACGCAAAGCATCTGGATGACATAAGATAACCACTCTAAGTATGTGGATAACATAAGTATATCGCTCTAAGCATGTGTATAACATAAGTATACCACTCTAAGTATGTGGATAACATAAATATATCACTCTAAGCATCTGGATAACATAAGTATACCACTCTAAGCATGTGGATAACATAAGTATATCACTCTAAGCATGTGGATAACATAAGTATATCACTCTAAGCATGTGCATAACATAAGTATGTCACTCTAAGCATGTGTATAACATAAGCATATCACTCTAAGCATGTGGATAACAGATGTATACCACTCTAAGCATGTGTATAACATAAGTATACCACTCTAAGTGTGTGGATAACATAAGTATATCACTCTAAGCATGTGTATAACATAAGTATACCACTCTAAGTGTGTGGATAACATAAGTATATCACTCTAAGCATGTGGATAACATAAGTATACCACTCTAAGCATCTGGATAACATAAGAATATCACTCTAAGCATGTGTATAACATAAGTATACCACTCTAAGCATGTGTATAACATAAGTATACCACTCTAAGTGTGTGGATAACATAAGTATATCACTCTAAGCATGTGTATAACATAAGTATACCACTCTAAGTGTGTGGATAACATAAGTATATCACTCTAAGCATGTGGATAACATAAGTATACCACTCTAAGTGTGTGGATGACATAAGTATACCACTCTAAGTATGTGGATAACATAAGTATATCGCTCTAAGCATATGTATAACATAAGTATACCACTCTAAGTATGTGGATAACATAAGTATATCACTCTAAGCATGTGGATAACAAATGTATACCACTCTAAGCATGTGTATAACATAAGTATATCACTCTAAGTGTGTGGATGACATAAGTATACCACTCTAAGTATGTGGATAACATAAGTATATCGCTCTAAGCATGTGTATAACATAAGTATACCACTCTAAGTATGTGGATAACATAAGTATATCACTCTAAGTGTGTGGATGACATAAGTATACCACTCTAAGTATGTGGATAACATAAGTATATCGCTCTAAGCATGTGTATAACATAAGTATACCACTCTAAGTATGTGGATAACATAAGTATATCACTCTAAGCATGTGGATAACATAAGTATACCACGCAAAGCATCTGGATGACATAAGATAACCACTCTAAGTATGTGTATAACATAAGTATATCGCTCTAAGCATGTGTATAACATAAGTATACCACTCTAAGTATGTGGATAACATAAGTATATCACTCTAAGCGTGTGGATAACATAAGTATACCACGCAAAGCATCTGGATGACATAAGATAACCACTCTAAGTATGTGGATAACATAAGTATATCGCTCTAAGCATGTGTATAACATAAGTATACCACTCTAAGTATGTGGATAACATAAATATATCACTCTAAGCATCTGGATAACATAAGTATACCACTCTAAGCATGTGGATAACATAAGTATATCACTCTAAGCATGTGGATAACATAAGTATATCACTCTAAGCATGTGCATAACATAAGTATGTCACTCTAAGCATGTGTATAACATAAGCATATCACTCTAAGCATGTGGATAACAGATGTATACCACTCGAAGTATGTGGATAAAATAAGTATACCACTCTGAGCCTGTGGATAACATGTGGATAACAAATGCATACCACCCAAAGCATCTGGATAACATAAGTATATCACTCTAAGTATGTGGATAACATAAGAATACCACTCTGAGACTGTGGATAACATGTGGATAACAAACGCATACCACTCAAAGCATCTGAATGACATAAGTATACCACTTTAAGTATGTGGAAAAAATAAATATACCACTCTAAACATGTGGATAACATAAGTATACCACTTTAAACATGTGGATAACATAAGTGTACCACTCTAAGTATGGGGATAACATAAGAATACCACCCTGAGCGTGTGGATAACATGTGAATAGCAAACGCATACCACTCAAAGTATCTGGATGACATAAGTATACCACTCAAAACATCTGGATAACATAAGTATACCACTCTAAGCATCTGGATAACATAAGTATACCACTCTAAGCATCTGGATAACATAAGTATACCATTCAAAGTATGTGGATAACATAAGAATACCACTCTGAGCCTGTGGATAACATGTGGATAGCAAACGCATGCCACTCAAAGCATCTGGATGACATAAGTATACCACTTAAAGCATCTGGATAACATATGTATACCACTCTTAGCATCTGGATAACATAAGTATACCACTCTAAGCATCTGGATAACATAAGTATACCACTCTAAGCATCTGGATAACATAAGAATACCACTCTAAGCATCTGGATAACATAAGTATACCACTCTAAGCATCTGGATAACATAAGTATACCACTCTAAGCATCTGGATAACATAAGTATACCACTCTAAGTATGTGGATAACATAAGTATACCACTCTAAGTATGTGGATAAAATAAGTATACAGCACTAAGGCACATGAATAAAATACTACTTTAAACAAGAGAATAAGATTCAGTTTACCAATCTACATGCCCTGAGCATGTGAATAAGACACGGCTTACTCTCCACAAGGTTGTCAACTTTCCTTTTATGTTGAGCAATATTCTTGCAGCTCCAGCCCTTGGTGTCGACATTTCATAATTCTTTAGCTACAATCGAGCATACAACAGGTTACAACACTCAAGGCCTCAGCAAAACTTTCAAAAAGGATTATTGCAGACATGTGGAGGACATGTTTTTTCAGGTGGTCACTTGACTTGCCCTTGCATGTGTTTGGGATGAGTGTAATCGATGGGGCAGTATACGCTCACCTTTTCACCAACACCTGGTATCATCACTATTTGATAGTGATTCATAAACAATGGCTCATGATACAGTCGTAATTGTACAATTGACTATGTTTGGCAGAGATTTCTTATGAATATGGAAAGGGTTTTGTCGCTTTTATACTAATCTAAGGATGTCAAAAAGACAAGTCTAGTACCAAAAACATGTCAATAAGACATGGCTTACTACCCTTAGTTTGTAAATAAGATGATGATATACCATGCTAAATGTGTGAATGCTGTGTAGTAACCGACTGATACTGCATCTCTGATACTGATCCCACCTCACACTGCATTGCACAGATTCCAACCGCACTATGGTTAGACATACATCGGGAGAACTGAGGCAGAGTGAGGCAGGGTTTCAGTATTTACCACTTGACAGGGCCACAGGTGTGATGGCATGGAAGACAGAGTTTGAAATAAAGCACCATAGACAAGGGGTCCTTGTCATAACCCTACATAACCCTAATGTTAAAAGGCGACTATGCTTCTCATAAGAGGCGACTAACAGGATCGAGTGGTCAGGCTCGCTGACTTGGTTGATGCATGACATTGATCCCAATTGAGTGGATCGATGCTCATGATATCAATCACTGGATTGTCTGGTCCAGACTCGATTATTTACAGACCTCCGTCATAAAGCTGGAATATTGCTTAGTGTGGCGTTAAACAACAAACAAACAAACATAATCCTAATGTCATCCCACTCGGGTCTCTTTCTTAGATTCTTGTACTATGAGAACAAACCCCCAGTCTCACAGGACCCCTGAGGATTATGGTGGGGCAAATGGGGATGGGAACCCAGTCAGCAGATCCTGACAGCAAAGGGAGGCAACTCTGCATGACAAGGTTCAACCCCATCGATTTCTCCCGCAAAAAAGGATGGCTGCTACAACCTTATCTATTTAGGTGATTGAGTGAGTTAGTTGGGTTTGATGTAACATTTATTAATATTAATGCAGTATCATGGCAGGAGAAACAAGAAATGGATTTCACATATTGTACCCATGTGGGGAATCAATCGCAGGCTTTTGAAATGATGAGCGAATGCAGTACCCACTAGACAACCCCACCGCCCCATCAGGACACTGAACCTGGACCATCAGTACCAGAAGCAAACACCTAAACCATCAGACTACCTTGAGATCAAGTGAGTGAGTGACATTAACGTCGCTGTGAACAGTATTCCATGTCAGCTTAATGTGGGAGGATAGCCCGAAGTGATGCAGGTCTTAAGACGCTTACCATGAGCGTATGGTGCAGACAAACCCAGAACTATAATCAGGGCAAAACCAGGATTCGAACCCACCATAACAGGTTTGTGGTGTGACCAAGGGACACAACTCAGCGACCTGAGATCACGCCTACACAACAGCTACACATAATGCCTATAACTAATGCTCTGGACTCAGCTAAAGGTCACAGCAAAAGGTCATTGCTAATGGCAACAGATACCCAACAACCTTAGCATCTCAAAGCAGTGACTTCCATCTGACTGCCTTCAGCTCATCTGCCTACTTGAGGAAATCCACCCCCTCCTGCCAGCAGTCTCCATCCACCAGACAAAATGACCTGAGGCAGCCACAATTTCCTGATTGACAACCTCTCTGCCAGTATGACAAGATTGATACAGCCCAACCACTGAAAAAGGCTCTACAATGGAGAGCAAGTCTTATAATGTCATGAGTCATCAAACAACCACACCGAGACACCATAATTGCCGTCATTACTTACATCCCTGTTTGAACATTTGCATAGCAGAGATTACAATTACCATATTTGACATATTAAGCGACTGTTTTCTTTGGTTGGTTGTTGTTTAACGCCACGGTATTCCAGCTACATGACAGTGGCCTGTAAATAATCTGTAAATCATCAAGTCTGGTGATCGATATTGTGAGCAACAAGCCCTGCCAATTGGAGTACCAGGACTCTATATCAAGCCATTCACCAACCAAACCCTATTCATTCGGTTGCCTCTTAAACCAACATGAGTTGCTGGAGACCTTTTAAAGTAAGTAGATATAATGAGAATGAAGGAGTGAGGTGAGGTGAAATGGGGTTTAAAGTCACGTCCAAGATTATTGCTCTTATATAGCGAGTGTTTGTGTGTGTGGCTGTTTGTACTAGTCCGGACTGATGCCGATTTATAGTGCGATACATGAATACCCCACCCAGACACAGAATGCTGACTCCGAGCCTACCAGTCCTTGTTTTATCCCCTATTGCCAAGCACCAGACAGGGTAACAACAAGTACCATTTTTTAATGTCTTTGGTATGACGCGGCCTGGGATCGAACCTCAAACCTTTTGCTTCAATGGATGCTCTACCACTAGACCACGGAAGCGGTCAAATGAGGGAGTGAGTGAGTTGGGTTAAACACTACTTTAAACAATATTCTACTTATTCCATAAACCCACAAGCATGAGACCCCTGAAGATTCCGGGGTAGAATAGGTCTTCAGCAACCCATGCTTGCCATAAAAAGCGACTATGCTTGTCGTGAAAGGCGACTAACGGGATCGGATGGTCAGGCTCGCTAACTTGGTTGATGCATGTCATCGATCCCAATTACGTCGATCGATGCTCATGATGTCAATCACTGGATTGTCTGGTCCAGACTCGATTATTTACAGACTGCTGTCATATAGCTGGAATATTGCTGAGTGCGGCGTTAAACAACAAACCAACCAAACAACAAGCATGATTATGGTGCTTACAAACCAAGAAAGATAATCAGGGCTACCCCTAAGCATAAGTTTCTGGTAAGCCCAAGGGATGCAAGGTTGCACAGCTAATTGCAGCACCTCAGACAACTCGACCACCCATGCCTTAGATATAATAAGAGATAAACAAACAGTGTTTTCAGAGTAGAGCTACCTGTTGATGTAACATGTTAACCATTCAAATTGAATTTGGAACAAAACAAGTAGCTGTTTCAATCAGAGGTGGTTATTAGGATTTGAACCCTCCAAGTGACCAATCAGACTTGAGTATTTTACAAATTCATGGTGGAATTTTCATTAATTTTTATCTTGATGAACGAAGTGTAAGATGTAATTCAATTTCCCTTGAATAGTTGGCGCACGACACGTTGCCTGTGACACCTGCACAGCATACCACAGCATACCACAGCATACCACAGGCAATCTCATCAGGACATTCTCCTGACTGCAGAAATTTGACTAACCGTAAACTGATTATCTTGACCATTAAGCCATTCCATAACAATATATGTTAAATAAACATCACTTGATAAATTGTTTTCATTTGAATAAATATTCCTTTTTAATTAAAAAAACGTATTTATTTTGTCAATATCCTCTCAAACAATTAACTGAAAAGATTACAAATCAATGTGTTTTTCGCCACACATGAACAGTTGAATTGATCAATTTCTTGTCCGTTCCCCACCACACACAGTCACATCAGTTCTAATATCTGTCAACAGACCAACCATGCCTCTACACAACCGCTTTCATTCAACCACAACATTATCATCATAACAAATCAATACAGCAAGATATTGTGTAATGATAATTGGTCGTCTAGCAACACAGCCATTGTGTAAAACATGGCAAACTGTGAAGATCAACTTCCACAGCATCTTGCCAAAGACGCTCCTATGATCGGACTAAGACGCAGACATTTCCAGCTTCTGCTTCAGCAATCACTGCACGCAATTCGGTACCACCAAACTGCGCCACCATGCACCTGGCGGTGTTATTCATATGTGTATTGATTACACCTGGCAAATTAATTTCTTATTTTGTGTGAGAATAATCTTAGCCAGTTGCTGTAGCCGCTATTGATCCTATCAATCTGTGTTACACTCCAGCGGTAGAATTGCTAGCGGGAGCTAGCCTCCATCACCTCCACAGGAGGCCATTCTTGCATTTCTGATGACACATGCAAAAACTGTTGCCGGCTAAAAATACCCCTAAATTTCATTGACAAACATGGTGGGAGAAGGGGAGATCAATGGCTGACTACAGGAGCAGACGGTCAACCGCATCCCACAGCAATGTCAGGCTGTAGAAGCATCTTACAGAAAACCCTGTCTACAAATTAGACGTCCCTAATTGGTTGACAGTACCCTTTCTGAAATGCATCTTTCAATCAGACTGATTTGCTTCTGTTGCATTGCGTCTGTTGCAATGTGTCTTTTGCAATGTGTCTGTTGAATTGTATGTGTCTGTTGAATTGTATGTGCTGGAATGCAGGATTACGTCTGCAGTATAGGGACTGCAGAATTGTGTCAGAAGGATTGCAACTGCAGATGCGTCTGTATGTTGCGTCTACAGGACTGTGGCTGCAGAACTGCATCTGCTGGCCTGCATCTGCATCTGCTTGATTGTGTCTCCAAGAATTCGTCTGCCAGAATGGTTTTGCCAGAATGGTTTTGCCAGAATGCGTCTGGCAGAATGCGTCTACTAGAATGTGTCTGCTCTAATGCGTCTGCCAGAATGCGCCTGCTAGAATGCGTCTGCCAGAATGCGTCTGCTAGAATGCATCTGCCAGAATGTGTCTGCCAGAATATGTCTGCCAGAATGCGTCTGCCAGAATGCGTCTGCCAGAATGCGTCTGCTAGAATGCGTCTGCCAGAATGCGTCTGCTAGAATGCATCTGCCAGAATGTGTCTGCCAGAATGCGTCTGCCAGAATATGTCTGCCAGAATGCGTCTGCCAGAATGCATCTGCTAGAATGCGTCTGCCAGAATGCGTCTGCTAGAATGTGTCTGCCAGAATGTGTCTGCCAGAATGCGTCTGCCAGAATGCGTCTGCCAGAATGCGTCTGCCAGAATGCATCTGCCAGAATATGTCTGCCAGAATGTGTCTGCCAGAATGCGTCTGCCAGAATGTGTCTGCCAGAATGCATCTGCTGGATGTGTCTGCCTTAGGGACTGTATATAGCCCAGACAGACATGACACGCAGAGACTAGCTGTCAATCTTAATATGGTCAAAAGCATTTAGACAGCCAGGAATAGCAGTCCACCTACGCAATCAACCATAAAAATAGATTCTGTCTTAGAATGGATCAAAATAGAAAGCCAGGATATAATTACACATATTTATTTGTTGTATCTAACCTTGAGAAGGATTTTGTCTGCAATGTTGGACTTGTCTACAGAGAAGGCCTTCATGAACTTTATCAATGGCAATTACAATCATTCATCATCAGAACATTTGCATTGCAGAACAAGTTGACCAAAAAAATATAATCTTGGACATGGAAAGTCAAAAGCTTGTGTAAACAACTAATCAAATCTGTGTTACAGATTACTGATTAAGCTGTCTCTGAAGTGCTCAATCCCAATGATCAATCATGGGTTTGCAGACTGATATATAGATGCCACAAATCTTGATTTCTGTGTTAATGTTGATTTGCAATGCAGGGCAGGTTGACAAGAAATACACACAGCATTTCAGCACACCTTGTGCCTGACAACTGACGCTGTCCAGGATAGGAATCTCTCTGGGGCTTGCTATATTGAGTTACACGGTCACCAGATCTGGTTGCTGGAGGCCAAGCATCAGAAGATGGCAACAAAGTCCTCACACTCTAGTGACTGCCAGTAAGTACACACTAATCCGGCTCCACTCAGATCAGACTTGGGTGGAGCTAGTGTGTGGCAGGACACAACAGACAGGAAGATGGTGTTACCATCAAACACAACACAGCTTTATACAAGGCAAGGTAGCCTTGCTCCAAGGCTGTACTTACAGGAAAGTCCATAGATGTGTAGTAATTTTTATTCCTCCTAATAGGCAAGTCTAGATATGTGGACTCTAAGGACTCCAGTCTCTTATAGGGACAACATGGTCTTGGTGCATGGAAAGTGTGGGTGGCTGGGAAACAATTTGTGAGGTTGCCATGGTATCCTGATATGAGAGCCTGGTATACCTTGTCTCGATGAATGAAATTATATCTAGTATCGACTTGGTTGGTTCAAAAACAGTCAAGTTTTACAACACATCTGAATTGCAGGCATCCATAAAACATATATAAGAATTAGATCAATGTCATATGTATTTTCAAAAGATACATTAATAATAATAGTCCATTTATATATGGCACTGTACTCCATGCATAAGAATGCTCTGAGGGCTTAGACATTTATTACCCCAGTCAATGGATCAGTGTGCACTTAACAATCATCCTCAGCTCCCTGGGGAGTATACAACCCAAGCTGCCTGTTAGGTGCTGGAAGGTTGACAACCACATTGCCATCTCATCCTTCTGGTACCCATTCACTGCAGGGTGAACAGAGGCAAAATTTGAACAAAGTCACTTGCCCAAGGAGACACCACATGTGCTACATGTGCTTCAGTGTGGGGCAGGACCGAAGCCATAGAAACTCTCAGAAGCGGTCACCCATCCAAGGACTCTCCCTGAACGACGTCACTTAACTTCACCTGATTTGTGATCTGTGCGCTGTAGACAGGACCACGTACCGCCACATCAATGATCAAAATGTATGAAAATAAAGAATGGATGGTGCTTAGCTTTTTTCCTGGAGTGTATTTATAGGTGTGATCAAAGTGCATGTACCTACCTTTTAACTTGGCTCTGACTTTGTTAGCATTCTTTTTGATTTCTGACATTAAGTCTTCTAATTCTTCTTTCATTTCTGGAAAAAAAAGTCAATTTAATGACATCAAAGGACAACTTGTGTGTTATGAGAAACAACATCAAACAGCCAGCATCATGTCACAATGTATTGCGCAAATTCTGGAAATAATTGTCACGCAGTATAAAACTGCTACAAAATAGTGATGGCCTACAAATGAAGATGAACAGTTCCCAAAATTCAAAGTGCAAAGAAGCAAATAATTACTTATGCATAATCAGGATTATTCGGCAGTAAAATAAATTACACACACTGGAAAACTCTAACCCTTGAAGCAATCCAATAATGAGTTCACTATAACTCATCAACAGGTAAAATGTGTTCCTAACATTTCAGTTGAGTAAATCTGTCACTAATAAAGAGAATCTGTCAGAAAAACTAGCACCAATCTGTCACTGACAAGAAGGATGCGTCAGATTGGAAGTACTTACTGTCATCGATCTGTCACTGACATGAAGTATCTGTCAATAATACTAGCACCAATCTGTCACTGACAAGGTTCTGTCAGTTTGAAAGTACTTACTGTCATCGATCTGTCACTGACATGAAGTATGGGTCAGATTGGAAGTACTTACTGTCATCGATCTGTCACTGACATGAAGTATCTGTCAATAATACTAGCACCAATCTGTCACTGACAAGAAGGATATGTCAGAAAGACTTGCACCAATCTGTCACTGACAAGAAGGATCTGTCAGAAAGACTAGCACCTATCTGTCACTGACAAGGTTCTGTCAGTTTGGAAGTACTTACTGTCATTGGTCTGTCACTGACACAAGACAGATCTGTCAGAAAGACTAACACCAATCTGTCACTGACAAGAAGGATCTGTCAGAAAGACTAGCACCAATCTGTCACTGACAAGAAGGATCTGTCAGAAAGACAAGCACCTATCTGTCACTGACAAGGTTCTGTCAGTTTGGAAGTACTTACTGTCATTGGTCTGTCACTGACACAAGACAGATCTGTCAGAAAGACTAGCACTAATCTGTCACTGACAAGAAGGATCTGTCAGAAAAACTAGCACCAATCTGTCACTGACAAGAAGGATCTGTCAGAAAGAATAGCACCAATCTGTCACTGACAAGAAGGATCTGTCAGAATGACTAGCACTTATCTGTCACTGACAAGGTTCTGTCAGTTTGGAAGTACTTACTGTCATTGGTCTGTCACTGACACAAGACAGATCTGTCAGAAAGACTAGCACCAATCTGTCACTGACAAGAAGGATCTGTCAGAAAGACTAGCACCGATCTGTCAGAAAGACTAGCATTGGTCTGTCACTGCAAGAAGGACCTGTCAGAAAGACTAGCATGGTCTGTCACTGACAAGAAGGATCTGTCAGCTAGTCAGTACTTCCTGTCATCAGTCAGAATCAGTCAGAAAGACTAGCATCAATCTATCAATGACAAGAAGAATCAGTCAGAAAGACTAGCATTGGTCTGTCACAGCAAGACAGATCTGTCAGAAAGACTAGCATTGGTCTGTCACTGCAAGAAGGATCTGTCAGGTAGTCAGTACTTCCTGTCATCAGTCTATCAATGACAAGAAGAATCAGTCAGAAAGACTAGCATTGGTCTGTCACAGCAAGACAGATCTGTCAGAAAGACTAGCATTGGTCTGTCACTGCAAGAAGGATCTGTCAGGTAGTCAGTACTTCCTGTCATCAGTCTATCAATGACAAGAAGAATCAGTCAGAAAGACTAGCATTGGTCTGTCACAGCAAGACAGATCTGTCAGAAAGACTAGCATTGGTCTGTCACTGCAAGAAGGATCTGTCAGGTAGTCAGTACTTCCTGTCATCAGTCTATCAATGACAAGAAGAATCAGTCAGAAAGACTAGCATTGGTCTGTCACAGCAAGACAGATCTGTCAGAAAGACTAGCATTGGTCTGTCACTGCAAGAAGGATCTGTCAGGTAGTCAGTACTTCCTGTCATCAGTCTATCAATGACAAGAAGGATCTGTCAGAAAGACTAGCATTGGTCTGTCACTGCAAGAAGGATCTGTCAGCTAGTCAGTACTTCCTGTCATCAGTCTATCAATGACAAGAAGGATCTGTCAGAAAGACTAGCATTGGTCTGTCACTGCAAGAAGGACCTGTCAGAAAGACTAGCATGGTCTGTCACTGCAAGAGTGATCTGTCAGAAAGACTAGCATTGGTCTGTCACTGCAAGAAGGATCTGTCAGAAAGACTACCATGGTCTGTCACTGACAAGAAGGATCTGTCAGCTAGTCAGTACTCCCTGTCATCAGTCTATCAATGACAAGAAGGATCTGTCAGAAAGAGTAGCATTGGTCTGTCACTGCAATGAGGATCTGTCAGAAAGACTAGCATTGTCTGTCACTGCAAGAGTGATCTGTCAGAAAGACTAGCATGGTCTGTCACTGACAAGAAGGATCTGTCAGGAAGTCATTACTTACTGTCATCAGCCTATCAATGACAAGAAGGATCTGTCAGAAAGACTAGCATTGGTCTGTCACTGCAAGAAGGATCTGTCAGAGAGACTAGCATGGTCTGTCACTGACAAGAAGGATCTGTCAGGTAGTCATTACTGTCATCAGGCTATCAATGACAAGAAGGATCTGTCAAGTTAGTATTACTTACTGTCATCAGTCTGTGGTGCTGAGAGGATTGCACTGTGTTTCTTCTTGACTTCATCGACATTTGAAGATATTTTGTCTATCATCCCCCGTATCTCTTCAACCTGGAAAGAATGAAAGGTAAGATTTCAAATATATTGTTTTGGGGATAAATCACAGAATGAGAGGGTACATTAATACTGCTTTGAGCAGTACAGTACACTATGTTTATAATGAACACACTTATTACGAACTGATCAATATAACGAACTTAATTTTAGTCCTGGACATTTGTTGTATAAATGCTGTTTATATGCTTATAACGAACTACGATTATTACGAACTACAATTAGTGGTCCCTTTGTGTTCGTTATAACCACAGTTTACTGTATTTAACTTATAAACAGTTATATCACCTCGTGTCAGCTTGATATGGGAGGAAAGCCCAAAGTAAGGCAGATAATGCATACCACTTTGGTGAAACCCACGAACCCACAAGAACTGGTATGGTGCTGACAAACCTAGAAACATAATCAGGGTGAACCAGGATTTGAACCCATGATCATAGGTTTCTGGCACTCCTCGGGTACATTTTGTTTGTTTGTTTGTTTGTTTGTTGTTTAATGCCACACTCAGCAATATTTCGGATATGTGATGGCGGTCTGTAAATAATCAAGTCTGGACCAGACAATCCAGTGATTGACATCATGAACATCAATCCACGCAATTAGGATATGATGACACGCATCAACCAAGTCAGCGAGTCTGATCACCCAATCCTGTTAGTCGCAGGTACATAACTGCATGTCACTTTATAGAGGGACAATAAATAAAAGTTAATGTAGAGTTGTTTCAGGATTTTTATGAACTGATTGTTCATACACATCCAATCACCTTGTCAACTCCAATACACCCAACTGATGTCACATACAACATATCTTTCATTTTTTACGAGGTTTAACATCAAGTTCAAGATTATACACTTGTATAGCAATTGTGCATGCACGTGTGTGCGGCTGCTTGTAGTTGTCCGTATTATTGCTGGTTTCAAAGTGCAAGCCCACTAAAATACCATGCCGCAGTTTAACATGAATACCCCACTCAGACACAGTATACTGACTCCGAGCCGAGCAGTTCTTGTTTTATTCCCTTAATGCCGAGCGCCAGACAGGGTAACAACAAGTACCATCTTTTGGTATGACGTGACCGGGGATCGAACCCGGGACCTAAGCACCACCAACAAGTTTGTGTTTTTGTTTGTTTGTTTGTTTGTTGTTAATGCGCCACTCATCAATACTCCAGCAATATCACGATGGTCTGTAAATAATCAAGTGGACCCCACAATCCAGTAATTGATATAATGAGCATCGATCTATCCAGTTGGGATATGACGACGTGCACCAACAAAGTCAACAAGCCTGACCACCAGATCCCGTTAGTCGCCTTTTACGGCAAGCATAGTCACCGTTTATGGCAAGCACGGGTTAATGAAGACCTATTCTACCCCAGATCTTCACAAGTGCCAGGCAGGGCAACAACAAGTACCATCTATTAACATATCTTGGTACCATTGCTGGTATCATTCATGTAAAGTTTCAATGGCCTTGTAGTTTAGAGAAGACGTCGGAAATGTAAAGTTAACGACAGATATGCAGCCAATCGGATTAAAGTAGATTTTACTTTCAGTCGGGGGAGCTAAAAACTAAAAGTAAATATCCCACAAACATTTCAGGTAGGATCATGGAACCAATCACAGGTCACCATTTCCTCAACAACCTATCAACTGGGACTGAAAGCTGTATCATGGGATAACATTTATACTAAGTTATCTTATAATATTATACTAAGTTATCTTATAATAATTAGATCTACATCAAATGCTTTTATGAGTTATCATGGTGTAATATTTATACACCATTAGCAAGTAATAATTATCATTAGGTAAAATGCATATATAAAATATCAGTAGTTTCAGTTAAAGCTTTTTTTAGATGGTTGCTAGCCTAAGGTAATGGGAGCGCGTCTTCTAGACATACTATTCAATAAGACAAAAGTTACGTCTACATAGTTTAATTGATTTGAAGCTTTTAGATAAATGCTAGCCTAAGGTATCAAGATCCCATCTCCCAGACAAAGGATATTTATTTAAGTATATCTGTCATCACCTACCGGGGTATATTAGAATAACATTACTTCAATTAAGACTCATTAAGGATTAGCCCCCATACAAGCTCGTCTATAGTGCATTAAGGATTAGCCCCCATACAAGCTCGTCTATAGGGCATTAAGGATTAGCCCCCACACAAGCTCATCTATAGTGACACCCTAATCTCTTTCAAAGCATCCAGTAAATATGTCAACAAGATTAGTGCCAGTCCAACAGGATAAACAGGATTTAGTATTCCCCTCTGTCTAGCCATCCATTTAGCTTAGGACACAACCAATCGTGTATCATCCAATCACATTCCATTTTATTGTTTAAATTTTTGTTAAATACATACTGTAGGCAGGTTTTAAGCAGAGAAGGGGTTTGACTCTCTTACCAAGCAGACCTCTCTCCCACAGCCCAGAGTGTGTACCGACTCTCTGTGGCACCCTAAGTTATTATCTAAGATATTGTAAATTGTTAATTGTTCTTGTAAATAAAATTGTGATTAGTCTCCTGTGACTCTGGCTCTTTGCTGACTAATTCCCCAAGAAAACCAGCACGTCATTTGGAAGGTATTGTTCACCCAGAACAGTTCCATGATAATTTGGCGGAGAATCATCGTTTTCGGAACCACAGAGTCCAGGAACTAACTACGACCAGCTACAAGAACCCATTGGAGGACATGTCCAACTGTGATCATCTGATGGAATAACAAGCAAGCTGCATCAACCTCTGACCTCAACACTGGATTAAAGACAACCAACTCCTCCAAAGACACCAACAAAGGAAGAAAAAGTCTTCAAATATTGTAAGTACGACATTGTTGATAACTTGTCTTCCTTTAATTTAGTACGGTACATACTAATAGGTGTCATGGCAAATATGGAGTCTGGTATGGAAAGTAACTTTGAAAGTGAAATTCCAACAGTGTCTTTAGTTACGCCCCTTGCCAAAAGTGTAATTCAGGCAAAATTTGGCACAACAACAACAAATTGTTTAGTAGACACAGGGGCATCCATTTGTTGTATTTCGTCTGCTTTTCTGAGCACAGCTTTTGAAAACCTTACTCTTGGAAACTCACCCTTTCCACAGGTAAAAGGTGTTGGCGGCGAATTGCATAAAGTGTTAGGTTCAGTTGTGTTAGATTTTGTCATTGAGGATCAGGAATTTTCTCAAAGATTCTATGTACTGCCTACACTGCCGAAGGCAGTGATACTAGGTGAGAACTTCCTTGATGACAATGATGCAGTCTTAGATTATAGCTGTCATTCCTTGATACTCAACAACAGCACCTCAGATAGGCAATATATCAATTTCATAGCCAATTCAGTGCATGAGATTAGTGGATTAGCAAAAACAATAGATCAGATTTATGCTAGCCTAAGGTATCAAGATCCCATCTCCCAGACAAAGGATATTTATTTAAGTATATCTGTCATCACCTACCGGGGTATATTAGAATATCCAAATTTACGTCACCTACAAAGGATTTGTCCAGATTTCATCCAAATCTTTGACTACAAAGAGGATGAAGTCCTTCCACAAAATGAAAAGGATCGTCAAAAGATTCTTATTGAAGCCAATACTTTTGAAATTGATGAAGGCATCCTATACCGATTCGTTCCACAAAGACAGAAAGGCCACGCAGACAAGTTCATTAAACAGCTGGCAGTCCCAAGAACCCTCAGAAATCAAGTCCTGCAATCCTATCATGACTCAGAGTTTGGCGGTTGCCATCATGGGAAAGAAAGGATGCACAACACCATGAGACCTAAGTACTACTGGCCCAAAATGTACAGAGATATTGCTACTTATGTCCAGACATGTGAGGTATGTCAACAGACCAAGAGGCACTACCATGGCAAGAAGGCACCACTTCGTCCACTACCTGTAGAAGAGGTCTTCACCCGATGGCACATTGACATTCTCGGTCCCCTGCCAACAACACCAGATAAGTACAAGTACATTTTGGTCATCACAGATGCATCATCTAGATGGTGTGAAGCCTTTCCACTTCGGACCCAAGAAGCCAAAGAAGTAGCAGATGTTTTCGTCAGAGAAATCATTTGTCGGTATGGCGCTCCAAGGACCTTAATTTCAGACAGAGGTCAGAACTTCATGTCCAAACTTATCAAAGCAATTTGTGAACTTTTGGCAATTAAATTTACCCATACCAGCCCATACCATCCTCAAACAAACAGCTGTGTAGAAAGGCTCAACTCTTACATCAATCAATCACTAAGAGCCTATTGTAACAAGTCTCAAAATGATTGGCCCCGTTTCATTCCTGGCATCATGATGGCCTATCGGATGGCTCCAAATTCATCAACTCAAAAATCCCCATATGTTATGCTTTTCGGCCGGGAAATGAGAGCTCCACAAGATGTAGCATTAATTCCAAAAGAAAATTTAGGCCACAATAACAAAAGTTATCTTTCCAATTTGCTTGAGGAGCTTCAAATCACTAGAACAATCGCAGCTGAAAACACTGCTCGGGCTAAGGAGGTGTATTCAGAACAATATAATAAAAAGGCTAAAGAACCAGAATTCGCCCCAGGTCAAAGAGTTTGGCTTTACTGTCAAAAAGTTGAAAAAGGCCTTTCCAACAAATTAACCAAAAAGTGGTATGGTAGCTATTATATCATCCATACAGGTCCAAATTATACCTACAAACTGCGCCGAAGTTCTGACGACAAAATACACAAACCACTGGTCCATGCCAACCGTCTGAAGCCATATTTTGATCCTGCTGATCGTCCACAGTATCCTCCAGAACCATACCTCAATAACCCCAGTGACATAGATTCAGGAGTCATGGATGACAACGAGGAACCAGTCAATGATACTCAGTTTGACAGCAACATATCCCCATCAACAAGTTCAACTTACCAGGCTACTGATCAATCACCTCCACAACAGAAAGGTAAGAAGGTCAATTCCAAAACAAAGGCAAGTACTTCCAGCAACAAGAGTCCGAAGCAAAAGACCCCAACAAAGAAGAAAAACCCTGCTTCAAGTACAACAGAAAAACCTACCAGTCCCACGGCAACCATGAAGGAAAATCATGCCACACCAGGTCCTAGTGCTCCAACCAAGGTAAATGAAGAGGTAAACAAAGGGAAAAGAGGAGTGAATAGTAAGCATCACCAGCCCAAATCCAGAAAACAACCTGATGACAGCCAGGTACAACCTCCAAGTCCAACATCAGGTAATCAAACCAAGGATATCCCTCAGGTCTTCAATCCAGAGGACATCCACTCAATTGTTAGTTCCAAGAGAGCAAATAGCAAAATCTACTATAGAGTAAAATGGAAGGATCCAGAAAGAGGAAACACATGGGAGTATGGCAGCAGCATTCCAGACTCCATTCGGAGAGAATTTCACCTCAAAAGAAGTATGTCAGGAAAACGACGAAAACGTCCACTGAAGAATCATAAGTTTTTCGACCAAAAGGAATCAGCACAAGACAATAAATCAGTCAATCTTCTGTCAGGGAATACAATGTCAGGAAATGTCAAGCAAGACAACACCAAACCATGCATAGAATTAGATGTCAAACCACATCGTTTTTTTCCCAAACACCTACGAAGAGTAGAACATAAAATAGAAAGAGTTCTGGGCATTGAAATTATTCAAGGAGACTGCTATGTCAAGGTCTCATATAAAGAACATCCTGATACTGTCCACACATGCTATTTTGAAAGTGTTCCTCCCCACCTCATACAGCGCTACCTTGATGATAGCTGGCAGGATCTCCGAAATTGGTCCTGTCTAGAAGATAATCCTCCATACGATCCAGAGGAAGCACCAATTTATAAATCCAAAAGGGGTATTTTTCCACATAAAGACTTTGGAAATATCAACACCTTTTTCTACCGTGAATCATATCTGAATTACACAGAATGTGGTACCACTCAACCATACGGTGATCTACTCCCCATATATTCTGATATCTGCCAATTGCACATATTCTTGATCAAAATACAAAATCTCCTGAATAAACGGTGCAAATCACGAAACAGCTATTAGCTGTATCTTGTTATGTTTTCTTGTGTCCAGTCTTTTCACTATGGGTCGCCAGTTGAGAACAAATGGCATCAGCCTGATCATCTGAGTTATTTGTATCACAACAAATTTTGAGCATTGACCTGATCAACCAATCTCAAAAGCGAAGTGAAATGACACGAACCCAAACCGTACCAAAGCGAACCAAACCATACTGGGAATCGAACCCAAACCGTACCGAAGCGAACCAAACCATACTGGGAAGCGAACCCAAACCGTACCAAAGCGAACCAAACCGTACCGAAGCGAACCAAACCATACTGGGAAGTGAACCCAAACCGTACCGAAGCGAACCAAACCATACTGGGAAGCGAACCCAAACCGTACCGAAGCGAACCAAACCATACTTGGAATCGAACCCCAACCGTACCGAAGCGAACCAAACCATACTGGGAATCGAACCCAAACCGTACCGAAGCGAACCAAACCATACTGGGAATCGAACCCAAACCGTACCGAAGCAAAATAAACCAAACCCTATCGCATTGAACCGAAGGAAAATCAAAGCGAAACAAACCAAATTCAAATAAAGCAAACTTAATAACCGAAATGAACCAAAACAAAGAAAAGGCAAACCAAATAGTTACGAAAACTAACAATGATATACACCTTTTGTATACCGTATTAATGTAACAAATCAATGCACTTGTTATATGCACATGCACATATAATGTGTCTAATGATTGTATCCAAAAGTAGAAGGATATTACTATTTTTTTCATGATATACTTTTGTAATTTGCCGCCAATACATTCTTCCTGGTCATGACACCGTTTAGTAATAATTATGTACTGATCTTTTACATCATAATTATCATATTTGTTTTATTTTCTAGTTATTACAGACAAACTGAGAAAGTATTCATATATGACATATTATTTGAACATGCTAACTCTCTTTTCTTTGTTTCCATGTAAAACCTCCATGGACACAGCCTACTATCTCACAACCCCAATCCAGGATGTGGAACTCAAGGCCTCCTTCATCACCCATAAAACTACCAGTACAGAGTGCCCAGACAAGCCAGCTCCACATCCAGAATCCCTAATGACAGCATTTTTATATTATGTTTCCTTATATCAAAGAGACTCTATAATAATTATTATTCACTACTACCAGTTTAACTTTATACATTGTCCATCTAAGCCTTAATTATTTTTATTTTTACACGTTTGGGGTCCAAACTTTTTCAGACGGAGGGGAAGTTATCATGGGATAACATTTATACTAAGTTATCTTATAATATTATACTAAGTTATCTTATAATAATTAGATCTACATCAAATGCTTTTATGAGTTATCATGGTGTAATATTTATACACCATTAGCAAGTAATAATTATCATTAGGTAAAATGCATATATAAAATATCAGTAGTTTCAGTTAAAGCTTTTTTTAGATGGTTGCTAGCCTAAGGTAATGGGAGCGCGTCTTCTAGACATACTATTCAATAAGACAAAAGTTACGTCTACATAGTTTAATTGATTTGAAGCTTTTAGATAAATGCTAGCCTAAGGTATCAAGATCCCATCTCCCAGACAAAGGATATTTATTTAAGTATATCTGTCATCACCTACCGGGGTATATTAGAATAACATTACTTCAATTAAGACTCATTAAGGATTAGCCCCCATACAAGCTCGTCTATAGTGCATTAAGGATTAGCCCCCATACAAGCTCGTCTATAGGGCATTAAGGATTAGCCCCCACACAAGCTCATCTATAGTGACACCCTAATCTCTTTCAAAGCATCCAGTAAATATGTCAACAAGATTAGTGCCAGTCCAACAGGATAAACAGGATTTAGTATTCCCCTCTGTCTAGCCATCCATTTAGCTTAGGACACAACCAATCGTGTATCATCCAATCACATTCCATTTTATTGTTTAAATTTTTGTTAAATACATACTGTAGGCAGGTTTTAAGCAGAGAAGGGGTTTGACTCTCTTACCAAGCAGACCTCTCTCCCACAGCCCAGAGTGTGTACCGACTCTCTGTGGCACCCTAAGTTATTATCTAAGATATTGTAAATTGTTAATTGTTCTTGTAAATAAAATTGTGATTAGTCTCCTGTGACTCTGGCTCTTTGCTGACTAATTCCCCAAGAAAACCAGCACGTCATTTGGAAGGTATTGTTCACCCAGAACAGTTCCATGATAGCTGCCATAAATACTGACCAATTACAGCTGAAGTTGTACACTATAAATACTGTCCAATTACAGCTGAAGTTGTACACTATAAATACTGATCAATTACAGCTGAAGTTGTACACTATCTCTGTTCTCACATGGGTAATATAGTGTGATATATCACAGATCATGACTTCCTTGTCCATGCAGGGAGACATGGAAATAGATTTCATCACAACCTGTTGTGTTTAACAACAAAAATGTATAAGGTACTCTATTTGCCGGTCCACAGGGACTGGCAGTCACTTGAATTAATGGTCCAAGCCTCATTTTACTGGTTAAAAACTTGTAATTACCAGTGAAGGGTAACACTGGAATAATTTTCAGCAGATTGTACGGTATAATCACTTGTAAGAGTACAGTGGTCCCTCGCTACAACGCTACCAATGGGGTCCAAATAATTCGTGGGCGTTATAGACGATGAGCCGTTTAACCGAGGCCGAGGTGGGGGAGAGCGCTCGGCAAATCTCAAATCATCAATATGTGTTTATCTCACGTCACGTCAAAATAGTATATATTTTTATGGACCTAGATCTACCTGGAATATCATTCATTTATTACATCTGTCACATTTCACAATGTCTGAAATACGTATTCCATTTCAATTTATAATTTTTTATCGATAAATTAAAAAATTATTCACTATTTCCCGCGATGTTATTGAAAATAAAATTCTCGGACACACATTTCGTAATATTACATGTAATATTATCAAACCAGTCTGAACTGACCACTTAACATTCCATTCGACATTAATTAGAAGTGCGGAATCCATGAATAGAGAAAATACCTTCATGAGTGTGTGGCTGGCTTAACACGCTTAACACAGCATTTCAGCAATATCAGTGTGTCAGCCTTATGTGGAAGTAAAGTTCAAACTGTATCTTATTGTGGGTGAAAGTAAGGAGATAAACATACTGTGCTTTCAATGTAGAGCTAAGTTACCTGTAGATTTACCTGGACTAAATCGAAGTTGGAAGTCAACACTCAGATTAAGGAATGTGTGACCTGTTATTAACTACACACCTCTTCACATACACTAATGGGGGCGAGGGGGCATCTTCCCGAGGCAAGAGCGTTAACGGACTTTAAAAGTCCAGTTTCCACCCTTGCCAAACTAGGCTGGAATTCCTGGGCTCGATCGTAGCACCACCAGTATTACGAGTTATGTCCCTTCTATGCCTCTCCCATAGACCAATCAGATTCCACCTCTCGTATCACTTGCATTTGCTTCAAACAAAATGGCGGCGCCCAGTCAAGACAATCTGATCGATGATCAAGATCTTTATTTTAATAAAACGGGTCTTACATCGTGAAGTGCATCCAATCACGTGAGCACCTTGATTAAAGACATGAAAAGATTAGGTAAATATCTGTTGACAACGAGTTGGCGGTGCACATGCTTTGCAAGTCCTGCAATCGACCTAAATCTGCATGACAGTTTATGAACTGGATTTCGATTTCGTTACATGATTTTGATTGAACTATGCATAGACTCGATAGTCCAGCCAAAACGTAACTCCATAATTCCAGCCTAGTTCAGCAAGGGTGGAAACTGGACTTTTGCAGTCAGTTAACTCTCTTGCCTAGGGAAGATGGCGGTCGGGTAGCCTAGTGGTTAAACCATTCACTCGTCACGCCAAAGACTCAGGTTCGATTCCAAACATGGATGGTGTCCCCGCTGTGATATTGCTGGAATATTGCTAAAAGCGACACAGGCACCCCACAGTAACAGGCAGCCCTATCACCTACACATCTCTTCCCCACACACAGACACACTGACACACAGACACACAACAGTAACAGACAGCCCTATTAACTACACATCTCTTCCCCACACACAGACACACACAGACACACACAGACACACTGACACACACAGACACACACAGACACACCACAGTAACAGACAGCCCTATTACTTACACATCTCTTCCCCACACACAGACACACTGACACACACAGATACACCACAGTAACAGACAACCCTATTACCTACATGTCCCTTTCCCACACACAGACACACCACAGTAACAGACAGCCCTATTACCTACATGTCTCTTCCCCACACACAGACACACCACAGTAACAGACAACCCTATTACCTACATGTCTCTTCCCCACACACAGACACACACAGACACACCACAGTAACAGACAACCCTATTACCTACATGTCTCTTCCCCACACACAGACACACCACAGTAACAGACAACCCTATTACCTACATGTCTCTTCCCCACACACAGACACACACAGACACACCACAGTAACAGACAACCCTATTACCTACTGTCTCTTCCCCACACACAGACACACACAGACACACCACAGTAACAGACAACCCTATTACCTACATGTCTCTTCCCCACACACAGACACACCACAGTAACAGACAACCCTATTACCTACATGTCTCTTCCCCACACACAGACACACACAGACACACCACAGTAACAGACAACCCTATTACCTACATGTCTCTTCCCCACACACAGACACACACAGACACACCACAGTAACAGACAACCCTATTACCTACATGTCTCTTCCCCACACACAGACACACCACAGTAACAGACAGCCCTATTACCTACATGTCTCTTCCCCACACACAGACACACACAGACACACCACAGTAACAGACAACCCTATTACCTACATGTCTCTTCCCCACACACAGACACACCACAGTAACAGACAGCCCTATTACCTACATGTCTCTTCCCCACACACAGACACACCACAGTAACAGACAGCCCTATTACCTACATGTCTCTTCCCCACACACAGACACACCACAGTAACAGACAACCCTATTACCTACATGTCTCTTCCCCACACACAGACACACCACAGTAACAGACAACCCTATTACCTACATGTCTCTTCCCCACACACAGACACACCACAGTAACAGACAATCCTATTACCTACATGTCTCTTCCCCACACACAGACACACACAGACACACCACAGTAACAGACAGCCCTATTACCTACTGTCTCTTCCCCACACACAGACACACACAGTAACAGACAGCCCTATTACCTACATGTCTCTTCCCCACACACAGACACACACAGACACACCACAGTAACAGACAACCCTATTACCTACTGTCTCTTCCCCACACACAGACACACACAGACACACCACAGTAACAGACAACCCTATTACCTACATGTCTCTTCCCCACACACAGACACACACAGACACACACAGTAACGGACAACCCTATTACCTACATGTCTCTTCCCCACACACAGACACACACAGACACACCACAGTAACAGACAACCCTATTACCTACATGTCTCTTCCCCACACACAGACACACACAGACACACCACAGTAACAGACAACCCTATTACCTACATGTCTCTTCCCCACACACAGACACACACAGTAACAGACAGCCCTATTACCTACATGTCTCTTCCCCACACACAGACACACCACAGTAACGGACAACCCTATTACCTACATGTCTCTTCCCCACACACAGACACACACAGTAACGGACAACCCTATTACCTACATGTCTCTTCCCCACACACAGACACACCACAGTATCAGACAGCCCTATTACCTTTACATTTCTTCCCCACACACAGACACACCACAGTAACAGACAGCCTATTACCTTTACATTTCTTCCCCACACACAGACACACACAGACACACCACAGTAACAGACAGCCTATTACCTTTACATTTCTTCCCCACACACTGACACACAGACACACCACAGTAACAGACAGCCCTATTAACTACACAGCTCTTCCCAAAATACTGCCAAGCCATCAAAGCCTCTACAGCAAACATGGTCAAATTCATGGCACGACTTAAACAGATCGATGCCCTTTTCTCTAAATTTTGCAGCTTGAAAAAACCTTTGAAATGATGGCAGGACACATTGTTGAACGAGTCTCTACATAATTTCTCCGAGGCATGTGACAGTGCTTAAGCTGATGGAGGATGAAGGTAATAGATGTCAGTTTGCCAAGCTTCTGGGCATCTTCAATAAACTGGGACAGGACTATTAAACTGCATGGTTGGGTCCTCTCCCATTGAAAGATGCAAGCAGAAGAAAGAGGACCATTATCGAAAAGATGGGAACTCAATCAAAATGTTTTCATATTTTTCTGTCCACATGTCAACATTAACGGCTCAAAGTTCAGAGTTCAAACTGAGCGAGTGAGTTCATGTTGCTTTTACAATACCATGTCTGGGGACACTAGAAAGGGGCTTGAATGGAATCTGGCCCTTCCGCACGAGCAACTCTAACCGCTTGTTCCAGAATTGAGAAGACAATTACTGTGATGTCAAGCAGTTCCCTAGGGGATGGTGTAATGGTTTTGTCAACCTGTTTTAATGTTTTACTCAAGGGTGTGATGGTCAAATTGAGACACAATACACTCGAAAAAAACATATTTGTGACAATCCTGAACTGCATGACAAATTTCCAACTTGCATGACACATTCCCACACAATCCCAACTTGCATGACACATTCCCACATAAACCCAACCTGCATGACACATTCCCACACAATCCCAACTTGCATGACACATTCCCACACAAACCCAACCTGCATGACACATTCCCACACAAACCCAACTTGCATGACACATTCCCACACAATCCCAACTTGCATGACACATTCCCAACATACATGACACATTCCCAACATACATGACACATTTCCAACATACATGACACATTCCCAACATACATGACACATTCCCAACTTGCATGACACAATCCCAACTTAAATGACACATTCCCAAACAGCATGATACATCCTCCACTTTCTGAAACAATCTCAACTTGATTTAACCAGGACCATCTCCCTGAGACATAATTCTAAAGAATTGATTATCAAAGTTCCTTTTTTGTTGTTCCAGTGGATGGCAACTTTCAGATATAACAATCTGATTGAGAAAGAGCTTCCTGTGGAGTCAGCCAACACCAACAGCATGGACGAAGCATTACTGCTCAAACACACTTTCCTGTGTAAATAAATAATCCAATGCTAAAATGACAAGGTCACAATTGTAACTCAGTTTTTGAAATTACAAATGGAAATCCAAGGTCCTTTAAGAACCCTATTGCTAAAAATCAAAGATTCTTTGAGGGGGTTCCTATACACCCGATTCAGTTAGTCGCCTTTTATAACAACCATGGGATGCTGAGGACCAATTCCAGTTGTTTGGCAAATCCTGATTTCTTCTGAAAATTTAAATTCTCTGAGCTCCTTTCTAATTAAATTTTTTTAAATTACAAAAAGAAAATCATAAAATATCTTAGACTACCTCCTAGTTGCTCTGCAGCCAATGTGGGAAAGGTATGTCTAGCACATCTACCTCTCCTCATCACCATTTTAGTCCACTAATCATCATAATCATAACAAAGTAAAACCATTAAAGAGGGCAAATTTCTACTGGTCCTTATGATGCCTTAACTATTGGGCAGTTTGGTCAGGACTATAAGACTAGTGCCAATGTCTATCGCTGCTCATTATAACATCTTGTACAGATGACATTAACATAAGAAAAGCTTCTCCACCATGTTAACTCTAAAACGAAGACTATTTAAAGGCCATAACAGGTGATGATTGGACCATTTCTGGCTTCTGTCATAATCCCCTTTTGTTCTAATTAGATAATATGTCACTAGACGAGGCCTGTGTCGTAAGCCTCGAGTGTCTGTCATGTACGAGACACAGAAAATAAGCGTTGCGGCATTGATTGGTTAAATGTCAGTGTAGCCTGAACAGCTTCCTGGTGGCCTCTACCCAAGTGCGTCCAGCTGAGAGGGAGTCAATATTCAAGTGGTCGGAATCATACGGCGGGCGGGCCGCCATATTGTCCAAAATAGATATAGGAGTGACAGCTCAGGGCATTATTAGTTTAACATCATGCTGAATTTTTCTTTGGTCTTTTCCTTGATTGATGGGTCTGAAGGTAGGTGAGCAGGATTGGGCTGGATCTCACACGAGTGAATGGGGGGGCTTCAGAAACACAGAGCTTCATCAAACACGGTGTGGGCTCATGTCCATATTGTCAGCAGGGTCTCAATGGATTTCGGGGGAAAATAGGGTTTATCACCTGTGGGGATTCCAGTTAAGAACCAAAGGGGATTCTAGGTTAGAATTGGTCCCCCAAAATTCTTGCTGGTCCTACAAGGGGACTTTATGTAATGGTGGTCAGACTTGAATGAAAGTGTGTCATCATACGCCTATGAAATGGATTAGTGCTCATAATATCAATCACTGGATTGTCATGATTATTTAATTTTCAAAACTGGCTTTGACAGGAGATAATGCAGGTCAGATTAAACAATATCTCTTCCAAATTATCACAATATTGCTTTCCTGATCACAATTGGTCGACTGGAATTTAAGAATTTTAATGTTCAAATCTAAAACAAGTGATTCTATTTGAGATAACCTTTACTTAAAAAATTAATTTTCATTGATTTCTTTCTATCCATGCCATGATATAACAGTCAAATACAGAGCTAAGTGAGGATGTCATTGATCACAAGGCCAAAACGTTCCACATCTCAGCATAGCAACATTAAAACATGACAACAGTGAATATCGCCACATCTCTAGATTGGTGCAGGGTTGTACATGACGCAGAAATGTGCGTCCAGTATGCACAAATGTATAGAATGGATGCAGAAAAAAGAATATGTTGCATCCCAAGGGACGCACAATAATATTCATTGTACCAAATTCTTGACGAGAAATAGCCTTGTGACTAAATTAATTATCAAATCTTACAGTACACAACACAATTTCATTACTTTACAGGGCCCTTATACTTCCAACGTCGTAGGACCCTTGAAAGAAGTTATCGGGGGTCCAAAGTTTTTTAAGTCAAGGCAAAACCCTGTTGGTGGTATTTCTCAACAGTTTAACTTTAACATTGTTTAAACTCCCAACTATGTAACATTTTAATGAAAGAGAGATATTTCTTCCAACTTGACATTAAAAATTTACCAACATATGTAAATGTAATATCTATATGATCTAGGAAGTGAATTCAAAAATATATATTATAAATATAATATGACCCTCGCAACTTTTGATATTAAATATATCAACACTCATCAATAAAAGGAGAAAAACGCCCCAAAATCCTTGGAGCTCTCAGTTCGTCTCTTGTATGTGAAACGGGGGACATGTTTAATTCCCTGATTGTGTGTCAATGTACACTGATTGTGTCAACATACACTGATTGTGTCAAAATTCACTGATTGTGTGTCAACGTACACTGTGTGTCAACGTACACTGTGTGTCAACGTACACTGATTGTGATTGTCTGACATTAGTTCTATATTAGGGCTGGGACGATACACGAACTGTGCGATCCAATACGTATCACGATACCTTACTCACGATCCAATACGTCTCACGATACTTGCATGTGCTCTTATCTGAAAGGATGGCCAAATACATGGCACACTGACGATTTACAGTTGGCAGGGTCAAGTATGGCACAACAAATGAAAATATTTATGTTTTCACTATTAACTTGCACCACTGATTAGTGTTTAGTGGAACAGTTATTAAATCAAACATTTAAGGTCAGAATCGATATTTTTAACTTAGTGGGTGACTTGAATCGAGAAGTAAAACATCACGATCCACTGACCACTATCTGATATGTGGCAGGAATATTGCGGACTTCATCTGAATACAAAATTCACTCACTCACTCAATATGCTGAATAGAATGGTGAGTGAGTGAGTTTGGTTTTACGCCGCTTTTAGCAATATTCCAGCAATATCACGGCGGGGGACACCAGAAATGGGCCTCACACAATGCACCCATGTCGGGATTCGAACCCGGGTCTTCGGCGTGACGACCGAACGTTTTAAACACTAGGCTACCCGACCGCCCCTGAATAGAATGGAAAGTATTAAGTTATGATCACACAGCAAGGTCACACCGGATAGTTTTCCAGCTGCTACCATGTTTACACAAAGAACCAAACAAATCAAGGCCGCTAACATGTCCGACACCTCTTTTTCCTTTCACCAATAACATATTCTCCTGGCACATTCTCCGTACAGAAGTTAGTCGGGAGATTGTGATGAGTCAGCAGTAGAAACCAACATTTTTAGTCTATTAGTCCTTATAATGAAACATATAGCAAAACCCTGAAAAAGAGCAAATTTCTACCAGTCCTTATGATACCTTAACTATTGGGCAGTTTGGCAAGGACTACAGGACTTGTGCCAATTTCTGTGAGTTGACAAACAGGCAGTATGTATGGCTGTTAATCAATACAGGCAGGTACACAGGTACACAGGTGTTCTCAGGTCAAGGTAGATCATTTACACAGTCAATACCTGCATGAATTGGACCAGGATTCATTTACACATCCTTTATTCTTCACACAATATGACTCAACTCATTAATAAAAAGATAAATATATGTTATCAACTTTATCAACAGGATGGTGTTTGATGGAATCTGTTCACGTGTATTATTGAACTGTTGATCTTCACAATATCATCAGGGTTAATTATTCAGTAAGTAGCAAAGTACTCTTATCATCATGGCTGAAAAGACTTTTTGCAACATGTGTGAATTTCCAGTGAAATCATCCTTGACTATCCAAGGTTTAATATCAGTCTGCGACTTTAGCCACTAATCCAAAGCCTGAGTCAAAGTCAAGTAAAATTCTATTCGATCTGGTAAGATCAGCTTACAACAGTCTATATAGCAGTGGGTGAGTTGGTATGGTTTTAATAGAAGGCAGCTTATTTACAAGTGAATGTTTGTTTGTTTTTTGTTTTGTTTGTTGTTTAATGCCGCACTCAGCAATATTCCAGCTATATGACGGCTGTCTGTAAATAATCAAGTCTGGACCAGACAATCCAGTGATTGACATCATGAGCATCGATCCGCGCAATTGGGATCGATGACATGCATCAACCAAGTCAGTGAGTCTGACCACCCGATCCCGTTAGTCGCCTTTTACGACAAGCATAGTCGCCTTTTACGGCAAGCATGGGTTGCTGAAGACCTATTCTACCCCGGAATCTTCACGGGTCGACAAAAGTGAATGAGTTAGTGAGTGTACAGTCTTGGTTTAACCCCGCTTTGAACAGTATTCCGCTTCCTGACGAGAACCCCGAAGCATAATGTGTGTGATTGAGTAAACTTCACAAATACAGAAGGGCCTTAAAGCTTTAAAACAGAAAAAAATATTTTACATCTTTACCTTATTTCTGAAATCATTACATTTTACAGTTTTTAACCTATATATATATTCATAGGCCACAGTCCCTCCCTCGCACACTGCCCCATCACTAACTGTCCTCACATTTACGCTGAATGCTTGTTTAATTGTCTGCAATAATACCCCCCGACGAGGATGTAACCTAATGTCTTCATATTACCATGATTACAATCCAGCCACCATCAATCACATTATTTCTCCAATCATTATCTGATTTATGTGCAATCTCAATGACGAGGATGATCCATATGTCCAAACTCAGTGATTTACAAGGCTTTATTAAAGTACTGCTTGAACTGTATGTCTAGGTTCTGTAGCCACTTGGACTTAGTGAGTTGGGCTTAACGCGGCTTTGAACACTATTTCAGTTATATCATGGCATGGTAACTTAATGTCAGAGGAAAGCCCTCAGTGATAGAGGTCTTAGAAGTTTATCACTTTGGTGAAACCTATGAGCACGGACATGGTGCTGACAAACCTAGAAACGCAATCGGGGCGAACTGGGATTTGAGCTTATAATCATAGGTTTCTGGGGTGCTCCTTAGACGACTTGGGACGCCAGTGCCCCCAGAAACACCTGGATGAAACTTCATTTGTATACTGAGGGTAAATAACGGAGTTGTGTTTAATGCTGATGTAAAGAGTATTTCATTCATACAGCCATGGTCACAGCACGTAATCTTAATGCGAATTTGTTTGTTGCTTAATGCCACACTGAGAAATGTTACACCTACAAATAATCAAATTTGGACCAGACAAACCAGTGATTGATATTGTGAGCAACGATCCACTCCATCAGGGCACAAAAACTCACCACCCAATCCATTAAGTTGTCGCCTATGACAAGCATATGTTGCTGGGGACCAATTCCAATCCCGGAATACCCATGGGATACTAATTTGAGGGTCGAGCCAAAAGTGACAGAGGTCATAGCTGCTTACAATTTGGGTTACCATATTTCGACGTAATAAGCGCCCAGGGCGCTCTCAAAATTAGAAATAGGGGGCTCTTACTAGAATATTACTTTGGTGGAAAAAACAGAGTTGAAAGATAAATTTCGTGGTTTATGCTGACAGTCTGAACTGTTTATATACGACAGATACACTTTTCCAGAATATAAATGCTCATACTTAAGGGTGCATATAACACAGGAGTGCGTATTATACACGAATAAATAGGTCTTGTGTACATTGATCAATCGGAAGGGGGGCTAATTGGGATTGTTCACTAGCCAATATATCAGCAAATATCGCCGTGGGGGCTTATTAGAGCAGGGCGCTTATTACGTCGAATACGGTAACCCCTGACCATATGAAGCTGATAAACCAAGGAACATAATCAGTGTTAACCTTGGATTCAATCAACAAGCAGCAAATCCTGATTCAGCTAAGGGACACAACAAAGCGAGCACCTGCAACATACACTACTGGGCCACCCACACCCCTGTTCAGCGCTATCCTTGTACACCAGTAGTTGTGGCACCCAATATCCTTGCTTGTCCCTTCCAATTAGACACACAAGCTTCAAATGGGTGGGATCCTGCACCAACTATAAAATCAATTGAAAACAGCCCACAACACCAGCCCTAGTTGTCCCTAAGGGACTATAAACCGTGATATGCCTAACAACCGTCACTGGCCTAGTCTGGCATTAGCAGAGATTAGCAAGATGTTTGAAAATATCAATGTATGCTGCGAATGAATGGGGCCGATCAGGCTTTTTGTCCCATTAAGGTTTCAAGCGAGGAAGCTGCAGCAGCGAGAGGATGGTAAACTGCTACGTTCCTGGTCTTCCGCGCGGCAGTGCAGGGAGGTTGATGACACTCCCGACGGACCCCATATTGGTGGCGAGGCACAACTAGTACAATTTACTCTGCTACTAATTATTGCAACTGATTTGTTTCTGCATATGGTGCCTCTCCCTGTATTGGTTATACCATGTATACTGGCTTCGGAGTTGGTGTTGGGCAGGGCTAGTGTAGGGCAGGGCTAGCGTAGGACAGGGCTAGTGTAGGGCAGGGCTAGCGTAGGACAGGGCTAGTGTAGGGCAGGGCTAGTGTAGGGCAGGGCTAGTGTAGGGCAGGGCTAGTGTAGGGCAGGGCTTGCGTAGGACAGGGCTTGTGTAGGACAGGGTTAGTGTAGGACAGGGCTAGTGTTAGGCAGGGCTAGTGTAGAACAGGGCTCGTGTAGGACAGGGCTCGCGTAGGACAGGGTTAATGTAGGGCAAGGCTAGTGTAGGGCAGGCCTAGTGTAGGGCAGGGCTAGTGTAGGGCAGGGTTAGTGTAGGGCAGGGCTACCGTAGGACAGGGTTAGTGTAGGGCAGGGTTAGTGTAGGACAGGACTAGTGTAGGGCAGGGCTAGTGTAGGGCAGGGCTAGTGTAGGGCAGGGCTAGTGTAGGGCAGGGCTAGTGTAGGACAGGACTAGTGTAGGGCAGGGCTAGTGTAGGGCAGGGCTAGTGTAGGGCAGGGTTAGTGTAGGACAGGACTAGTGTAGGGCAGGGCTAGTGTAGGGCAGGGTTAGTGTAGGGCAGGGTTAGTGGAGGACAGGACTAGTGTAGGGCAGGGCTAGTGTAGGGCAGGGCTAGTGTAGGACAGGGCTAGTGTAGGACAGGGTTAGTGTAGGACAGGACTAGTGTAGGGCAGGGCTAGTGTAGGGCAGGGCTAGTGTAGGGCAGGGTTAGTGGAGGACAGGGCTAGTGTAGGGCAGGGCTAGTGTAGGGCAGGGCTAGTGTAGGACAGGGCTAGTGTAGGGCAGGGCTAGTGTAGGACAGGGCTAGTGTTAGGCAGGGCTAGTGTAGGGAAGGGCTAGTGTAGGACAGGGCTAGTGTAGGGGAGGGTTAGTGGAGGACACGTATCGCGATACTTGCATGTGCACTTATTTGTGGTGCGTAAACCATCTTTTTCACGGACAGGATTGCCAAACCTAGCACATTAATGATTAACAGTTGCCAGTGTTAGGTATGGCGCAATGGATTCATTTTCAGTAGTAATTAGTGTTTGGTGGAACATTTATGCCAGAAAACAATTATGGTAAGAATCAATACTTTTGATTTAGTGTGCGACTGTGATCGATACTTTCATTGAGAAGTAAAAAATCGCGATCCACCAATACAGTTTTGTCAATTAATACAATGAAACCTAACTCATCATATCTTCTACGACAATGAAATGTCTCGGTGGAATATATTGTGGTGCAGTGACCAAGCATGAAAGTCACAGTCCTTGTCATGACCCCAAAGTTAAAAGAGCTGGAGAGACCTTGATTCAAATACAAAACCTAAAGGAATCCAGACCCCTCTCAATTTCACACACTTGTTTGTTTGATTGATTGTTTGTTTGTTTGTTTGATGTTTAATGCTGCACTCTGGACTAGAAAATCCATTTCTGACATCATGAGCATCAATCTAAGCAATTGGGATACGATGATATGCATCAACCACGTCAGCAAGTCTGACCACCCTATCCCGTTAATCACCTGTTACGACAAGCATGGGTTGCTGAAGACCAATTCTAATCCGGATCTTTAAGGGGATGGAAAAATGGTTGTGTAATTGCAGTACCCTGCTGGTCTCAAACTATAAACTTCCTCAATATCTTGTTGATGAACATACATTTTCAAAAACATAATGCGAGTACTGCAAGGCTGCAACACTAAAATCTATCACATTAACTGTTGCCATGTGACAACTTTGGGCTGGCACCATTAGATTTTAACTGTAATGTGATTATGATATCCAGAATGGCAACTGAGAGTAGCATTTACATAAAACAAGTGCTGCCAGGTTACTTAAGTGTGATTAAATAGACATGAATGCCCTTGTTGTGGAGGAAAAGTCACTATAAAGCTCCGACATACAGGTTTGACGAGAGGCAGGGAGACACAATAAAAGAGAAGACTGATGCTTTTCAGAGCTAGGAATAGTTCTGGGTCAACGAGCCAATTTCCTGTGAAAGAGATGAATGGGACACAGCAAAAGTATCAAATCTCCATCACAGTTTTCAATATTGCTGACAAAGCACAAAAGAGTCAAATCTGGATAACTGTTTTCAATACTGCTCACATAGAAAAAGGATCAAAGCTGTCTCAGTTATTAATATTGCTGACAAAGCCCAAACACTGAATAACCACCAATGTTTTTAATATCTCTAAACCAAATGTATCGCTATAACAAACGCACTTATTAAGCATTCTTAGTAGGGCTGGGATGAGTCCAAATTTACTACCGGGTACCCAACCCCCTATTACCCGACCCTACCCAGGTACCCGACCCCCTATTACCCGACCCTACCCAGGTATCGACCCTACCCAGGTACCCAACCCTCTATTACCCGACCCTTCCCAGGTACACGACCCCCTATTACCCAACCCTACCCAGGTACAAGACCCCCTATTACCCGACCCTACCCAGGTACACGACCCCCTATTACCAGACCCTACCCAGGTACCGACCCTACCCAGGTACCCAACCCTCTATTACCCGACCCTACCCAGGTACACGACCCCCTATTACCCGACCCTACCCAGGTACACGATCCCCTATTACCCGACCCTACCCAGGTACCGACCCTACCCGTGTACATGACCCCCTATTACCCGACCCTACCCAGGTACACGACCCCCTATTACCCGACCCTACCCAGGTACACGACCCCCTATTACCCGACCCTACCCAGGTACACGACCCCCTATTACCCGACCCTACCCAGGTACACGACCCCCTATTACCCGACCCTACCCAGGTACCGACCCTACCCGTGTACATGACCCCCTATTACCCGACCCTACCCGGGTACCCAATCCCCTATTACCCGACCCTACCCAGGTACCCACTACAGGTCTCAAGAGTTGGGAACAAAATGTCTGATTGAGAATTGTTTTACTGCAGCCCCGCCCCGAACTATTTAGATACATGTATCAAATGATCAGATCCTACCCGTGTACATGACCCCCTATTACCCGACCCTACCCAGGTACACGACCCCCTATTACCCGACCCTACCCAGGTACACGACCCCCTATTACCCGACCCTACCCAGGTACACGACCCCCTATTACCCGACCCTACCCAGGTACACGACCCCCTATTACCCGACCCTACCCAGGTACCGACCCTACCCGTGTACATGACCCCCTATACCCGGGTACCCAATCCCCTATTACCCGACCCTACCCAGGTACCCACTACAGGTCTCAAGAGTTGGGAACAAAATGTCTGATTGAGAATTGTTTTACTGCAGCCCTGCCCCGAACTATTTAGATACATGTATCAAATGATCAGATCATGCGTACATTGAAGTTGACTGCAGCTTCATCATTACTCAATATTATACACGTCAAAAGGCATGTGTGCATCGTGAGAAAGAAATGTGAACATTAGCGACTTGTAGTGTAACCGCTGAGCTATAGTGAGTTTTTGTCATTAAACAATATATCATGTGACTTACCATGGGTCCAGGTAGTCCTGTGGATACCCGGGTCCTACTCAGGACGCACCCATCCGGAGTACCCGAGTTGCCCATCCCAGCCCTAAGTCTTAGTGTCAAATTCACACTTTACTATAGAGAGGCACATGGGGAAATCAGTCACTGCTTTAACAGTCTGCATTAAAGTATCATTTAAATGACGTCCAGTGTTCAAAATAAGTGTCTGCCCGTAAGCCCAAGGCATAGGATCTCGTTTTGGGCCTGGTTTCAGAATTGTATGGGTCCTTATGGCCTGCAGTATCTTTTTCAAATGAGGGCCTGAAGAGTTCAGTCTGGGCCTGCATCTTCTAAAGATTCAGTATTCTAAAAGAAAGTTACCCCACTTATCTCTGATAATCTCTGAGAAAGTTATCCCACTTATCTATGATAATCTCTCAGCAAGTTACCCCATTTATCTATGATAATCTCTAAGGAAGTTACCCACTCTAATGATAATCTCTAAGCAAGTTACCCACTCTAATGATAGTCCCTTAGGAAGTTACCCCACTTATCTATGATAATCTATAAGGAAGTTACCCCACTTATCTATGATAATCTATGAGGAAGTTACCCCACTTATCTCTGATAATCTCTATGGAAGTTACCCCACTTATCTATTGAAATCTCTAGGAAGTTACCACTCTAATGATAATCTCTAAGGAGTGAGTGAGTGAATATGGTTTTACGCCGCTTTTAGCAATATTCCAGCAATATCACGGCGGGGGACACCAGAAATGGGCTTCACACATTGTACCCATGTCGGGAATCGAACCCGGGTCTTCGGCGTGACGAGCGAACGCTTTAACCACTAGGCTACCCGACCGCCCCTAATCTCTAAGGAAGTTACCCCACTTATCTATGATAATCTCTAGGAAGTTACCCCAGTTTAATGATACACTTTAAGAAAGTTACCTCCCTCTTCCATAAAAGACTCCAAGTGAGTTACCCCAGCCCAAGGGACTGTCCAATCTGACAAAATGCCCTGACAAATAACGTGGACTAGAGCCAACGCTGAGACATTCATGAATGGCACATCCTCAAAGTGCTGATAAGGCAAATATAAGTGGCACAATAGCAAGGAAAGTCAAGGGCCCTCATTGAGTAATACCGTGCCTGAAAACCCCCCAATAAAAATCAATAGCGATATTACGAAGTTTCATTGTACTGTGATTGGTCCTGGTGTCCTATGAATTGCGAAGGATCTCGTCTTGTTTTGCAGCCCGAGCCACAGACAGTTCCTCGTCTAAGCGCCTCGTAACTCCTCTCGACTTTATTTAGGTACTTATTTACTGAAGAATACAGCCTCAGAGTAACAGTGTTGGATATTTCTCTGCGATGTCCATCGCGATTGATCAGTCCCAATGTTACCATTGCTTACTGTTACAGACGCTGAGATGTCTCTGGTAACAGACATGCCCCTTCAACTTGCACAGCACCTCGATCTCAAATCTGTCTCGGGGAAATCGAAACAGCTCATGAGCTGAAATGTACAGTCCACTACTTACTCGATGAAACATCTGTAAAACCCATTTCAAACAGTCTCATCAATGACCGATCTTGACTGGCGCCTCTACTTTGAACAATCATTCTCCCAAGGAGAATATTAAGCATTTGCCTACTTGCAATGCTATATGTTAAAGGTTATTGTATGTAGGTTGTTCTTATTTTTGAGTTTGACGATACAGTACAATTATTCAGACTAAGACTGTGGCAGTACAATATATATATCTCAATAGTCATGGTTTCAGATTAACATAAGTCTGCTAGTCCGGTTTAAGTTAAATTCGGGAAGGACTGGCGGCATTCCCAAGTGGACTACCACTTCTACCATCACATACAAGTCAACCCTGGTGAAGACAATTTTTGCGGACTAGTAAAACAAAACAATTCTCTGCATGTTGTTGCCATGACATCATGAGCATCTATGCAATTGGGAACATTGCATAGTCCCCTGTGTTTTTGTACAAGTACCAATATCCAAACCGTTTGTAAAACAGTCTCGATGGCTACCTTGAGGATCCATTTTTCCATGATCGAAGGAGATTATCAGCGCATACAAATACACAACATTACACTGCAACCTAAATCAAACAATACCCAGATGCTTCGATACCCAGATGCATGGAAAACTCAGATGCATCAACACCCAGATGAATCGTGAATCTTTACTTGAGAATATGCTGGCAAAATCATGTAATTTGGCAAATTAGCAACTCTGTTTCTTTGTAACTCCCAGAACCTGTCCTACTTTAGATGACCCAGCAAGGTTCTCTCTTGAATGAGCTGAGAATTGGAAAATCATCGATCACAGATTTCATGATCGTTTTCCTTGGTTGGACATGTTAGAAACTGATACAATGCAATCACTAAAATGATTAATCTGAGCAACGAGGGGATTATATCTGATATCAGTGCCGTCAGAAAACAGAATTGCTAGTCCAAGGTCAAGGTCAATTTTATGGACAGTATTCCAGCAGTGTCAGCTTGATGTGGGATGAGGGCCAAAAGGGATGCAAGTCTCAAGACGTTTACCATTTTGGTCAAACCCACGCGTACGGTATGGTCCTGACAAACCAAGGAACATAATCAGGGTGAATCTGGAATTTATACCCATGGTCATTGGTTCCTGGCACGCCTAAGGGAAGCAACTCTGCACATCGAATTGAGGCACTTCAGACATGTGTCTAACCTCAAGTGCCATTTGTTATATTTACTAATTCAGAAGTTGCTTCAATGCATGATTATTTCAAATAAAGATATATCAGGCAAAATGTTTCAGTCGACATTTGAACATTTCAGGAGCCATTTGTGATATTTACTATTTCAGAAGTTGATTCAGATTGAAAATTGAAAGTATTATTTTTGTAGACATTTTAAAGATGCCGCCTGTGGGCGTGGAAAACATCAATAACAAACCTGTTAATGGAAAAGTTCTGTGGCAACATCAGTGAAAGGCATTCAGAGCTGTCTATCAATCAAAAGTTCCCATTGCGAAGGAAGATTTGTGAAAAAATGTTGCACTGCATATGAAGAATTGTTCACAAGATCTGATTTAAAGTCACAACTACAAGAGATTAGGTCACATTGTTGCCGCCAGATGTATTTGGGAAAGTTTTGGCAGTGAGGAAAGTATTCTGTAGTGGGGGCAGTATTCTGTAGTCATGGTAGTGGGGGCAGTATTCTGTTGTCATGGTAGTGGGGGCAGTATTCGGTGGTAGGGAAAGTCTTCAGTAGTGGGGAAAGTATTCCGTAGTGGGGAAGGTATTCTGTAGTGGAGAAAGTATTCTGTAGTGGGGAAAGTATTCTGTAGTGGGGAAAGTATTCAGTAGTAGGGAAAGTATTCAATAGTGGGGAAGGTATTCTGTAGTGGAGAAAGTATTCTGTAGTGGGGAAAGTATTTAGTAGTAGGGAAAGTATTCAGTAGTGGGGAATGTTTTGGAAGTGGGATAGTTTGGTGGTTGGGAAAGTTTCGGTAGTGGGGAAAGTATTCTGTAGTGGGGAATGTTTTGGAAGTGGAGAATGTTTTGGAAGTGGGATGGTTTGGTGGTTGGGAAAGTTTCAGTAGTGGGGAAAGTATTCTGTAGCGGGGAATGTTTTGGAAGTGGAGAATGTTTTGGAAGTGGGATGGTTTGGTGGTTGGGAAAGTTTCAGTAGTGGGGAATTTTGGTTGTGGAGAAAGTATTCTGTAGTGGGGAAAGTAGTCAGTAGTGGGGGAAAGTAGTCAGTAGTGGGGAAAGTAGTCAGTAGTGGGGAAAGTAGTCAGTAGTGGGGCAAAGTAGTCAGTAGTGGGGGAAAGTAGTCAGTAGTTGGGCAAAGTAGTCAGTAGTGGGGCAAAGTAGTCAGTAGTGGGGCAAAGTAGTCAGTAGTGGGGAAAGTAGTCAGTAGTGGGGAAAGTAGTCAGTAGTGGGGGCAAGTAGTCAGTAGTGGAGAAAGTAGTCAGTAGAGGGGAAAGTAGTCAGTAGTGGGGGAAAGTAGTCAGTAGTGGGGGAAAGTAGTCAGTAGAGGGGAAAGTAGTCAGTAGTGGGGAAAGTAGTCAGTAGTGGGGGAAAGTAGTCAGTAGTGGAGAAAGTAGTCAGTAGTGGGGGAAAGTAGTCAGTAGTGGGGAAAGTAGTCAGTAGTGGGGGAAAGTAGTCAGTAGTGGAGAAAGTAGTCAGTAGTGGAGAAAGTAGTCAGTAGTGGGGGAAAGTAGTCAGTAGAGGGGAAAGTAGTCAGTAGTGGAGAAAGTAGTCAGTAGTGGGGGAAAGTAGTCAGTAGTGGGGAAAGTTTTGGATCATGAACACGTATTGGATCACACAGTTGGCGTATCGTCCAAGCCCTACTTGAATCAGCTGGAATCAACACACTATTTCTCAGTGTGAGATGGGCAACATAGCAGCGCTCCAGATAATTCACTTTCGGTCTTGACATGTTTCTATGAGCATTCAATATGCGCTGATTCCCATGGGTACCATGTATTGTGGATTTTGAAACCAAGAGTGAAGCTGTTTTCCAAACAATTCCGCTTACAACACTGTTTGAGGTGATGTGATGCCCCAAGTGTGTCACATATTGCATAAAGTGAGTGAGTGAGTTTGATTTTACGCCACTTTTAGCAATATTCCAGCAATATCACGGCGGGGGACACCAGCAATGGGCTTCACACATTGTACCCATGTCGGGAATCGAACCCGGGTCTTCGGCGTGACGTGTGAACGCTTTAACCACTAGGCTACCCGACTGCCCCTGTCCCCATGTGGGGAATTGAACCCGGGCCTTCCGACGTGACTGATGAACGCTTTAACCACTAGGCTACCCGACCGCCCTATTGCATAAAGGATAACAGGGATACATGTCAAGTGACAATAAACAATAACACTTCTTTTGCATTATTAACTCAAGTGGAGTTCATGTATATCTGATGCCTGCATTTAAGCAGTAAACAAAGGCCAATTTGTTTGTTGTTTAACGCCGCACTCAGCAATATTCCAGCCATATGACAGCAACCTGTAAATAATCAAGTCTGGACAAGACAATCCAGTGACTGACATCATGAGCATTGATCCACACAATTGGGATACGATGACATGAATCAACCAAGTCAGAGAGCCTGACCACCCGATCACATTAGTCACCTCTTAAACAAGCATAGTCGCCTTTTACGGCAAGCATGGGTTTCTGAAGACCTATTTTACCCCGGATCTTCACGGATAAAACACAGACTGGTACGCAAGATGAGTGAGTGAGTGAGTGAGTTTGATTTTACGCCGCTTTTAGCAATATTCCAGCAATATCACGGCGGGGGACACCAGAAATGGGCTTCACACATTGTACCCATGTCGGGAATCGAACCCGGGTCTTCGGCGTGACGAGCGAACGCTTTAACCACTAGGCTACCCGACCGCCCCGTACGCAAGATGAAAAGGCTACAGCAGGTCATTACACTGAATGTCCCCATTCTGCTGCCTAGTTTCCGTTTTTCATGCATATTTGGGTATTTTACCTTGACACACAAATGTGGGGGTCCAGGGGACCCTAATAATTAATTATAAGGGTCCGTGCAGGCAGTATGAGGGTCCAGTAAAGTGATGACGATGGTGAAGTGTACTGTACGTTTTGATAATTACCAGTCTGGAATGAATCGTGGACCGTGGTCACGATGGATGGATGAAAAACAGACACCCATAACAGGTATATGAGTATTATTGCGCATCCCTCGGGACGCAGTATATTCTTTTTCTCATCCAATCTCAACATTTGTGCGTACTGGACGCACACTTGTGTGTCTTGTAAAACCCTGGTATTTGTCCGAAACTCAAAAATAATTGGGTAATGGGGATTTATTGTGTGTATTTGACACAAATACACAGCTTATCTGACCTCTGACATAGTGGTTACTAGGGCTGTTGCGATTCACTTGCATATTCGGTGAATGGAACTGGATCCATTTATGAATTGAATTTGTTATTCGTGGTCACAAGACTCAAATATTTAAGAATATGCAGTCATGTGCATTTACATACCCCGACCCTTAAAATATCCATAAGAACATATTATATGCATATGATTTCTTCAAAGACAACACTCTTTTATATTTAATTTGACAGTATTTTAGTCACTGGTAATTGTCACATTTGAGTAGATACTAGTACCTGGATAAGTGCAGTATATAAATGTATAATAAATGAATAATTAACAAACCAAGTCAAATAAAAAAAATGTTTTATTGTTTAACTGAATATCATAAATAATACATCAACCGCTGACTTGTTCTTGTATTTGTGAATAAATATTTGTATTCGTTACCCTATATTCATGATACGAATCGTATTCGCCTAATAGTGTATTTGTTGCAGCCCCAGACTGGTTACATAACATCAAGTGATGATGGTGTAATGTCATTTCTAGAAATACAACATGTGAGGACGAGGTATGCCCATCACACAGCATACCCAGGGGTGCAATACTTCTCAGCTCTTTGATGATGAGTCAATGTCAAAATAACTAGCAGCCCCACAGGCAACCCTTCTCCCAACAAAGGTGCTTCTGGATTCTGGGTCATGCCTGTATCAATCCAAAGGTCTTCAAGAGACAATTGTATACCATTTATTAGATATGGCTTACAGAATCAGAGATGATTGTGAAACATTCACACATCATTGATTAAACATCAGAATCTGCATGCACATGTACCATTAAGGGTGTGAAGTATTACCGGTATATCGGTAAATTGAGGTTTATTCTGTCAACGACACGTATCACAATATCATTTTCTTATGTTCGATATATCAGGTGATTTCAAATTGGGATTATTATCCTGTGTTTAATGCTATATACTTGCCAAATGCCTTCGCTGCCCAGGAGCGAGCATCCCGGGCCCTAAGATGGCTGCGTATTTTTTGAATGAGTAAACATTATGTTTTACCAGCATCTTGTTTTGTTCCATTTATGAACTTCAATTCATACCTTGTATCAGATTGCTTCTGAATTAAACATTTAGAATAATACAACATATCTGGATATGTATGGCAATACTTCCTTGTGCACTGCAAAATATTGTGATACACTTAAAAACTCCAATACTCATCACTTGTACCAGGATGTATACCACTCATAAGAAGTTGACTATAGTAATGTGAAAGAATTGGATGGTCCTTAACTTCTTTTGAGTAGTATACCTCATGGTTAGTTCTCTAGCACGGACAAGTATGTCAGAGGGCACTTATAAAGGCGATGCCATTTGGGATTTAAGTGTGGCAAGGAGAATACTTGTGATCCATCTTTGAACTTGTGGATGACATTTCACCATGAGCTAGATAAAAAGCAGTTGATAATTAGGATATGCTCAACCTTCCTTTTCATAGAGATTGAGAGTAACCCAACTAAAATTCTGAATTCCCCTTTCGAAGAATATTCATATGTTTATCGTGTACCCTGTGTCCGTCATTTATAGTACATTTATTACTGGATTCATATAATAAAAATTGTCACTCAGGGTTTGAAATTAACTTTTATTTTCACTAGTCCGTAAAAATGATCAGCTGCAGAGATGCCATCAACTCAATGGTTAAACTGGTAGCCCACCAGGAATAACACTAGACGTTACAGAATTTCTAATCTTAGACTAGCTGACTTATGTTAATTTCAAACCATGTCACGGGGCATTGTTGTTATAAAAAATATGATTTATTGGTGTGTTAACTTAACCATTCCATATTGATCTTGCCATTGGCACTAAAATGCAAGGAATTTCTAACCCTGGTAAAAGTCTTAAATTCATAAATATCTGAATGTCAAAGAATCCTTGAGCAATCAATGCACACTGTGGATCATAATGTTAAAAGTAGGCAGCGGTACCATCTTCGGTTGATATCAAGTTACATAATAAGCAGTTTCTGAATGTGCCATTGCGATCCAGACTCAAATTTCCATCCTCCATGAACACTACATGCTACACAGTGTTTCTCCTTGTGAATCTGCCACAGCAAATGCTTCATAAATATATCAACAAGTTTCACTCAGCTTGAAATGTCAATGGCTTCTTACTGACATCCAATACTTGACTACACAGGGTTAGAAACTAACAGTTTTTGTCCACTAGTCCTTATAATGGTAACATATAGCAAAACCCTTAAAAAGGGCAAATTTCTACTAGTCCTTATGATACCTTTACCATTGGGCAGTTTGGCAAGGACTATAGGACTAGTGCCAATTTCTAACGCTGCTACATGAAACGCAGACATAAAGACGATGCATCAGATTTAGTCTTCTGTTTCCTTGTAGTGAGAGTAAGTTTAACATCATGTCAATCATATGATGACGTATACCCTCTCAAGGAAAGAAAGCTAAACAAAATGAAAACGCAAAAACTACATCGGCCACAATAGAAAGTTTTGAGCTGACACATCAGAGATCTTGGTGAAGCCTCGACCACTGCATATCCAACTAGTCTGCAGCTCATTTCAGGCTAGTGGTTATGTTAGATAACTAGACTTGGGGAGAGAACAAGCAGTCCATTTAGATAGTTACTTGTCTTGGACTAACAGACTGCCATGTCAATCCCTGGGGTGCAGGTCATCGGAGCTATTATTACAGGTGATCAAGGTACGAAGCAGATACAAACCTGTGAATTATTAACAAAGGGTAGTGCTAAGAGATGCTATATTATATTGCAATCTGGGACACATCACACTACTCACTTAGTGCTACCCTAGTCTAGGCATAACTCCCCTTGTCTTGGTATACCTTTACTAGTCAAAGTATAACTCCACTAGCCTAGGCATAACTCAAATAGACTAGGTAGAACTCCACTAGCCTAGGTAGAACTCCACTAGCCTAGGCATAACTCCACTAGTCATGACATAACTCCTATAGTCTGGGCATAACTCCACTAGCCTAGGTATAACTCTACTAGCCTAGGCATAACTCCACTAGCCTAGGCATAACTCCACTAGTCATTGCATAACTCCTATAGTCTAGGCATAACTCCTATAGTCCAGGCATAACTCCCATAGCCTTGGTATAACTCCACTAGCCTAAGTATAACTCCCATAGCCGTGGCATAACTCCCCTAGTCTAGGCATAACTCCCCTAGTCTAGGCATAACTCCCCTAATCGTGGTATAACTCCCCTAGTCGTGGTATAACTCCCCTAGTCTAGGTATAACTCCCCTAGTCGTGATATAACTCCCCTAGCCTAAGTATAACTCCCCTAGTCTAGGTATAACTCCCCTAGTCATGGTATAACTCCCCTAGTCGTGGTATAACTCCCCTAGCCTAAGTATAACTCCCCTAGTCTAGGTATAACTCCCCTAGTCGTGGTATAACTCCCCTAGCCTAAGTATAACTCCCCTAGTCTAGGTATAACTCCCCTAGTTGTTGCATAACTCCCATAGCCTTTGTATAACTCCTACAGCCTAAGTATAACTCCCCTAGTCTAGGTATAACTCCCCTAGTTGTGGCATAACTCCCCTAGTTGTGGTATAACTCCCCTAGTCTAGCTATAACTCCCTAGTTGTGGTATAACTCCCCTAGCCTAAGTATAACTCCCCTAGCCTAGGTATAACTCCCCTAGTCGTGGTATAACTCCCCTAGTCGTGGTATAACTTCCCTAGCCTAAGTATAACTCCCCTAGTTGTGGCATAACTCCCTTAGTTGTGGTATAACTCCCCTAGTCTAGGTATAACTCCCTAGTGGCATAACTCCCCTAGTTGTGGTATAACTCCACTATTCTAGGTATAACTCCCCTAGTCGTGGCATAACTTCCCTAGTCTAGGTATAACTCCCCTAGTCGTGGCATAACTCCCCTTGTCATGGTATAAGTCCCCTAGCCATGGCATAACTCCCCAAGCCGTGGCATAACTCCCCTAGTCGTGGTATAACTCCCCTAGCCTAAGTATAACTCCCCTAGCCTAAGTATAACTCCCCTAGTCTAGGTATAACTCCCCTAGTCGTGGTAAAACTCCCCTAGCCTAAGTATAACTCCCCTAGTCGTGGTATAACTCCCCTAGTCTAGGTATAACTCTCCTAGTCGTGGTATAACTCCCCTAGTCTAGGTATAAACTGGTTTCAGCGGTGGTTTGTTCAGCAAGCTAAGCGCCACATTTAACCAGCAGGCTGCAGTCAATATATGTGAAACAAATCTATACCATGTCTTTTTATTGGTGCGCATGTGTCAGGTCCATAATTACAAACCAAATAAACATAAAAGCATTTCTTCATCCCGAAAGTTTGGATGGGCAATAAAACTATCTTCTCTGTCGATGTCAATATCGGCAAGAGCCATTTTACGCTCACAAAACTTCATGTTCTGCCATTGTTTTCATTTGCTACCACGGACAAATGTTTACCATCATCCAATCACAGCTGGAAATAAATCAGCCGTCACCTGTCCACTCGTTTAGGTGGATAGGAGCCCAGGCAAGTCTAGGTAATGCTAATCAACCAGTTCTTACATTTAATCAGATATCTTTGATTTCCAGTGGTGAACAATATTAAATTATCTAAGAGAATCCAACCTGTCACGCTGTGTCAATTAATAAAGAATATTGTTGACTTTGTAATATTCCAGTTTAATTAGCAACATTCAATTTCAACATGCTATTCTGAGCTGTGATGCAATGGCCACCAATAGTGTGGTCTGCAGTTATCTGACCTTACACACACAAACAGTGTTCCAAATTGGGAGTGAGTGAGTGAGGGAGTGAGTGTGGTTTTACGCTGCTTTTAGCAATATTCCAGCAATATCACGGCGGGGGACACCAGAAATGGGCTTCAAACATTGTACCCATGTCGGGAATCGAACCCGGGTCTTCGGCGTGATGAGCGAACGCTTTAACCACTAGGCTACCCGACCGCCCCAAATTGGGAGTGAGTGAGTACAGTGTTATGTCACTTTGAAGCAATAGTCAGTGTTATAAATTGACACTTGCCCTATAGTCCTTGCCCTAAACTGCCCAATAGTTAAGGTATCATTATTAAGGGTTTTCCTATATGTTATCATTGTAAGGACTTGTGGACTAAAACAGTTAGTTTCTATTGATGAATATTCCAGGGGACAGCAGAAAAGAGCTTCACACATTGTACATGTAGGGAATCAAATCCATGTGCGAACACCTTATCCATTAGGCTACCCCCTACCAAATTCAGAATGAATGTGAAGAGGACTTTGTAACCCTAATATTATTATTGTAAATATTTGGGGTTCATTGACATGATAGATTAAAATACCATAGCAACTGGAACTGTTCAAAGCAGCGTTAATCTCACTCACTCACTCACACACTCACTCATCAGTTCACTCGGTCTCTCACTCACTCAACCCGTTCACCCACCCACCCGTTCACTCACTCACTCAACCACTCACTTATTCACTCATTCACTCAACCACCCGCCCAACCACTCACTCACTCAACCACACACCCACCCGTTCACTCACTCAACCACTCACTCAACCATCCACCCACCCATTCATTCACCCATCCATTCACTCACTCAACCACACACCCACCCATTCACTCATTCAACCACTCACTCACTCAACCACCCACCCACCCGTTCACTCACTCAACCATCCACCCACCCATTCACTCACCCACCCATCCATTCACTCACTCAACCACCCACCCACCCATTCACTCACTCAACCACCCACCCACCCATTCACTCATTCAACCACTCACTCACTCAACCACCCACCCACCCGTTCACTCACTCAACCACTCATTAAACCATCCACCCACCCATTCACTCACCCACATATTCACCCATCCATTCACTCACTCAACCACCCACCCACCCATTCACTCACTCAACCACCCACCCACTCAAGTTCACTCACTTAACCACCCACTCACTCGACACCAGGATCCCTGTGTTCTGGTGCTGCCCACTGAACTGATACAGACAGAGACAAACGGCTGGTAAAATTTGACAAATGAGATGTTCCATATATGATGATTACCCTAACTTGTTGCATGCTTGAGGACGGGATTTGAACACACCCCGTAGAGATCACGGCAATAAAGCACACACTCTTCCCAATTACTTAAGGGCAACTGACTCGAGTCTGTACTGCTCACAAAACCATGGCAAATCAGCTGACCGGTCGACTCCCCTTTGCTCAAAGTCAAACCGACCTGAGTTACATGCCACACTGTGGATTAATCTTCATAACCTGATGGATGAAAGCATCGGCTGATCAACGGAATAAGTGATAAGACCAAGTGGAGGAACCTCTCCTCCACTTCCCCTATTGATCTGCCATGTTGCACACTAACACAGAACATTTGAAACACTTGAGCTCATCGTGGCCATTGATTGGAATCGTCCTTAGCATCAATGAAGCAGCAAGCCTCACAGACTTTGTTTATGACAACCTGCGTAGACGCCAGGTCATAATCTATCACAATTACTGACACCCAGTCATAGAAACATGTACGCTTCTACTATTGTCAACTGGCTCCTTCGGAGTTGTGAGTCATTCACGGACATCTTCCCCTAAAGAAGAACTCTGGATAACGTCTCAACCTCCAAACATCTTCCGCTACAGCACACCTCCAAGTAATGTCTCAACCTCCAAACATCTTCCGCTACAGCACACCTCCAAGTAATGTCTCAATCTCCATACATCTTCCCCTACAGTACACCTCCAAGTAATGTCTCAACCTCCAAACATCTACCGCTACAGCACACCTCCAAGTAATGTCTCAATCTCAATACATCTTCCCCTACAGTACACCTCCAAATAATGTCTCAATCTATCGCTACAACTCACCTCAAAACGATGTCTCAATCTCCATACATCTTCCCCTAGCAGACCTCAAAACTATGTCTCAACCTCCATACATCTTCCCCTACAGTACACCTCCAAATAATATCTTAATCTCCAACGATCTTCCCCTACAGTAGACATCCAAATGATGTCTCGATCTCAAAACATCTTCCGCCACAGTAGACCTCCAAATAATGTCTCAATCTCCAAACATCTTCCCCTACAATAGACCTCCAAATGATGTCTCAATCTCCAAACATCCTCCGCTACAGTAGACCTCCAAATAATGTCTCGATCTCCAAACATCTTTCCCTACAGTAGACCTCCAAATGATGTCTCGATCTCCAAACATCTTCCGCTACAGTAGACCTCCAAATGTCTCGATCTCCAAACATCCTCCGCTACAGTAGACCTCCAAATAATGTCTCGATCTCCAAACATCTTTCCCTACAGTAGACCTCCAAATAATGTCTCAATCTCCAAACATCCTCCGCTACAGTAGACCTCCAAATAATGTCTCGATCTCCAAACATCTTTCCCTACAGTAGACCTCCAAATGATGTCTCAATCTCCAAACATCCTCCGCTTCAGTAGACCTCCAAATAATGTCTCGATCTCCAAACATCTTCCCCTACAATAGACCTCCAAATGATGTCTCAATCTCCAAACATCCTCCGCTACAGTAGACCTCCAAATGATGTCTCGATCTCCAAACATCTTCCCCTACAGTAGACCTCCAAATGATGTCTCAATCTCCAAACATCCTCCGCTACAGTAGACCTCCAAATAATGTCTCGATCTCCAAACATCTTTCCCTACAGTAGACCTCCAAATGATGTCTCAATCTCCAAACATCTTCCCCTACAGTAGACCTCCAAATTATGTCTCAATCTCCAAACATCTTCCCCTACAGTAGACCTCCAAATAATGTCTCGATCTCCAAACATCTTTCCCTACAGTAGACCTCCAAATGATGTCTCAATCTCCAAACATCTTCCCCTACAGAAGACCTCCAAATGATGTCTCAATCTCCAAACATCTTTCCCTACAGTAGACCTCCAAATGATGTCTCAATCTCCAAACATCTTCCCCTACAGTAGACCTCCAAATTATGTCTCAATCTCCAAACATCTTCCCCTACAGTAGACCTCCAAATAATGTCTTGATCTCCAAACATCTTTCCCTACAGTAGACCTCCAAATGATGTCTCAATCTCCAAACATCTTCCCCTACAGTAGACCTCCAAATGATGTCTCAATCTCCAAACATCTTCCCCTACAGTAGACCTCCAAATAATGTCTCAATCTCCAAACATCTTCCGCTACAGTAGACCTTCTAATGATGTTTCAACCTCTATACATCTTGGTCAACTGGCTCTACAGCGCCTTCAGTTTGATAATATCCTCCTTCTACAGCATCTTTATGTTGATAATGTGATCATGCCGATATAATAACCTGGTCAAATCATACCCCAGCATCTCCATGCATTTTCTCACTCTACTATCACTCACACTGGTTAGTTCATATTTTTCTGTTGGTATTCAATATATTTTGACTCCCATGGGTTCAGTCTATTGGATATCTTTAAACCAATGAACAAACACTTTCTGGAAACACGTCTGCTCATAATGCTGTTTCAGATGACTTCTGAGCTGCATCTGTTCATGTGTTGCTTGGAGCATGTCACGTGTCGCAGGTTCACAATAGCGATATGTCTAGTTTGCAAAAGGAGTGATGGATCATTTTGAGCATTATCTACAAGTTCTTGTATGCGAGGCCTGCTTTCGATCAGAAGAAACTGATGTACAGAAAAATACAGGCAATGCAGGTACACAAGCCTAAAAAACTATGAAGTGTTTTATATATACAACAGTAGACTGTGTAATCCGAAACTGATCGGGACCAGGAGAAAATGGCGGATTTGACAATTTCATGGCTGTTCGCACCCTCAGTGTAATCCAGCCTATGCTTGAGACTACCTGAAGATACATCTATGCTTGACAATACCTGTAGACACATCTATGCTTGACACTACCTGTAGACACATCTATGCTTGACACTACCTGTAGACACATCTATGCTTGACACTACCTGTAGACACATCTACAAGGGGTGTTCATTAAAGATTTCCCCTAAACCACTTAGGGTTATCATATTTGGTTGAAATTTCACATGTGTAATGATACATGTATCTATGGGTTATGTCTGAATTTGCAGCACCGAACTATTAATCTTACCACTTTTACAGGTGTTATGATCGAGTAGGGTGTGACAATGGAGCCAGTAGAATACCGAGCAGTGATTAGGTTTTTATATTTGAAAGGTCGCACACCAAAAGAAACTTTCGATGAAATGAAAGCAATTTATGGGGAAGATGCCCCATCATATGACGTTGTTAAACACTGGCATCGCCAGTTCAAGTGTGGTCGGACATCTGTGGAAACAGCTGCCATTCCTGGTCGCCCCCATTCAGCCAATGAGGACACTATCCATCAAATGGAGACCGCCATTTTGGCAGACCGACGTATAACTGTTCGCCAGTTAGCACAAGGATGTCAAGATCAGTGTAGGGTCTGTGGAAAAAATCATCCATGACAATTTGAACATGCATAAGGTGTCTGCACGATGGATTCCCAGGTTGCTCACACCTTTCCAAAAGCAGGAACGAGTCAATTGCTCAAAGGATCTTTTGGACATGTGCCAAAAAAAACAGGCAAACTTTTTTGACACTTATCACACAGGATGAAACATGGGTCAATCACTATGATCCTGAGACTAAAGTTCAGTCGATGCAATGGAAGCATGTGGAGTCAACCCCTCAAAGAAGGCACGTGTCCAACCCTCTGCAGGCAAGGTCATGCTCACGGTGTTTTGGGACCAGCACGGAGTTGTGATGATGGATTTCTTGGCAAAGGGTACCACAATTACAGGAGCTTATTATGCTTCACTGCTGCGGAAATTGCGGGACGCTATCAAGCTTAAGAGGCGTGGCATGCTGACCAAGGGTGTCCGTCTCCTGCAAGACAATGCTCCAGTACACAACTCTCATGTTGCCCAGACAGAAGCGCGGTCCTGTGGCTATGAAATCCTTCCACATCCTCCTTACTCTCCTGACCTTGCTACATCTGACTTCCACCTCTTTCCAACCATGAAGTCATTTTTGAAGGGAAAACGTTTCACAGATGATGAAACACTCATTTCTGAAGTCAAGTCCTGGTTTGAGACGCAAAATGAGGGCTTTTACAAGCGAGGTCTCCATAGTTGCATAAAACGATGGGAGAAGTGTGTAACTCTTGGTGGTTCCTATGTGGAGAAAGACTAATACCTATGCCAAGTTTCATTCCACTAGGTCCATCGGAAGTGGGTCGGGGGAAATCTTTAATGAACACCCCTCGTATACTTGACACTATCTGTAGACTCATCTATACTTGACACTACCTGTAGACACATCTATGCTTGACACTACCTGTAGACACATCTATGCTTGACACTACCCATAGACACATCTATGCTTGACACTACCTGTAGACACATCTATGCTTGACACTACCTGTAGACCCATCTATGCTTGACACTACCTGTAGACACATCTATGCTTGACACTACCTGTAGACACATCTATGCTTGACACTACCTATAGACACATCTATGCTTGACACTACCTGTAGACACATCTATGCTTGACACTACCTATACCCATTGTCATCACCCAATCAAAATCAAAGCCCTGGTCAAAATACAAACATAACCAAAAGCTTATCTACAGCTCTGTGCATAAATGTTGATCTGTAAGGTGTTTTCAGTAACATCTAAAGTAATCCATAAGGTTTTCAATATATTTGTTTCAGAAAAATGTCCGAACTGTGAGTCAATGACTTGCCTAATTATGCTACTTCCTGATCTGTTAAAGACACACACAAACGTGGTCCCTGAACCGACCACAGAAATGTTATGATTCATCCATTCTTACACTAGACTCAATATAATCAATGTGATAATACAGTTTCTTTAAAGTAATGCAGGCACACGTAGTGTGATTCATCGATCTGGTGAATCATGTCAATCACAGTCAACGTCTTCTACTTTGTTTACTGTTTATTCCCCCACACCACAGTGGGCTGCAGATGGCAATATCAGAGTCATATCACACTGGCCTGTAGCATGTATAGTCAGCAATATCAGAGTCATATCACACTGGCCTGTAGCATGTATAGTCAGCAATATCAGTCATATCACACTGGCCTGTAGCATGTATAGTCAGCAATATCAGTCATATCACACTGGCCTGTAGCATGTATAGTCAGCAATATCAGTCATATCACACTGGCCTGTAGCATGTATAGTCAGCAATATCAGTCATATCACACTGGCCTGTAGCATGTATAGTCAGCAATATCAGTCATATCACACTGGCCTGTAGCATGTATAGTCAGCAATATCAGTCATATCACACTGGCCTGTAGCAAGTATAGTCAGAAATATCAGAGTCATATCACACTGGCCTGTAGCATGTATAGTCAGCAATATCAGAGTCATATCACACTGGCCTGTAGCATGTATAGTCAGCAATATCAGTCATATCACACTGGCCTGTAGCAAGTATAGTCAGTATTATCACAGTCATATCACACTGGCCTGTAGCATGTATAGTCAGCAATATCAGAGTCATATCACACTGGCCTGTAGCATGTATAGTCAGCAATATCAGTCATATCACACTGGCCTGGAGCATGTATAGTCAGCATTATCACAGCCATATCACACTGGCCTGTAGCATGTATAGTCAGCAATATCAGTCATATCACACTGCCCTGGGGCATGTATAGTCAGCAATATCAGTCATATCACACTGGCCTGGAGCATGTATAGTCTGCATTATCACAGCCATATCACACTGGCCTGGAGCATGTATAGTCTGCATTATCACAGCCATATCACACTGGTCTGTAACATGTATGTGTATATCACAGTCATATCATGAAAGGCTATCATTAGCACTTCCAAAAACAGTATCATACGATGATACTGGTGGTGGTGTAATGAGTCATCAAGCATGCATCACTTGTCTTTCATGATATGAATGTCTCATTGTGATATCTCATATCAATACAAAACAAGGTTATTCAAGCATATTCAAGCATATTCAAGCATATTCAAGCATATTCAAGCATATTCAAGCATATTCAAGGGTTACATGTTAAAGTAAATGTAAATTAATTGTAATATACAATTGTCTACTGAAACGTTCTTGAGATCTCAAGCCATTTTTTCATTAACACTAATGTAATAGATATGATTTGGTTGGTCTTGTACTCATCCTGTGATGGAATTTGTCTTATAGTATGAAAAGCGTTGACTCTCGTTAAAGAATCCGGACATCGGCCTGTACGGATGATATCATGACGTCATAATGTCTGATGTGTCACTTGTTTGTCACACCACAACCGACTCTGTTCGCACTTCGGTTACCATGACGAAAGTTGGGTGATGGTCTCAAGTTAATTCATTTGTCACACACAAACATTTCAAAGAAAATTAATCCCATAACTACTGAACGTGTAATCATGTGCAATGTCCAAAATAACTGCCTGCCCGTGGCTGGTAACTTTTCTGTTGGGCTGCATGAAATTTTCCTCGACTGTCTGGTAACATTACTTACGTATTCAGTTTTATCATAACTCATAAAAAGTAATTTTTGGCATTATTTCAACTGAAACTATAAGGGATTTGTCTCTTATTTTCGTGATTTTTCAATTTTCAATGTTCATAGTGTCTGAATGCGGGCAGGTAACTTTGAACACGGTAGGGCAATATTTATGGGTCACATGCCCGACTGTCCTGTTGGGTTTTAAAATTGTTTCAAACACTGATCATGTGTCACATGTGTCAGTAGTGGTTGTTTGGTTTTTTACAAGCTGAACGGTTGTGTGTGAGCCATGACCTTCAGTTTTGTCATGATCCAATTCAGCTCAGAAACATGTACGTCACAATATTTCATGGATGTCATGGAGGTCTGCGTCAGCTATAGTTTATACATATAACAGTTGCCAGAAGTGTTAGTTGAACACAGCTGCCCTACACTAAAAGGGTACCATCACTACCAACCTGTTCAAAGAACTCCTCCATGAAACCCCCGGTATCCACGGTAACGGCGACATCGTCAGCATCATCGTCATCACTCTGAGCCTGAAAATAATATGATGTCATTAGCCTTCATCATACATAATACACCAGCCTTCATCATACATAATACATCAGCCTTCTTCATCATACATAATACATCAGCCTTCTTCATCATACAAAATACATCAGCCTTCTTCATCATACAAAATACATCGGCCTTCTTCGTCATACAAAATACATCGGCCTTCTTCGTCATACAAAATACATCGGCCTTCTTCATCATACAAAATACATCAGCCTTCTTCATCATACAAAATACATCAGCCTTCTTCATCATACAAAATACATCGGCCTTTTTCATCATACAAAATACATCAGCCTTTTTCGTCATACAAAATACATCGGCCTTCTTCATCATACAAAATACATCGGCCTTCTTCATCATACAAAATACATCAGCCTTCTTCGTCATACAAAATACATCGGCCTTCTTCATCATACAAAATACATCAGCCTTCTTCGTCATACAAAATACATCAGCCTTCTTCATCATACAAAATACATCAGCCTTCTTCATCATACAAAATACATCGGCCTTCTTCATCATACAAAATACATCGGCCTTCTTCGTCATACAAAATACATCGGCCTTCTTCATCATACAAAATACATCAGCCTTCTTCATCATACAAAATACATCAGCCTTCTTCATCATACAAAATACATCGGCCTTTTTCATCATACAAAATACATCAGCCTTTTTCATCATACAAAATACATTGGCCTTCTTCATACAAAATACATCAGCCTTTTTCATCATACAATTAATGTGAGTGAATGAGTGAGTGTTTCATGTTGATCATAACCAACATTGTAAAGCTAACATATCACAACAAAGTTAACATACCTACATAACAGTTTGTGCGAAACTTAAGTCAGTTAAGTGTCTACTTGCTAGAAGTAGCCTATTGGCATAATTGAACTGGTTGTTAATGTAGATATAGGGGCCATTATGAGCTGAGATAACTAGGCAGGAAGATATTCTACTAGGATGTAGCTTCAGACTTATGGCTTCAATGGCAGACTGATAGAACAGACAAAATTACGCCTGTACTTCAAATTACAAAATGACGTACATGAATAAATGGCTCAGCAATAGTTGGTTGTGGCCATCTTAAAAAATCCAAACCACATTTGACAACACCATTGCGGAAACTATAGCCACAAAATCTCAGGAGAATTCGCAACCCTGGTTGGACCTATGTTTGAGAATCATTTAGTCCCTGATATGAAAATAGTTTGACAATTCTTTTTCCAATATTGTTTTTATACATATCAAGACTTGACAAGAATTGTGAACTTTTTTTGGAATTTTGTTTCAAGGTTTGTATCAGCACTAAAAATTTAGTGTTGGCTCTAGCAATATTTTCCAAGGTGCCTTTTCAAACTTAAACATTGTTTAGGAGCCACATTAAAACAAAAGGAACCACATGAATTTAGACTTATAAAAAAAATAAAATTTCAGAACAGCAGTGTTAGAAACTAACAGTTTCAGTCCACTAGTCCTTGAAATGCTAACATATAGCAAAACCCTAAAAATGGCAAATTTCTAATTGTCCTTATGATACCTTAACTATTGGGCAGTTTGGCAAGGGCTAAAGCACTAGTGCCAATTTCAAATGCTGCTTAGCCATGGTTATTTCATCATTCTGTGATGGACAGGGTGCCTTCGAGATGGCTCTTGATAATGTGTCAAAACATATCTCTATGATTTGAACATGTTATAATCGTGACAGAAAACTGAGAAATGTGTGCATGACCGGTAATATTTGCAGCATTGCAGACAACAGCATCAGAAGCAAGAGAGGCTTCAGTATTACTGTCAGTAGTTATACTACACCTTAAACAAGGAAGTCGTGATGCCAATATAGACAAGCTATGCTGTTTGTCAGTTTCTTTCAATATGTGAAATATTTTAATCGCCATGCTGATTCTTTTGATGCGAGCCAACTGGCAAACGAGCAACAAATAGAGGTCACAGAATGGTAATTTAAATCACAAATGCGACCAATTTGGTCACAACTTGGAAGGCTGTGTATGAGAGGCAATGCCCATGTGTATAACGACAAATGCAATGTATTTGTGAATCATGCTACAGTGAAAATCAAAGCTTCCATGTGCAAGATCAATGAGTGAGTGAGTGAGTTGGGTTTAACACCGCTTTTAACAGTATTCCAGTTATATCACGGCGTGTCAGCTTAATGTGGGAGGAAAGCCCGAAGTGATGCAGGTCTCAGACGTTTACCACTTCGGTGAAACCCACGAGCATGGGTATGGTGCTGACAAACCTAGAAACATAATTGGGGCGAACCGAGATTCGAACCCACAATCATAGGTTTCTGGCATGCCCAAGGGACGCAACTCTGCACAGCGAATCGCGGCGCCTTAGCTGACTGGGCCACCCGTGCCCCCGCAAGATCAATGAAACGGAGATCTGTGAAACTGTGGGACAGGCAAGAAACATGCAGGTCATGAATTGAAATATTTAAGTTTCCTTGGAAAATAAGTATCCAGTCATTGGTGGCAGCAATGTATTCAGGGACTGAATAAAACTTTCCTTATCACTGGGTTTACTGTTTAATCTGCACACCGCTTCCACTGTAACCCTGAATCATAGATCTGATAGGAATATGACAGTCATAGTTCCAGTTGCCCTAAATGCATGATAGTCTGGCAGCTATAGTCTGGTGTAGACATACATTAGTCTGGCACCTATAGTCTAGTGTAGACACACGATAGTCTGGCACCTATAGTCTGGTGTAGACATACGTTAGTCTGGCAGCTATAGTCTGGTGTAGACATACGATAGTCTGGCAGCTATAGTCTGGTGTAGACATACGTTAGTCTGGCAGCTATAGTCTGGTGTAGACATACGATAGTCTGGCAGCTATAGTCTGGTGTAGACATACGTTAGTCTGGCAGCTATAGTCTTGTGTAGACATATGATAGTCTAGCAGCTATAGTCTGGTGTAGACATACGATAGTCTGGCAGCTATAGTCTGGTGTAGACATACGATAGTCTGCCATCTATAGTCTAGTGTAGACACACGATAGTCCGGCAGCTATAGTCTTGTGTATACATATGATAGTCTAGCAGCTATAGTCTGGTGTAGACATACGATAGTCTGGCAGCTATAGTCTTGTGTATACATATGATAGTCTAGCAGCTATAGTCTGGTGTAGACACACGATAGTCCGGCAGCTATAGTCTTGTGTATACATATGATAGTCTAGCAGCTATAGTCTGGTGTAGACATACGATAGTCTGGCAGCTATAGTCTGGTGTAGACACACGATAGTCTGCCATCTATAGTCTAGTGTAGACACACGATAGTCAACCATCTATAGTCTGGTGTAGACATATGATAGTCTGGCAGCTATAGTCTGGTGTAGACATACGATAGTCTGGCAGCTATAGTCTGGTCCAAGACATACAATGACATAGACATAGCTCCTGGTCCTACAGTCTTGTCTTGACATACCTTAGTCAAGCACCTATAGTCTGCTCTAGATATACAATAGTCTTGCACCTATATTTCCCCAAATTTGACACAGACATAGTCACATTATTATAGCAATATTTAAGATTGTTCGACACAGGGAGTCAGTCATAGATAGTCACATTTCCAACTGTCTGACAATCACAGATGTATGCTCATCAAATATCAGACACTTTGACGTAGATGTATCCTGACTGCTGCATTGTGGGAGAAGTGCAGACACCTGGTCTCCACGACAGCTACCATCCAAGTAGGGCAATTACGATGATCACAGGGATGTAGAATACATGTTACATAACTCCTAAAGTGTTTAGCTATGATCTCGTAAACATTTCATATTCAGCTTGTGTGCTGCAATAATAATTCTACACTAGAGGGCCATTATTTCAATAGCAGAATTGATTTCAGCACAGAGGGCCTTTCCCGAAATAAATAAATCTGTCTGCCAGTCACACTTATGAATGCAAAAATAACCTTTGGTCATCTTTCATTGTTCAAAGGTCCCATTTTGACCCGAGCGATAATCTCTATAAACATGATAAGTAAATTCAATACATATGCATTACACATCTATCATAGCGGGAAACACTAACAGCCAAACGAAACCTATAGTGAAAACCCTCAGTGAAAACCAGCTGTGAAAACCTACAGTGAAAAAAAACCTGCAGTGAAAATCTACAGTGAAAACCTGCACTGAAAACCTGCAGTAAATCCTACAGTATAAACCTACAGTGAAAACCTACAGTTAAAAAAAAACCGGCAGCGAAATCTACAGTGAAAACCTGCAGTGAAAACCTACAGTGAAAACCTGCAGTGAAAACCTACAGTGAAAGATGAAGTGAGTTAGTGAGTGGGCATCCACAACAACACAATGGGGTTGCCTTTAATACCTACATATGGAACTTGACGTTTTAGTATAATTTCAAGATACAGAAATCAGATATGGTGCCATTGCTGGTCTGAATGCTTCACCAAATCGTACCAATAATTCAGGACAAATGGCATGAGGACATTTTTGTGAATTTATCAACTTTTGATAAGACATTCTTCTATATCATTAACAAATTTCAATAAAAAATCAGGACCAATTGGATGACAGTAAGACATTTTCCCAGAAACTGAAACGATTTTATACCTTACATACAGCAACAATTCAGCTCATCAAATATTTAAGACGAATGTCATACATACTGTAAGAGCAAGCACCCAATAGATATATCTAAATACGATCCAGACATACTTCTTCATATGGTATTATCAAAAATATATTCGGTTCCACGACTACCAGTAGTGTCGAAATAAACTGCATAAATGACCAATCAACACATGGCTTGGGACTGACTCACATGTTGGTGATCCACGCCAGTGTCTCGGGGCTGTCTTATTGATTAAACATTTATTAGTAATGATCTACAAACCGCAAGTGATGATACTCGCTTCCTTTCCTACGGAGGATGCATCATAGCTTTTTGCATAGTCAACAAAGAACACTGGAGTTGGGTTAAGTGGAGTGGAGTTGAGTTGTTTGTTTCTTTCTTTTCTTGTTGTTTAACGCCGTACTCAGCAATATTCCAGCTATATGACGGCGGTCTGTAAATAATTGAGTCTGGACCAGACAATCCAGTGATTGACATCATGAGCATAGATCCACGTAATTGGAACACTATGACATGCATCAAACAAGTCAGCGAGTCTCACAACCCAATCCCATTAGTCACCTCTTACGACAAACATAGTCACCTTTTACAGCAAACATGGGTTGCTGAAGACCTATCCTACCCCGGATCTTTACAGGTCTTGAGTTGGGTTGAGTGGGGTGGGAATTAACACCACTTTGAACACTGCTTCCAGGGTGAGACATGTTCAACAAGTCTGCAGCTCATTTTTTTGTAGTGGTTAATGAAAACAACCAGATTTTGGGAGATAACAACTGGTCTCTCTGACTAACAGACAACCCAGCAACCTATGCTGGTCGTCAGTCCCCAGCAACCTATGCTGGTCGTCAGTCCCAAGCAACCTATGCTGGTCGTCAGTCCCAAGCAACCTATGCTTGTCTCAGACCCCAGCAACCTATGCTGGTCGTTAGTCCCCAGCAACCTATGCTGGTCGTTAGTCCCCAGCAACCTATGCTGGTCTCAGGAACCCCAGCAACCTATGCTGGTCTCAGACTCCAGCAACCTATGCTGGTCTCAGACCCAAGCAACCTATGCTGGTCGTCAGTCCCCAGCAACCTATGCTGGTCGTTAGTCCCCAGCAACCTATGCTGGTCGTTAGTCCCCAGCAACCTATGCTAGTCTCAGACCCCAGCAACCTATGCTGGTCGTCGGTCCCCAGCAACCTATGCTGGTCTCAGACCCCAGCAACCTATGCTGGTTGTTAGTCCCCAGCAACCTATGCTGGTCTCAGACCCAAGCAACCTATGCTGGTTGTTAGTCCCCAGCAACCTATGCTGGTCTCAGACCCCAGCAACCTATGCTGGTTGTTAGTCCCCAGCAACCTATGCTGGTCTCAGACCCAAGCAACCTATGCTGGTCATCAGTCCCCAGCAACCTATGCTGATCGTCGGTCCCCAGCAACCTATGCTGGTCGTCAGTCCCCAGCAACCTATGCTGATCGTCGGTCCCCAGCAACCTATGCTGGTCATCAGTCCCCAGCAACCTATGCTGGTCATCAGTCCCCAGCAACCTATGCTGGTCGTCCCCAGCAACCTATGCTTGTCTCAGACCCCAACAACCTATGTTGGTCGTCAATTCCCAGCAACCTATGCTGGTCGTATGAGGCTCTTTGACTTGGTTCAATATCATGTCACTGTATCCCAATGGCAAGGACTGTTGCTCATAATATCAATCCCTGGATTATCTGATCCAGACTTGATTATATACAGGCCGCTGTAACATAGCTGGGATATTGCTGAGTGTGCCGTTTCACACACACACACACACAGAGTGGATGCAGGATAATAATATTTTCAACTGTAAATCTATAACACTAATATATCCTGCAAGAGGATTTTTTTACTTCCTTGAAGATATGGCAAAAATAAATAAACTTTCCAACTTACAATTTGTTTGTGAAACAGTTATCTGATATGTTGCCATGCTATGTGCAGCTGAGTCTCTACCTTAAAGGGCAAGTTCACACGGAAATGAACCTATTTTTCTTGTACTTTTTCCACATTAAAAGTGTTAACATAGAAGTGTCATAGACAAAAATATAAAAATATCACAATTAATTAACATATTTTTCGCATTAAAACTATTTACATTTTTCACATTTACCAAGTGTTCTATTTCCACAACAAAAACACCATGGCTTATGCCCCTTGCAATATGACGTCATTGGTGCCAATTGATAAACATTATGACGTCATCATGCTTTGTTAGAGCCGCTTCACGTGGTGTAGGTCCAGGTGTGTGATTCTAGCGTCTCAGATGCCAGCCAACATAGTGTTATGCTGAGTCACCACTGCGCCGGAGTGTGTCGTAGGCCATGTTGTTTTACCGCAAACTGGTACTTGATATCTTTTGCGTTGAGAATAGACAGGGACCCAGTTGAATTGGCACCAATTACGTCATAATCTAAGGGGGATAACTCAGGCCTGTTTAGCTCGAAAAACGAAGGCCTCATAACGGCATATCATTTTCACACTATTGTGAGCTTCCTACGTTCACTGTGAAAAAAATGAGTGTATATTTTCAAACACAGATACTAATTAATTCTAAAATTGCGTTTTGTTTAGAAAAAGAAAGAAAGTGATTTTTGCGTGTACACTTCCCCTTTAACTAGTGTGTGCAAAACTAGTGGTATAGACATAAAGTTACATTCTCTTCTCATTTTCAGCGTTCATGGAATCGAAAATTTTATACAAACCAGTCACGCAAAAGATATTTCCTTGTAATAACCGTTAAATGAAATATCCTTAGAACACAACATAAAACAGATATAAAACCTACTATCAAATGGACCTTTCATTAACTAAGACTATCTATTCTATTCAGGTATTAAAGGTGTCACACATATAAAACCCTGCCCCAGGCGAATCCATAAATCTGTGATCACAGACATTGAATCTAACATTGAGCATCGGTATTGAAAAATAGTAACTGACTGCATCAATCTGGTTGTATACTGCGACACATTTGTGTCATTTATACCACAGTGGTCTGTGTGTGCTGTATAACAGAGCTCTAGATGAGCTGTGTGTCTGTGTAAAATATGCATCAGAAATGCAGAAATATACAGTAAAATAAAATCTAACGAACATTACAGATACGCTACAAAACTAAAACTTGTGCGTATCATCAAAATACTGTGAAATAACCCTGCGTATTCGATTAGCAAATCAGCAACTTATTTTGAAATTATACATGGGCATTCCGTCAACCTTGCCAAACTCAGTTTGACAGTTACATCATGATCATTTGCCATCACACTTTCTTGTGGAAGTATCGATGTACATGTATAATGGAATTTTTTTACGTTCGATATATCAGGTGATTTCAAATTGGTATTTTTATCCTGTGTTTAATGTTATATACTTGCCAAATGCTGTCGCTGCCCAGGAGCGAGCAGCATGGGCCCCAAGATGGCTGCATATTTTTTTAATGTGTAAACAATATGTTGTACCAGCATCTTGTTTTGTTCCATTTATTAACTTCAATTCATACTTTAATGTTTTAGACTGTGCATTGCAAAATATTGTGATACACTTTAAACCTCCAATACCCATCCCTAATAATGTAATTACTGTTGAGGCAGCTATACCACAGTGGTCTGTGTATACTGTAGAATGTACATGATGTAACTACCGTTATGTTAGTTATACCACAGCATTCTGTGTATATTGAATAATGCAATTATGTCAGTTTTACCATATTGACCTACATGTATAATAAATACATAGGTGTCAGTTATGACACACCTGTAAATACATGACATGCTGACCTGTATATACAGTAAATAGTACTAAATGTATGTGTCAGTTATAACATGTATAACACACCGACCTGTATACAGTCAATAGTACTAAATGCATGTGTCAGTTATGACACACTGACCTGTATATACAGTAAATAGTACTAAATGCATGTGTCAGTTATAACATGTATAACACACCGACCTGTATACAGTCAATAGTACTAAATGCATGTGTCAGTTATGACAAACTGACCTGTATATACAATAAATAGTACTAAATGCATGTGTCAGTTATAACATGTATAACACACCGACCTGTATACAGTAAATAGTACTAAATGCATGTGTCAGTTATGACACACTGACCTGTATATACAGTAAATAGTACTAAATGCATGTGTCAGTTATAACATGTATAACACACTGACCTGTATACAGTAAATAGTACTAAATGCATGTGTCAGTTATGACACACTGACCTGTATATAGACTAAATAGTATTAAATGCTAAGGATGGGTATTGGAGGTTTAAAGTGTATCACAATATTTGTGCAATGCACAAGGACTTGTTGCGATATATATCATGATATATTGTATAATTCTAAATTTTAAATTCAGAAGCAATCTGATACATTAAAGTATGAACTGAAGTTCATAAATGGAACAAAACAAGAAGCTGGTACAACATAATGTTTACTATTTTAATAAATACACAGCCATCTTGGGGCCCAGGCTGCTCGCTCCTTGGCAGCGAAGGCATTTGGCAAGTATATAACATTAAACACATGATAAAAATACCAATTGGAAATCACCCGATATATCGAACGTAAAAAAGTTACATTATGATATGTATTGTGGAAAGAATGAACCTCAATTTACCGATATACCGGTAATACCGCACCCTTACTAAATGCATGTGTCAGTTATAACACACTGACCTGTATACAGTAAATGTGTCAGTCATAACACCATGGGCTGCATATACAGTTAATATGTGTTTCAGTTATAACACAATGGGCTGCATATACAGTAAATATGTGTCAGTTATAACACAATGGGCTACATATACAGTAAATATGTGTCAGTTATAGCACAATGGGCTGCATATACAGTTAATATATGTTTCAGTTATAACACAATGGGCTGCATATACAGTTAATATGTGTTTCAGTTATAACACAATGGGCTGCATATACAGTAAATATGTGTCAGTTATAACACAATGGGCTACATATACAGTAAATATGTGTCAGTTATAACACCATGGGCTGCATATACAGTAAATATGTGTCAGTTATAACACTATGGGCTACATATAATACAGTAAATATATGTCAGTTTGACACAATGGGCTGCATATACAGTTAATATGTGTTTCAGTTATAACACCATGGGCTAAATATACAGTTAATATGTGTTTCAGTTATAACACAATTGGCTGCATATACAGTAAATATGTCAGTTATAACACAATGGGTTGTATATACACTGAATATATGTGTCAGTTATAACACAATCGGCTATATATACTGTAGTATAATTTACAGTATATACAGCTGTGTGGGCTTTATGCCAGCAACATGTGTTTACCATTGCATGGAACAGAAATCCTTATTCAATGTGATCAAAGTGTTCAGTCACAGTGTGTCAGCTTGGAGGGAGCATCACCAACGGACATATTGCTCTGTTCGAAATATACGAAATAAAGCATGGAAGTCGAACGGACAAGTCACCACACCCACCCACCCCCAAAGGTCCACAGTTGTGGCTGTTCAGCACTGTGACCAAGGATAACCAAATCATCTAACTCCATCAATACAACTTGTCAGTCAGACAGAGGTTGTGATAATATACAATGTTTTTAATTAGGACTAACGATTCACCTATACCTACGATATCATCGATACATATATACACATGATACTTGAATCATCAGTTTATGAGATTGTGATACGCTATAAATTGTGAGTGAGTGAGTTGGGTTTAACGCCGCTTTTAACAGTATTCCAGTTATATCACGGCGTGTCAGCTTAATGTGGGAGGAAAGCCCGAAGTGATGCAGGTCTAAGACGTTTACCACTTCGGTGAAACCCACGAGCACGGGTATGGTGCTGACAAACCTAGAAACATAATTGGGGCGAACCGGGATTCGAACCCACAATCATAGGTTTCTGGCGTGCCCAAGGGACGCAACTCTGCACAGCGAATCGCGGCGCCTTAGACGACTGGGCCACCCGTGCCCCCCGCTATAAATTGAACAAGATCATGATATGCTAGGATAGAACAAGAACTATTAGGGTTAATCCCATAATGGCAGAAGTAGCACAGCGCCACCTGTAACCATGGCAGAACAGAAGGACGTGATGTTGAGGACATGCCGACTAACTTTATATTAAGGAACCATCCCTTCATTTAAACCTGTTTTGTTCTTGTGGTTTTCGTTGTAAAAGTTTTTGAGATGCAGTGTTAGAAATTGGCACTAGTCCTATAGTCTTTTGCCCAACTGTCTAATAGTTTAGGTATCATAAGGTCTAGTAGAAATTTGCCTTTTTAAAAGGTTTGCTACATGTTATCATCATAAGGACTAGTGGGCTAAACCTGTTAGTTTCTATCGCTGAGATGTCAATACATAAATGTTTGAGGAAAGAGGTCTTGAAGCTGTATTTCAGTGATTTCATTTTTTCTTACTATTTGATGTGGTGTATCATGACGCCAGTAGTATCGTCTGTCAATCTCGTGTTACCAATCATATCGCAAGATACCAGGCAATAATCATCTCTATTTTTAATCTTCAGCTAATCAAAATTTAGAAGTGTTAGTCAGTGAGTAGGGCTTATGCCCTTTCAGCAATATTTCAGCAATGGGCTTCACATATCACCCATGTGGGCCCATTGTGGGTCATCAAACCCGGATATTTGGTGTGACAGCACTTTAACCACTAGGCTGCCCCCATATTGCAGACTCAGCAACATTATTGATAGTCTTGAGTAGTCATGTGGTTGGGACATATAGCGCAGTGTTCAAAATCAAGCATGACCATGATGAAAGTCAAAGGGTCCTGATCATAACCCCAGTGCTACAATGTAACATCGATAGGGTCCGGGATTCCAATACTGTAGCAGCAAACAGCCAAGACCCCTCAACTTCTTTATATCATATTCTGTATATTCACTGCACAGCATGTATAGAACAGTGGATGAAAGTCTACAAGTGAATAAGGAAATGCAGATGTGGTACGGAAGCTGGCTGATGCACCTGGGAATCCCTGTCAGCTGAATGTTATATACTGAAGCAGTCAGACCAAACCTGCATCTCCAGTCCCACCGCAGCATCTATGATCAAACAACTAGTACTGCTCACAAAGTTATTCTGAACATTTCAGTGTTCTTTATGTTAGTAAACTTTTACACCAATCTTCATGATCATACAAAAAATTGGCACAAGTCCCACAGTCCTTGCCAAATTTCCCAATAGTTAAGGTAGCATGAGGACAAATAGAAATTTGCCATTTTTACAGGTTTTGCTGTATATATTTCATCATTAAATGGACTAGTGGGCTAAAAATACTAGTTCATATCACTGCCTTAGGATATAAATAATTAATTGTATTTCAAGTTGACATAAAAGCAAGATTTGTATTATTTTTAGTTTCACTGCATAGATATCATAATATAAAGTACCATGTTTGCTGATAATGAGGACTGTATAATAGCCATAAATATATATATAAGAATCATATGGTCAAGAAAATATGTTTTCATCACATATCACCAACATAATATGCACATCACATAGCTGGACTCTGATAAACATGGTGCTTCTCATTAATCATAGCTGGTGTCATGAGGTTCATATTTATAACATTTAGAGCCAGATGAAAATAAGCAAAAACAACTTTCTGAACATCGATGATCACACCTACAATGACAGTTGTGTGACTAGGTATAAGTAATTGAATTACTTCCATATTTTGAAACAAAATCTGTTTACTGTTCGACACGTTTATTCTAAGCAGTTACTCATCTGTCAAAATCACCTGATCCAGTGAGCATACACCGATCTACACATTCCCTGATCATACAGTAAACTTTATGTAATACTCCCCATCTAACTGTCACACACAGTTATATTCCCCCTATAACACTGCTCGACGTACGGAGTGGGTCTAATTACTATCATCAAGGATTTCATTCATCAGTTGTACAAAAACCACTCCCACCCATTCTTTTCGTGTACAAGTGCCCTTTGAGTTTTTTCGGTAGGGATTTAGGCAGTGTGAGTATCCGATGGTTGCTCACAATCACTCAGGCTACAGTGGCTGGTAATGTCCACAGAGGATGTAAAGCGGGCAGTGACTAGATTGATAAGATTTGAGCCGTCCCGGCCTCTACAATCACAATATAGACTATGGTAGGACTCAACGAGTGGGCAAGGTTTGCAGTCGACACCTACCGCTTTCAAAGCCGCCAGACGGTCCTTCGTCATTTTCACACACAACTACAGTCCGGCGAAAGGTTAAAATTTCACATATATCCGAAAATGCCTTTCCTATGCCATAGATTAGAGCTGGGAAGGTACAGAAACACGGCTCAAATGACAACGATCAAATCAATACAATTTTAATATTTGCATGTAGACGGAATCCATTACTGCGCATGTCAACAAAGTTGTTCCTACTTCCTGTAGCATAATTTTAGAGCTCCATCTGGCGATGGTAGGCGGGACTCGCGTATCCAACTGACAGCAAGACAACGCAAGATGTTCACGAAAATCTTATCATTATTATTATTTGTTGAAGAGAAAAACAAGTATGACAATTTTTTTGTAAAATTAATGTAGAAATATTATATATTATAGAATATATAGATCTAAATGAAATTGTATTTTTTTTAAATATAGACTCTAGAGTCTATGAATAAAGTTGTCAAAACATTAATTCAGTGCCCTTTAGAAATTTATAATATGTTCGCTGTCATGTTATCAACTCTCTAGACCATTATGCATGAAAACTATCTACACAGAGAAAGTTTCGGATTTATTTAGTTACAACGATAATCATATTCTCTGATACAATCGTCTCAAATACAAAAATGCTCATTATTTACTGATGAAATACTACAGTTATCTCCGAATATTAAATCGACATTTGAAATAACTTGAGTGAAATAACACTGTATCCAGGAACTAGTTATAATAAAATTCACTGACAAAATGTTTTCATATAAAAATCATTTCTGGTGTCCCTCGCCGTGATGTTGCTGGAATATTGCAAACAGCGACGTAAAACCATACTCACTCAATCACGCATATGAAGAACTGTATTCAATTTATTGATGACGAACAATTGATGACGTCATATCGTATTTCTGTCACAAATGAAGCACCGAGACGCCATATGGCTTCACATGAAACATCATTATTGAAATCGCTAACATGCACACGTGCAGATATCTTAAAGTTATTACACAATAATAAATTACACCAGATAGATCTAGCAGTAGAGGGAATTAATAACGATTGGGTGTTTTCGCATGTGTATTAAGACATTCTCAGTGCTGATTGGTCAGCTGATACGATATGACGTCACAATGCTCCATTGTTGAGAACACTTCGATATGATGTCATTCATTGTTCGTGACGTCACAAATTTATACCATTACGTCATCAGACAAAAGGGAACTTTAGTTTAGTTTCTTAGGCTGACATATCCTACCCTTTTCTACATTTCCCGTTACAAAATAGGTAGTAAAAAAATGAAATTAAGCATGGGGTCTATTTGGATTTTTTTTCTTTGAAGATATATATTCTGGTAATAAATGTTAATGTACAGGTAACCTAATAACCCTACATTAAAAACACTGTCCGTTATCTCCGTTCTGATATGACAAAACTAAAGACGAACTTCATGGTGTTATATTGAGTGAAGCGTATGGCTTCAGTCGAATGTTTTCAGTGGGTTGTAGACCTGAATTAGGAGTACTCCCATAGTTGTCTGATTAGACTGAGTCATGGCGCTGAATATGCTCAATCATTGTACGTTTTCCTCATCATGCTCTACTCGTATTTGTGACAGAAATTGAAAGTGAAATAATTAAGCGGTCAACCGTTAAGAAATAATCAACAAATAACTTGGAAACTACTCTATTTTGATCGGCCACTCGGAGGTTTCAGATCAAAATAACTACATCTGAGCATCTGATTTGACGGCAGAACCACGCCAAAAGCTCATATTTACATAAAACGTACTACAATATTCACAGTGTGTCTAGCAATAGAATTTAGGCAAAATCCGCAATAGAAATCGACTGAAAGAGGAGTGTATTTCAAGTTTACTGCACAAATTTTCAATGGCCGACTGTTGACGTCATATCGTTAATTGAAAAAAAACTCTATAATCTGTTCTTGTATTAAAAGCTAGTATGCATGCATTTTTATAATATTTTTTATATGACTGACTATATCAATAGACAAAATGAATACATCAATAACGTTTATTTCTAAAATATATTTCTACAGATATATATCCCATATAAGGGCGGAGTGGTATGGTTTGTTTGTTTGTTTGTTTGTTTGTTTGTTACGGCACTCCGGTGTATATTAGTTACATGCCGTCGGCCTGTAAATGGACATGAGAAGCCAGTGATTGATGTCATGAGCAACGATCCACGCGGTCAGGGTACGATGACAAGCTATCAGCAAAGTCCCCGAGCCTGTCCACCCGATCCCCGAAGTCGTCTCGTGTCAAGCATGTATAGGTTGCGGGGGGCTCATTCTAACCCATGATCCCCGTGGGGCTTGGACGAGTTCCATGACCGGGGACATATATTAACGAAGCACTTTGAACATGCTACATAAAGGATTTTTGATTAAAAGTTATTAAAAAGTACAAAAGGGCTTAAGCACACCAGAATAGACAAATTATGTCAGGACTAGACGCCCCCAAATTGAAAGAAGATACATCAACTTTCGTTTCCTTTTAAACCTATCATTTCTGTCACTAAAGATGAAGTAGAGCATAAACAATTTTGGAAATCGTTATGATATATGATAAGTGGAAAAATAATTGTAAAATTACTGAAATATTTTTGGGCTTTGTAAATTGCCTGAGTGAAAATTTCATTTTACACATTGACTATAACAGACAGTCTGACAGGCAGACAGATTTATTCAGTATAAAGGCCAGAGGCCCAAATACAGTCATTTCATATCATTTCATTGACTGTAACATATACACATATATAAATCACATATGATAGCACCCTGGTTAAAGTGATCGCTCCTCACACCGAAGACCTGGGTTCCAGCAGCATCCTCTACACAATTTACATGGTGATTAACTTTCTCACGACATGCCCATATAAATTTGTTATAACGCCGCATCGAACAATTTCAGTTATATCACGGCATTATTATTCAGCATTACGTGGGAGGCAAGCTACGAAGGGATACAGGCGTTAGACGTGTACCGTTATGGTGAAACCAAGGAACGCGCGTCTGGTGCAGACAAACCGAGAAGCATAATCATGTCGAATCTGGGAATCGAACTCACGATCACAGGCAATGGCAAACATAAGGGACACAACTCTTCAATCAAATTTCAGCACCTCGGACGATTGCGCCAACCGTGCTTTTGTTTGTTTGTTGTTTAACGCCGCACTCAGCAATATTTCAGCTATATATGGCGGCGGTCTGTAAAAAATCGAGTATTTGACAGGCAATATTCCAGCTGTATGATGGCGGTATATAATCGAGCCTGATTGACATCGTGACATCAATATACGCAATTGGGATACGAAGACATGTATTAACCAAATCAGCAAGTCTGACCACCCGATCCCGTTAGTCGCCTCTTACGACAAGCATAGTCGCCTTTGGGTTGCTGAAGACCTATATTCTACCCCGGATCTCCACGAGTAGCGACACCCGTGCTCCCGTGTGCCTATATAATGCGTGACCTGGCTGTCATACCCAGAAGGGTCGTTATCCACTGAATAGTTTCCTGGTCCAAATTTGACTATTTCCTTACTATTATAAGTGTTAAGCTGTGTTACATTTTGTCAGGATTACTCCCGAAATAAACGCTTGCCCTTAGCCCGTGGCAGGTAGAACTTGTGTCGGGCCAGTAGTTTGAATGGCTCCTTATGGTTTGCAGTAAATTTATGTGAAGATATATTTGTAACGACAAGCTGCATGTTGTTTAATGAGGACCTTAAAAGTTTATATAGTCAGGGCATGCAGCTTCTAAAGTCTGTGGGCCCTGATGGCAGTCTGGCAATTTAATTATTTCTAACACTGGTATGTGGTCCACATCTCTGTTATCATCCGTCTCTATGGTAACTATAACTGTAACGAAAACAAAATAAACTGGTGTGTAAATTTAGTTACTAGAACCCTGTACAAATATTGCATTCGTGATATGGCGCATAAAACAGTGGAGGCGAGATAAATAAGGGATAAATGTCGCGTTCAAGATTATTAATAATAAGCGACGTACAGGCACGTGTGTATGGCTGTTTGTATATTAATGAGGACATGTCGGTTTAATTTATTCGTTTGTTTGTTTGTTGTTTAATGCCGCACTCAGCAATATTCCAGCTATATGACGGCGGTCTGTAAATAATCGAGCGAGTCTGGACCAGACAATCCAGTGATTGACATCATGAGCATCGATCCACGCAATTGGGATATGATGATATGCATCAACCAAGTCAGCGAGCCTGACCACCCGATCCCGTTAGTCGCCTCTTACCACAAGCATACTCGCCTTTTACGGAAAGCATGGGTTGCTGAAGACCCATTCCACCCGGGGCCTTCACGGGTACCGTTTCATATAGGCCACTGAGATACCACATTAGCCGCATTTATAACATGGATACCCCACTCAAGACACAGTAGACTGACTCCGAGCAGACCAGTCCTTGCCTTATTCCCTAATGCCGAGCGCCAGACAGGGTAACAACAAGTATACCATCTTTTAACGTGTTTTAGTCGGAGGCGGCCAGGGAATCGAAGCCGTTCCGCTCTCTGGACAGACGCTCTATCCACTAGACCTCGGAGACGATTAGAGCAGTGTGACCTGGTGACACTGCATGTATGAACTTAATAACAGACATGTTACGCATATAGACATATCACGCAGGTTCAGGACGTGACCATGTACATTGCTTCATATAATGTTGCCATGCGACGGTGCGTCATTTATCTACCACCTATGGCGGGAAATGCTGCTCCACTGTCAACATTTGTCATAACACAAACGAGAGAAATATTACATTTTGTAGGAAGTAAATATAGTTTCGTTTGGGAACTATCGTATTTGATGTAGAATAAAAATAGTTTCATTCGGATGCGTTCGCGACAAAATTGATAGATCTGACATAATATATTCTTTTGATGAAGGTAAAAGGGAGATGACATATCTAGACTAGATTGTTTGTTGTTTGTTTGTTGTTTAACGCCGCACTCAGCAATATACCAGCTATATGACGGCGGTCTGTAAATAATCGAGTCTGGACCAGACAATCCAGTGATTAATATCATGAGCATCGATCCACGCAAATGGGATCGATGACATGCATCAACCAAGTCAGCGAGCCTGACCACCCGATCCCGTTAGTCGCCTCTTACGGCAAGCATTGGCTGCTGAAGGAGGGGGTGGCTGATTGTACCATAGTCCGGACTGATGCCGATTTTATAGTGCTAGCCCACTGAGATACCATGCCGCAGTTTAAAATAAATCCCCGACTCAGACACAGTATACTGACTCAGAGCCGACCTGTCCTTTGTTTCATCCCCTTAATGTCGAGCGCCGGACAGGGTAATGGGGTTTAACATGGCATCCAAGATTATTGCACTTATATAGCGACGTGCATGTACGTGTGTGTGTTTGTGTGGCTGCTTGTACTAGTCCAGACTGATGCCGATTTATAGTGCTAGCTCACTGAGATACCATGCCGCAGTTTAACATGAATACCCCACTCAGACACAGTATACTGACTCCGAGCCGACCAGTCCTTGTTTTAGCCCCTTAATGTCGAGCGCCGGACAGGGTGACAACAAGTACCATCTTTTAACGTCTTTTGGTATGACGCGGCCGGGGATCAAACCCAGGACCTTCGCTCTCCGGGCGGACGCTCTACCACTAGACCACGGAGGCTGTCTTTGTTTTGAAAGTAAAGCATCTCACAAACACCGAGCTGTATATGTATATGATGATCTGAAACCCCGTGGGAATTAACATTTTATTGTAGACAGCGTTGACGTTGTACGCCGTGAGTTGTTTTTGTGTTTTGTCTGTAGTTGCTTGGCTCGTCAGGGCGCTTTTTGCTGAAGGCGGGGGCAAAAGTACCAGTCTCGGATTTACATGGGATTTCATATGATAAGGAATCCGCGGTGGCGTTCTGGGACTTCCACGCAGAACTGACTGTTGCCATATTTTTTAGAAAAAATTATTGATTTACGATTTGTTTATTTTAGAGAATTGATTCAGGATTCGCTGCATGCACGGTCGCACTGACCTCACATTCACCGTCGGGTACATGAATCATCTCGATCGTTTCTACTTTGTTCGGCGCATGTTGTGTGTCTTCACCAACCCATACTTGCCGTAAATGGGGACTATGTTTGTCGTGAGAGGCGACTGACGGGATCGGGTGGTCAGGCTGCTGCATGTCATCGTATCCCAATTGCGTGGATCGATGCTCATGATGTCAATCACTTGATTGTCTGGTGCAGACTCGATTATTTACAGACTGCCGTCATACAGCTGGAATATTGCGGCGTAAAACAACGAAAAACAATAAACAAAACTTTGTCGGGTGGATGAATCGATCATGTTGAATGTGTTGGGTGGATGAATCGATCATGTTGAATGTGTCGACATTGTCGGATGGGGGAATCTATCATGTCTGGATCACTGGATTATCTGGGCCAGACTCGATTGTTAACAGGCATATAGCTGGAATATTGCTGAATGCGGCGCTAAACAACACACACACGAACTAAAGTTAGTATACCCTAGGAGTTCGTTATAACCGTAGTTTACTTTACCAACTTCGGCTGAAATCACAGGAACTCGATGATAGCGTGTATAACATAATGTAATGGTATAGAGAAAACAAACACACCCCTCTATATACATATATTTGTTTGTTTGTTTGTTGGTTGACGCCACACTCAGTAATATATGACGGTGACCAGACAATCCAGTGATTGACATCATGAGCATCGATCTACGCAATTGGGATTCGATGACATGCATCAACCAAGTCAGCGAGCCTGGTCCCATTAGTCCCTTCTTACGACAAGCATGGTTTGCTGAAGACGTACTCTAACCCGGATGTTCACGGGTCCCTCCCTATCTCTTGGCTTTAGGAGATGGCACATGTAGCTCACATACATCTATATATACGGTACTGGTCTGCTAGGTCTGCTGGGCCCATCTCCGCGGTCTGGTACCCTCCTCCACGGAGTCTAGACACCTTGATGAGGGAACACAGTGAAGCTGACGACCGGCCACTATCAGTTAGGGTAACCCGTCCTGAATGCCCGAGTGTTCCGGCGTCTAAGTGTCGTTTGAATAACCTGCGTCTGGCCTATCAACCATGTTCGATTCTAACTGCAGTTATTGAACGGGCGGTTCGCTGGACAAGTGGTTAAAGCGTTTGCTCGTCACACGGAAGAGCCAGGTTCGGTTGATCATGGGCAAACAATGGTGTCTCCTGTACGTGGACAGAATAGTGCATTAACAAACTCACTCACTCTCTTCGTCACATGTTTACTTATTGTAACATATTTATCGTCTCGAGCTGTGTTCGATCTGATAACGTCCAAGCTTTATCTGTAGACATGGGAGTTGTCAATATTTTTATATGCTATGGTATATTAATTATTTAGTATAAAAATGTCAAGAGCGAGTGAGTTCGAGTCAACCACGCTTTGGTCAGTATCATGGTTTATACGACGGCTGTCTATGGAATCCTAGAAGGGATTTCGCGCTGTCGCATTGTCGCCCTTACAATTACAATCAAAAGATGTCAAAATTAACTAAAGCGCGACAATGCGACTACGCGACATTTTGGCCATTTGTCGCTTTGTCGTGCTTTGAATAAAAAAATTTTTATTTGACCAAAGGGCGACATTGCGACAACACGCCATTTTTCAAGGTCAAAATATGTCGCGATGTCGCATTGTCGCGCTTTGGTTAATACCCTTGAACCCGGGCCTTCGGCGTGACGAGTGAACGCTTTATCAAATTAGGCTACCCCAACACCGGCGTGTCAACTTGATCTGAGAGGAAAGCCAGAAGTGATGCAGGACTTTTGTGAAGAAACGAGCATTGGTAGGGGGCTGACAAACCCAGAAATATAATGAGTGAGTGGGTTAAAATTTAACTTCGCATCGGCATTATTTCAGCCATATATACGACACCAAGTTAATTTATTCACAATATGGTAATTTATGCAAAGTAATATTTAAAAACAATTTGTGAAACATACTTCAGCATACTATATTTAAAAACAATTCAAGAAACATATTTGAGCAAAACAATGTCATGTATACAGTTTTAAAACACGGGCTATAGGCCACCAGTAACAAAGGCTAGGCCACCTCAGTGGGGATCATGGGGACTAACAGTACCTCTGCTTCCTGCATGATACGGGGCGGTCGGGTAGGCAAGTGGTTAAAGCGTTCGCTCGTCACGCCGAAGACCCGGGTTCGATTCCCGATATGGGTACAATGTGTGCAGCCCATTTCTGGTGTCCCCCGCCGTGATATTGCTGGAATATTGCTAAAAGCGGCGTAAAACCCATACTCACTCACTCCTGCATGATACCCCAGCAGGACTTACGTCATCACTTTAGCCACTGGTGGTTGTGCACAATGCTAGCCAATATTAGTGATTGAGTGAGTATGGTTTTACGCCGCTTTTAGCAATATTCCAGCAATATCACTGCGGGGGACACCAGAAATGGGCTTCACACAATGTACCCATGTCGGGAATCGAACCCGGGTCTTCGGCGTGACGAGCGAACGCTTTAACCACTAGGCTACCCGACCGCCCCGCTAGCCAATATTAAAGCATACTCAGCAAAGAGTTGGCTTAAAACACTGGTTTGATCGATTATGATAGGATAACGTGTCACACAGGGGGACAATAATTTTACAGTACTTAAACGCCCTGGACAGAGCCTTCAATCAAATCATTCCATAATAACATCACACCAAATTTAAAAACAAGCATATTATTATTCACATACATATTTAAAATTTATTATACAGACCAATTTCTTTCAAATAGCTGATGATAAGATGCCCGCTGACACTGGAAGAAATATAAAGAGAGTAAACCGATATAGAGCCCATGATCACAGGGTTCTGGTACGCCTCAGAGATGCAACTCTGCACAGTTAACTCTGCTCTATTTTATGAGAAACACGCGTTTATTTTACTGCCCAAACAAAATTAGGGAGAGACTGAGTGGGTAAATTGGGTTTAATGTCGCCTGGAACAGTATTCCAGTTACATCACGGCGTGTCTGTTTGATGAGGGAGAAGAGCACGAGGTGATGCAGGTCTGAGACGTTTACCACTTTGGTGAAACCCACGAGCACGGGGTGCTGACAAACCTAGAAACATAATCGGGGCTAACCGGGATTCGAACTCACGTTCATAGGTGGCTGGCGAGCCCAAGGGATTTGCGGGGCATTAGACCACTGAGCCCCCCGTGCCCGTCGTTATGGTTTCAAAGTTTTATTCAATCAATAACTGCGAATTATTAATGGCTCTTCAAACAAACCGTCACTCACTTCCATGGTCGCACTTTTTAATCAATAAAAATTTATTGTTAACACTTTTCACAATTCACTTATCTCCAAGGATCAGTTTCAAAGGACCTGTCACAAAATAACTGGTGATAAAGTATTTCCCAAACCCAAGGACATAAAATAATAGCTCCACCTCCCCAGGGTTCGCATCCTCGATTATCCAGAGTATCACATCTCCATTCTAATAAGATAAATTATTGGTGTAGTCTGGATAAGCGAGGATGACGGTTCCATCACTTCGATTGTTCTTTCTGCACGCTGGTCGAAATCGTTGCATGTGATGGAGGTATAGACTTGTGGCAACCGCGATGCTTTGTTAATTTGAAATGATTTTAAACATTTGATCCTTATACGACAGTCTCCATCTAAGAGGACAGGGTCACCGCGTGAATACTCTAGAGTGAGTGAGTGAGTTGGGCTTATCGCCGCTTTAAAAAGTATTCCAGTTATATCACGGCGTGTCAGCTTAATGTGGGAGGAAAGCCCGAAGTGATGCAGGTCTCAGACGTTTACCACTTCGGTGAAACCCACGGGCACGGGCATGGTTCTGACAAACCTAGAAACATAATTGGGGCGAACCGGGATTCGAACCCACAATCATAGGTCTCTGGCGTGTCCAAGGGACGCAACTCTGCACAGCGAATCGCGGCGCCTTAAACGACTGGGCCACCCGTGCCCCCGAATACTCTAGACGTCAATTCTGTGGAGACGTTTTGGTTGTTCTTCAAAGATATGCAGGAGTGTCTAACGGTAACTAGTGCACCATTGGTTCTGTTTTTGAACATGCTCCGGGCAATTAGTTTTTAGTTTTTTTGCAGACAACGCTGGATCACAATTGTTTTTCCATGTTTGTTTTTTTGTTCTACTGAGAAAATATCGAGTGGGGTAACATTTGTCTGGTATTCCAAATGGAAGAATTCTCAGTTATCCAGTGTATAACATCTCCTTTCTATTATGTTAAATACCTTGGTCCGTTCGTAACCATGGTTTTGTTTTGAGTTTGGTTCGAATGTCACAACGCTAAACAAATACCACCGAATCAAATAACACTGTTCTTCCGCGACTGACACAAGCAGCGATATCGCGTGTAACCTCCTCGCCGTGTTGTCTACCGTCTCACATACAACTGCACACGGGGGGTTTCCAGATAATATACACTTTAACACCGCCATCAGTCACGACACAGTCGATATCTTGCTGACTATACTCTTTAACACCGCTGTCAGTCACGACACAGTCGATATCTTGCTGACTATACTCTTTAACACCGCCGTCAGTCACGACACAGTCGATATCTTGCTGACTATACACTTTAACACCGCCGTCAGTCACGACACAGTCGATATCTTGCTGACTATACTCTTTAACACCGCCGTCAGTCACGACACAATCGATATCTTGCTGACTATACACTTTAACACCGCCGTCAGTCATGACTAAGTGGATATTTTGCTGACTATGCACTTTAACACCGCCGTCAGTCACGACACAGTCGATATCTTGCTGACTATACACTTTAACACCGCCGTCAGTCACGACACAGTCGATATCTTGCTGACTATACTCTTTAACACCGTCATCAGTCACGACACAGTCGATATCTTGCTGACTATATTCTTTAACACCGCCGTCAGTCACGACACAGTCGATATCTTGCTGCCTTTACACTTTAACACCGCCGTCAGTCACGACACAGTCGATATCTTGCTGACTATACACTTTAACACCACCGTCAGTCACGACACAGTCGATATCTTGCTGACTATACACTTTAACACCGCCATCAGTCACGACACAGTCGATATCTTGCTGACTATACACTTTAACACCGCCGTCAGTCACGACACAGTCGATATCTTGCTGACTATACTCTTTAACAACGCCTTCAGTCACGACACAGTCGATATCTTGCTGACTATGCACTTTAACACCGCCGTCAGTCACGACACAGTCGATATCTTGCTGACTATACTCTTTAACAACGCCGTCAGTCACGACACAGTCGATATCTTGCTGACTATACACTTTAACACCACCGTCAGTCACGACACAGTCGATATCTTGCTGACTATACACTTTAACACCGCCGTCAGTCACGACACAGTCGATATCTTGCTGACTATACTCTTTAACACCGCCGTCAGTCACGACACAGTCGATATCTTGCTGACTATACTCTTTAACACCGCCGTCAATCACGACACAGTCGATATCTTGCTGACTACACTCTTAAACACCGCCATCAGTCACGACACAGTCGATATCTTGCTGACTATATTCTTTAACACCGCCTTCAGTCGCGACACAGTCGATATCTTGCTGCCTTTACACTTTAACACCGCCGTCAGTCACGACACAGTCGATATCTTGCTGACTATACTCTTTAACAACGCCTTCAGTCACGACACAGTCGATATCTTGCTGACTATACACTTTAACACCGCCTTCAGTCACGACACAGTCGATATCTTGCTGACTATACACTTTAACACCGCCTTCAGTCACGACACAGTCGATATCTTGCTGACTATACTATTTAACAACGCCTTCAGTCACGACACAGTCGATATCTTGCTGACTATACTCTTTAACACCGCCGTCAGTCACGACACAATCGATATCTTGCTGACTATACACTTTAACACCGCCGTCAGTCACGACACAGTCGATATCTTGCTGACTATACTCTTAAACACCGCCATCAGTCACGACACAGTCGATATCTTGCTGACTATACACTTTAACACCACCGTCAGTCATGACTAAGTGGATATTTTGCAGACTATGCACTTTAACACCGCCGTCAGTCACGACACAGTCGATATCTTGCTGACTATACTCTTTAACACCGCCGTCAGTCACGACACAGTCGATATCTTGCTGACTATACTCTTTAACAACGCCTTCAGTCACGACACAGTCGATATCTTGCTGACTATACACTTTAACAACGCCTTCAGTCACGACACAGTCGATATCTTGCTGACTATACACTTTAACACCGCCGTCAGTCACGACACAGTCGATATCTTGCTGACTATACTCTTTAACACCGCCGTCAGTCACGACACAATCGATATCTTGCTGACTATACACTTTAACACCGCCTTCAGTCACGACACAGTCGATATCTTGCTGACTATACTCTTTAACACCGCCGTCAGTCACGACACAGTCGATATCTTGCTGACTACACTCTTTAACACCGCCGTCAGTCACGACACAGTCGATATCTTGCTGACTATACACTTTAACACCGCCGTCAGTCATGACTAAGTGGATATTTTGCTGACTATGCACTTTAACACCGCCGTCAGTCACGACACAGTCGATATCTTGCTGACTATACACTTTAACACCGCCATCAGTCACGACACAGTCGATATCTTGCTGACTATACTCTTTAACACCGCCGTCAGTCACGACACAGTCGATATCTTGCTGACTATACTCTTTAACAACGCCTTCAGTCACGACACAGTCGATATCTTGCTGACTATACACTTTAACACCGCCGTCAGTCATGACTAAGTGGATATTTTGCTGACTATGCACTTTAACACCGCCGTCTGTCACGACACAGTCGAGATTTTGCTGACTATGCATTTTAGCATCCTATATGACACAGTCGGTGTCGTGCTGACTTTACACTTTAACACCGCCGTCAGTCATGACTAAGTGGAGATTTTGCTGACTATGCACTTTAACATCCAGTATGACACAGTCGATGTCGTGCTGACTTTACACTTTAACACCGCCGTCAGTCATGACACAGTGAATATGTTGCTGACTATGCACTTTAACATCCTATATGACACAGTCGATATCGTGCTGTCTATGCACTTTAACATCCTATATGACACAGTCGAGATGTTGCTGACTATACACTTTAACATCCTATATGACACAGTCGATATCTTGCTGACTTTACACTTTAACATCCAGTATGACACAGTCGAGATCTTGCTGACTATACAATTTAACACCGCCGTCAGTCATGACACACTCGAGATCTTGCTGACTAACACTCGCACTGACACAGAATAACGTTTGCTCCCCGATGCATTCGGAAATCAAACCCTGGATTCAACCATGTTTAGTCATTAGTGGTCTCTGCCATCCCTGAGATTTATCTCGCCATGCGGCCTTGTGAGACACAAAGTCTTGATATACACAGTTGGAGAGGTACTTTTATCTCCGAGAGTGGAAATACTAGTTATTATTACTGTTGTGGATTAATAATGAAAAACTGCTCGCTCTGATGTCCTAATGAATGACAAACAGTTTTATAAATCAAAGAAATTGTCATTGAAATTGATTGTTCCGCGCCGATATTAATATATTTTATGAGCGGTTCGTTCAATACCACATTCATTTCTCAAGCACCGTATCTTTTGTTTATTTGTTGTTTAACGCCAGCTATCTACAGATGGTATGTGTAAACCGGTAGACGTAGTACCAGATTAAATGGAACAGGATAATTCATCAGATCAAGGCGTGTTCACATGGTGACTAACAACGCCTGCATCTTAAGCGGAAAACACACTTGTTTGCGTACGTATATGTGTATGTCCGTGTGCGTTCTGCGAATGCGTACTGCGTACACGTTGTCTTAAAAACGAGCAACGTCTATGCTTACGGTTACGACTACGCCAACATTCTTTGTTAAGCATATGCAGTAGATAAGGATTTCCCATCGCGTATATGTACGCATAGACGTCAACATGGTTCCCGGGGGAATTCAGTTGTATACGCATTGGCAAACAAAGAAACGCGTAAATCAAAATGTTTTCGCCAGCAATATTTATACCAAATCTAAGTTTTGGATACGGATAACGTATACGCAAGTACGCAAACGCAAACTAGTGTGTTTCAGGCTGTATGTCTCAACCTCCACACTAGACCCTGCTGTAAGACTAACCCGCCTGTTCCTGGACCGACCTGGGACCAGCATTTGGCAAACACGTGTTCCACATTTTCACTTTCCTCTACGACAAATCACACAAATACACCACCGATTTATCCAGAACATGGAAATTAAAGAAACTCGCGAATCTCTATATGCTGTATGATGTGGCGTGTCGCTGTACGTGTCGGTGTTTGGTGTTGAGCGTAACTGAATGTCACGTGTCGCTGTATGATGTGGCGTGTCGCTGTACGTGTCGGTGTTTGATGTTGAGCGTAACTGAAGGTGGCGTGTCGCTGTATGATGTGGCGTGTCGCTGTACGTGTCGGTGTTTGATGTAGGGCGTAACTGAATGTCACGTGTCGATGTATGATGTGGCGTGTCGCTGTACGTGTCGGTGTTTGATGTTGAGCGTAACTGAATGAGGCGTGTCGCTGCATGATGTGGCGTGTCGCTGTACGTGTCGGTGTTTGATGTAGAGCGTAACTGAATGTGGCGTGTCGCTGTACGTGTCGGTGTTTGATGTTGAGCGTAACTGAATGTGGCGTGTCGCTGCATGATGTGGCGTGTCCCTGTACGTGTCGGTGTTTGATGTAGAGTGTAACTGAATGTCACGTGTCGCTGTACGTGTCGGTGTTTGATGTAGAGCGTAACTGAATGTGGCGTGTCGCTGTACGTGTCGGTGTTTGATGTTGAGCGTAACTGAATGTGGCGTGTCGCTGCATGATGTGGCGTGTCCCTGTACGTGTCGGTGTTTGATGTAGAGCGTAACTGAATGTGGCGTGTCGCTGTACGTGTCGGTGTTTGATGTTGAGCGTAACTGAATGTGGCGTGTCGCTGCATGATGTGGCGTGTCCCTGTACGTGTCGGTGTTTGATGTAGAGCGTAACTGAATGTGGCGTGTCGCTGTACGTGTCGGTGTTTGATGTTGAGCGTAACTGAATGTGGCGTGTCGCTGCATGATGTGGCGTGTCCCTGTACGTGTCGGTGTTTGATGTAGAGCGTAACTGAATGTGGCGTGTCGCTGTACGTGTCGGTGTTTGATGTAGAGCGTAACTGAATGTCACGTGTCGCTGCATGATGTGGCGTGTCCCTGTACGTGTCGGTGTTTGATGTTGAGCGTAACTGAATGTGGCGTGTCGCTGTATGATGTGGCGTGTCGCTGTACGTGTCGGTGTTTGATGTAGAGCGTAACTGAATGTGGCGTGTCGCTGTGTGGTGTGGCGTGTCGCAGTACGTGTCGGTGTTTCATGTAGAGCGTAACTGAATGTGGCGTGTCGCTGTACGTGTCGGTGTTTGATGTTGAGCGTAACTGAATGTGGCGTGTCGCTATATGATGTGGCGTGTCGCTGTACGTGTCGGTGTTTGATGTAGAGCGTAACTGAATGTGGCGTGTCGCTGTATGATGTGGCGTGTCGCTGTACGTGTCGGTGTTTGATGTAGAGCGTAACTGAATGTGGCGTGTCGCTGCATGATGTGGCGTGTCGCTGTACGTGTCGGTGTTTGATGTAGAGTGTAACTGAATGTCACGTGTCGCTGTATGATGTGGCGTGTTGCTGTACGTGTCGGTGTTTGATGCACACTCCATCGCAGTGGTGACTCAGCATAACACCACTGCCACAGGCTAATTTGCATATCACGTGACCGGACTTTTCTCTTGTTTGTAAACAAGCGCGCTTTTTCAGAAATCAGTATAGAACGGACTAATGCAAGTATTTGGGGGCGCTTTACATATTGTTTTGCATAACTATATAGATATGCTACTACAACTGCGACAGTGAGTTGCATGACAATATATATTTATGCATCAAAGTGACCGTGTCGCTAGCTCTCCGTTGGGCTTCGATGACAGCACGTGGAGCCGTACAACCCATGTAAACATAGGATAACTACGCAAAAACAAGTAGATTTTTACGTATTTGCATACTTTCTCAATGAAAGTTAACCATTCGTTGACATTTGTTTATGAAAATGTGTAGACTTGTCAAACATGAAACGGATGAAAAGCATATGCAATATCTTGAATGGACTGTGAAAGATGTGACGAATCGTCACATGGCGCTGGCCTGTGGCAGAGGTTCTATGCTGGCTGGCTGCCGGCCGCATGGAACTCTGGGTAGGAGAGTGTGTTTGATGTAGAGCGTAACTGAATGTCACGTGTCGCTGTGTGGTGTGGCGTGTCGCTGTACGTGTCGGTGTTTGATGTAGGGCGTAACTGAATGTGGCGTGTCGTTGTAGGTGTCGGTGTTTGATGTAGAGCGTAACTGAATGTCACGTGACGCTGTATGATGTGGCGTGTCGCTGTACGTGTCGGTGTTTGATGTAGGGCGTAACTGAATGTGGCGTGTCGCTGCATGATGTGGCGTGTCGCTGTACGTGTCGGTGTTTGATGTTGAGCGTAACTGAATGTGGCATGCACTGCATGATGTGGCGTGTCGCTGTACGTGTCGGTGTTTAATGTAGAGCGTAACTGAATGTGGCGTGTCGCTGTACGTGTCGGTGTTTGATGTTGAGCGTAACTGAATGTGGCGTGTCGCTGTATGATGTGGCGTGTCGCTGTACGTGTCGGTGTTTGATGTTGAGCGTAACTGAATGTGGCATGCACTGCATGATGTGGCGTGTCGCTGTACGTGTCGGTGTTTGATGTAGAGCGTAACTGAATGTGGCGTGTCGCTGTACGTGTCGGTGTTTGATGTTGAGCGTAACTGAATGTGGCATGTCGCTGCATGATGTGGCGTGTCGCTGTACGTGTCGGTGTTTGATGTAGAGCGTAACTGAATGTGGCGTGTCGCTGCATGATGTGGCGTGTCGCTGTACGTGTCGGTGTTTGATGTTGAGCGTAACTGAATGTGGCGTGTCGCTGTATGATGTGGCGTGTCGGTGTTTGATGTCGAGCGTTCATGAATGTGGCGTGTCGCTGCATGTGATGTGCCGTACGTGTCGCTGTCTGATGTGGCGTGTTACTGAATGATGTGATGTTGTTTGTCGCTGTATGATGTGGCGTGTCGGTGTTTGATGTAGAGCTTTCCTGAATGTCACGTGTTGTTGTTTGATGTGGTATATGTCAGTGTATGATGTGATGTGTCGCTGTATGATGTGGCGTGTTGCTGTAGGAATCACGATGTATCAAGTCACTGAGCATATATATATACGTGTGTGTGTGTCAAATGACGGTCACACTATCACATCAATTTCAAAGGATATTATCACTGAATACAAGCAAACGTTGAGCCCTTTTACAACAAATATCTAGACTGTGTTTGCGAGATCGTAATTTCCCGCATATATTTTCCAATAAATAATGGAATATTAGTCTTATGGTCAAATTTTATATTTAAAATATAACTGATAAATTGAAAAAGAGAACTTTCGTTTGATGCCATAGTTTAAATGTCCTCCCATGTGCTCCGATCGGTTAGGTAATATACAAAGAATGTGAGTGAGTGCGTGAGTGAGTTAACTTACTTACTATTGGAGATTTAAAGTACGCTTTCCGACATTATGCGTATTTCGCACACGGACCCGCCAGGCCATTTAGTGAGATTGCCATGCCAGGAGAGTGTGTCCGAAAGGTGAGACAACTGGGGGCGTTAACGTTTTGTGAAATTTGAAAACTTGCAATATGTGGGGGACTTATGGAGGGTGTGGTTTTGGGATTTGTTATATTAGTTCTGATTAGTGGTAGTTTAATTTTTGTAAGTGATTATATGCGGCCTAGTAGTTCAGTTTTAATAAGGAATATGCCTAATGCTTTGAGTGAGTGTGTATGGTTTTACGCCGCTTTTAGCAATATTCCAGCAATATCACGGCGGGGGGCACCAGAAATGGGCTTCACACATTGTACCCATGTCGGGAATCGAACCCGGGTCTTCGGCGTGACGAGCGAACGCTTTAACCACTAGGCTACCCGACCGCCCCTACCTAATGCTTTGAAGGTTTGTGTACCGTTTAGCGGATTTAGTAGTGTTGCAACTGTTATTTGAGTGTTGCAGTCTAGTTTGGTTTGAGTTTTGTCCTGTGTTGTCTGTAGTGCGTGCAGTGTAGTAGTACGTGTTCTGGTGTTTCTAGTTGGCTGAAGTGTGGCCATTTACCTGTTTTGTGTTTCTTTGTTTTAAAACAGTTTTATGTAGTTTTGCATGACCCGTTTTTAGTTTAAGTATTGCCCTGTCAATATTTTTGTATTTATGGTGAGTCTTTATTTTTTGGAGTGGCTCTTGGATCAAATGTTTTAGTTTAGTCGGTCCCTGGACCCCACCCCCTCGGTATCCGCTAATCCGATAATTGGTGTGAATCTGGCAAAGCTGTAATGGTCTGGTGTTACGTCACAGGAGGGCGGAAGTCACACGAACTTGTTCTGGAATTTCAGCAACATCCAAACGAAAACACAACGGTCCCCTTTCACCACACGTCCGACCTCCCCCGCCCCCTTCCCATTAAGTTAATTAATGTTGCAATTACATAACGTCACAAATACTAACAAAGGACGTGTGAGCTTGGGGAGCGAGGGTGGGTGGCAGATTTGGCGCCAAACCGTCCTCATTTGATCCTTGTATCTCCGGGATTCAAACAATTCTGAATGGCCAAAATTCACAGCTCTATATCAAAAGAATCTTTGTAAGTATATTCGACTTCCATTCCAAGATGTTACGAGTTAACAACAATCACCCTTGAGCAGTGATAATCAACACCTAAAGCCAATCAGCTGAACCGCAGCTGATCGTATAAGGGAGATAATCAGGCAACTTCCGTATACAAGGACATTGCGCGCCAAAACCGGTTCAAACTGCCTGAGAGACTTGCGCCATCATTCTTCAGTCGTCCTCTAAAAGCAAAGGTAGGTGGATCGGTATTCAATCGAAGGCATCTTCAGTCTAAAATAGTTTCAACTGTTTGTATATGTACTTTAGGTATGGAATAATGCTCCATGAAACTCTTACATTGATTTTCTTGATTTCATTCATCTGATGACGGCATGGAATTTTCCATTCGAATCTGGTGATAGTGTCCAGGAAATAAAGGCGATTCTTTTATGTAATGAGTATACGTCTTTCAATATTGCTCACATCGTTATCATGTGTGATTGTACATTTCGTTCCGGTGTGGACTCACTTAAGTGTCACTTTCCCTTTTACGTTTGATATGAAAAATCCAACATTCTAGATTTATTTTCTGGATTATTCTGTTTGTTTCAATATAAAGAGGGCCATAAAGTTAAAATCAACTGGTTTAAATGATCGATACTCTTTAAATTTATGCTTTGTCTTTGTTTACTATTGGACAGTTTTATTTGAAACAACCCACGTTGTATGGGTTACCACAACAGGGCAAGGCCCGAACACTACTACGAAGTTTAGTACATAACTCGCCCATCCTCAGTGACATACATGCGCTACCCTCTGTCACACAGGCGTTGTGATCGTATTGATTATGACTAACCGAGGAAAAAAGTAGGTTTGGTGTAAAGTTACCTGGATATCAACAGACTTTCAAAATGTGTACTCTTACACGATAATCACCAGACGACATGCACTAGGTCTGTAGGCCTATATCTGACTTGTTTTCAAACAGGATAAAGTCAACCACTTTCAGGACAAGCCCTTCTACCAGTTGATAAGATCTGCCCATGTGGATGTGCATTCAACCACGTCAACTTTCGTATGTGGTGTTGTAAACATTTTGTGGACACAATCACCACTAGCGTAGGAGTGGATTGACACAAACTACCCCCATCTTTACATGGTTAAAGGTTTCTTTCTTTTTTCAATTTGTGTGCCTTATGTTATTAATCCTCTAAACCAAACAAACATTTCTTGGGAATGAGAAACAAGCAGTTGGAGAAAACATTAAGCCTGTTGTGACAATATAGCTGTCATAAGCTGCAAGTTGTTGATGAACTCAAAGCTGAATGGAAGCCCCTGATTTAACTGTTGTGTTGTCACTTTTCGTAGTTTGTACTCTAAATTGCCACCTTAAATTTGTTGATTATCCTACTAGTGTTTTTGCTATGGCAGCATAACCAAAGTTTTCGTATGAGTTTGTCTGATACCCTGTTTCACATTTCATATACTGCAATCGGCACATTCATTTAAAAGCTGTCCCTGTGTTCTTCTGTAAACTAATGAGGGTATCGTTCAGACATAGCTTGATTTGTATGTTTGTGATTTGACTGCTTCTTGCAGATGGAAATATTCTGGAGATACATTTTGTCTTATGTGTATGTCTAGAGTTTTAGTGTGAGCCTTAAAAAGCCTTGAAACTGAACTTTCATCACAGTGAGTTCATCATGTTAACAGGCTATCGTAAGGAATCCATGAATGACATTGGCAACATTTAGTTTCCCTTAGATGTTGAGGGCATAGACCATAGCCAAATTTTATCCAATATGTATGTCCATCACATATTGTGTGTTCAAAAGCTTTGAAAAATTTGTTGCATTTGCACAAGTTCTCATCACTGAGTGTGTTTGTGTTAAAGTTCACAAAAAAATCACTTGTCTTACTGACTTTCTTTTTATTCCAGCTAATTATGGCAGAAATGACCCAGTGTCCATTGACAGATCTTGTCCAGTTCAAGGTAAGGACTAAGTGATTACCCATTCAACATGATACTTGTTTTGATGTAGGCATTTGGATGGACTGAGTTCCTATCTAAACGCCACATGCTTCATTCTGTTTACATTAACATTCCATATTGATGACGTAACAAGAAGTCTCATTTATACATAACTGTCAAAACCCATATCGTAATCTGATGTCGGGAGAATTGAGTGAAGCATTCCTGTTTGAACAGTACATATATAGTTTGGGGCGATATGTATTGTAATATGATACAGCTGTCTGTTTTTCAATATGATTTATGTGCCAATATGCCAACCCAGAATTCGCTGTCAACCATCTTTGTGTATTTAGTTATTCTAGATACATGTATTATGGGTTTCTTTTGTTGATGAAACCAGTAATTGTTTTGTTTTTTTGCAGCTTGTTTTGGTTGGAGATGGCGGTGTAGGAAAAACCACATTCGTCAAGCGACACATGACAGGAGAATTTGAAAAGAAATATGTTGGTGAGTTTGTATGTTGGTACATGCTTATTCTACAGTCAGTGCTGAAATCTTGTCTCTCATCAAATCTGATCATGACCATGGGCATTTCTTTGTTTGCTCCTTGCTTATTTTTACTCCTACAAACCAATATTTTTCTGAAAGAAGGTGTTCTGCTGATCAGGGATTATCTTGAAAATGGCAGAAAAAAGCAGTGAGATTTTGCAAGTTATCAGATATTTCATCTTCAAACAGTGGGAACTGTATTGGACTTTTGTTATTTGTGACTAAAATATGATGCTACTAGATTATATAGATATATCCTTGTGTAGCCTATGTTCGGATTCTTAATTCTTCCAGTGCTAATAGTTAAAAATGTGTGGATATTATTGGATAATGAGCATTGTCAGCTGTAATAAAAAAACCTATGCATCAATATTTCCGTCTTTCCAAGCATTGTCGACTGGAAGATGCAATGTATATAATTATTTCCTGCATCATGCTGCATGTTTGCCACATGCAACAGCCAGAAAACATTAACAAGTAACCCGTAGCTGAAGACTGTTGATATTCACAATGTTTATGAGTTACTTTTGAAAGAAAAGTCCCATTTTTCAATTACAGCGGTAGAAACTAACGTTTTTAGTCCACTAGTCCTTATAATAATAACATATAGCAAAACCATAAAAAACGAATGTATGTTGATGCGATATCTGTGAGAACTATGTAACAATATCACAATTGTAGTCTAATTCAATCCTTGCTGCTTTGGTGAAATCAGTGAAGTTCCATGCTGCTCTGTTCCAGATTGAGTCTGATAAGTTCATTGCAAAAACATGTTTGACAAGTGTGGGAAGTTAGTTGCTTGACTGTTAGACTGGTGCATTGCAGCTCACAATTGGAATACTTGGAATGTTTTATTTGTCCCACAGCAACGCTTGGTGTGGAAGTCCATCCACTAGTGTTCCACACAAACAGAGGGCCGATCAAATTCAATGTATGGGACACAGCAGGACAGGAGAAGTTCGGTGGTCTTAGAGATGGCTATTATATTCAGGGTATGTTGAGCTAAGATGAAAGCAGCATTGTCAGCTGCAAAAATAACATTGTGTCGTAAAACACTTCTTTTCCAGGTGAAAAAATGCTGGTCAGGATCTTTAATTTAGGCATTGTTTATCACGTTTGTCTTGTGACCCTTGGAGATTCGGGGAAGAATAGCTCTTCAGCAAACCATGTTTGCTGTAAAAAAGTGACTGTTTGACGTAAGAGGCGATTAATGGGTTCTGGTAGTCTGACTTGGTTGATGCATGTCATCATATCCCAATTCCGTTGATAGATGCTCATGTGAATCACTGGATTGTCTGGTCCAGACTCAATTATTTACAGACAGCTGTTGTATAGCTGGAATATTGCTGAGTGCGACGTTAAACAATCAAACAGCAAACTTTGGAAGATGTCGACTCTTTGTCTACATGTTAGTCTGATTTTTGTGTGTGTGATCATATTTATGTCTAGGCTGTTGATATGTGAAGCACTGTTATCTGAAGTTTGACGTGGGAATGATATACGCAGGGGTAAATATTAGTACTGTCTATGATGTTTTACTATGTGAAATTTGCTTTCTCGGTAATCGAGCATAGGTTAAAAGGTACTTGAATCTCGTCCACAAGTGATGCTATGGTTTGTTTTGTACCCTGATCTTTTTTTTTAGCATGTGTTAATACTGATGTTTTTCGTCTTCACAGGGCAGTGTGCCATTATCATGTTTGATGTGACGTCTCGTGTGACATATAAGAATGTTCCTAACTGGCATAGAGACTTAGTTCGTGTGTGTGAAAACGTGCCAATTGTTCTGTGTGGCAACAAAGTGGATATCAAGGATAGGAAAGTGAAAGCCAAGACCATCACCTTCCATAGGAAGAAGAACTTGCAGGTATACCCAACTTCAGATTCTACTAGCTTGTCCATTATGTATTTTGTTTGTACATTGATGAATAGCATAAAACTATTTATGTTGGTTGTAATGAACAAATGAAACACATGCCAAATCTGATGGTTCCGATTGCTTATACCATAGCCCGACAGTGTGGAGCATCGTTCACAATATCAATCACTGGCGCGTCTGTTCCAGACTTGATAATTTTTGTAGGCTGGTAGTCCGGCCAAGAAGCATCAAATTCCCAGACGTTGTCACATCAAAATAGTATATAATTATATCAACCTACCAGTAATATCACTCATTTATTAAAGCTATCGCATTTCACATTGTCTGAAATACATATTCCATTTCAATTTATAATTTTTTATCAATAGATTAAAAAATTATTCACTATTTCCCGCAGTTATTCAAGTTATTGAAAATATGATTCTCAGACACACATTTCGACAACAGGTCCACATCGAACATGTCAAACAATAAAAATTAAGACACTTCAAGCAAATCTTTAATATATTATTCAAAGTAATAAGTAAAATCAACAAAAATATATCTAAAATATGTCAAACTTACAGCTACGTTGTTATTTCCATCTTTTTGTGCTAATGCTTGTAATGTAAATCAAATGTCTTCTTGGCTTTCATCGCCTTGAATTCTCAGCTCGGACATGATGTTTGATGCCAAAATATATGCATGAAAAATCTTTGTCATAGCTCGTAGCCTAGTACGATGCATCCACGAAGCTCCATATTTGTAATACAGATTGTGATTTCCTGCTTAAAATGTCAGAAGAGCACGATTTAACAATTTCTCGTCAAAATCTGAAATCATCATACACAAGGATATTACTATTACTAAGGCTGCCTTAGGTCACATGCTCAAATTATACCAATCACGACCCTTGCAGCAGATTTCGGCCAGAAAGTGTCATAAGATACCAATTTATATCCAACGAAATCGCGTGTTAGAACTATGAAGAGACTCCAGGCGATGTTACTAGCGTGCAGATGAAAGAATAAGCTATCCAGTGATGTCATATGCCAGTCTTCGACCAACATGTTCTTCATACAAAGCCTTTTTAAAATGCTTTTTTAATTACGTAAACAATGAAAATAAAAAGAAATAGGTAAGTGGATTTTATGAAATCCTATATGTGCTGAAAATCGTCAAATTTTCACTCCCTTGGTCCTTTGTCTTGACGTTATCAACATGATCAATGTGTTAGCTTACATTTTTTATATACAAAAAACTTAATTAAGTTGTAAATGCATTATTTAAATAATATGATAAACATAACATTCATATTTATATACAAATGGATCAGACCTTTCCAATGGTGTAGCAAAGATGTTTTACAAGCAGATATTTTCTTTGATAAATGTTGGCTTCATCTATCAAACAAGAATCGCTCGGAACTTGGTGTTACAGCAGTAAACGCTTCTGGTTGTCTGGTGTGGAAAGAGTTAAACATCAACAATGACGTTGCCTGATGACAACCATACCACTATTGCCAAACAGTAGTACTATTAACAAGCCTAAATTATTCAGTCTCATAAACATTTTCTGTTTGGTGGCCCCTTGCTCATGTTGCTAGCCAGACCACAAACAAGACTGAAAAATGAAACAAATTGCATATTGCTATAAATGTTTCATCATGTTCACATAGGTACATGAAATTCACAATGTGTAGTGCTAAGCAAGAAGCCCATTATCACCTACAAGTTTACCCTTTGGGTAAACTTCCCTCAGAATCACTGGCAAGTAAACATTTCTAAATTAATTTCTACAGCTGCAGTCATGGCAATAGGACCAGTATTGGAAAAGCTGTGGTTGCAGGGTACCCTGTTCTGGAATTATTAAGCTGGTAGTTCTGCTACACATTGGATTATATCTGTGGAGGGTCGTCAATGGGTTATCATTCTGTTTCAGTACTATGATGTCTCAGCCAAGAGTAACTACAACTTTGAGAAGCCATTCCTGTGGCTGGCACGTAAGCTGGTGGGTGACCCCAATCTGGAGTTTGTGGCCATGCCTGCCCTCCAGCCCCCAGAGGTTCAGATGGACGAGGAGCTTAAGGAGAAGTATGAAGAAGAGTTGAAGGTGAGTTACATGTAGTGGAAGCTGTTGGCAGTGATATTTTTGGTCCTGTATGCAGAGTTCGGTGGCTAATTATCTTATCAATTAATCCTGGCGACCAATATCACTGTTCACTTGTAAGAAATTTAAGTTGCGAAGCATGTGTATCAATTGTTAACAGATGTAGTGAACAGTCAGTCAATACATGTTCTACTATCAAACTACTAGATGATGATTGGTCAACATTTAAGTACTTTCCCAATTGGTGTTTGGTTGTTTTGAAGCTGTGATCGATAACAAAGTCGTGTTTCAAATTGAATTTAGCTCAGTTAAATCTACAAGTACCTAGCCATTGCATTGAAAACATCATTTTCTAAATGAATGTACTTTTATGTTTCAGACGGCACAAGGGCTTGCTTTACCAGAGGATGATGACGATATTTAGTGTGATAAAAACTTCACTGTGGACTACTTTCAGTAACTATATGCGCATGTTCATCTCCGCAATCATCATTTAAATGCCTCTGTGCGCAAAACTCCAGTGTAAAGCTCTTTGGGATCACAATTTGAAGCTCGTACTGATTCACTCTTTGGTGCCTACTCCTATGTCCCACAGAAGTAACAGTGGGCGATCACATAGCCAGTGAATATATTGTTAGAATATTGGACACAAGAAGTGAAGGACTGGACAGACAGAGGATACTGTGTATTCTGATGGAGATTATTATGCTGAAGTCTAGCATCAGTATGACTGAGATCTGACAATTCAAGTCCAGGCTTGTTTGGTGTTTCTATTCACGGCGGTACCAGTGGATAATCTTATTACATGCGCTAAGTAAAGCCAAGGTGTTTTCATAGATTCATCAGATACTATATGTACATTTTCAGAAGCACTTTCTGTGTACAAAAATTACTATTATGTGACTGGTGCATTGTATTTAAATGTTTAAGTGAAAATAAATTTGATGTATTATATTTCCAGAGTTTTAGTAGTTTTTCCTAAAAATGTTGAGAATAACCTTTAGTTGGATCTGGATTTATAAATGACTATAATAGAACATAAAGTTGGGTGCACAAGTTGTCAGTCCTGAAAACTGATAGTCTAATGCATTTCTTCTTGCATATGTCAGTATGGCTGATTCCACAGGACTGGCACTAACTGATCAACAGCATCTTTTCAGCAAGGAAATCACAACTTAGACCTTCCATTACATACTCACACAATTGACATGAAAGCTTGCAAACAGCATTGTCCCCCGCCGCGCGAAAGCGCGAAGCGGGGGATATAGTATTCACGACCGTACGTACGTCCGTACGTCCCACCTCTTTGTTGCCGCGATATCTCAAGAACTAAACACTGGATTGTTTTCATATTTGGAACTATGGTGTATATACAGACTCCGCAGACACCAGTTGGTTTTGGTGACCTTGACCCCATTTTCAAGGTCACAGCAGGCAAATCTGCTTTTGGAGTTGGAAAACGGTGTTGCCGCGATATCTCAAGAACTAATCGCTGGATTGTCTTCATGTTTGCAACTATGGTGTATATACAGACACCAGTCGGTTTTAGTGACCTTGACCCCATGTTCAAGGTCACAGCAGGCAAATCTGCTTTTGGAGTTTGAAAACAGTGTTGCCGCGATATCTCAAGAACTAAACACTGGATTGTTTTCATATTTGGAACTATGGTGTATATACAGACTCCGCAGACACCAGTTGGTTTTGGTGACCTTGACCCCATTTTCAAGGTCACAGCAGGCAAATCTGCTTTTGGAGTTGGAAAACGGTGTTGCCGCGATATCTCAAGAACTAATCGCTGGATTGTCTTCATGTTTGCAACTATGGTGTATATACAGACACCAGTCGGTTTTAGTGACCTTGACCCCATGTTCAAGGTCACAGCAGGCAAATCTGCTTTTGGAGTTTGAAAACAGTGTTGCCGCGATATCTCAAGAACTAAACACTGGATTGTTTTCATATTTGGAACAATGGTGTATATACAGACTCCGCAGACACCAGTCGGTTTTGGTGACCTTGACCGCATTTTCAAGGTCACAGCAGGTAAATCTGCTTTTGGAGTTGGAAAACGGTGTTGCCGCGATATCTCAAGAACTAATCGCTGGATTGTCTTCATATTTGGTACTATGGTGTATATACAGGCGGGGGACATTTCGTCACTTCTGTGACAAATACTTGTTAAAAATGAAATTATTACTTTGAGAAAATTTGGTATTTATAACCTAAGTGAAGGCCATGGTCAAGTGAGATGTACTTGCTTGTAGTCAATAATGCATGGATTGCATCAACTTCTTGATGTCCACATGACTAATGGTGTAAATTTATTTGTAGATTCTAAGAAAAACCGTTTAGGGACCATTTCAAAAGTTCAATGATTGAAAGAAATATCTTAAGTACAGAGGTGGGCAGTTAATGGCCCTGCAAGTTTTCCATCTGACAAAATCATCTCAACCGATCCCATTTTCATTCACATGCAGTGATATATGATAAACATAACTTTCATATTTATATACATACGATCAGACCTTTCCAATGGTGTATCATATAGTAAGCAAAGACCTTTTACAAGCAGATATTTTCTTTGATAAATGTTGGCTTCATCTATCACACAAGAATCTCGCGGGACTCTGTGTTACAACAGTAAACGCTTCTGGTTGTCCGGTGTTGAAAGAGTTAAACATCAACAATGACGTTGCCTGAATTTTCATAAATATAAATTCAGTCTTCCACAAGTTAGGGTTTTATTGTCACCTGCAACAGTGGTAAGTCCAAGTGCAATGAGTAATATAGAATGCATTTGGTTGGTTTTTTAAATATCAAAATCTACCAAATGAATTTCAACACCTTGTAAAGAGACTTCAGTCGATAGTTTCAAAAAAGCAGGCCAAAACACATGAAAGAGTCCATGAAACTCCAGACTTAAATATTTTCAAAATCAATGTTTTTAGGGGTTGGTTATGCCTCAAAGCTTAAGGAATCTATATCCAACATCAAACTTTTGAACGGGTCCCTAATGCAGCTTCATTTGAGAAAGTGGGGGGGGGGGGCACAGGAGTTGATGCATACTTGCCAGATTAGGTCCACTTGTGCTGTGTCACATTAATGCATCCCTTCTAATGATTCTGAAGTTTCTCATTAAAATTAAACGAAACACCAAAGCTGTTTAGGGTGACCTTGACCCCATTTTCAAGGTCACAGCAGGCAAATCTGCTTTTGGAGTTGGAAAACGGTGTTGCCGCGATATCTCAAGAACTAATCGCTGGATTGTCTTCATGTTTGCAACTATGGTGTATATACAGACACCAGTCGGTTTTAGTGACCTTGACCCCATGTTCAAGGTCACAGCAGGCAAATCTGCTTTTGGAGTTTGAAAACAGTGTTGCCGCGATATCTCAAGAACTAAACACTGGATTGTTTTCATATTTGGAACTATGGTGTATATACAGACTCCGCAGACACCAGTCGGTTTTGGTGACCTTGACCGCATTTTCAAGGTCACAGCAGGTAAATCTGCTTTTGGAGTTGGAAAACGGTGTTGCCGCGATATCTCAAGAACTAATCGCTGGATTGTCTTCATATTTGGTACTATGGTGTATATACAGGCGGGGGACATTTCGTCACTTCTGTGACAAATACTTGTTAAAAATGAAATTATTACTTTGAGAAAATTTGGTATTTATAACCTAAGTGAAGGCCATGGTCAAGTGAGATGTACTTGCTTGTAGTCAATAATGCATGGATTGCATCAACTTCTTGATGTCCACATGACTAATGGTGTAAATTTATTTGTAGATTCTAAGAAAAACCGTTTAGGGACCATTTCAAAAGTTCAATGATTGAAAGAAATATCTTAAGTACAGAGGTGGGCAGTTAATGGCCCTGCAAGTTTTCCATCTGACAAAATCATCTCAACCGATCCCATTTTCATTCACATGCAGTGATATATGATAAACATAACTTTCATATTTATATACATACGATCAGACCTTTCCAATGGTGTATCATATAGTAAGCAAAGACCTTTTACAAGCAGATATTTTCTTTGATAAATGTTGGCTTCATCTATCACACAAGAATCTCGCGGGACTCTGTGTTACAACAGTAAACGCTTCTGGTTGTCCGGTGTTGAAAGAGTTAAACATCAACAATGACGTTGCCTGAATTTTCATAAATATAAATTCAGTCTTCCACAAGTTAGGGTTTTATTGTCACCTGCAACAGTGGTAAGTCCAAGTGCAATGAGTAATATAGAATGCATTTGGTTGGTTTTTTTAATATCAAAATCTACCAAATGAATTTCAACACCTTGTAAAGAGACTTCAGTCGATAGTTTCAAAAAAGCAGGCCAAAACACATGAAAGAGTCCATGAAACTCCAGACTTAAATATTTTCAAAATCAATGTTTTTAGGGGTTGGTTATGCCTCAAAGCTTAAGGAATCTATATCCAACATCAAACTTTTGAACGGGTCCCTAATGCAGCTTCATTTGAGAAAGTGGGGGGGGGGGGCACAGGAGTTGATGCATACTTGCCAGATTAGGTCCACTTGTGCTGTGTCACATTAATGCATCCCTTCTAATGATTCTGAAGTTTCTCATTAAAATTAAACGAAACACCAAAGCTGTTTAGGGGATTATGAGATTGGTTGTCTTATCGACCAAGATAAATAAAAACAAACTATCCCATACCAGCTCTTGTAAATGTATGCATCATGGTAGTGAAACTAGGCTATCATTACAACCGTTATGGAATGTCTGAATCTGGACTGACACCATATGTAAGCTGGATATCTTCTAGGGAGCAGTGAATCCTGAACTAATCCCTAAATAAAACACAAACTCATTTTTAGTTTCATTCATTTATTCATCATGTAAATATGATGCGTCTTAAACACCGACTACAAGGCACTTGTGAAGCTCTGTACAATATACTGGCTGCATCAGACAACACAACTAACTGATATCATAAATGCTTTTTTCATCTTTAAATACACAGGTTTTAACATGATTTATTTAGATCTCTCTACCCTATATGTAAGAGGATCTATTCTGTTGTCAGACAAGTTATTGCTTCAGTGTGGAAAGATTTAAGGAAGTAGGGCTTAGAGTTGTTATAAATTGGTAAAACACACTTTTGGGCAAATAAGATTTCATGGTAAAGCTCTCTTAAATTTTGATCTATTGCAAAACGGTACATAACTTTGTTGATTACCTATTTCTTGTGTGATATTCCATCTTAATTGGATATTGAAATCAAATCAGAACATAATCTCAATCCTATTGTCCCCCTGTCAAGTACATATGTGACCAAGTCAATGGCGTTGCAGCTTTCACTGAAAGGTCTTAACATTATGCACCAAATGTTTCACAAATCAACATCTCCAGACACTGTGTTCTTTGTGAAATTGGGAACCTGCTCAAAGACTTGTCCTAAAACGCTACAATTCCAAAAACAGCCAATTAAATCGAGGTGAAGAATTGGTGAAGAAAAGTCTTATCACAAACAGGTTAAAACACTTCCACATTTGTACAACCATTTGTGACCTAGGTATATCACAGATATTTGGCACCTGACATAAATATTTTATTTTTTTAGGCGTGGAGAGTGAACACTTCATCCACAGGCCTTGCGCCACCTCAAACTATCAAGACCAGAACACACAATAATGCTCCGGTCAACACATCCGATCCATGATGACATTCCCATCTTTGTCTTTGAGTCGTATCCTCCCCGTGGAGTAGCGAGTCTCCTGGCGGCCATCAGGGTATACAGTCTTCACGGTGCCATCTGGATATTCCCTCCTCTGAAATATTTTTTGGGATCTAAATTTTGAACTTGTCCCATATAGAAGCTACAGAAACTAAGAGCAGGAGTGAGTGAGTGAGTGAGTATGGTTTTACGCCGCTTTTAGCAATATTCCAGCAATATCATGGCGGGGGTCACCAGAAATGGGCTTCACACATTGTACCCATGTCGGGAATCGAACCTCGGCGTGACGAGCGAACGCTTTAACCACTCGGCTACCCGACGAGTTACTCTCCGTCACACGTATACATTAACATGTAGAACACTTTCAACAGAGCAGAGCATGGCAGACATGTTTAATACATGTACTAACTCTGACCTTATAGATTTCCTGGAGACCATATTCTGTCAGTAACTGACACTGTCATGTGTTGCAAATGTCATGAAGCACTTCACATGACACTGTCATGATGAGAAAGGATGTATGGAAAATGAAAGTGGCACCTTGTGTTTTCCATCAGTTCCAATCGATACAAACAGGCACAAACACAAGGCTAAAGTTGGTAGAGGCACCTTGTGTTGTCCATCAGATCCACTCAAAGAAGGCATACATTGTCCATCGGATCCACTAGTTACAAATGTGTACAAACACCAGGCTTATGTTGGTGGAGGCACCTTGTGTTGTCCATCAGATCCATTAGATCAGAGAAGGTGTATGTTGTCCATCAGATCCACTAGATCAGAGAAGGTGTATGTTGTCCATCAGATCCACTAGATCAGAGAAGGTGTATGTTGTCCATCAGATCCACTAGATCAGAGAAGGTGTATGTTGTCCATCAGATCCACTAGATCAGAGAAGGTGTATGTTGTCCATAAGATCCACTAGATCAGAGAAGGTGTATGTTGTCCATCAGATCCACTAGATCAGAGAAGGTGTATGTTGTCCATCAGATCCACTAGATCATATAAGTCGTATGTTGTCCATCAGATCCACTAGATCAGAGAAGGTGTATGTTGTCCATCAGATCCACTAGATCATATAAGTCGTATGTTGTCCATCAGATCCACTAGATCAGAGAAGGTGTATGTTGTCCATCAGATCCACTAGATCAGAGAAGGTGTATGATGTCCATCAGATCCACTAGATCAGAGAAGACATATGTTGTCCATCAGATCCACTAGATCAGAGAAGGTGCATGTTGTCCATCAGATCCACTAGACCAGAGAAGACATATGTTGTCCATCAGATCCACTAGATCAGATAAGTCGAATGTTGTCCATCGAACCCAAAGATCAGAGAAGGTGTATGTTGTCCATCAGATCCACTAGATCAGATAAGTCGTATGTTGTCCATCGGATCCACAAGATCAGAGAAGGTGTATGTTGTCCATCAGATCCACTAGATCAGAGAAAGCATACAAACAACAGTTGTATGTTGGTGGAGGAATCTTGGTGTTGTCCATCAAATTCGCAAGAAACAAATTTCTTCACGTCAGCTGTAAGTTTCAATTCATCTAGTCATCTGGTGTGATGCAAGGAGTCACTAGTCCAGTATCATCACATTACAGTCCCCTACAGCTGAGATATGACATCTCCATTATCCGTAGCAAAGCCAGTTGTATCAAAGTATATTACAACCTTGCCTGGATACCAACATATCCTCGCAATGTGTTCCTCAACAGAGTGATATGATATTCCAGAGAAGCGTCAGTCCATTTTCATCAACAATGCGAGAGTGAATAGGGATGCATGTCACTTTTAGCAACTTTCCAGCAATATCACAGCAAGGGACACCAGAAACAGTCTTCACTTATACCTATGTGGGGAATCGACCCCGGGCGTTATGAGCAAACACTTTAACCACAGGCCTACGCCACCTCAAAACCATCCAGATCACACTGTCAAGACGAGTACACACGAGATGCTCCTGTCAACACATCCGATCCATGATGACATTCCCATCCTTGTCTTTGAGTCGTATCCTCCCCGTGGAGTAGCGAGTCTCCTGGCGCCCATCAGGGTATACAGTCTTCACGGTGCCATCTGGATATTCCCTCCTCTGAAACAAGAGATCCTGGTTACTGTATTGTATCATACTATTTCCTTAGCACACTTTCTAATTTATAATTGCTCAAATGCGTTGACATCATGATAGATCTTTTTAACCATGTCACCGGATCAGAGAGCACTCAAATTTTATTCTCAGCTCCCTGGGGAGAATACAATCTAAGCAGCATGTGACTATGAGGTGGTAGAAGGTAAACAGTCCCGTTACAATATCCTTCTACCAGGTACCCATTCACTACTAGGTGAACAGAGGCATATTTTGAACAAGGTCAGTTGTCTAAGGAGCCACCACATGTGTTTCAGTGTTGGGGAGGACTGAAAGCTCACCCAACCAACTACATAACTTCCCTTGATTTGTGCCCTGTACACAGAACCACATCTCACTGCTGTACTACACAGGTCAACAGACACCCTAACACCCAGGACAAATTGCAGCCAACGAATCCCATCTTCCTGAGGCAAGGGAGTTAACTGACTGTAAAAGTCCAGTTTTCAACCTCACAGAACAAGGCTTGAATTTCTCGCCTTGATCGAAGCACCACCAGTGGATATTACGAGTTATGACCCATGTATGTCCCTCCATATTCACCAATCAGATTCCACCTCTCATAGCACTTGCATTTGCTTCAAACAAAATGGCGGCAGTGAAGATGATCTGATCGATAATCCAGATCTTTATTGTAACAAAATAAGTCCTACTTCGCGGAGTGCATCAAATCATGTGAGCACCTTGATGAAAAAACATGAAAAGATTGGGAACATACATGTTGACGCTAAATTGACGGTACACATGCTTTGCAAATCGACCAAAATCTGCACAGCAGTTTACAAACCAGATGTCGATTTTGTGACACAATTTTGATAGGACTATGCATAGACTCGTTAAAATATAACTCCATAATTCCCATCTTGTTTGGGTGACCTTGAAAGGGTGACCTTGAAAGCCCGAAAGTGATGCAGGTCACCATGGTTACAATTTTGGTGAAACTCACAAGCACAGTGTGACAAACCATGAAACATAATCAGGGCGATTTGATTGGTTCGGTTCCTGGCGCACTAAAGGACGCAACACTGCACAGAGACTTGCAACGCCTTAGCCACTGAGCTACCCGTTCCGCTATAGAAAACATGAAGTCCTCCTATCGTGACCTACTGTATATGTGAGAGTCTGACTTCAGTACCTTGTATGTTTCTGTGTGTATTTCCCGCTGACCGTTAGGGAACTCCATCGTCTTGTCTCCGGACTTCTCCACGCGGATCACGGTGCCATCTGGGAATATGCTCTCCTCAGATCCGTTTGGAAACAGATACTTGATGGTCTGGTCCGGGAATGTGATCTCCTTCGTGCCATCAGGGTAGTGCTTCTCTATCTGGTTGCTATGGTGATGGATTAATTTTAGAGTTAAGACATTGCTTTTTAAAGAAACTTTAAATCTTTCAAATATTTTTAGACGACTTAAGATGGCCTTATCACTGTATGAAGGAATATCTGATCTTGTTAACATAAAACTTTGAAACTTGAAAAAAGATTTCCAAATACGCCGAGACATGTTAACTTTTGAAATCTCAAGCTAACACTGTCAGTTCCAAATGAAATTTTAAGGTATCAGATATTCAATAATGCCTGTAAATCTGAAAACACGATCTCCTAACTGTGAGGCGTACTTCTGAAACTGCAGGATCTCCAGGCCGTCGGGGTAAGTTGTGTGGGTGGTCTGAGCATCTGCATAGAAGTACACCTGCAACAACAGCAACACAGTTCTACAGTCATCTAACACCAAGGATATGACTAGAGAGAACCACACCTCTATAGCTGCAGCTAAAAAGGTTCTCCATAAGTTAAGAGAGATACCACACAACAGGAAACTACGGTTATAACAAACTCAAAAGGACCACTTATTTTAGTTTGTTATAACCGTAGTTGGTTATAAGCATATACAGCTTATAGCAAATGCCCAGAACAAAAAAGCAGAACATTATATCCGTCAGTTCGTCATAAGCGTGTTTGTTATAAGCGTGTTATACTGTATTTACACTAAGTCAAAGCAGAGGCAGATCCAGGAATTGTGAAACAGGAGAGGTTAAGGGGTTTAACGTCGCGTCCAAGATTATTGCACTTATATAGCGACGTGCATGTATGTGTGTGTGTTTGTGTGGCTGCTTGTACTAGTCCAGACTGATGCCGATTTATAGTGCTAGCCCACTGAGATACCATGCCGCAGTTTAACATGAATACCCCACTCAGACACAGTATACTGACTCCGAGCCGACCAGTCCTTGTTTTAGCCCCTTAATGCCGAGCGTCAGACAGGGTAACAACAAGTACCATCTTTTAACGTCTTTTGGTATGACGCGGCCGGGGATCAAAACCCTGACCTTCCACTCTCTGGGCGGATGGTCTACCACTAGACCACGGAGGCGGTCCGACTTTTGAAACAGATAGGTGCACTCTATACCTTAGTCATGAAGCAAACAAAAACACATGACAGGTTAATATGAAAGATGTCTGGAGGGTGGTGGAGAGGGGTCTTCACCCTTCCATCCTTTTTCTGGATGGACCAGTGTAATGTATCAGTAACTTTCTCAATAAACTGAAACTGAAAAGTAAGGTTGGGTTGTTGTTTAATGCCACACTCAGCAATATTCCAACAATATGACAGCGGTCTGTAAATAATCGAGTCTGGACCAGACAATCCAGTGATTGAAATCAAGAGCATCAATATAGCAATATGACATGCATCAATCAAGTCAGTGAGTCTGACTACCAGATCCAATTAGTCGCCTCTTACGACAAGCATAGTCGCCTGTGGGTAACTGAAGACCTATTCTATCCCGGATCTTCACGAGTCATGACACCCATGCTCCCGTATGTCTATATAATGCATGATCTGGCTGATTGTGGGTCGTCATACCCTGACAGGAGGGTCATTATCCACTGAATAGTTTCCTGGTCCAAATTTTATTATTTCCATACCATGACAAGCATGAGGTTGTTGTATTGGGAGTGTATAATGAAATGCCTGGGACGAGCACATGGCTATTGTCTCACTCACAACTCGCTGGTCCGGGAAGATCTGTTTAATGTCGCCATTGAAGAAGGACACAATGATTGACTGTCCGTCTGATGAGATCTCCTTCCTTGTTCCATTGGCGAAGAGTATTTCCCGGGCCCCGTTACTGTACGTTCTCTCAACCTGGGGACACACAGACAGACACATTCTGGAACAACGGACACAGCTGTACAAATTCATACACAAGATTTGTTAGCTGTCTGCCGGTAATTCTTACTCAGCAAATCTATATGACATCAAACTGTAAAGAATCAAGTAGGGGCCAGACAATCCAACAATATGGATACATGAATTGCAAGAATTCTCATTCGTTGGTACTTCATGTTTTGTTTCAAGATAATTAATTTCTGTCCACATAACTGATTATACCTCGTCAACATAAATGTTCTCAGAGGTTTGTTTTGTAGGCTATCAGTATTATTACATCATTTCAGTCTGTATCGAAAACTTGCAAGTCTACTAGCCCCAACTTGTCTCCTAGGGCCATTTTCAGCACATGTTAATCTGTAGGGGCTGGTGGTGGCTGAGCTTATCTGCCCGAAAGGAATTTCACTAGACTGAGGGTTCCGACTAGTGTAGGCTTTGTAAGCCTTCAAAATTCATGCTAGTCCGCTAGCCCAAGACTACTAACTTGTGCTGAGGACAAGGAAAAAACCAATGATGGCAGTCCTCATATATTTCTGAACCAGTTCTCAGTGCTTCAATTTTGTTACAAATGAATAAAACTGATATAGTAACCATTTTTTTCTCTCGAATTAATTGATAGGCATTACTGAGATGTTGACAGATGGCAAAGTAGACACAGCTTATGGATAACAACCTCTTAATTTACTGTGAAGGTGACATTTCAGGATAGATCCTTATACCACTGTCAAGCAAGGCCTTACTTGACAACGGTATAAGGATCCCTACCGAAATGTAAATAAAGAAGTTGTCATCCATAATTGTGTCTACTTTGTCAGTTTTGTCTTGTTCAAGCAGGACCAGCTACAAGGTGAGGTGAGGTGAAATGGGGTTTAATGTCACCTCCAAGATTATTGCACTTATATAGCGACGTGCATGTACGTGTGTGTGTGTGGCTGCTTGTACTAGTCTGGACTGATGCCGATTTATAGTGCTAGCCCACTGAGATACCATGCCGCGGTTTAACATGAATACCCCACTCAGACACAGTATACTGACTCCGAGCCGACCAGTCCTTGTTTTAGCCCCTTAATGTCGAGCGCCAGACAGGGTAACAACAAGTACCATCTTTTAACGTCTTTTGGTATGACGCGGACGGGGATCGTACCCCAGACCTTCCGGTCTCCGGGTGGACCCTCTACCACTGGACCACGGAGGCAGTCGGACCAGCTACAAACTCTGAGGACAAGTGAAATAAGGTTTAACCAGATTTCTCTCCTAAGCTGCTTCCGACCAGTGGCTAAAATCCCACAACGGCTAATTTTCTTCTTAAAATTGTGAAAGTATTGCATTGCGATACAGCCCTGGCAGGCTGATTCTACTCTGGCATGTGAGGCAACAACATCACACTGCATTGCAGCGTCATAACTGACCTTCCCGTCCGGGTACTGGGTCTCCTCGTACTCGCGGTCGCCCTTGTCGATAGCGGGGTCCTCCGAGGAGAACTTGCTGATTTGTTTCCGTGGAAGATTGACAACAGCACCCACTGAGCTAGTGTCATCATCGGGGGACTGACTTGAGGATCTGAAATCACATCATATGATTTGTTTTTTTTTGTTCATTGTTTAATGCCGCACTTAGCAATATTCCAGCTATATGACGGCGGTCTGTAAAGAATCGGGTCTGGACCAGTCAATCCAGTGATTGACATCATTAGCATCGATCAATGCAGTTGGGAAACGATGACATGCATCAACCATGCAAGGCAAGAATGGGTTGCTGAAGACCTATTCTACCCCGGATCTTCACGGTTCCACATCATATGATGAACTGCTAAACGAAATGCAAGTACCTAATACACTTTTCAAGTACATTTCACCGTGTTAAGTAAGCTTGACATGTGTTTGATTGTTTGTTTGTTGTGTAACGCTGCTCTCAGCAATATTCCAGCTATATGATGGCGGTCTGTAAATAATCGAGTCAGGACCAGACAATCCAGTGATTGACATCATGAGCATCGATCCACGCAATTGGGATACAATGACATGCGTCTACCAAGTCAGTGAGCCTGACCACCCGATCCCGTTAGTCGCCTCTTACAACAAGCATAGTCCCCTATTAAGGCAAGCATGGGTTGCTGAAGACCTATTCTACCCCGGATCTTTACGGGTCAGATTGACTTATGAGAGTTCCTAGGGCTTTACGCCTGCCCCACACTGAAACACAGGTTACATATGGTGTCACCTTAGGCAAGTGACTGTTTGAAATGTGCCCTTGAACACCCAGCAGTGAAAAGGTACCCAGTAGGTTGAGAGTATCAACCTTCTACTCAAAGACAGCTTGGGCTGTATACTCCCCAGGGAGCTGAGAATGAAAATTGAGTGCACACTGATCCACTGACAGAGGTAATCCTATTGTGGCACCCCAGTATTCTGAGCATTTGAAATGACTATTGTTATTGTTATTATTATTGAACCCTCGGAGTAAGGTGAGGTGAAATGGGGTTTACGTCGCGTCCAAGATTATTGCACTTATATAGCGACGTGCATGTGTTTGTGTGGCTGCTTGTACTAGTCCCGACTGATGCCGATTTATAGTGCTAGCTCACTGAGATACCATGCCGCAGTTTAACATGAATACCCCACTCAGACACAGTTTACTGACTCCGAGCTGATGTTCTTGTTTTAGCCCCTTAATGCCGAGCGCCAGACAGGGTAACAACATGTACCATCTCTTAACGTCTTTTGGTATGACGCGGCCTGGGATCGAACCCCGGACCTTCCGCTCTCCGGGCGGACGCTCTACCACTAGACCACGGAGGCGGTCCCCTCGGAGTAAGACACAACATACCTGGGCAGTGACAGTGGAGCGGACGGCTGACTCCGAGGGATGGCATCACCAGACACATTGTGGCCATGGGTGTGGTCAGGTCGGAGGGTGGACTGGGAATGTTGAGAGCCATTGAGCAGGGGGTGGTGAGGTGGTAGGGCCGACCTGGCCACTGGGTCTGCAAGGAACAGCACAAATTGGAATTAATTTCAAATTCAACGTGATGTCAATTTTATGTCATTTTATGTTATGTGACATCAATTTCCGACAATAGAGTACTCAGCTTATGTCTCCACTTCTTTTATCAGGAAATCCTCATGTTTCTACATTTGTGAAAAGAGCTATGGATAATATAAAATAACTAATAGATTTTATTGTTTGTTGTCTTAATGCCACACTCAGCAATATTCCAGCTAAATGACGGTGGTCTGTAAATAATCAAGTCTGGACCAGACAATCCAGTGAGTGATATCATGAGCATCGATTTATGCAATTGGGATACAATGACATGCATCAACCAAGTCAGCGAGTCTGACCACCCCATTAGATGCCTCCTACGACAAGCACAGTCGCCTTTTACGGCAACCATGGGTTGCTGAAGACCTATTCTAACCTAGATCTTCACAGGTCTAATAGAAACAAGGAATTATGGATAAAATATCGCTCATAAATTAATGTTGAAAGTTTGTCGCAAAAGGCTCAGAACTGATTAATTCCCTCGGGACAGATAATCCATAATCTCTTGTAGGTTATTCTCTAAGTACATGAAGGTCAGTAAAAGGGACTTCAGAACAACAATTTTATTTCTTCACCCAGGACCATCGCTGTTGCGCTGTCCTTCTAGTTGTCGTGAGGTAAGAAGTGAATGCATTATGGAGTAATGCAGGATAAGTAAAAAATGGGCTATATTCTTTCTGCCCTTCACTGATTCCTACAATCACTGGATCCAGACTGCTGCATAACTGACCCTGGCTGCTGATGACTGCACTGACGACGTCCCTCTCCTTGTCCTCCGTGGGGGTGCTGCACCGAGGAAAACTCTTCTGGACACCATTCTGCAAACATTTCCGTGAACCAACATTCAATGACTGGATATTCAAGTACTTAGAGATCTGTGTACAATATTTCACAGAGACCACACCTGATAGATCCACGCTATGTGCCCCTGCCCCTGCACGTCACAGACATTCTTCTTACTTTGTATAAACATGTTCAGAAACGTTCAGTTTGGTGGCAAGGGTTGCAGACTATCATTTCTTTACTGTATTTATTGAATATTTTATGCACAAACAAAGGTATCAATGGCCTGTTTCGGTCACTGTTTCACTGGGAAAATTAACTAAGAGCTAAAATGGATAGAATTTTGTAGAATTTTCCTATTTGGAATATTCTATAAGTAATACGTTGCCACTGTTATACCGAGGCTGTTGTCTCCCACAACTGCTGCTATAGCGAAATCTACCACAGAGATCTCAATTACCTCATGCAGCACGTGCGTAGCCACCTAGCTGCCATGTGACACCCTTCACTCTTGTCTCTTGCGAGAGCAAGTGCTCGGGGGACGGACGGGCGGGCAGCAGCCCAGTGGTAACGTATTACTTATAGAATATTCCGAATAGGAAAATTCTACAAATTACATTAAGTAATACGTTACCACTGTTATACCGAGGCTGACTACCACAGTAGGCGGTGGGGAGCACCTACAACCCGAATCCTGACTGCTAGCGTTCCTTCCGACCAGCGGAAGTAAACACCAAGGCGGAAGCACTCGATGCGCATGCACCTAGCTAGGCGTTACCCTATAGGAATACCAAAGCACTGTCAAGCGCATACCGTAAGGCTCAATCGTCATTGCCAAAACGATTAGTGACTCCAAACGGCCCCACTGGATAGGTACTTCATCGCCGCAGCGGATGAGAACACTGTATCCGCGTGAGCTTAATCTTAGATCAAGTTAAACAGTCGAAAAGAGGGAAATTAATTTCATTCAGACCGTATATCCCAGAGCAAGCCTACTTAAAGTATGCATTAGGCGCGTGACCTAATTCCAGTATTTGTAAGCATGCATCACAAGGTTGGGATACACGACAGACAATTAAATACATAATTGTCAAAATACAAATAAGGACAAAGCACACAAAAAGCCGCCCTCACCTGTGGTGTGAGTGCGCTGGTTTGCGGGACCCCAACTCCTGTACCCATGGCAGTGGGAACATTGGAGACGACCCAGATTGACCACCGTGCAAGGTCTGACGCCTGAGGTGTTCGGAATTGCGCTGGGCACACCCCTTAGGTGCCCCCTTGCGCCGCGATCCGCGGGACAAGACGGTGCACACTCTCCACGACGGCATCAGCGACCTGTTTGAGGTAATGATTGGCAAATACCGAGTCAGAACGCCAGTAACAACCTCGTAATATTCTGCGAACAGAGATATTCGAGTGTAGGGCGAATGTTGCCGCTAGCGCCCTGATCTCGTGCGGGTTTGACCCCGCTACCGGTAACCCCCGAGACCGGTACGCCAGATTGATGACAGAACAAAGCCACAACGCAATCGAGTTGCGAGTTATGTCAACCGTGCGATTAGGGTTACACGATATGAACAGACGGTCACGCCCTTGTCTACGTTCATTCGAAGCCTTAAGATAATACTTAAGGGCCCTAACCGGACACAGCGCTCTGTCCTCAGTATCAGCAGGATGTAAGATTTCTTTGAGTGATCTTACAGTGAATTCTCTCTCCGTTTGCCCGATTCTCTGATTCTTGGCGACGAAGCCCATGAGCAGGCCCAGGCGGACCGCTCCTTCGTCACCCCTATCGAATCGTACCTTGGCGACATCGAGTGCATGAATTTCGGATACATGTGCCGCAGTGGCAAAGGAGAGGAGAAATGCTGTTTTCCAAGTCACATGCCGGAACGAAGCACTATGCAAAGGTTCATACGGAGCTTCCGTAAGTGATTGCAACACTAGGGAAAGATCCAATTCCGGTGCCCGAAGGCGGGCCTTCTTAAGATCGTGCTGTTTGAAACCCTTGATAATACCCCGTATCACCGGCTCTTTGGAGAGACTGGTACCCATAGCAACGTCCCGTACCGTAGCAACTGACGAGATATAGTTGGCAATGGAACCCCCGGAGAGTTTCCGGGTCTCTCGCAAGTGAGACATGAAACGAGCAATATCCTGCACAGATACCTTATCTAGCGAATGAATGTGATGTTTACAACACCACTTCGTGAAAATAACCCAACGTGCATTATACACCTGGGCAGAATCACGATGCATACTAACGTATGCCCGAGACGCCCGGCGAGAAAAACCTTTACTCCTCAGACGCTCGGTGACAACATCCACGCGTGCAGATTGAACTGCCCTGCGTTTGGATGAAGCTGACGGGTGTGAGGGTGGATCAAGAGATCCGGTCTCACAGGCAGTGGAAGTGGCGACTGCGTGACCTGGGTCAGCAAGTCGGGGTACCACGATCTGTTCGGCCACATGGGCGCGATCAGTAACATTCGACAGCGAACTCCTCGGAGCCGGCTTAGAATGTGTGGTATCAACGCTGTCGGCGGGTAAGCATAAGCGTCCAAGCCCGTCCAGTCGGGTCCGGGACTGGTGATACAAACAACGGGAGTTGATTGTTGAACCGCGTTGCGAACAGGTCGACCATCGGACGACCCAAACGTTTGCACAGCCACTGAAACACTACTGGGTTCACCATCCACTCTGTGGGGCTCAGATCCCGAGGCCTCGATAGAGCATCGGCCAGTACGTTCCGCACACCTGGGAGGTGAAGGGCGCGTATCTGGCACGGGACACTGTCCACCAGAGCGTAAAACGTGAGATCGAGTAGCGAGTGACTGTGGGTTCCCCCCAGTTTGTTCACATACCGTCGTGTTGTCGGTCGCCAGCATGAGCCAGGCGTCGACGAGACGATGCTTCCAGTGATTGACTGTGTTGATCACTGCCTTGAACTCGAGACAATTGAGACAAAAGACCTAGTTCGTCTACGCACCACAGCCCCGAGCTCACCTCCCCCTCTAGATGGGCGCCCCAGCCCACTAGAGAGGCGTCTGTATACAGGTTCAACGTGGCCCGGTAGGGCCGCATAGAGACTCCTGATAAGACATTGGAAGGGACCGCCCACCACTCCAGATGCGGTCGGAGCCGATCCGGGAGGGCGACGGTCGCACTGTTCACCTCCGTTGCTAACAACTGGATTAAAAACCGTTGCAGCGGGCGGAGTTGGAGACGACCCCGCTCGGTGCAGTCCTGGGCTGATACAAGTAGCCCTTACAGCCGTTCCCAAAAGTGAACAGTCTGTTGCACCGCTAAGACTTTGGCAATCATTGCCTGAATCTTGTGCCACCGGTCTGGGGGGACAAAGAGGCGATGGGACACCGTGTTGAACCGACCTCCGATGAACAGCAAGTTCTGAGAAGGGGTTAACTTGCTCTTGGGGAGATTGATAATCCACCCCAATTGCTCCAAGAGCCGACGTGCGAAAACGAGATGGCATGACAGGGTGTCCGTCATTCGATTTGCTACTAGCGAGTCGTCCAGGTACGCGAAGTACCGGACACCCCTCCTGTGGAGGAACCCCACTATGGGGGTGGTTAACCGGGTGAACAGCCAGGCAGCGGACGTGTGAATCATTCTGAGTTCGGCACTGTCCTACTTGGGAACTAGAAATATCCTGGAGTAAAACCCTGGTGTTATTTCTGGTAGAGCTAACTCCCGTACTGCCCCTTCTCCACCAACCTGCCGATGGCATCGGCGAGGATGGGAAGATCGGTTTCCGAATTGAAACCTGCCAACGGGGCAACGGTGAGCGGCGGATTCGCTTTGAGATCAAGCCGATAGCTGTACCGAATCGTGTTGACCACCCACGGGTCGTCGAAAACTTGTTCCCAATTCTCCCAGTAAGTCTGGAGTCTGGCTCCCACTGGGGAAGGAGAGGGGGCCCTGACAGGCTGCGGCAGGCGCAACTGTCCAGGGCCAAGTGACTCGGGTTCGCCTAAGGGCCAACCGAAGTTGGCGCTGTCGGCATACGAACCCCTCCAATGAGAGTCACCTGGAGGGGCCCTTGCCGTCCTTAGACGACTTGGGCTTCCCCCAGTTCCCCGTCTTCCCGCGAAAGGGCAGCTGATTGCCCATACCGGAGCCCTCAGTGCGGGGCTACTTCCCAGAGGAAGAAGAACCCGACCCCTTAGACCTACCGGCCGCAGCAGCCTGGGGCTCGCTCCGGTTAGGAGCGGCACCCAGGCGCCTATGCAGGGACCCAACAAGAGCAAGTGTGTGCCGAGAGTCCTCGGCAACGTACTCCAGGGAAGCATTTAAACTGAGCAAGGAGTTGTAAATGCGCTGGTCACGGTCCGTGGGAAAACCATCGACCAGACTGGCCGCTGCAGCCAATTTAGTGTCTCCGTGAGACGTGGAGTGCCGAGCGAGGGCGTCCAGCTGGTGCCAGGTAGCTTGCGTTACCGTAGCAGCCGGTGGGGCACGGACACCCAACCACTCAACATGGGCCTCTGCGGTAGGACCAGCCTCGGGAAAGGCAAGGTCATGTACCGGGAAGAAACCCTTTCTCCACGACGTCGGAGGCAACGGGAGACCCCGACCGGAGGCAGCCGCGAAGGCGTTCTCCAAGGAAGGCTTGATACCACGCAGCAAGGTTGATGCGGGGAAAGCCGTGTCGGAAGACTCATCGTATACCTCGGAGGAACCCACAGTCGTGGATTCCCCGCGGTACCGGCCGGGGCATGTCCTCAAAGAGGTCATAAACCATGGCCACGCGGTCCTTAACCGATAGCGGGAGCAACGGTTCGGGGGAAGGACCGGTGACCACGGGAGCCGCTGCCGTACTGGTGGACCCCACCTCCGACCCCGCGGCCACCGAAGTGGCCGGGGACGGAACAGCCAGCGGCCTATCCTGAGATAAGGCCGCCAGCTTGGAGTCCACAAGTTATGCAAGTAATGCAGCGACGGAATCCCCGGACAGCCCACGGGCCGCCAAGGGATCCGCCGCAGCCGTGGTGGTGGTACCCGCAAGGGGACCCCGACCGGACGAGCCGGCCACCACAAGGGTGGAAACGGACTGCACATACAGCCGGTAGCGCTCGCTTGCGACACACCCCGCAGCTCCTGGTTGCGGGGGTAGAGGGGGTGGAGGACGGCGAAACATCCATGTCAGACATTTTGTTTGTACTATGAACAAAGAGCAAAACATGGTTACAACACACGCACCACAAATGGTCACAAACGAGTATTTTCACAAGAAAATAAACGACCAATGGGAATATAGAACATACACATATAACATATAGAGGAATAAGTGATGTAAAAAAAACAAGATATACTAGAACAGGGGAACGTAAGACGCAACGTGCATACGAGACACCCCGCAAGTATATAGAAAAAAAGGGCGGGAAAAATATTTCCTTTTGGCGGGAAAAATATTTCCAAGCGTAGTTACAGCAAACGCCCCGTAAAAGCACAGTTTATTAGAGAGAATAAACAGTAATAAATATCACCGAATGGTCGGAGAAACAGGAACGCTTGAGCAGTTTATTGTACGTCTTGCTAGAGCAAGCGAAGAGACAAGAGTGAAGGGTGTCACATGGCAGCTAGCTGGCTACGCACGTGCTGCATGAGGTAATTGAGATCTCTGTGGTAGATTTCGCTATAGCAGCAGTTGTGGGAGACAACAGCCTCGGTATAACAGTGGTAACGTATTACTTAATGTAATTTCATTAAACCGCCCGCATGTTATCGGAAATGACCAGGCCACTGTAACTTGATAATGCCCTCATATTGCTTGACGACAGGCCATTGTTACGCCCGTTGTTAGGTGACGTCATAGGTATTGGGAAAGGGGATGTCACGTTCAATAGTGACGTCATCTGGTTTGTTCTATGACGTTTCCATATTTGTAAAAGTGGGTCAATGACATTCGTGTTGATTGCAGTAAATGTTTCAAAACCGATATTGTTTCTTTTAATAACAAATTTCATCCATTTTAGCTATAATAACGGTAACGCTATTTTTCAGGGCATCATCATTTGCAGAAGTCCTCGGTCTTTTCAACTGCCATCCTTTGTCGGGCAATTAATGGAAGACCTCGGGCTTCTGCAAATGATAATATAATGCCCTGAAAAATAGCCTTACCCTTATAATACAGTGATTTATCAAATATTACAAACTGAGTGCCCTTGACAAACAAACGGAAAAAATTGTGATACTGATCCAAATTGTTTTTTTTTCATCATCTTCTTTTTGTACATTCTAAGAAATTGGTAATTATAAATTTGAATTGGGAATTTTTACTGTTATTTGCAGCAGTCTTAGGGCCAAATATCAGCCTCAAAGCAGGTCTAGATAAATCCCTGACCAAATAGGTGAGGTGAATTGGGGTTTAACGTTGCGTCCAAGATTTTTGCACTTATATAGCGACGTGCATGTATGTGTGTGTGTTTGTGTGGCTGCTTGTACTAGTCCGGACTGATGCCGATTTATAGTGCTAGCCCACTGAGATACCATGCTGTAGTTTAACATGAATACCCCACTCAGACACAGTATACTGACTCCGAGCCGACCAGTCCTTGTTTTAGCCCCTTATTGCTGAGCGCCAGACAGGGTAACAACAAGTACCATCTTTTAACGTCTTTTGGTATGACGTGGCCGGGGATCAAACCTCGGACCTTCCGCTCTCCGGGCGGACGCTCTACCACTAGACCACGGAGGCAGTCCCTGACCAAATAATGGTAGTCATTAAAGCATGATTATTTTATGGTTCAACTCTCCTTGATCTGTTGTCAGGTGAAGGAGCTGTCAGAGGGGAGTTGTGTCCCTTGAATGTGCCAGGATCTGAAGCTTGTGGGTTCAAGCCTGATTCTTTGTGTCTCAGAACTATACCAATGATGGCGGCCAAAGCAGGGTCTTGAGGCAGTGTTAACTCACTCAGAAACCAGACCTACTGTCAAAACCCGTTAGAACAACCTACCCTTTTCCTGGTCTCCTACTTCAGCATTTCAAGGCGTCATCTATAACCACTCACTCAGGAGTTTGGTTTGTTTGTTGTTTAACGCCGCACTCAGCAATATTCCAGCTATAATGGCGGCGGTCTGTAAATAATCGAGTCTGGACCAGACAATCCAGTGATCGACATCATGAGCACTGATCCACACAATATATAATTGAGATACGATGACACCTAATCAGCAAGCCTGACCATCCGATCCCATTAGTCGCCCCTTACGACGTCAGAGCAGCTACTGTCAACATCCCCTGTAGGTCGACCTACCTTCTTCTGCGTCTCCCGCTGCAACATCTCGAGGCGACGTTTCTCCAGCAACTTCACCTCCTCCTTCAGTTCCTGGTTCTCCATCTCCACCACCTCCAGGCGCTGACGCAGACGGTTGCTGGCCGACGTCCACCGCCCCTCCTTCTTCTTCATCTCATCCTGCAGCTCTGACAACTGCAACAGACAACACACCCACTGAATGTATTGATTCACACCATGACGGTACAATAACGTCCTCCCACACAAACATCAGGTACTGAGAGCCCTCTACTGCTGAGGTACCCTTGGGCTGGATCAAAAATTGTTCCAAAGAACATACGTTCCATCATTACAAAACCATTTCGTTATGACGTTTGTCCATTATAAGCACGAGTTGGTGCCAACAAACCTAGAAACATACTCAGGGCAAACCAGAATTTGAATCTGCAAACATAGGTATCTGGTATACCAAAGGGAATTGCCTCTGTTTTTTTGCGAGACACACTTGTACTTTACAGAATTTTGAAAATATCAGACAACATGGGTTACCTGTCGCTTGAGAGCATCTATCTCCTCCCTCTCCCGTTTGTCTGGCATGGACCTGACAGTCTTCTGGTACTGCTCGAATAACTTCCTCTCATGCCTGGCAACAAAAAGTGGAACCTCATTTACTTAATCACCGATACAGGAGTGAGTGAGTGAGTTCGGTTTAAAGCCGCTTTTAACAGTATTCCAGTTATATTGCCGCGTGTCAGCTTAATGTGGGAGGAAAGCCCCAAGTGATGCAGGTCTTAGACGTTTACCACTTCGGTGAAACCCACAAGCACGGGTATGGTGCTGACAAACCTAGAAACATAATTGGGGCGAACCGTGATTCGAACCCACAATCAAAGGTTTCTGACCCAAGGGACGCAACCCTGCACAGCGAATCGTGGCGCCTTAGACGACTGGGCCACCCGTGCCCCCCCGATACAGGAACAATCTTTGTTTCTGCCTCTATCTGGTCTGGTTCACTGAACCATGCTGGGTTTCCCAGTCAAGTCTTCTTCAAGTTGCAGGTGGAAGAAGTTAGATATCATGAAATTATTGTTTAGGTTTGTTGGAAGGATAAAAACCTTGGAGAAAAAGATAAAAAATATTCCAATGATGTTGACTTTCTTAAATTCTCAGCCCCAGGATAAATGAGTATGGTTTTATGCCACCTTTTGCAATATTCCAGCAATATTCCAGTGGAACAAAACCAGCAATGGGCTTCACACATTGTATGTCAGGAATCAAACCCAGACCTTTTGGCATGACGATAGAACACTTTTCCCACTGGCTTCATCACCTGTCCCTTAGCCCCAGAAGTAGTATTTCCAGATAGATGGCTATTCAAGAGAGACCTCAACACCTACTTCAGCTTCTTCACCTCCTGTGCTCGGAACTCTTCGAGGCGCTTGACCTCCAAGTCCTTCTCCTTCTCGAAGTCGCAGATCTCCTGCCGCAACTTGCCCAACAGCTGAAACACAAGGGAATCATCCTCAAATACCCAGGGTATAATACCTAGAATCAATTATCTTAAATGACAAAACAATTTTGTTTGCACCTACAACACATTTTTACCACATTTTGCAGAACATCCACGATTTTATTGGTGTATAACATAAGGACAAATTAGTTTATTCACGATACTTTGGATCTAAAAAAAATCCCCCCAAAAATAAATCCAAATTCTCTGCCCGTTTGATTTTCATACAAAAGTGGGTGTCTTTCTAACAAGAGACAGAAGCAAAGAAGCTAATGACAGTAGGGTGTTCTCCGCTATTATCATGCTACGTGGTGGTGTGTAGCCTATCAGGTCTGCATGGTATTACCCGCATACTGCAATATGCTTATCAAATGATACGTATTGCAATATTTTTTCTGTGTTCTAATATATTGGGTAAAAAACAGATAACAAGTGTTGTTATTATTTGTATTGTTTAACCTAAAATCTACACAGAAATCCATTGACAAATGATTTTTCCATTGTAAATTTATTGACAAAACGGCGGAAACGAGGAAGTGATTTTTCTTTTAAGCAGCAGGTACTGATCATGCTGACTTAAACAAAGTAATATTAACTTAGTATGAATACAATAGTGAGTGAGTGAGTGAGTTTGGTTTAACCCGTTTTTAACAGTATTCCAGTTATATCGTGGCGTATCAGCTTAATGTGGGAGGAAAGCCCGAAGTGATGCAGGTCTCAGACGTTTACCACTTTGGTGAAACCCACGAGCACAGGTATGGTGCTGACAAACCTAGAAACATAATCGCGGCGAACTTGGATTCGAACCACAATCATAGGTTCCTGGCATGCCCAAGGGACGCAACTCTGCACAGCGAATCGCGGTGCCTTAGACGACTGGGCCAACAGTGCCCCCATGAATACAATAGGATCTGCATGCACAATCAGTGTCAAACATTTTAGATCCCAATAAATCCCAACAGTGAACACAGATACCTGTATCACAATATATGCACAGCCACCAATGCACAACCCTGTAGCCTATCGAGAGATATTTCCACCTTGATATACAGAGGATGATCTAGAGCCATTGTCTGCCTCAGTAATGTACCAGTAACATGCAAAGTAGGTAATAGTCACCTCCTCTCTATCTCGCCGCAACTTTTCAAGACCTGCGTTCTCGTTGCGGAACTTCTCGATCTCCTTGTCCATCTCAGTCAGCTTATCCCGAAGAATCTTGGACTGCACCCCATCACCTAGCGTTGCCTTGGCAACAGCCTGGAGCTTCTGCTGCTCCTGAAAAAAAACATGACGGGTTTACATTAGTGCGATGTAATCTGAGTGCTCATTGGTCTGAACCAGGCACTGTTTTGCTTCATTGGTTAAAGATAACGACTACACTGCAAATCAGTCTGATGTATTTACTGGTGAATGAGGACTGTAGTGTACATAAAACCTGAAGTATTGATCATGTTTGTTTGTTTGTTATATAACGCCGCACTATATTCTAGCTATACGATGGCGATCTGATTGAATCTGAACCAGACAATCCAGTGATAGACATCATGAGCACGGATCAAGTCAGCGTACCTGACCACCTGATCCTGTAAGTCGCCTCTTACGACAACCACTGTCACCTTTTACTGCAAGAATTGGTTGCTGAAGACATGTTCTACCCCGAATCTTCACAGTCTGTTGATCATGTAAAGAGGGCAATGTCCAATCTATATCTTATGGCCTTGACCTGTAAATGCGATCTCAGCACTCCTACCTGTTGGTGTTTCTCTGCCTGTTTCACCTGGTTGGCGTTCTTCAGTTTGGGGAAGAGCCGGGCCACTAGTCGAGATGTGGGTGGTGTCGACTTGTCAGCATCCAGACTGGCTGATTCAGCATCTGGGCAACACAAACCAGGACTGGAGGAGCGGCCTTGTGGCAGGTTAGTACAAGAATGTTTAACGACTTTACTCCAATGAGGTGAGGTAAAATGGGTCGAATGATGTGTTCATGATTAATCGCAGTCATATTACATGTATGTGTGTTTAAAGCTCTGTGTGTGTGTGTGTGTGTGTGTGTGTGTGTGTGTGTGTGTGTGGTGTGTACGTGCGCGTGTGGTGTGTATGAGTGTGCGTGCATGTGTGTGTGCGCATGAGTGCGTACGTGCGAGTGCTTGTGTGCATGCATTGCTGCTTGTACTAGTCCGGACTAATTGCGGTCTTATAGTGCTAGCCCACTGAGATACCATGCCACAGAATACCCCATTCAGACACAGTATGCTGACGCGAGCTGACCAGTTCCTTTTCTTTCTACTTAATGCCGAGTAACAACAAGTACCATCTTGTAATGTCTTTAGCTATGATGCAGCCAGTGGATCGAACCACTAACGAGCATATCATAAACTTGCAGAAATGATTCTTCAATTTTTGAATGAATGAGTGAGCACCAAATATTGCACAATACAGTTTGGTCCTCAGTCGATGAAGGCCCTTGCTCCAGTGACCTCACCCAATGTGAAAGTCAATTCTTCAATAATAAAACAATGTTGAGATGCCATGTTGTTGAATTCATGTCTACAGTTCCCTATTTCCAAAATTCATCTAGCTTTGAAGTGAAATTGTCATGTATTCAGTCTTGAAATTTGCAGATTTTGATATTGACTCATATGAAATGTGGAGAATCTTAGGAGTGAAAAGTTTTCAAAGTTTCCCTACTCTTAAGATCTTTAACCCATGGTCAGAACACACTAAGAGGCATCCATCCCTGCCCGAGTTTGTATGAAGAACATCGGCAGAAGCCTTACCCAACAGAACACACTAAGAGGCATCCATCCCTGCCCGAGTTTGTATGAAGAACATCAGCAGAAGCCTTACCCAACAGAACACACTAAGAGGCCTCCATCCCTGCCCGAGTTTGTATGAAGAACATCAGCAGAAGCCTTACCCAACAGAACACACTAAGAGGCATCCATCCCTGCCCGAGTTTGTATGAAGAACATCAGCAGAAGCCTTACCCAACAGAACACACTAAGAGGCCTCCATCCCTGCCCGAGTTTGTATGAAGAACATCAGCAGAAGCCTTACCCAACAGAACACACTAAGAGGCATCCATCCCTGCCCGAGTTTGTATGAAGAACATCGGCAGAAGACTTACCCAACATAGCCATCTGTGTCTGTGGAGCTGAAACGGCCCACTCATCCTCATCATCAAACAGGGAGGACGTGTCCTTCACCTCAGGATCATGTGACTTCTGACCTTTGACCCGAGTAATGCTATCGTCACTGTCGTCTTCGTCCATACCATCCTCACTGCTGCTGGAGCTCCTGGTGTGGGGAACGCCGCCAACGCTGTCACCGCCAAACATCTGATTTACCATCACCTGGTCCTGAGAACTACAAGGATCTGTCATGACCCCTGCGTGTACGTCCGTCCCTCGTGCCACTCCCTCCGCCCCGGCCGCTAGTCTCTCCAGTATAGACTGCATCTCACTGGAGTCACCAAGCCTTGCGTCTTTAACAGCGATTTTACGAGTCAATGATTTAGTTGGAGACAAAGGCACTGAAGTCCGTATTTCTGAATCAGACGATCTAAAGGCGTCACTATCACTGTTCTTATTGTTCACAAACACAAATCCTTCCTTTTGACTTTGATCAAATAATGCCTCATAGGACTGATTCACATCCGATTTCTTTGTCGGTGTGACCTTGACCTTCTCGTACTCCTCATCAGAAGACTCGGAGGAGGAAGAGTCAGTGAGGGTGTCGGAGGAGGTGTCGAGATCCACCCCGTCTATCAGTGACGTGTCCCTTGGGGACATCTCGGGGTGGGCAGGGAGCCGGGGTTTCCCCGACCTACTGTTGGTAGCATGTCCAGGAAGCTTTCCCTTCTCATTCTTCTTAGCTTCTATAACAGCCTTGACATTTTTCAAATTTGCCTGCAAGAAAGTCAATTTGTCAGTGAGTCGATCACCATCTGATTCATGAAGGACAGTGATGCTAAGTTCACAATATTCCTGGAAATAATCTAGTCTGAACCTGGCGAAACGCAGTGTCAGAAATATCATCAACAGACATGTGTGACATCAGCAGACACATCTGGCATGGCCTGTAATGGGATGTCCTCAGATCTTTGTGTAGCAGTAACGAACAGTAACATCTGACTAACTACATTGGACGAGGCAAGGCTACTAAGACTGAATGATGAGAATGGTTTCACGCTGAAAGTGTGTGCTGGTATCAAAGGAATCTATTTCAGGCAAACATTGGTTACTGAGGTAGGAGAGGTCACATTTCATCATATACAGAGATGAAACAATAGAACTACAAAATAGATATCAACTTGTAGAATTTTCCTATTCGGAATATTCTATAAGTAATACGTTACCACTGTTATACCGAGGCTGTTGTCTCCCACAACTGCTGCTATAGCGAAATCTACCACAGAGATCTCAATTACCTCATGCAGCACGTGCGTAGCCACCTAGCTGCCATGTGACACCCTTCACTCTTGTCTCCTGCGAGAGCAAGTGCTCGGGGGACGGACGGGCGGGCAGCAGCCCAGTGGTAACGTATTACTTATAGAATATTCCGAATAGGAAAATTCTACAAATTACATTAAGTAATACGTTACCACTGTTATACCGAGGCTGACTACCACAGTAGGCGGTGGGGAGCACCTACAACCCGAATCCTGACTGCTAGCGTTCCTTCCGACCAGCGGAAGTAAACACCAAGGCGGAAGCACTCGATGCGCATGCACCTAGCTAGGCGTTACCCTATAGGAATACCAAAGCACTGTCAAGCGCATACCGTAAGGCTCAATCGTCATTGCCAAAACGATTGGTGACTCCAAACGGCCCCACTGGATAGGTATTTCATCGCCGCAGCGGATGAGAACACTGTATCCGCGTGAGCTTAATCTTAGATCAGGTTAAACAGTCGAAAAGAGGGAAATTAATTTCATTCAGACCGTATATCCCAGAGCAAGCCTACTTAAAGTATGCATTAGGCGCGTGACCTAATTCCAGTATTTGTAAGCATGCATCACAAGGTTGGGATACACGACAGACAATTAAAGACATAATTGTCAAAATACAAATAAGGACAAAGCACACAAAAAGCCGCCCTCACCTGTGGTGTGAGTGCGCTGGTTTGCGGGACCCCAACTCCTGTACCCACGGCAGTGGGAACATTGGAGTAGACCCAGATTGACCACCGTGCAAGGTCAGACGCCTGAGGAGTTCGGAATTGCGCTGGGCACACCCCTTAGGTGCCCGCTTGCGCCGCGATCCGCGGGCCAAGACGGTGCACACTCTCCACGACGGCATCAGCGACCTGTTTGAGGTAATGATTGGCAAAAACCGAGTCAGAACGCCAGTAACAACCTCGTAATATTCTGCGAACAGAGATATTCGAGTGTAGGGCAAATGTTGCCGCTAGCGCCCTGATCTCGTGCGGGTTTGACCCCGCTACCGGTAACCCCCGAGACCGGTACGCCAGATTGATGACAGAACGAAGCCACAACGCAATCGAGTTGCGAGGTATGTCAACCGTGCGATTAGGGTTACACGATATGAACAGACGGTCACGCCCTTGTCTACGTTCATTCGAAGCCTTAAGATAATACTTAAGGGCCCTAACCGGACACAGCGCTCTGTCCTCAGTATCAGCAGGATGTAAGATTTCTTTGAGTGATCTTACAGTGAATTCTCTCTCCGTTTGCCCGACTCTCTGATTCTTGGCGACGAAGCCCATGAGCAGGCCCAGGCGGACCGCTCCTTCGTCACCCCTATCGAATCGTACCTTGGCGACATCGAGTGCATGAATTTCGGATACACGTGCCGCCGTGGCAAAGGAGAGGAGAAATGCTGTTTTCCAAGTCACATGCCGGAACGAAGCACTATGCAAGGGTTCATACGGAGCTTCCGTAAGTGATTGCAACACTAGGGAAAGATCCCAGGCCGGTGCCCGAAGGCGGCCCTTCTTAAGATCGTGCTGCTTGAAACCCTTGATAATACCCCGTATCACCGGCTCTTTGGAGAGACTGGTACCCATAGCAACGTCCCGTACCGTAGCAACGGACGAGACATAGTTGGCAATGGAACCCCCGGAGAGTTTCCGGGTCTCTCGCAAGTGAGACATGAAACGAGCAATATCCTGCACAGATACCTTATCTGGCGAATGAATGTGATGTTTACAACACCACTTCGTGAAAATAACCCAACGTGCATTATACACCTTCTGGGTAGAATCACGATGCATACTAACGTATGCCCGAGACGCCCGGCGAGAAAAAAAATTTACTCCTCAGACGCTCGGTGACAACATCCACGCGTGCAGAGTGAACTGCCCTGCGTTTGGATGAAGCTGACGGGTGTGAGGGTGGATCAAGAGATCCGGTCTCACAGGCAGTGGAAGTGGCGACTGCGTGACCTGGGTCAGCAAGTCGGGGTACCACGATCTGTTCGGCCACATGGGCGCGATCAGTAACATTCGACAGCGAACTCCTCGGAGCCGGCTTAGAATGTGTGGTATCAACGCTGTCGGCGGGTAAGCATAAGCGACCAAGCCCGTCCAGTCTAACGCGAGAGCATCGTGATCGATGGCCCTCGGGACCGGGACTGGTGATACAAACAACGGGAGTTGATTGTTGAACCGCGTTGCGAACAGGTCGACCATCGGACGACCCAAACGTTCGCACAGCCACTGAAACACTACTGGGTTCAGCATCCACTCTGTGGGGCTCGGATCCTGAGGCCTCGATAGAGCATCGGCCAGTACGTTCCGCACACCTGGGATGTGACGGGCGCGTATCTGGCACGGGACACTGTCCACCAGAGTGTAAAACTCGAACGTGAGATCGAGTAGCGAGTGACTGTGGGTTCCCCCCAGTTTGTTCACATAGGACACTACCGTCGTGTTGTCGGTCGCCAGCATGAGCCGGGCGTCGACGAGACGATGCTTCCAGTGATTGACTGCGTTGATCACTGCCTTGAACTAAGGGCCAACCGAAGTTGGCGCTGTCGGCATACGAACCCCTCCAATGAGAGTCACCTGGAGGGGCCCTTGCCGTCCGTCGACGACTTGGGCTTCCCCCAGTTCCCCGTTTTCCCGCGAAAGGGCAGCTGATTGCCCATACCGGAGCCCTCAGGGCGGGGCTACTTCCCAGAGGAAGAAGAACCCGACCCCTTAGACCTACCGGCCGCAGCAGCCTGGGGCGCGCTCCGGTTAGGAGCGGCACCCAGGCGCCTATGCAGGGACCCAACAAGAGCAAGTGTGTGCCGAGAGTCCTCGGCAACGTACTCCAGGGAAGCATTTAAACTGAGCAGGCAGTTGTAAATGCGCTGGTCACGGTCTAAGCACCACAGCCCCGAGCTCACCTCCCCCTTTAGATGGGCGCCCCAGCCCACTAGAGAGGCGTCTGTATACAGGGTCAACGTGGCCCGGTAGGGCCGCATAGAGACTCCTGATAAGACAATGTAAGGGACCGTCCACCACTCCAGATGCGGTCGGAGCCGATCCGGGAGGGCGACGGTCGCACTGTTCACCTCCGTTGCTAACAACTGGATTAAAAACCGTTGCAGCGGGCGGAGTTGGAGACGACCCCGTGCGGTGCAGTCCTGGGCTGATACAAGTAGCCCTAACAGCTGTTCCCAAAAGTGAACAGTCTGTTGCACCGCTAAGACTTTGGCAATCATCGCCTGAATTTTGTGCCACCAGTCTGGGGGGACAAAGAGGCGATGGGACACCGTGTTGAACCGACCTCCGATGAACAGCAAGTTCTGAGAAGGGGTTAACTCGCTCTTGGGGAGATTGATAATCCACCCCAATTGCTCCAAGAGCCGACGTGCGAAATCGAGATGGCGTGACAGGGTGTCCGTCATTCGATTTGCTACTAGCGAGTCGTCCAGGTACGCGAAGTACCGGACACCCCTCCTGTGGAGGAACCCCACTATGGGGGTGGTTAACCGGGTGAACAGCCAGGGAGCGGACGTGTGAATCATTCTGAGTTCGGCACTGTCCTACTTGGGAACGAGAAATATCCTGGAGTAAAACCCCGGTGTTATTTCTGGTAGAGCTAACTCCCGTACTGCCCCTTCTCCACCAACCTGCCGATGGCATCGGCGAGGATGGGAAGATCGGTTTCCGAATCGAAACCTGCCAACGGGGCAACGGTGAGCGGCGGATTCGCTTTGAGATCAAGCCGATAGCCGTACCGAATCGTGTTGACCACCCACGGGTCGTCGAACACTTGTTCCCAATTCTCCCAGTAAGTCTGGAGTCTGGCTCCCACTGGGGAAGGAGAGGGGGCCCTGACAGGTTGCGACAGGCGCAACTGTCCAGGGCCAAGTGACTCGGGTTCGCCTAAGGGCCAACCGAAGTTGGCGCTGTCGGCATACGAACCCCTCCAATGAGAGTCACCTGGAGGGGCCCTTGCCGTCCGTCGACGACTTGGGCTTCCCCCAGTTCCCCGTTTTCCCGCGAAAGGGCAGCTGATTGCCCATACCGGAGCCCTCAGGGCGGGGCTACTTCCCAGAGGAAGAAGAACCCGACCCCTTAGACCTACCGGCCGCAGCAGCCTGGGGCGCGCTCCGGTTAGGAGCGGCACCCAGGCGCCTATGCAGGGACCCAACAAGAGCAAGTGTGTGCCGAGAGTCCTCGGCAACGTACTCCAGGGAAGCATTTAAACTGAGCAGGCAGTTGTAAATGCGCTGGTCACGGTCCGTGGGAGAACCTTCGACCAGACGGGCCGCTGCAGCCAAGTAAGTGTCTCCGTGAGACATGGAGTGCCGAGCGAGGGCGTCCAGCTGGTGCAAGGTAGCTTGCGTTACCGTAGCAGCCGGTGGGGCACGGACACCCAACCGCTCAACATGGGCCTCCGCGGTAGGACCAGCCTCGGGAAAGGCAAGGTCATGTACCGGGAATAAACCCTTTCTCCACGACGTCGGAGGCAACGGGAGACCCCGACCGGAGGCCGCCGCGAAGGCGTTCTCCAAGGAAGGCTTGAAACCGCGCAGCAAGGTTGATGCGGGGAAAGCCGAGTCGGAAGACTCATCGTATACCTCGGAGGAACCCACAGTCGTGGATTCCCCGCGGTACCGGCCGGGGCATGTCCTCAAAGAGGTCATAAACCATGGCCACGCGGTCCTAAACCGATAGCGGGAGCAACGGTTCGGGGGAAGGACCGGTGACCACGGGAGCCGCCGCCGTACCGGTGGACCCCGCGTCCGACCCCGCGGCCACCGAAGTGGCCGGGGACGGAACAGCCAGCGGCCTATCCTGAGATAAGGCCGCCAGCTTGGAGTCCACAAGTTATGCAAGTAATGCAGCATCGGAATCCCCGGACAGCACACGGGCCGCCAAGAGATCCGCCGCTTTACCGGTGGACCCCGCGGCCGACCCCGCGGCCACCGAAGAGGCCGGGGACGGAACAGCCAGCGGCCTATCTTGCGATAAGGCCGCCAGCATGGAATCCACAAGTTTCGACAACAATGCGGCGACGGAATCCCCAGACAGCCCGAGGGCCGCAAGGGGATCCGCCGCAGCCGAGGAGGTGGTACCCGCACGGGGACCCCGACCGGACGAACCGGCCACCACAGGGGTGGAGACGGACTGTACGTACAGCCGGTACCGCTCAAAATCCGCAGGCCCCAGACCTTCGCACAGGATGCACCGGGTGTCCCCGCAAGGAACCCTGCACCGCGGGCAACGAACGTGGGGATCCCGGGACGACAAAAACTTTCTGCACACCCCATAACTCCGAGGAGCAGGGGTAGAGGGGGTGGATACTGGGGACATATCCATGTCAGACATTGATTGTTTGCTATAAACAAAGAACAAAACATGGTTACAACGCACGCACCACAATGATTCACAAACGAACATTTTCACAAGAAAATAAACGAGCAATGTGAACATATAACATACACATATAACTTTTATTAAAGAAATAAGTTATGTTAACCCCCAAAACATACAAGAACAGGGGAAACGTAAAACACAACGTGCATACGCGAACCCCGCAAGTATATAGAAAAAAGGGCGGGAAAAATTTTCCGTTTGGCGGGAAAATTATAACCAAGCGTAGCTACCGCAACGCCCCATAAAAGCACAGTTTATTAGAGAATAAACTATAATAAATATCACCAAATCTTCAAGGAACGCTTCAGCAGGAGAAAACACGTCTTGCTAAGCAGACGAAGGAGACAAGAGTGAAGGGTGTCACATGGCAGCTAGGTGGCTACGCACGTGCTGCATGAGGTAATTGAGATCTCTGTGGTAGATTTCGCTATAGCAGCAGTTGTGGGAGACAACAGCCTCGGTATAACAGTGGTAACGTATTACTTAATGTAATATAAGCGATATAGCAGAGAGTAATATTAGATGTTTTATATGTATGTCAAGTGCACACATATAATTTGAAAATAGATGCATTTATTTTGGGAAACAGGAAGAGGTGATTGCGTAGATTAACAACGCCTATCCTGTGGTGTGACAGAAGCTGAGTATCTCACTTGGTGCTCTTCCCGCCCCTTCTGCAGCAGGCGCGACACCACGGAGGAGTTGCTGCAGAAGGAGACATTGTCGGCGAAGTCCTCCAGCAGCTCAAACACCTCCAGCTCATCCTCCTCAACCTGAAACACCAGCAGACACACATGACATCCCCAGGCACATAACAACATCAGCAGACACACATGACAATATCAGACACATGACAACATCAGACACACATGACATCCCCAGGCACATAACAACATCAGCAGACACACATGACAATATCAGACACATGACAACATCAGACACACATGACATCCCCAGGCACATGACATCAGCAGACACACATGACAATATCAGACACATGACAACATCAGACACACATGACATCCCCAGGCACATGACAACATCGGACACACATGACAACATCAGCAGACACACATGACAATATCAGACACATGACAACATCAGACACACATTAGTGAGTTAAGTGAGTGAGTGAGTTAATATTAAAAGTCACAGCGGCAATATTTCAGCCATATCAGACACACATGACATGATCAGCAGACACACACGACATCATCAGCTGACACACATGACAATATCAGATACATGACATCATCATAAGACACACATGACATCGTCAGCAGACACATGACAATATTGGACACACATGACATCAGCAGACACATGACAATATCAGCAGACACACATGACAACATCAGGCACACATGATATCAGCAGCAGACACACACATGACTTCATCAGCAGACACACATGACAATATCAGACACACATGACATCAGCAGACACACAGGACAACATCAGCAGACACACATGACAATATCAGATACAAGACAACATCATCAGACACATGACAACATCAACAGAGACATGACATCATCAGATACACATGATAACATCAACAGAGACATGACATCATCAGACAAACATGATAACATCAACAGAGACATGACATCATCAGACACACATGATAACATCAACAGACATGACATCATCAGACACACATGATAACATCAACAGAGACATGACAACATCAGCAGACACACATGACAACATCAACAGAGACATGACATCAGCAGACACACAACATCAACAGAGACATGACAACATCATCAGACACACATGACAACATCAACAGAGACATGACATCATCAGACACACATGATAACATCAACATAGACATAACATCATCAGACACACATGATAACATCAACAGACATGACATCATCAGACACACATGATAACATCAACAGAGACATGACAACATCAGCAGACACACATGACAACATCAACAGAGACATGACATCAGCAGACACACACAACATCAACAGAGACATGACAACATCATCAGACACACATGACAACATCAACAGAGACATGACATCATCAGACACACATGATAACATCAACAGAGACATGACATCATCAGACACACATGATAACATCAACAGACATGACATCATCAGACACACATGATAACATCAACAGAGACATGACAACATCAGCAGACACACATGACAACATCAACAGAGACATGACATCAGCAGACACACATGACAACATCAACAGAGACATGACATCAGCAGACAAATTGCCTGTAATTGTTGGCATCTCTGTTAATTGCTCTCTGATAAAATAGATCATGAGAGATAACACAGCAGAGGAAGCACACCTTCTTATTTTCTTCAATTTTCCTTATTTTCCCCACAAATGATGCATCATCGTCAAACTGCACAGCTTCCTCTGTCCGGCCTACCCCCTTCGTACCGGGCGAGTCTGCCTGGCCCACCCTCTTCACATTGGGTGGGGAGTCCGTGTGTGGCGCCGTGCTGTGTTTTGGGGCAGTTTGACGTGGCGAGATTCGGGCTGTGGTCTTGTTCTTCTGCTTGGGAGAGGGTTCTTTCTTTGGTCCATTTGTCTGACTAGACTGTGGCTCCTTGCTGACCTTGTGAGAGGAAACAGCTGAGGACTTCTTTGGTTTGGGAGCTGCCTTGTTAACCTTCACCTGAAACATGGATGAATTCACTTTCAGCTACCTGTGTCACTGTCATCTTCCCAAGGCAAGGGGCAATAAAAGTCCAGTTCCCACCCTTGCTGGACAAGGCTTGAATTCCAGAGTTAAATTTTGGCTGGACAACCGAGTCTATGCATAGTCCAATCAAAATCGTGCAACGAGCTACATGGATTTTGTCAACTGGAGGATTTGCAAAACATGTACCGCCAACTCAGCTTCAACAGATATTTTGCAAATCTCTTCATGCTTTTAATAAGGTGCTCAATTGATTTTATGCACTTCACTGGGTAAGACCCCTTTTATTACAATATAGATCTTGATTATTGATCAGATTGTTTTGACTGGGTGCCACCATTTTGTTTGAAGCAAATGCAAGTGATGTGAGAGGTGGAATCTGATTGGTCAATAGGAGGGACAGAGATGGGACATAACTCATAGTAGCCACTGGTGGTGCTACAGTTGAGCCTGGAAACTTGGAAAGGGTGGGAACTGGACTTTTAGTCAGATAATGCCCTTGCCTCAGGAAGATGTGTCACTGTAGGGACACCCGATCATTTCCAGTCACATGCGTCAACATATCTCTGCCACTGAGTGAGATTCACATAGCTTTTGACAATATCCTAGCCACATCACAGCAGGGGACAAACAAGAATGATCTTTGGCATGACAAGTAAATACTGTAACTAGGCAACTAGAGTGTCCAACACCATAAATAGGGTGAGGGTGAAATGGGGTTTAACGCCGCGTCCAAGATTATTGCACTTATATAGCGACGTGCATGTACGTGTGTAGCTGCTTGTACTAGTCCGGACTGATGCCGATTTATAGTGCTAGCTCACTGAGTTACCATGCTGTAGTTTAACATGAATACCCCACTCAGACACAGTATACTGACTCCGAGCCGACCAGTCCTTGTTTTAGCCCCTTAATGCCGAGCGCCAGACAGGGTAACAACAAGCACCCTCTTTTAACGTCTTTTGGTATGACGCGGCCGGGTATTGAACCCCGGACCTTCTGCTCTCCGGGCGGACGCTCTACCACTAGACCACGGAGGCAGTCACCATAAATAGACTTCACACCAGTCCATAAACAAGACACACTCTTGTTCGTGGCAGACGGTGCAAGGCTAAATAATGACCCATGCTCACTGGTGTCTATCAAAATTTAATCCTAGGGATTCTTTTCTGTTGATTGGCATTTTGTTCGTATGAATTAAGGAAGAAATCATATTTTCGTTTTTTAGGTGTAAATTTGTAACAAAAAGGAAAAATTTATGACAGTTAGCAGCTATGCAAACACAATGAATCATCATTTACTATAAGAGACTTACTACTCTACTGACAGGCTTCGACTCGGTGTTCGCGGATGGTTTGTTGTCAAGGAGTTTCTCGGTCGTCGCAGGTTTTCTAGGGGCTGCCTTTTTCTTCCCAGGGCCGAACCTGGCCAAACCTTGACCTTTGCGTAGAAATGGCTTCTTTCTGGTACTGGGGGAATCACAAGCACCTGCTCTCAGCTGAAACACAGACAGTGGCATCCTGAGGAACAGCTCCGTGTAACTCCAGTAGGAGCATAAAACACACCTTTCTGATTGTTATTGTTCTACAAAAATCTATCTGACTCTATGTTTGTCAATTTGATCTTGCAGTTTAACAAAATGTATGCATATTTTTTTTGTGGTGAACAAGAAAGTTTATATTCCTCAAAATATAACAAATTATGTTCTATTTTCTTTTTCATTCATAACCCTTCTCAAAGGGCAGTTAAAGTAAACATAGTAACTTTACAGATGTTAATAAAGTTTTAGGACATACTTAATCAGACATGCTTGACCAAAATTATATTTGAAACACAGAAATGGCATAAAACAGATGATAAAAAATGACAGCTGAAATCACACTGCAAACGAAAAATTCCACTACTGAGGGGATTCCCCTTACTGGGGTTAAAATGGGTTCCTGATGTTTAATGCCTTGTGCAACTTCAATGATCATGATGAATGGGCCAACACCCAGTCTGCCTGCTTCTGGCTGGGATTTTTTAATTTATAATGTCTTTTTTCTGTCTGCTCATCCATTTGATTTCACATGCCCTTTAACCCCCCCCAAAACTCTCCCCGCCCCATCCATCCTCTCCCCCTTCCTTACTCTCTCCCTCTTCATCCCCGATCCACCTGCCCTTTTTCACCTGTCCAAACCCCCCCATCACATACCCTCTCCTGCTGCCCTCCCCACCCCTCCCCTTCCCAAACAACCCCTCTCTCTCCACCCCTCCCCTGCCCTAACAACCCCTCTCTCCCCATCCCTCCCCTGCCCAAACAACCCCACTCTCCCCACCCCCCGCCCAAACAACCCCTCTCTCCCCACCCCTCCCGTGCCCTAACAACCCCTCTCTCCCCACCCCTCCCCTGCCCAAACAACCCCTCTCTCCCCACCCCTCCCCTGCCCAAACAACCCCTCTCTCCCTTCCCAAACAACCCCTCTCTCCCCACCCCTCCCCTGCCCAAACAACCCCTCTCTCCCCACCCCTCCCCTGCCCAAACAACACCTCTCTACCCACCCCTCCCCTGCCCAAACAACCCCTCTCTACCCACCCCTCCCCTGCCCTAACAACCCCTCTCTCCCCCACCCCTCCCCTGCCCAAACAACCCCTCTCTCCCCACCCCTCCCCCACCTACCCTCTCCTCTTCCTCCTTCATCTGTTCCTCCAGCAGCTGGTCAAACGTCTTCTTGCCTGGACACAGAACACATAATGTTAAGGATTCACTCAGTCAGGATCAACACCTCTTGAATGCAATGTTGAAACACCTTTTAACCTAAGAAAATATTAACTGGTCTTCAGCAATTCTGAATTTTGTTTGTTGTTTACATAGCACTTAGCAATATTCCAGCTAAATGATGGCAGCCTGTAAATAATCGATCTGTACCAGACAATTCTGTGAGTGACATCATGAGCATAGATCTACAAAATTTGGATACAATGACATGTTTCAACCAAGTCAGCGAGCCTGACCACCCGATCCCTTTAGTCGCCTCTTACAACAAGCATGGGTTGTAGAAGACCAATTCTAACCTGGAACATCACTGGGGATGTGAAGTAACAAGTCTGGACCAGATAAACCAAGGCTTGATGTATGAGCAGCGATCGTGAATCTCCATGACACAACATTATGACTACCCAATCCCCATCAAGCCAATTATTTTGTCAATTGGTGACTTCTTCTGCCCACATATCCCTGTATGAGATTAAGCAAGGCAAGTCGCCCACTTGTCCTAACATTTAGTCATTTTGCTCAAAATTTGGATGCTTGCAAAGTCAATATTCTCTTAAGTTCAAAGGTATTTTAACATTGCATTCAATGCAACAATGTAACCACGGCAACAGTAAATCTTTTCATCTTATTGGTCAGTAAAAAACATATGTCACCTCTATAAAGCCATAAGTTTTACGCAAAATTTAGATTGCACAGACAAGGAAAGTTTCAAATCCAACTTGGGACAAGTTACTGACATTTGCTACTAAGGGACCAATATTGGCCTCTGAGGAGGCTTAGATAAATCTCTGTAACCATGGTAACTTTGGTGCCAGTTGATGCAAATATTGTAGTGAGTGAGTGGGTGAGTGAGAATGGTTTTACGCCGCTTTTAGCAATATTCCAGCAATATCACGGCGGGGGACACCAGAAATGGGCTTCACACATTGTACCCATGTCGGGAATCGAACCCGGGTCTTCGGCGTGACAAGCGAACGCTTTAACCACAAGGCTACCCGACCGCCCCTGCAAATATTGCAATTGATGACAACAGAGTGTGTACAATACTGACCTGCCAACTCCGACTTGATGGGTCTGTCATCAATACCTAGCACCTTCATCTCCTGGCCAACATAGGGAAGAAGTCAGGTGTTACCATGGTTACAAGAAGTCATGGAAATCAAGGGTCAGATGTATGGAAATCAGTTCATCTTTTATTTCATGTACACAGGCCTGGAGTATAGACACAGATGTATCTGTATTAAAGGCCATTGACCCATCGTACAAATACATTTACATCATATATATTTCATGTAAAAGTTACCTAATTGATATTTTCTTGTGTTGAGAACACTTACATTAGAAATCTTGCAAAATATATCATTGTATCATTTTTGGATAATTGACAGAGTCTTTCTAAACAAAAGTAATGCTGTCTTTAACTGTTAACTGTAGTATATTTCTTGTGTGTTATTTTACACCACTCAACAATATTCCATTATTATGTTGTTTGTTTGTTGTTTAACGCCTGCCCCACTCAACAATATTCCAGCTATATGACGGCGGTCTGTAAATAATCAAGTCTGGACCAAACAATCCAGTGATTGACATCATGAACATCGATCCGCTCAATTTGGATCAATGACATGTATCAACACAAGTCAGCGAGCCTGACCACCCGATCCCGTTAGTCGCCTTTTACGACAAGTATGGGTTGCTGAAGACCTATTCTACCCCGGAATCTTCACGGGTTCCATTATTATGTGACGACAGGGTAAATAATCAAGTCTGGGCCAGACAAACCAGTGACTGATATGTGCAATGTCCAACATTGTTGGAGTACGATGACACGCAATCAACCAAGTCACCATGCCTGACGACCCCATCTAATTGGTTGCCTCTTACGACCAGCATAGGTTGCTGGGGATCTATTCAAACCCGGAATCCTCACGGGAGCGTAAAAAGCAACAACAAAATCCCCCCTCAAAAGAATGCAAGTGTGACAAAACCTCACCTGGACCTCTTGAACCGTGATGTCTGCTACTTCCTGCTCCATCAAACTGTCATCCTCGACTGTATCATCAAGCTGTTGCCCATTCCGCTGATTCCAGTGACCTTGAACTTGGGCATCTCTAAGCAACCTCTCCATGTCGGGCTGTATTTGACCGAAGTCCCTTTCTCCCTGACTGGTATGTCTGTACTCAGCACTCCGTCTGTGTCGACCAGAAACACTGCTGTCATCTCGGGGCTTCTCTAAGTGATGGCGGGACCCATTATGGAGTCGGTCATATTTGTGATGCTGTTCTTCATCATCCACATAATCCTGACTGCGCTGAACACGAGAGCAGTTTCTGTTGACATCCATGTCCTGATCGTTGTCCGCAACTCTGGACCGCATCCCTTGTGGCTGGTCCGGAATCACGACACGCTCAGGAGGGACGAGACCTAGCATCTGTTTCAATGTGTCAGCTTTGGTCGTCTGCAGCAATGTCTGCAACAGGGACGCCGCCTCGGGTGACACCGGCATCTGCATGGGCATAGCGCTGCCATTCCGCGACATAAACTGTTTTGGAGGGATGTACGACCCATCACTCCTCACTGAAGCAGTGTCTGATGCAAGGTCACCGAGGAACGGTTGAGTCCTTATAAAGTTTTTCTTCTGACCATGAGGCATATATGAGCCATCACTTATCTCAGAGATGTTGTCAGGCATGGGACAGACGCCATCATCCACCGCGTCGATGTCTCTCTGGTAGTCCGGGCGTGACTCTGGGTTGCTGAACAATTCTGGGTTGGTGCTGGTATCGTCCAACATCGGCGCCGGGGGCCCATACAACACCGGCATGGGCAGAGACGTCTGGGACTGCTCATGCATAGGAAACAACTTTCACAATCAAACATTCACTCACCAGCATTAGAAATTGGCACTAGTCCTGTAGTCCTTGCCAAACTGCCCAATAGTTATCATAAAGGTATCATAAGTATTAGTAGAAATTTGCCATTTTGAAGGGTTTTGCGATATGTTATCATTATCAGGACTAGTTGACTAAAATTGTTAGTTTCTACTGCTGCTCATCCGTTCAAGGTCTTTTGTTTGGCTGCACCTTAACGGGCATAAAGAGGGACTAGGCTTTGTCAAACAAGCAGTCCAAAAAAATGTGATTAAATCCATTAAATACCACCAAATGCTAGTGTCTTCTTGTTCAAATGTCATAATGTTTATGACATTAGTGGTTACTGTTTTCCAAAATTACTTAGAAAGAGATATGGGTCAGTTTCACCCAGGAATTAATTACAAAATGGAGCCTACGCACTCTAGTTCCCCTGGATATGGAGTCACCAAGTGCATGTTGATATGAAAACTTAGTTGCAACAGACAAAAACAGGTTGTTGTGTGGAAAAGTGAGGCTTACTCAGACACAAATTTGAATTTTTTAACATTCACTTGGTGTATGTAGACATAAATATGAAGTTGCATTTTTCAGTAATAGATTGCACTGGTGCAAGTTTTACATAGTTAAATCGAGCCCTGGTTCATTATGTTGTCAGGACCATTAGATCCTTGTTGTACACAGCTGTCTTACCTGAGACACAGACTGGTCTAGTGTAACAGCTAGTGGATCCTGGCTCCCCACCACTGACATCAGGGCTGTCATCAGTTCGTTGTTGGCTGGGAGAGGTGGGCGTCGACGGGGAGGGGTCTTTGTAGGCGTGTTTCCTTGCTGACGTATCACTACAAGAAACATTATGGCAAAATGTATCTCCGTCAACTAAATCTGCACAACACTCAATCCCCAGCACCTAATCTTCTCCCGACTCCATCCTTGTCAACTTAATCTCCATCCCCGTCAACTAAATCTCCACCCAACTGCAATCTCCACTTAATCTTCACCCTGCTCCATCCCCGTCTACTTAATCTTCTCCCCACTCCATCCCCGTCTACTTAATCTGCAGCCCACTCCAACCCCGTCAACTTGATCTTCACCCCACTCCATCCCCGTCAACTTAATCTCCACCCCACTCCATCCCCGTCAACTTAATCTCCACCCCACTCCATCTCCGTCAACTTAATCTCCACCCCACTCCATCCCCGTCTACTTAATCTCCATCCCCGTCAACTTAATCTGCACCCCACTCCAACCCCGTCAACTTAATCTCCACCCCCGTCTACTTCATCTTCTCCCCACTCCATCCCCGTCAACTTGATCTTCACCCTACTCCATCCCCGTCTACTTAATCTGCACCCCGCTCCAACCCCGTCAACTTGATCTTCACCCCACTCCATCCCCGTCAACTTAATCTCCACCCCACTCCATCCCCCTCAACTTAATCTCCACCCCTCTCCATCCCCGTCTACTTAATCTCCACCCCCGTCTACTTAATCTGCACCCCACTCCAACCGCGTCAACTTAATCTCCACCCCCGTCTACTTCATCTTCTCCCCACTCCATCCCCGTCAACTTAATCTCCACCCCGCTCCAACCCCTGTCAACTTAATCTCCACCCCACTCCAACCCCCGTCAACTTAATCTTCACCCCACCCCATCCCTGTCAACTTAATCTCCACCCCACTCCATCCCCGTCAACTTGATCTTCACCCCACTCCATCCCCGTCTACTTAATCTCCACCCCACTCCATCCCCGTCAACTTAATCTCCACCCCACTCCATCCCCGTCAACTTAATCTCCACCTCACTCCATCCCTGTCAACTTAATCTGCATCCCACTCCATCCCTGTCAACTTGATCTCCATCCCACTCCATCCCCGTCTACTTAATCTGCATCCCACTCCAACCCCGTCAACTTAATCTGCACCCCACTCCATCCCTGTCAACTTAATCTGCACCCCACTCCATCCCCGTCAACTTGATCTCCACCCCACTCCATCCCCGTCAACTTAATCCGTACCCCACTGCAACCACATCATCTTAATTTCTATCTCACTGCATCTCTGTCAACTTAATCTCCACCCCACTGCACCCCCATTAACCTAATCTTCTCCCCACTCCATCCCCCGTCTACTTAATCCGTACCCCACTCCATCCCCCTCAACTTAATCCGTACCCCACTGCAACCCCATCATCTTAATTTCTATCTCACAGCATCCCTGTCAACTTAATCCCCATCCCACTTCATCCATGTCAACTAAACCTGCACTACACTCCATCCATGTCTCACTGCATCCCCAGCAACTTACACTCTCCCTGATGGGACTGCAGGTCAGAAATAGAATGGGTCTTCAGCAACCTAACACTGGTCGTACCAAATCTGGTCTCCTGAATGAGTTGATTGCATGTCATCATACCCCAACGGCGTGGACCAATGCTTATAATTTCAATTACTTAATTGTCAGATCTAGAGTTAATTATTTACAAGCCGTTGTCACATAGCTGGAATATTGCTGAGTGCGGCATTAAAGACAAGCCCCAGCTAATCTCTATCTCACCACACGGCCTCACCTTTCCCTCCACCCCACTGCACCTCTCTCTCTCTGTGTAGCAGGCTCTGCACCTTCAGCTGTTCCTGTCGCAGTCCCTCCAGCTGCGTCTTCTGCTGATGCATCAACTGCTCCTGCTGCTGCAGCTGCCACTGACGCAGCTCCCGGAACCGTGTCAGGAGTCGTGCCTGCTCCATAGCCTGCTGCTGCTCCAGCAGGTCGGATGCTGAGGAGGAGAGGGGTTAGTAGCTGTGTACACAATCAGTCAAGAACTTCTCCAGTACCCAGCAGACTGAGGCTCCCTGGAGGGTTTAACTGTCAATACCTACTTCGCTATAACCCGGACCTAGATGACTGATTGACTCAGACCACACCGTCCTTAATGATCCAAATATCAAAATCCTGTCTCAGATAATTTTACTGCCTACAACATATATCAATCCTAATTGATGTGTCATAAAAGTTGAACAAAGAACAAGGAGTGAGTTGGGTTTTAACGCTGCTTTTAACATTATTCCAGTTATATCACGACGTGTCAGCTTAATGTGGGAGGAAAGCCCGAAGTGATGCAGGTCTCAGACCTTTACCACTACGGTGAAACCCACGAGCTACGGTATGGTGCTGACAACCAAGAAACACAATCAGGGCGCCTGGGATTTGAACCCACAATCATAGGTTTCTGGCGTGCAAAAGGGATGCAACTCTGCACAGCGAATCACGGCACCTTACACGACTGGGCCACCCGTGCCACCCAAAGAACAAGGAACATTTTGTGTATGAAATATTTAATAGGTTAGTAATCATTTGCCATGACGATCCATCATAATTTAACTATGTTAACAATGGTGATAACATAGTGTACCATGTTACAACATTTGGTTTTCAAGGGGGGGGGGGGGGAGAGAACCTCCCCTCTGGATCCACCTTTGGACATGAAGTAAATGTGTCACTTTGTAAATGCACTCACCAGCTGTGTTGTCCAGTCTGCCAATTCCACCATCTTCGTGATCATGATCTTGTGAACTTTGATAAAGAATTGATTCCCTCAAACTCTCTTCCGTCATGATGTACTTGTCACATATGTTCTAATCAAACCCTACTTGTGAAAAACAGGCAGAATTCTGAGCAAGGTCATCATGGATATATAACTCTGTGAAAGAACAGATCCAACTGTGCTGTGTAAGTGTCTTCATGGTGCTTGTACATTATTGCTCCTATTTCCTGTAAACAGAACAAGAGGAATTCTTTGCAGTCTCCTACATTAGCCACTAGTCCAAAGCCAGAGACTTGAAACATTCCAATCAATCTAGTAAGTTCAGCTGATAAAGGGGCTAGAATACAGAAATGAGGGAGTGAATATGGTTTTACGCCACTTTTAGCAATATTCCAGCAATATCACGGCAGGTGACACCACAAATGGGCTTTACACATTGTACCCTAGAATACAGAAAACCAGGTAACTTCCGCCATACTGGAAAGGAATGTGCACAAGCTCCTTCCTTGCTAACGGTTTCTAAGTTTTCCCATCATCATTTGTATACACCTTACTAAGATAACAGGGGGGTTTATGGGGCTTGCCTCCCCCCCCCCCCCCAAGTTAATGAAAAGCACTACAGGTGTATCATGGTATGTTGCAATGTGTCCCTGACAGATTTCACTGATGAGGATTTTGCACACCATTATGGAACGTCTATTTTCGAGTAATATGTTGATGTCCAATTTTTCAATGTTTTTGAATAGTCTTGATTTTCAATTTTGAGGTTTAATCATATAAAAACATACAAATGCAAGCGGAGTCTACTTATTTTTAGCTTTATCGCCCTTTTATAAAAGTAGTCACATTGTCGTGTTCTGCTTTATTAAAGACAACAAACGAGGCGGATGGGTATCTGGTATTCTGTAGGTGTACCAACAATAGTCCACATAATAACACCTTTTTCTACAGAAAATAATTCTACGAGGAATACTCAGGCCAGTAGTTTCAAAAGTTACTGGCGCAGATTGTTTTGGGTGATTTTGATGTGATGATCCAGGGATTCAATCACTTGGCTATCCAGCATTTTAACAAAATTTGATTTAATTACAATTAACACCTTTTTAACTTTAAAAGGTACAGAAATTATGGTACTAATATTATTTAAGTTTAGGTCATAAGCATGATCAGGGTCAGTCATTACCTAACACGTTAGCATCAGGTGTCTCATCAGGCCCTTTTGAGATTCATACTTGTGTAATTGTGCATATGATTTTAAGAGAGTGCCTTAGGCTAAGAGCTTGATGACAGATGCACAAATGCGGTTGTGTGCCACGATACTAATTTCCCGAATTAATCACTTTAAACAAAAGGCGCGCTTATTTGTAATGGAACGATTTTGAACATGTTGACACTTGATTTGAGGCAATCAGACGTGGTTAATTACATTGATTTCTAAGAATGGTATCACGCTGTTGTTAACAAGTATCCGGAAATTGCGTCTGACGCTTGTGCAAAGTTATGATTGACTAACCTAGCATAATCATGGTGAAAACACGAGATTAGTCACTAATGTGACAGAACAACATCGCCATCAACTGACTTCCGCCACAACATACAACAATGTTAGTACTTTCCCACAGACGATGCTATTCTTGTTCGTTTCAGGTATGTGTGTGGTAGTATCTTTTCCTATAATTTAACATCTGAATACATCGTTAGTCACTTTCAAAGTAAGATTAAAAATAGAAATGGTATTTAGTGACCTTACTATTTAGACATCGGTGGAAATGAACAATATGATATATTTTCGTTAAACTTTTTTCGAATAAATAATTTCGTGAAAACATACCGGAACTGAATATTTGACCTACGGTGACCTTTTCTGGCATGATCAACATGATCCAGTCGTCTTGTGGTAAGATTGACAGAATACATTCGATTTGTTTACAGGCAAGCGCAAAACAGGACATTCTAGTTTTACCTTTTTCCATTTATCCTTTTAGTTGTTTATAAAAGCAGTTGCAGTCAACGAATAATTGCTGGAGCAGACGACCAGTGACTGAATGAAAAGTAGGCTAGTTGTCTGAGACTTAATCTGTTAGCCTATAACCTAGAGGGAGTTTAGACAGGTCCAACTGGTAGGGAAAGCAAGTTTGATGAAAGTAATTCAAAACCTACGTTGTTTGATGGTAAACTAAAGTTTTGTGATGTGTACCAATCTATCAGTTAATGATTTCACTAATTACACATAGACAACGTAATACGGCTTGTTGAAAGCAGACATGAAATATTTTATGGTCTCTATTGAAAGGGTTACCACATTAATTAAATATTGAGTTTGATCAATATATATCAGAAGAACTTTAAATTAGATGTTTGTTCAATATTCTGCCAAACAGGTGAGTCCAGTTACCACAGAAGCATGTGACGTTGTATGTCATGACGTCATTGTTTACCAATATGACATCAACAGCATTCCAGGGGGACTTCATGCCTGTCTCACAACTGTGAGAGTTCATGTAGAGAGAGTGCTTCAGAAAGTTACTGATTACTTTTGTATTTAACAGTGTTGATAAACAATGACACCGTTGGTTCCACAGGAAATTACCTGGCATTGATTACTCAATAACACCTGCAAATCTAAAAACGTAAAGTTTATCTTCTGATTGCGGTACTACCCTTTTACTTGCTGTAAACACGGTAAACAATATGGGTTATAGCTAAAACATTTCCACCTGACAAATAGTCGCCGTTTTCGCCAGATGAGGTGCCATTTTCGCCCAAGATATCTGTGACGTTTTGCTGAGCTGCCATTTTAGCCTGCACCCAACAATATAAGGCACATCATTGAGTGTGCCTAGTTGACTTTTAGTCTATGTTTCTTCGGTGCAACACTTTGTATGGGCAATAGATTGACTTCAAATATGTTGTTAAAGGTATCCAAATACCCAACATTTTGAGTAGCACAATGAACAAAGATCATTCCAGCAGATCTTCTTACTGATTAACCTGTGTTCAGAACTAAGCATGAAAATCATGGGGTCTTTGCTCTAATGTTAAAAGCTACAGAAGGGTCCCTAGATTCAAATACTTTTGAAGCAATCTTCAAAGATCGCAGAAGTCCTGTTTCATTTCGAACATTGCAACTTTACATCAGTCTAACGTAGTATATTTTGGTTTCAGGATCGATGTGAATAAATGAAGGACTACACATGATGATCATGGGCTAGTAGTTGACCTATCACTGACCATACATTTTCACCATGCCACGGATATTTATCAACTTCCGAAGCTGTAATGGCATCTATGATTGTATGTTGTACAGTCGGGAGCTGGCTCCTGTGCAATTAGACGAGGGGAGACTGTTCGTCCAGCTTCTCTTCCTCACAGATATTTTGGACATCAATCTGAATGACCTGACATTCTGTTCAAAAGAAAGTGATTCAAACGTGCGAAAATCTGAATCAGGCAGCCATGAAAGATGTGCAGCAAATCAAGGAATATTTGGCAATCCTGAAAATGATTCTCAAACGTTTTGTGAAAATATTGTCTCACGGACTAGCATGCTGCAACAAAGTCACGTGTCATCGCCGTCTTTCTTAGATAAGCTGGACAGAGATTTCCCGGAGGATCAGTCTCTCACTATTGGTGTAGTCCCAGCTACAAAGTGTGTCGTATTAATGGATGCCCATCTTGCATCCTGTGCCGCATGTGAAGTTCATCGAAGCAGGAGATTTAGAAGACGATTTTTAAAATTCCTTGCAAGGACATATGGGTTTAAGGCTTGTGATTACGAGCGCATTGATTTTTCGGATTTGATATGTGATCAGTTTCTGACAGTCCCATACATGGTAGATGTGGTAGCTGTGTGGCCAAATCAAAGGATTGATTACCCATGGTGAGTGTGACCATGTACATGTCTATAACTTTTTCTCAAGAACAGTCACACAATGTTTTTATCATTGTTGCATTAAGCGTGTTAGGATATCAGTTTGTTTTATGTTGTTCAGGGAGCAATATGATGTTTAGAGGAAAGTAGTACTGTATCCATTGTCAGGGTAATGTAACGCTGTGTCCATTTTCAGGGTAATGTAACACTGTATCCATTGTCAGGGTAATGTAACGCCGTATCCATTGTCAGGGTAATGTAACACTGTATCCATTGTCAGGGTAATGTAACGCTGTATCCATTGTCAGGGTAATGTAACACTGTATCCATTGTCAGGGTAATGTAACGCTGTATCCATTGTCAGGGTAATGTAACGCTGTATCCATTGTCAGGGTAATGAAACGCTGTATCCATTGTCAGGGTAATGTAACACTATATCCATTGTCAGGGTAATGTAACACTGTATCCATTATCAGGGTTATGTAACACTGTATACATTGTCAGGGTTATGTAACACTGTATCCATTGTCAGGGTTATGTAACACTGTATACATTGTCAGGGTAATGTAACGCTGTATCCATTGTCAGGTTAATGTAACACTGTATACATTGTCAGGGTAATGTAACGCTGTATCCATTGTCAGGTTAATGTAACACTGTATACATTGTCAGGGTAATGTAATGCTGTATCCATTGTCAGGGTAATGTAACACTGTATACATTGTCAGGTTAATGTAACACTGTATACATTGTCAGGGTAATGTAACGCTGTATCCATTGTCAGGGTAATGTAACGCTGTATCCATTGTCAGGGTAATGTAACGCTGTATCCGTTTGTCAGGGTTATGTAACGCTGTATACATTGTCAGGGTAATGTAACACTGTATCCATTGTCAGGGTAATGTAACACTCTATATAGTTATGCTCTATATGTTGTTAGGGGAAAGTAATGCTGTATATGTTGTTGAGGGGAAAGTAACACTGGATATGTTGTTGAAGGGAAAGTAATGCTCTATATGTTGTTAGGGGAAAGTAATGCTGGATATGTTGTTGAGGGGAAAGTAATGCTGGATATGTTGTTGTTGGTAGGGGAAAGCGAATCTGTGGCCTGGCGGTGAAGCGGATGTTGTGTGAGGAAGGGATGGCGTGGCTGTCCACCCTGGGCGGAGGGTACTCGGCACTCGGAGATTACTTTCAAGTCCATGTGAGCTCTTTTGGATTTTATTGTTTACTGTTAAATTTAGTGTCATTTTTCAATTTAAGCTAAGGCACTGGTCTGTGGTTAGCCACACGTTTCATTTTAAGTCCAGTAGGCTAAGGTGATAACTGATTCTAGTCAATGTATTTAGTATGTTTAGAAAGTGATACCTGACATGGACGACATATTTTGGCCAGTAGATTTCAAAGAGTTTGGCACAGTCTGTAAATAGAAACTATTCACGTATGACAGACAAGCATCTTCCTGAGGCAAGGGAGTTATCTGACTATAAAATTCCAGTTTCCACCCTTGCCAAACTGGTCTGGAACTATGGAGTTATATTTTGGCTGGACTTGCAAGTCTGTGTGTAGTCCAATCAAAATTGCGAAACGAAATCGACATCTGGTTCATCAACTGCAGTGCAGATTTAGGTCAATTGCAACGCTTGGATAACGTGCACTGCCAACTCGACGTCAACAGATATTTTCCAAATTTTTTCATGTTTTAATCAAGGTGATCACATGATTGGATGCACATCGCGAAGTAAGACCCTATATATTACGAAAGAGATTTGATTATTGATTCGGGCGTCTTGACTTGTCGCCACCATTTTGTTTGAAGCAAATGCAAGTGATATGAGAGGTTGAATCTGACTGGTCAACAGGAGTGAGTGAGTGAGTGAGTGATTTGGTGATTTTAACAGTATTCCAGTTATAACACGGCGTGTCAGCTTAAAGGGGCACTGATCTAACGCAATTCCCCGGGACTGGTTGTTGCCTTTGTTATTGTTTTTCCCCAGTGAATACCCGGATGTATAGCAGAAATCTAGACTAGTTCGCGACCTCTGCTGCGCCATTCGTAAGCGCATTAGTCACTTTTATGGGTAGTAATAAGGGCGTATGGTCACATTGATCAACAAAATGAAATACAGTTTTCGAGATAATAAGGAAATGTAGGTATCTTTGTGAGTAGCATCGGTAATGGTCACTTGCTCGGTAATTTTGCGATTTTCGTTTACACTATTTTGACTTGCAACACAAAGTATATATTTCACCTGAGCATATGCTTTTTTTATAGTGTGTATATTTTTTTACTGTCAAAAGTGTAACAAATTTATTAAACGTCTAAATATTCAGTTATTTTACAAAGTGACTGAAAAACATTTCCATCTGTATTATTATGACAACGAATTCCAAACATTTTGATGTTTAATGTCATCACCAAGAGACTGAAAATGTAACGTTGAAAAGTACATTTCTAAGTTGTTTGGCTTTTAATCCTACATAATAATCTGTTGTGATGTTTGTAGGCCCTTTTGATCGTCTTGATCAATCTGGACAGATGTTTTAGTCAAAATGACTGAAATATTTACACATTTTATAAATTGCCTGAGAGAATCACATTTTACAAATTGACGGTAATATATACACGCTTACAAAGGAAAAGACCTGTGACAACAACGTCTATCGCGCATTGAAGAATTTCCCAACCAAGACGTAGAGAAACAAGAACGAATCGGTTCAAATGAAGGAAAACAAAATGCAGATATCATAATTACAACCTACCAAATTTATGTGTATAAGTTTTAGGCAGCTTCCTTGTTCGAGGAATGTATCCGTGAACATCCACACAAAGGAACAATATCCCACTCATCTGCAGCTGCACAAAGAAACTTATTCGATGTCACGTGTCTCAGTAACAATCAAATATTTTAAAAGATATATATCGTTTCGGGATATTATAACCCGTGTTCGTTTCTCAACTGATCGCTTGGATTGTTTCAGGTGTTTTACATAGGTGTCAAGTCTCAAAGGTCGGCTGAGAAAGCCCACGTGAAAACTATTTTCATAGCGTCCACGGTTCCTAAAAATTCCATTGAGTGATAGATAACAATGATCAATCAATCAATGTATTATCAGTTAACCCTTTGAACAAAGTATGTTCTTTTTACATCGGCACTTCGCGCCATGATATGAGTGTATTCCCTTTGTTTTAGTAAACCTAGACATGTAAACACTCACTCTTGACATATCCACTGTGCAAGATAACAGTGATTAATCAATCAACGTATTTTCTGTTAATCCTTTGATGACTAGGAACGATCCGTTGATTTACAAAAAAAGTAAATCAACTGATCATTCATCTCTTGCTGGGCTGCCACGTGCATATTACATAACACACATTTCACCTCACTTCAAACCTGGATTTAGATTGAATAATTACCCCAGACACAATAAATGCCAAATGGGAACCTTTGTCAGGTAATATAAGTGGTGCTACCACTAATTGTACGTGTAATAAATTCATTAACTGAGCATCAAGTGAATGACGACAAATACACAAGTGTAGGGTTATACGAGAAAACGTGGATGACAACAAGGGAGTAGTAATCGTATTATCGACGCAAGCCGAAATCCGAAAATGCTTTCACTGCATGGATACTGTTTTTAGTATTAAACTATAACCATCTGGGGTATTTCCAAATGACGACATCCGATGAGCTCCCTTGTTCTTTTTGTCTGTTTGTTTAGGCTGAAGAAATGAATTAACATGCGCCCTTTGTCGAAATCTTTATAGATCACAGTTAACCAATCAGTGTTCAAAAATGCGTAAAACAAATATTGCCTCCAGCCTCCAAGTTTATTTAGCTGTCCTTGCAGACGGTACCCCAGTCTCTGGTCACGCTCAGTTGCGTTGCGTATCATCCGGGTACTCACGGGGGAAAAACAATAACAAAGGCAACAACCAGTCCGTTAGATCAGTGCCCCTTTAATGTGTTGGAAAGCGTGAAGTGGTGCAGGTCTCAAACGTTTACCACTTAGGTGAAACCCACGAGCACAGGTATGGTGCTGACAAACCTAGAAACATAATTGGGGCAAACCGGGATTCGAACCCACATTCATAGGTGTCTGGTGTTACCAAGGGACGCAACTCTGCACAGCGAATCGTGGTGCCTTAGACGACTGGGCCACCCGTGCCCCCGGTCAAAAGGAGAGACATAGAAGGGACATAATCAAAAATAGCCACTAATGGCACTACGATCAAGCCCAGAAATTCCAGCCTTGTATGGCAAGGGTCAATCAGTGAGCTCCCTTGCCTCGGGAAGATGAACAGACAAGTGGCACCAGTCTGTGTTACCCACCAGCTTGGTTTCAATTAACAATGTTAAAATTAACAACACTCATTAACCAGGATAACATCTGATAATTGACACAACTATGTGTATTTGTACTCTACAATGTACTGTAACAGTATCATGTTTATTCCTCTACAATGGGTCTTCCAGGCAGTAACTGCGGGGCAGGTGTCGCTGAAGCAGTTTCGGGTCGCCATGGAGCTCGGGGATCCAATCATGGCCGCCAAATGCCGGATATTCTGGGCCCAAAGCCGTCTTCAACTTGGGTATTTCAAAGAGTGCAAGAAGATAGTCAGGTGATATAAACACGCCTGCCAATTGTTGCTTTGGCATAAATTAACACTACATAACAATCTGATCTATGGCCAGAGTAACGGGGCCAACAAAACAATAATTATTTCAAGTGACTCAAATCATCATCTTATGTTTATCATTGGAGAATATTCCTGCTGCCTTCTGTTAAACAAATATGACAAGTTTCGTCATTATCTCTATTGTGTAACCTAATATCTTCACAGAAATTAATTCACAAAAGATGTTTTCCTTCGAAATTGATGATGAAACGCAAAAGTGAAGTTTCTCTCATGTTGTTATCTCCCCTGTATCCATGACAACAAAATTACGCTTGTTGCAATAGAATCTGCATGTACAATCAATGTCAATCATAGTCAAACACTTTAGCTCCCAGTATATTACAATACGCATCACAATACGTATACACGTATGACATCATTTTGCAATACAAATATTTTGCCAATACACAGCCCTATTGTGTGAAAACAACATGTTTTTAGCCTAATGCATCTCTGTGGTGAGGGAGATAATAATTGCAGACATTTGATACCAGATACTTACAACTTCTTCAGGGTTAGAAACTAACAGTTTTTGTCCACTAGTCCTTATAATGATAACATATAGCAAAACCCTTAAAATGGGCCAATTTCTACTAGTCCTTAGGATACCTTTACTATTGGGCAGTTTGGTAAGGACTACAGGACTAGTGCCAATTTCTAACGCTGCTTCTTTGACACACAGTTAGGCAGTTTAGCCATGACTACCCCATTGTTTCCCTATTTCTTGCCTAACTGTTGGTGTTTTTCTGCAGACGCCAGTACCTGTTTGCCCATCACGCCAGCATCAAGGATGACAGACTCATCAACATGTGCCTGGCAGTGTGGGGACGTCTCAAATATCTGTACCAGCTCCGCAAACAGAAGCATGGGACAAGTCCTGCGCCCCTCCCTGGTACCAGCACCAAGGTTCATAGGACAGGTCACATGACACTCATTGAACACAGTGAAAGGAATCATGTGATGTACTCCAGTCACAGTACCAAAAGTCATGTGACGCCCAACGACGGCAGTAACGAGAGTCATGTGACTAGATGACCCCAAAATGGCCCAATTTCCAGTTTTTTTTATAATAATGATTACAGGAAATATGTTACATATATACAAAGCAGATGTATTTTTTTTACCATCAGAAAGAACGTATTTAGTCAACATCATCAGAGCTCATGTATTTTGTTTGTACCATCAAAAGTATTTTTTGGATATTTGTCATCAGACTGACCTCCACATGAGATATCACTTAGGTAAGACCAAACAATATCTCCTAGGGGATAACTCTGCTTTGAAATTGCATCACCCTGCTATGCAGACCATTGTGACATCACAAGTTATCATCGCCCGGCATTTACCCAGTTTGATTCCCCACACGATATACATGTAGCTGGAACATTTACTCACATACTCCCTCACCCATTGCCCAGTTATGTTTTTAGGTTTGGCACAAATCCTGGCGCTTTCTCATGAAACTCTGTGCTTACTGCTGTTTAAAATCTTCAGGACTTTTTGTGCATTTGATTACCAGCTGTTCAACTAACATGATGAGGGACTTAAGTTTAATACCACTTTTTCAACTATATCACAAAGTGGGACAGCATCACTGTAGTGATGGGTGATGAAATAATCTGTCAATAATTTGAATGGGACAGTCAGCACGTCATATCTACTATCTTGTCTAATCGGTAAAGAAAAAGATGTTAATTTGAAACTATAGGTACATACATTCTTTGTAATATTATTTGAAGAAACAATTGCACCAGTTGTAATAAATTCCCTTTCATGACGAAGTACATGTTGATATCATGTGCTGCATATATCATGTTAGTACCGAGCTGATATTGAACCCAACTAATTCAGTGGTTATATATTGTTATTATTTCCTGATGAGAATTAGTAAATGTTCAACAATCGATGTGAGATCTCCGATTATTGATATGAATATTCAGAGCAATAACCAGCACTGTATCAATGGTCTTCACATTCTACATAACATTTCGTGCCCCCTCCTAATACATGTTACATTGTTATTTTTATTTGAAATGATATGAAACTGAATTTTTGGCAATATTGGAAACTATTGTCCCATCTCCAATCATTCAGAGAATCAATCCATCACATTCGGTACACTAGGAATATCCCTCCCGTTAAGACATGAGTGGTATATTTCAGAATTGACTTCAATATTTTTTGTGTTTGTGGAGGTATAAACTTAAAAACCAGTGTGCAAACTGTGTAAATCCGCAGAGTGCAAAGTGTGCATGCTGGTTTTTATGTTGATATCTCCATAAACTAAAAAAATATTGAAGTCAATCCTTTTGAATAAATATGTCAACAATAAGTACTTCACAGGCTGCTTATTTAGTGACTAACATGTAGACAACGGCATGAAATCGGTGACATCATGCTGCACAGTAATGCAACTCAAGCCCAGCCCATTCTATAATCTATGGAAAAATAAACACAAAAAATATTGCTTGGTTTGCCCATCAAATGCCACGGAAGCACTTGCTATTTATATATTTGAATGTGATGAAAACTGTGGTCACTGTTGTTGGACGATTCAGGGGCCGTATTCATAAAGATTCTCTGAGACTTCTTGAGCACTCTCAGACTTTTCATGAATACGTCCCCAGAGTAATGAGGATATCATACAACAGTCTACCTCACCAGAGTGTGTACAAAGTTCACTTTATCATGTGAGCAAGAGAGTAACATTCTGGATTTAGGGCTGAGAATCCTCCACAGATCTGCAAATTTTAGTGACCACAAATTTGTTAAAATCTCATGGCTTCCCCCTTAAACACCCCTAGCTTATGGACCACGCTCCTTTGCAAAGAAGTTTTAGCTGAAAAAGAAAATATCCATTCTCATCCCTGAAAATTGAACATGCAGCATGTCCAAATCAAAATGACATCAATTTGCAAGTAAATAATTTTTTCAGATAATGTACAGTCATGGTATTCATGAGGAAACATAATCTCTGTTGATGATATCTTATTGCAGAGGTGCATTTGTAGTAATGTCCACAATTTAAATCTTATAAGAATGTTCACCACAATTTGTATCTCTTATGAAAGAATTTCATATTAATCAGTGGAGTATTTATAGAAAAACAGCATGAGATTTTGTGATGGGGTATGCTTTATCACAACAAAGAAGCGAAATTGCATGTTCATGTGATAGTTTTGAATATATTTTGCATATTTGCAGAACTGAATATATGTGTACGATGGAAAATTATTTTGTTGAGAAGATTGTCACGGCCTCCTTGCCATCGTTTATAAATTGTTCACTGACTGATGAATACTTATACCCCATGACTATATCCAGGGATAGATATGGTCTGTAGACCAGTGGAAATATAGAAGCACAAATTATTTATTTTTTATACACTTGAATCGTTGTATTTAACTCATGTTGTCTACCCCTGAAATACAAATGTTTGCATGTTGAGAGTTTTGATTCTTTTCAGTTATATACCACTCAAAAAAAGTTAAAGAGCACAGGCTGGGTGAACCAGGAGGGAGGCTGCGTACATCCCCTTTTCAGACAGTTAATACCAATCTGTAACCTGTACCCATCCCTCAAAGTGTTTTTCTTCACTTCGTAGCTTGGGTGGTGTGCAATCATTTTTCAAATTCGTGGATCAACTCTGGTAGGCTAGTGGTCAGTGATGTAGTAGCTTCAGTTCCTTGGTGTATATTTTGTAGCAGAGCTTCAAACTGATTTGCATATACAATGTACTGTTCCTCCATGAAACAGGGGGCACGGGTGGCCCAGTCATCTAAGGCGCCGCGATTCGCTGTGCAGAGTTGCGTCCCTTGTTTCTAGGTTTGTCAGCACCATACCTGTGCTCGTGGGTTTCACCAAAGTGGTAAACGTCTGAGACCTGCATCACTTCGGGCTTTCCTCCCACATTAAGCTGACACGCTGCGATATAACTGGAATACTGTTAAAAGCGGCTTTAAACCCAACTCCATCAAACATGAATTGCAGCCGCTATGCAGTGAAGGAGTGAACTGACTGTAAAAGTCCAGTTTACACCCTTGCCGAACTAGGCTGGAATTTTTGGGTTCGACTGTAGCGTCATCAGTGGCTATTACGAGTTATGTCCCTTGTATGTCCCTCCCACTGACTAATCAGATTCCACTTCTCATTTCACTTGCATTTGCTTCAAACAAAATGGTGACACCCGGTCAAGACAACCTGATTGATAATCAAGATCTGTATCTGTAATAAAACGGGTCTTACTTCGTGAAGTGCATCAAATCATGTGACGGCCTTGATTTAAAAAATGAAAAGATTTGGAAAATATCTGTTGATGCGGAGTTGGTGGTACACATGCTTTGCTAATCCTGCAATTAACCGAAATCTGGACAGCAGTTGATGAACTGGAAGTCGATTTCGTTACACAATGTTGATTGGACTATGCATAGACTTGTGAGTCCAGCCAAAATATACTCCATAATTTTAGATATTTTAACAATATTCCAGCAATATCACAGTGGAGGACACCCGAAATTGGCTCCACATATTGTACCCATAAGGGGAATCGAACCTGGGTCTTCGGCGTGATGCACAAATGCTTTAACCACTAGGTTAAACCACCACCCCTCATCAGTCATGAACCCCACTCAATGCATGACCTTTGTGTGAACTGAAACATTGCCTGACATTGTAGCACTGTGTACAGCAGACAGCCAAAAGGCTGTGGTGTCTTTCACACGTCAAGCAAAAACATTAACATTTGTACAGTGTAATCCCAGAGCTCATTGGTCTTCGGTGTGGTGGGATAGCCCAGTGGTTAAAGTGATCGCCACGTGGGTACAATGTGTGAAGCCCATTTTTGGTGTGATATTGCTGGAATAGTGCTAAAAGTGATGTAAGACCATACTCACCCACTCATTGGTGTGAGCCCTTGCTGGTGTCCCTCTCATTGGAGCCATGCTTTGCTTGATTTGTCAGAAGAAAAGTGACGACACTGCAAAGTTGTACTTACGTAAGCTGTACTTATGTAGTGTTTACAAACCTGTGAAGTATTGGCGTGGCCGATTGATGTGTATGCTTATCTTTGTTTGTTTGTTGTTTAACACCGCACTTAGCAATATTACTGCTATGATCGTGGTCTGTAAATAATTGAGTCTGGACCAGATGATCCAGTGATTGACTTCATGAGCATTGATCTATGCAGTTGGGATACGATGACATGCATCAGCAAGCCTGACCATCTGATCCCTATTGATGCCTCTATGGGTTCCTGAAGATAAATTCTGACACTGATCTTCAAGGGTGGTGTACTAACGTGCTAAGTGACCCATTACCTGTGAAGCTGATGTGTCAAGGGGATCTATGTTTCTCCGATACTGCGTGACTTTGGTGTTTTTCAGGGGTCATAACAGGAGCTCTGTCATTGACAGTGACAGAACCTCTTCAGCAGACTGTTTACCTACTGCTCAAGTAAATGTTTTTGCAAGTATCTTAGATGTTGGTTATGTCTACGTTTTTGGTTGAGTGTGAGACATGATAGAGTTTCATGCTGTTTATACCTGTTACCATGGTTACAGTTACACTGTGATACTGTGCAAGATATTCGCAATCAAACTCCACATTTTTCTCCGATATTATTTATATGCAGTCAAAATATTTAATGTCAACATAATGGTTTGCCTTTAGTTGAAATTGTCTTGGTATGAATCAAACTTGAGAACTAAATTATCCATTTCAATGATGAGGTATCACCGATTCAATACAACGATAGTTTTCCAGAATGTGATTGTTATGGAATGTTAAAGAGTGGAGAACAAATAAAAGTAAATTTGTTGAATTTAGTTGTTTTTTTTGTAATCCAGGAAAATTACATCTCAGACGACCAGGAGTCCATTCCATTATGCACACAACAAACTGAATACAAACCACACATTGATTGGTAAACACAGAGGATGAAGAGGCCTCCATTTCCACCAATTCCAACACGTTTCTCCTGCTTTTGATTTTTTTCCCACCACGTTACGCATGGAAATTGGCAAAAATAGTCGAAAATACCCTGTTTTTAATGTACCTGAAGCATTTGGAATTTTAATGATATAAGTTTTATAACAAAATTCAACATATGCAGTTTGCAGTTACCAAATGAAATGACCCTACTGTTTTGCACGATTTTTTATTTTTATATTTTCCCTTTATAAGTCAAGATATCTTCCTGAAACAAGGGAGTTAACTGACTATAAAAGTCCAGTTTCCACCCTTGCCAAACTAGCCTCGGGAAGATGGAAGTCAAGATTATTGTGTTTTATTTTTCAAAAGTACAATAATACAAACATAATGAATGTATGTTACTATTTACGTCTTTCTTCCTGTGAGTTTATACTTCTTTGATAACAAAAAGGGATAAAATGTGCAAAAACTGAATTCCTACACACAGTTATGGGAATTGAAAAGCTGCGTAAACAAGAGGTCACCCTGACTGATTATGCATGTTGTGCCCCAGGTCCAATCTGTTTACAGGAGAATGGTGCAGTACTCATTGGTAACAGTATCTTGCACATGTGCCCATAAACTATATGGATTGTTCAACACATTCTGTTGACTTTACTTCCCCATTAAGTGAATCAGAAGCCTATTATCGTGGGTTTGAAACCTCAGTTCACCCTTGTGTTTCTATGTTTATCATCCCTATACCCATGCTCAAGTGTTTCATCAAAGTGAAATACTGATAACGTCTTAAGACCTGCATCAAACTGATACACTGTGATACAACTGGAAAACTGTTAAAAGCAGCTTTAGCCCAGCTCACTCACTAGTAAGTATATAAGACAAGCATCACTTTTAGCCTTCCTCATACACCAAACTGACACACCATGACATAACTGGAATACTGTTCAAAGTGGCATTAAACACAACTCACTCACTCACATACCGGTAGTTCTCATTTCACTGCCATCTCACCATTAGTTTGACATAACAAAAATATTGAGAGTCTTTCAAAAAGTCAAGATTTATAAAGATTCTCCCTGAATACAAATTTATACAAAAAGAGAACATCTGATTCATAGCATAACACAAAAGTTGGATCATACACATAAGCAAATTGGTGCACACAGTCTCTTGCCACATCAAATCATCTTGACTTGACATACACTACACCGCATGCTACATACATGCTTGGTAAATCGGGTTCCATAGCAAAACCAATGAGAACATCCGACTTAAGTTCCGACAGGTTTGGCACACACCTACTGTCATGTGTGTCCTGTCACAAGTCATAATTTGCACAGATCCTGACATGGATAGTCTCCCTTTGCTCAGTGGTATGTAAAGGCAATACAACCATACTCGAATAATGTCTTTTGATATCCATGGAATGCCACATGGGTTATCTCCCTTGCAGCATCTTATGCCCTATGAATGCAACTGCCCTTTAAAAAACTTGGCTGCATTGATAACAGTTTGGTTGAGCTCGGCAGTGGGTGTTAAAGGTTTGGCCATCCGCGTGGTCTTGGACAGCCCTTGGACATCATGGTATTGGCTTATCTCCCCTTGCAGCGGCCTGGTCGGCCTGAGCTTGGAGCAGCGACATCCGTTTCCGCTGATAGTGCTGCCAATGTAGCAGCTGCTGGTCATCGATGAACTTGGCACACTGACCGTTGACAAGCTCCTTGCGGAAGTGTTCATACTGTAGCAGGTCCAGGAAGTGGAGGCATTGTGGGTATCTGCAACACAACATCTGTCGATTAGCTTCATAAACATACATGCACACCCAAGCTCCTAATCGTCTGAAACCTTCAGGTAACCACCAGTGTGGAAGTGGCCATGTACAAGAATTTAGAAATCTGCCCCCCAAATTTAATCCCAAATCATGTGACATTTATGATTTTGTGCATGTCACTGAGAATGCTATCATAGTGTATTTTGAAAAGGTTTACTTTTGTTTTGGTTGTTTGTTGTTTAATGCCGCACTTAGCAATATTCCAGCTGTATGACGGCAGTCTGTAAATATTCAAGTCTGGACCAGACAATCCAGTGACTGACATCATGAGCATCGATCAACGCAAATGGGATAGATAACGTGCATCAACCAAATCAGCGAAACTGACCGCCCGATCCCATTAGTCGCCTCTTACGACAAGCATAGTCGCCTTTTACAGAAAACATGGGTTGCTGAAGACCTGGGGCGGTCGGGTAGCCTGGTGGTTAAAGTGTTCGCTTGTCACGCCGAAGACCCAGGTTCGATTCCCGACATGGGTACAATGTGTGAAGCCCATTTCTGGTGTCCCCCGCCGTGATATTGCTGGAATATTGCTAAAAGCGGCGTAAAACCATACTCACTCACTGAAGACCTATTCTTCCCCGGATCTACACGGGTCGAAAAGGTTTACACAAGATTGGAGACAAACAGGAAAGCACCCAACTTCACCCTTTCATTCTTACTCTGCCAATTAAATGATAGTTGAAATGACATACCAATTCAAATTGTCAAAGAAAGAATAATTTAGCTGGGGGAAGAGTATTTGACATCACGACAGTCATCACTTGTTTGTAAACAAGTGTCAGTCGGTGCGAGTTGAACTCCAAGCATGGTCGTGGCAGCATGTCACAGTGGGGAGTTGTGACTGGGAGCACCAATAGTATGCAGAGCTCTGCGAACAGGCTATCACTGTGAGGAGTTGAGTTGTGTTTAACGCCGCTTTTAACAGATTCCAGTCATATCACGGTGTGTCAGCTTAATGTGGGAGGAAAGCCTGAAGTGATGCAGGTCTGAGACGTTTACCACTTTGGTGAAACCAACGAGCACAGGTATGGTGCTGACAAACCTGGAAACATAATCGGGGCGAACCGGGATTCGAACCCACAGTCACAGGTTTTTGGCGTGCCCAAGGGACGCAACTCTACACAGGGAATTGTGGCGCCTGAGACGACTGGGCAAAGGCGTGCCCCCTCACTGTGAGGAACTTAACATGCACCTACAAGATCTTTCCTGTCCTCAAGTCTTATAAACCAGGTATCAGTGTAGAGAAACTCAAATCTTGCGGATTTCGCTAATTTGGAGTGACAGCAGGTACAAAATGGAACTCCTTGTCTCAATCGTCAAGATCAGTAGAATCTCTCACCATTCAGACTCTTCTAATCAAACCTATGAACTATTCTTATTGTTATGACGGATGAGTGCACCTCAAGGAATTTGGCGTCATACAAATCAACATTGTTATGGTGAGTGGTGGTGTATGGAATTGTTGAGCCGTAACTGTCGTTCGGAATACCCCGTGATAACATTTTCGAGGTTGACTCGATTATTTACAGATCTTTGTCATATAGCTGGAATATTGCTGAGTGCAGCGTTAAATAACAAACCAAAACTTTGAGCATGGTCAGCAATACTCCAGCCATGTCCTGGACCACAGTCAGGTGGTCAGACTTGTGAACTTAAATCTGTTGGAGGAACGTTGTGTATTTAAACCCATGAAGAATTGACTATAAATATACACATTCAAATGATGAAATGGGACATGCAGTGATGACACGTACTTGATGTATCTGGCATACTTGGGCTCCTTCCAATACAGCAGGTACTTCAGGTAGTTGATGAAGTAGTTCTCCTTGAAGTAGCCACGCTGGGCTAGAACTGAAACAGGAACATCACTTACTTAAAACATGATGATGATGACGCTATTGCTGTTGCTGTTGATTCTGAGCCAGGGATTCTGACCGTGCCTGTTAACGAATAAAACTGATGCAACTATAAGTCGCAATGCAAAATTATAGAGACATTTTATATCCACCATAACCATGATAACAAGGTTCAAGTTATAGAAATCATGTGAATCTTCATATTATACCACAATTTTTATATTTGTTTGTTTCTTGATCAATCTCATTAAAATCAGATCTTAGTTCTCACTGCCACTAAACAAAGATCTGAGGACATCCAATTAGGGGACACGTCTAAACGACCTTTCATCCAACCAATCAGAGTGTCGCTTACCAGATCATGAAAGTGACAGCCAGAATGTGATTTCTAATCACGCAACATCGAAAACTTTAACACGGGGTATTCTGAACGCTAGTTACAGGCTTAACGAGTGAATCCATACAGTATAGACCATCAATTAGCCATTCCAGAATGTTCTTTTGTTCAGGTTTCAAATTTTTAATCGAGAACTTGTCAAAATATGTTTCGAAGCGTTGTCGCCAATTTGAAATTAATGCCATTAAGCATGAGAAAGCTGCCTTCTGACTGGCTAATGTCGACTTCTTGTCAGCCATTCCATTGGTGGGTCAAAGTTCGAGCAGGGTCGGTCTGACGTGACCCGTAATGGGATGTCCTCAGATCTTTGTTTTGCGGTAGAGAGAACTAAGATCTGGTTTTAATGAGATTGTTTCCTTATTAATGTTGCTGAATGCTATGTGTAATGCTGTGTAATAAATGGTACAAGAGTGCTCACAGTTGAGGTAGTTGGGATTGGCCAGGGATATGTTACATGTTATATGTAGCCAGTGTAATAAATGGTACAAGAGTGCTCACAGTTGAGGTAGTTGGGATTGGCCAGACATTGGACAAACTCCAGCTCCACCTGAAATCGGATTCTCTGCTGCTCCTCAGTCTCAGGTGATGCAAACACATCTGTAACCATGGTAACACAATATGTAAGGTACTCACAAAAGGCATTCATTTGTCACACACACATGATATAAATACCAACTGTAAACATATACCTACACGGATGTATATCACACTTTATACATGCATTACAATACAGCAGATAAGTGATGGTATGGGAAATATGACAATCTTACAGTAATATTTTATCAGAAAAATAAATAAATTGTGATGCTTGACTCAAGTGAGTTCATGACTGAGCAATGCTCTGAATATAAAGAACAAGCCAATGTGAAATAAACAGGTACCGTATTTGACGTAATAAGCGCCCAGGGCGCTCTCAAAATTAGAAATAGGGGGCTCTTATTAGAATATTATTTTGGTGAAAAAAACAGAGTTAAAGGATAAATTTCGTGGTTTATGCTGACAGCCTGAAATGTTTATATACGACAGATATATTTTTCCAGAATTTAATTGCCCATAATTAAGGGTGCATGTAAAACACGAGTGCGTATTATACGCGAATGAATAAGTTTTGTGTACATTGATCAATCGGAAGGCGTGCTAATTGGGATTGTTCACTAGCCAATATGTTAGCAAATATCGCCGTGGGCGCTTATTAGAGCAGGGCGCTTATTATGTCGAATACGGTACTCAACATACTCAAACCCTCAGTTAAAGAATGCATTAGGTTCATCATAAGGTTTTTGGTTTACTTTGTAAAATAAGCTGAACATTCATATCCACAGAACAACCAATATATCTTGTAAACATGGTAAAATTACTACTTATTCTAGTCAATAGATTCGTCATGGTGGTATTAGAATAATAAAAACCCAAATGATTTACATTTCACTCTTATTACTAGTACATGACTAGTAGACAAATTTAATTTTCAACTGAAATATGGAGGACATGTAGTCATGGTAGTACCAGTATACGCATGTACGACCACAACTAATGTTGACAGGGCAGCAAAATGTCAAACATTGTGATGTGTTTGAGGTACTGAAATCGGCCCTTAATTCATAACTGTAGATCTAAGTTCATAAATATAGATTTATCAGGAGTATTGCACTTTATCGGACACATTTTTAAAAATGTCAAATTGCGTTATAAGCTGCGCGTGGTGAAATGCTGTTATGATTTATCGTTTCACCAAGAGTGTGATGCCAGATACATTGTTAACTGATACACACATGCATAGCTTGATTTCTTCGCTCTCATTCGTGTTTTATCGAACCTAATTTAAATTATTTGTATGTTTATCATGATGCATGCACACTCCAGTACCTGGACCCATTGGTACCGGGCCTCGGACATTCATTTCAATTCCGAGAACCGCTTCTCTTCCACGCTTCACTTTGTTTATTTTCTACCGGAAATACAAATGTAGTTACGTCCCTTCTCCCCAAGCTCCGGACAGCGATGCTTAACTCATTTGCAGTGCTGTTGAGGTATTCTCTGTCCACAGGTCCCAGAAGCAGGATAGTGATATAACTGAAACAGTGGACCCATATATATATGGGTCCACTGTTTCAGTTATATCACTATCCTGCTTATATATGGGTCCACTGTTTCAGTTATATCACTATCCTGCTTCAGGGGCCTGTGTCTCTGTCTTGGCGAAATCTGTTTGAGGCAAATTGTGACATGGTAATTATATATGTATTGGACTGTTTTGACCCAGATAAAGATATTTGAGCAGCTGAACTTTGTCTTTTCAACATATACAAAGTTTACAAGACAACACCTAATTCTTTCACTGAACACAGGGAATCAAGCAGGCACGGGTGTCCCTGTAGTCTCAGGCGCCGCAGCTGTGCGGAGTTGCGTCTCTTGGGCACGCCAGAAATATGGTTGTGGGTTTGTATCCCAGTTTCTAGCGTGCTCGTGGGTTTCACCAAAGTGGTAAACGTCTGTGACCTGCATCACTTCGGGCTTTCCTCCCACATTAAGCTGACACGCCGTGAAATAACTTGAATACAGTTAAAAGCGGCGTTAAACCCATGTCGCTCACTCACTGACGGTCTGTAGACCCTTTCTTGTCAATGTCTAGGACATTAAAAATTAGTGTCATGAAAAAAGGAACAGCGATATTTTTTCAAATATTTTTTTTATAGGTTTAAGTATAGGATCACAGACAATAAAAACGTAACTTGTGTGAAAAATCTAGAAGTGAGTATGAAAAGACACGTGATGTACATACCTTTATAAATCAGTTCGTAATGTTCGCAAACAAAACAACAGGGACAGAAGAACTTGAATACAACAACTCCTCGGCTGCTGACCCCGGTGATACATGTTAACTTTTGGGGACTTATTATTATAACCTTTCGTTACCTTATAACTGTGAACAGTTCGATGAACACTTTAAGCTTGTAACTGAGTCTAAACTTGATGATATCATACTTAGTCTTGACTGTGATCACTGAAGCAACGATGTTTCATGTATTGATATTTCTGTTTTAGACGTAAACTTCGGAATATCGAAATAAATAATCTGACCCGGAATGTAGGGCCTTTTCATGAAGAGCATATTTTGGGGGATGATCATGTGACAATTGAATGGTGTTGACACAGCACATTCGCTGGAGAGGAAAAATGTGATTCCAAGATATCAAAAAGTGGTTAAAGAACATATTGTGTACAAGTAAGAGCCGAAATTCCTGCACTTTGTCATCTATTTTGTTTGTTTGTTGTTTAACGTCGCACTCAGCAATATTCCAGTTATATGACGACTGTCTGTAATTAATCGAATCTGGACCAGACAACCCAGTGATTGACATAATGAGCATTGATCCCGCGAAATTGGGATACGATGACTTGCATCAACCAAGTCAGCGAGCCTGACCACCCGATCCCGTTAGTCGCCTCTTACGACAAGCTTAGTCGCCTTTTACGGCAAGCATGGGATGCTGAAGACCTATTCTACCCCGGATCTTCACGGTTGCATCAATAAACATGGGGGTGGATATTGTCGTTTGGAGGAGCAGAATAGTGTGTTTTTGCCCGGGAAGAAAAGACCCATTGGAAGTCACCCCGGTATACAGCTACTAAGTGATGTAAGGATGGTTCTGAGATTTCCTCTGTTAACATTGTCACCCTTAACAATAGCCGGAGATCTTAATCCAACCCATAGTACCCCTTTCATCAGAAAGAGTAGACTAGATTATCTGAACAAAATATCTGGCTAGTGTTTGACCCCTGACACTTTATATATCCAATCAACACTAGATGATCCCGCTGTAACACTCAAAGCAATACAAACACAGATTACCTCCCTTAATGACGAGGTGGCCAGATTTACAAAGTGGTGAGGTGAAATGGGGTTTAACGTCGCGTCCAAGATTATTGCACTTATATAGCGACGTGCATGCACGTGTGTGTGTGTGTGTGTGTGTGACTGCTAGTACACTGAGATACCATGCCGCAGTTTAACATGAATACTCCACTCAGACACAGTATACTGATTCCGAGCCGACCAGTCCTTGTTTTAGCCCCTTAATGCCGAGCGCTAGACAGGGTAACAACAAGTATTACTTTTAACGTCTTTTGGTATTGTCAACGCGCATGTTGACGGGGAATTAGCTCTTGGGAGAATAAAAGACAAAATCCAAATCACTGTCCCGGAACACTTTATGCACAACATGTAAACAATAAACAACAATTGCACATTGAGTGGAATACCTGCTCTGATAACACAAACAGCGATGAGCGGACCTTCCAGCTCAGGTATACATGAGGTGAGCGGAGCTCCAGCTCAACCTCAGGACGTTTCCTACGAGCGGCACATCCTGCTCGAGGTCGTCCTTACACCAACGCTCGGAATACCAAGCTTTACTAACACCCTAGTAACAGTGTAATGGTAGCACATACATAGTAATGAACAACAATGGAAAGACAATGATGTTGCTCTGGACATGGGACTTCAGGGGGTGATGAACCAACACAGCTCAGGGGATGAACAATTAAGGCAATAAATGTCATACTATAAATAACAGTAATTAACGGGAAGTGATAAAGTAGCCCAGTTTGGCTGTCAGTCAATATACAATGAAATGTTGGTGAGGATTAACAACGGGGATTAGCGCCTAAAACGTAATGGCAATTAAGTTATGGAGACATGGCTACAGGGTAATTAGCCTTCTGAGTCAAATGTACTTCAGACGATGGTAGTCGTAAAACAGTCGCTATGACAGTATGACGCGGCTGGGGATCGAACCCCGGACCTTCCGCTCTCCGGGCGGACGCCCCACCACAAGACCACGGGGGCGGTCGATTTACAAAGGACTATGATGACCAACTTCGCGTGCATCAAGAGGAAAACACAAGTTTAAAACTTGGTGCCCCGGAATCCAGAAATGACAGAATTGAAGCACAATCTCGTCGATCACACCTAATCTTTCGTGGTTTGCATGGAAAGTGGGAAGAGCGTGACGCATGTCAAAGATTTTATGGACGTCAAGGCTTATATCGAAGTTGAATCCATTAGCATAGAAAGAGCACATCGGCTGCAATCACAATCTGGAAGTAAACCGATATTCCTTATGTAAGGACAAAACAACAGTGATGGGAGCTGTCTGAAAGTTTCCGAAGAGGAACACAGATTATAGGGTATCAGGAGACGACACTCAGAGCGTGAGGGAGGTTCGGTCACAGTTGTTTCCGACCGCCTCCGTGGTCTAGTGGTAGAGCGTCCGCCAGGAGAGCGGAAGCTCCGGGCTTCGATCCCCGGCCGCGTCATACCAAAAGACGTTAAAAGATGGTACTTGTTGTTACCCTGTCTGGCGCTCGGCATTAAAGGGTTAAAACAAGGACTGGTCGGCTCGGAGTCAGTATACTGTGTCTGAGTGGGGTATCCATGTTAAACTGCGGCATGGTATCTCAGTGAGCTACCACTATAAACTGGCATCAGTCCGGACTAGTACAAGCAGCCACACATACACGTGCATGCACGTCGCTATATAAGTGCAATAATCTTGGACGCGACGTTAAACCCAATTCCACCTCACCTTACCTTACAGTTGTTTCCCTTTATGATGAGTGTCCGACAAGAGAACACAGCTGCCTATCTGAGTTACGATAAACTGGTAGTTGATGGGTCTGTTATTGATCTGGGAGATGACCAATCTCATTAAAATCATGAGGACATCCCATCCGACCAATCAGAGCGTCGCTTACCAGATCATGAAATTGACAGTCGGAATGTGATTTTCTGATCATGCAACCGCGAAAGCGTTAACACGGGGTATTCCGAACGAGAGTAACGGGCTTTATAACTGAATCCATATAATCCATCTTTTAGCAATTCCAGAATGTTCGTTTGTTCCGTTTTCAAATGTTAATCGGGAACTTGTCAAAATATGTTTCAAAGCGTAGCAATTTCATTAAATTCAGATCTTAGTTATCGCTACCGCAAAACAAAGATCTGAGGACATCCCACCAGGGGTCACGTCAGAACTACCTTTCGGGAACTTTGACCGAACAATGGAATGGTGAGTGAGTGAGTTTGGTTTTACGCCGCTTTTAGCAATATTCCAGCAATATCACGGCGGGGGACACCAGAAATGGGCTTCACACATTGTACCCATGTCGGGAATCGAACCCGGGTCTTCGGCGTGACGAGCGAACGCTTTAACCACTAGGCTACCCGACCGCCCCTGAACAATGGAATGACTGACAAGAAGTCGACATTAGGCAGTCTTGGCCTCAATAACTTTATTCCATTCTGTCAAGAACTTGATACATTCTGTGTTGTTGAAACATCGTGTACAGATGCTGGTAATGTACTAACGAACGCATTCCGTGACTGTGATAAGTACGTTCGTGATGCAAAACGCTTCTCTGACCGTCGAAGGTTATATGGGGGAATAGCAGTTTGCATTATACACTGTCTGGCAGAATCTTTTGAGAGATTACTTAAAGTGGAAGAATGCTGTCTTTTTCAGGATTGTGAATGCTGTAAGTTCCACACTTATTTTATTGGGTTTGTCTGTATTCACTACGAACATCCCCGTTCTACAACAACTGTGCGGACTGGTAGACAGTAAACTACGGTTATAACGAACTCAAAGGGACTACTAATTTTAGTTCGTTATAACCGTAGTTCGTTATAAGTACATATACAGCATGACTACAGCAAGTAGTCGGGAGCCAAATGTAAGTTCGTTATATCCGTCAGTTCGTTATAAGCGTGTTCGTTATAACCGTAGTTTACTGTGTATAGATTGATCGGAGAATCAGATACTACATATCAAACACGATTATGAACAGTCCAGTAAATTCATATTATGTGGTGGTTTTAATGTAAGAACTGGATGTGGCGGGATTTTATCTTTGATGGTCATATAAAGTATTTACTAATTGATCAGCATTAGGTTAGAGATTTTTAAGTTGTTAGAAGTGTTCGTGACTTCAAAACAAATAACTATGATAGAGCTTTACTTGACTTGTGTAAACGAGACGGTGTATGTATTGTAAATGGCTACGCGGCCGCGCGGTATTAAAAGACGTTAAAAGATAATACTTGTTGTTACTCTGTCTGGCACTCGGCATTTAGGGGCTAAAACAAGGACTGGACGGCTCGGAGTCAGTATACTGTGTCTGAGTGGGGTATTCATGTTAAACTGCGGCATGGTATCTCAGTGGGCTGGCACTATAAAACCGGCATGAGTGTGAACTAGCACACACACACACACACACACACACACACACACACACACACACACACACACACACATTGTAAAATATAATTATGTGACTATGTAACTTCATTGAACCTATTCGGTTCACTGGAGGAAATAAAGACAAACCATCCATCCATCCATCCATTCATTCCTATATTCATATGAGAGGTGGAATCTGATTGGTAAATAGGAGGGACATTGGCACTGGCGGCACTACGATGGAACCACGCAAAACGTCGGAAATACGATGCAACAACGAAATGTTAGTTGATAAAGACGTTTATTATTATCAGTGCTTAAAATTTAAAAAGAAACTAGTTTTTAGGTAGGCGACTTAAAATTAATGTATTTTAACAAGCCTTAGCCAATTGATTAGAACTCTTAACGAGCAAACGTTTTAACCACTGTGCAACTCAACCAGCCTATAAAATGACTGACTCGCATCATCAGATTCTTGTCAACTTGGGGAATACAGAACGTATGTGAGTGAGTGAGTGAGTTGGGTTTAACGCATCTTTTAACAGCATTCCAGTTATATCACGGCGTGTCAGCTTAATGTGGGAGGAAAGCCCGAAGTGATGCGATTCTCAGACGTTTACCACTTCGGTGAAACCCACGAGCACGGGTATGGTGCTGACAAATCTAGAAACATAATCGGGGCGAACCGGGATTCGAACCCACAATCATAGGTTTCTGGCGTGCCCAAGGGACGCAACTCTGCACAGCAAATCGCGGCGTCTTAGACGACTGGGCCACCCGTGCCCCCACAGAACGTATGTGCGACATTATTTGTTCATTATAGCGAGCAGCGCCTCTTTATTGCGCGCCAACCATTCTCTGAAGGGAGACAATTCTGGATTCAACTTCCGGCTGAGTTCTATGTCTCTCTTAAAGTCGTCAGATTGGAAGAACTTGAACATGGTGCAGAACACTTCGACTCCAGGGAATTTCAGTTGGCAGAAGGCGGCCAAGGTTATCTGGGAATCAAAAAGAAATATTTTTCAATATTTGGATCTGCATCGGCAATACTTCCTGGTTTGAATACATGCGTAGGAATGGAAATACGTTGGGGGTTATTGCCGTACTTTTACCGCATGGCTGGTATACATTCTTGGTTAATTTCGACCCCGACATACGGCTAATTTGTTGGTAATGGTGGGTATTTTTAACCAACGGATCGAGACTTGTTCAAGCGATACGGAACCAAGCGAGTACGCAGAGTGAGTGAGTAAGTTGGGCTTAACGCCACTTTTGATATTATTCCAGTGATATCACGGCGTGTCAGCTTAATGTGGGAGGAAAGCCTGAAGTGATGCAGGTCTCAGACGTTTACCACTTCGGCGAAACCCACGAGCACGGGTATGGTGCTGACAAACCTAGAAACATAATTGAGGCGAACCGGGATTCGAACCCACAATCATAGGTTTCTGGCATGCCCAAGGGACGCAATTCTGCACAGCGAATCGCGGCGCCTTAGACGACTGGGCCACCCGTGCCCCCGAGTACACACACCAGTGAGCGCCCAGATTGCATCGCGAAAACGGTCATTTTTCTTGTGGTCTCTTAACATTGCTTTGTTTGTTGTTTAACGCCGCACTCAGCAATATTCCCGCTATATGACGTCGGTCTGTAAATAATCGAGTCTGGACCAGACAATCCAGTGATTGACATCATGGGCATCGATCCACGCAATTGGGATGACATGCATCAACCAAGTCCACCAGCCTGACTACGCGATCCCGTTAGTCGCCTTTTACGGCATGGGTTGCTGAAGACCTATTCTACCCCGGATCTTCACGGGACTCAAATCAAACACGACACCACCGCACACTAGTCGTATGTTTCTATGATTCTTTTTATTCTCAGTTGTTGCTTGACCTAAAAAGGGAACAAAATACATTGAAGGCATTTTTGTCTGCGGAACGATGAAGCTGAAAGGGGGACATTACCCTGTGAAGCTGATCACGTTTAAGTCCTTAAATTTTATATAATAAATAATTATGTAGATTTCAATTCAGGAAATTTAAGTTTTCTCAAATGTTCAAGTTTAGATTATCTTACGTGATCATCAAGTTGTTTACAGTGATACAGACCGAGGGAGATTTCCGACATGATTTGTGGTTACCGCCATACTGTACTCAGACTAGTGTAGAAAATAGGTCACAGCCTCGCTTTCGATTGAGGACTTCCTTTTTCGCGAGTCACAAACAAAGAATGGAGGATGCTTGTACTAGCAATTTGTTTTCTCTCTCAATAAAATGCACATAATTGTTTATTTGGTTGTTTACGAATATAAATGATGATACACTCGGATGTCTCCTCACCTTGTCATCCTTGACCTTGACCCCCAAACATTCCGTCATTTCACGTGCCATCTCGTCTAGAGTGAGGTGTTCGCTGCTCAGCCCAAGTGTTCTCCCTGTGTATTCCCGGGGATCCTCAAAGATGCAGACTATCATTGGGCCTATTTCACCCACACTCACAACATGTAGGGGATGTCCCTCCATTGGTATTTCTGAAACATTTGAAATGGCGTATTGACTTCAATAGAAAACCCGAAGCCAAAGAGATTCCTCCGTTAACCTCCAACTCATCTGGCCTTGTGGAAAGTGCCTCCACTCCTAAAACCGAACATCCTTATCTGTATCCATATCTGATCCGAAACCGGAAAACATCAATCAAGTGGGTAAATTTCAACCTACTCCAAGAAACCTATGATTGTGGGTTCGAATCCCGGTTCGCCCCGATTATGTTTCTAGGTTTGTCAGCACCATACCCGTGCTCGTGAGTTTCACCGAAGTTGTAAACGTCTGAGACCTGCATCACTTCGGGCCTCCTCCCACATTTAGCTGACACGCCGTGATATAACTGGAATAATGTTAAAAGCGGCATTAAACCAAACTCACTCACTCACTCACTCCACCTACTCCACCATATCAACGCCCTGCTCGTCTTTACGCGTGACGGGAGTAGCCTAGTGGTTGAAGCGTTCGCTTGTCATGTCTGAGGCCGGTTATCAGAAGGTGAAAAACTCTTTTGTGTTTATTCCGTCGCAATTTAGGCCCCTAGCCCGCAGTTAGAATATCAAGGTCAACAGAGGTCATTCTTCAATGTCACCCTCACCAAACAATCACTACATATAGCACGTACAGGGCTTTCAGATACAAAGACCCCTATTTCTGTAGTGTTTGTTTTTATCTATTTTTCAACATGGCTGCACTTCCGGTTGCGGTACATCCCGACTTGCACCGGAACCGGTTGTCCAACCATCTTGAAAAAGACGCCAGAGTAAAACCCCTGGCTTCTTTTTCCAAAATGGCGGTACTTCCAGTTCCGGTGTCTCCTGACATCCACGGAAATCTCTGAGTTCCGCAATCCAATCATCCCGTATCATATTCATACACTTTTAATCTCTACGGGGCGATGGGGCAATTGCTAACTTGCGGCATAAACATAATTTCACCGCAGTTTTCTTGAAAAACATTTTAGCAAAGAAATCGTACCCAGATGGTACAAGCCGTCTTCTTGCCTCTTAGGCGGAAACATCGTCAGTAGGTTCTCCATGTAGAACGACAGCCTGACTATGGTGTATTCCAGGCCACATGACCGAAGATATTCCTCCACCCTGCCCTTGCCGTCAAAGCAAGCCACGGAATAGCCGCACGATTCCGTCACGTTCTCCAGGCCACTGTACACCAGGTGCTGAACACCACACTCTTTGGCAGCGTCTACAGCGTCCCTACCCTGTAATGAGTTTGAAAAGCAATGCTATTACTTGATACTGCGTGGACACGGGTGGTAAGGTCGTCTAAGACGCCCCACGCTGTGCACAGTTGCGCTAGAAATATATAAATGGGCGTTCGAATCCCGGTTTTTCTAGGTTTGTCAGCTCCATTACCGTGCTTGTGGGTTTCTCCAAAGTGGTAAACGTCTGAGACCTGCATCACTCCGGCTTTCCTCCCACATAAAGCCGGCACGCCGTGATATTAATGGAATACTGTTAAAAGCGGCGTTAACCCCAAATCACTCACTCACGGTCTGTAGCCCCTATTCTGTCAAGGTCAAGGAATTAGTGTCATGAAAAAATGAAATAACATATTTTTTCAATATTATTTTATGAGGTCTACGGCAAGATGCTTGCAAAATGGATAAGGTTGTCAGACTCAGTGACTCGGTTGCTTATAGTTGTCATCGTATGCCAATTGCGTAGATATATGCTCACGTCAATCACAGGATTGTCTGGATGATATACAGACCGCCGACATATAGCTTGAATACTGCTTTAGTGCTGCGTTAAACAACAAACACACAATACATGGGGCCATTCCAAGATACATCGTCTGTCGAGTGAAATACTCGAGATAAAGTTTGTAAATTCAGATAAATACAGGATGCACCCAATACACATGGTGGCGAGGTAGGATGAAAGCACTCCCCTCTGGCAGAGCCACAGCAAAAATATAAGACCCGTGAAGATCCGAGCTAGAATAGGTCTTCAGCAACCCATGCTTGCCGTAGAAAGCAAATTTGCTTGTCTTGAGAGCCGACTAACGGGAACGGGTGGTCAGGCTCGCTGACTTGGTTGATGCATGTCACGTATCCCAATTTCGTGGATCGATGCTCATGATATCAATCACTGGATTGTCTGGTCAAGACTCAAATATTTACAGGCCTCCGCCAGATGGCTGGAATATTGTTCGGCGTTAAACAACAAAGAAACAAACAGAATAAATAACTGGTCCCATAGACAATTTGCTGGACAGTTGCAAGGTGTCATAGAAACAATTCCAACTCCTCTGCATCGCAACGACTCCATCAATACTTTCACTCTTCCCGGTAAATATTCGGGTCAGAATCGGTATGAATAGGACAGGGGCGGTCGGGTAGCCTAGTGGTTAAAGCGTTCGCTCGTCCCGGGTTCAATTCCCGACATGGGTACTATGTGTGAAGCCCATTTCTGTTGTCATCCGCCGTGATATTGCTGGAATATTGCTAAAAGCGGCGTAAAACTATACTCACTTACCCACTCACTCACTAACTCAATGAATAGAAGACATATAATGTACTGGATTATCGAGGATGGTTGTCCAGAATGCGTGTATGTGGAACTATTGACCTCCGTGAACTCCCGCTTCTCGTCCATGTCTTCCCAGTAGTTAGTCACCAGGAACACCCCATAAGCTCCTCGCATCGCTTCCACCACACTGGCCTTGTCATCTAGATTCGCTTCGACCACATCACAACCTGCAGTGGAATAAATACATACATACACTAAACTACGGTTATAACGAACTCACAGGGACCACTAATTATTGATCGTTATAAATGTACAGTAAACTACGTTTATAACGAACTCGCTTATAGCGGACTTACTGATATAACGAACTTATTTTTTAGTCCCAGCCATTTGTGATATATATTCTGTATATATGATTATGCCGAACTACGGTTATTACGAACTAAAATTAGTTGTCCCTTTGAGTTTGTTATAACCGTAATTTACTGTAGTTCGTTATAAGAATTTCAACTAAACTATACAATAAATGTCCGGGACCTAAAACACAGTTCGTTATATCCGTTAGTTCATTGTAAGCGTGTTCGTTATAAAGGTAGTTTACTGTACATGCATACGGGTTTCTGAACATATTCCATGGTGTAATGACATTTAGACGGCGACAGTATCTTGGCCAGACAATCCAGTGATTGACATCATGAGCATCGATCCACGCAATAGGGATCGATGACATGCATCAACCCGTTAGTATCCTCTTACGACAACCATAGTCGCCTTTTAGGGCAAGTATTGGTTGCTGAAGACCTATTCTACCCCGGATCTTCACGGGTAGACAGATTTGTAATTACATGAAATTACTTAATTAATTTTGCGTTTTGGAGTCAATTCTTAAATAACTCCCCTCATTACCCAGTGTATTCGCTATAGCATCTCGAATGAAGAGGGTCCACAGGCTGGGTCAATCTCATCAAAATCAGACTTTTTACTCCGACACTCTCTGCCTGAAGATCTGAGGACATCTCAAAAGGAGGCTGCCAGGTAAACTTCCTATTGAGCCAATCAGCGTTATTGATTCTAAAGTCTCTGTACGAGGGAGCAACGCTTTCAGATAAACGTGTCTGAATTCAAATCTCGAAATCGAAGATAATCGGAGAGTGCCGAATCAAAAAAGTATAAAGCCGCGCTGTTATATTGTTGAAGATATTTTACACATCCTAATGTTCCTGAGGGCAATAGATCTACATCCAAAAGGGTGTATCTGGGGAGTATTTCGGTGTCCTGTGGTGGTGTTTTTTGCTTAGATCGAATTTAGGAAGAGTGGCGAAAGAAAAAGAAATTTGAATTGTTTCAGAAATCTGATTGGCTCACGAACCCATGCATCCTTCATTTTTTGTGATTGACATCATGAGCATCGATCCAACCAATTGGAATACGATGACATGCATCAACCATGTCACCGAGCTTGTGCTTGTACTAGTGCCGATTGTATAGTGCTTATCCACTGACAAACCATGCCGCGGTTTAACATTAATACCCCACTCTGACACAGTATACTGACCTGGAGCCGACCAGTCCTTGTTTTGGCCCCGTAATGATGAGCGACAGGCAGGGTACCAATAAGTACCATCTCTTAACATCTTTTGGTATTCCACCGGGGATCGAACCCACGACCTTCCGTTCTCCGGGCAGACGCTTTATCCACGAGACTACGGAGACCGACAGACAGGAAACGAGACACGAATGAACAATATGAAAACATCAACTAACCGACATTCTTTTCCGTTAAAAGATGGTACTTTTTGTTACCATGCCTGGCGACATAAAACAAGGTCTATCTGTACTGTGTCGGAGTCGGGGTATCCATGTTACAGCTGCGGCATGGTATCTCAGTGGGCTAGCACTATAATACCGGTATCAACCAGGACAAGAAAACTCACACGCACAGTATATAAGTGGACGTGACGTTAAACCCCATTTCACCTCACCTCACCATACCTTCTCGTCGCAAAATGGAGGAGATGAAATGTTCAATGTTAACTCGTTCACTCAAACTCTGTTACCTTCTTTCTTGAGCTCTTTGGCTTTATCACTGTCGGCATGACGGGTGACAGCGCGTACTTTGAAGTTGCCGTCCTTGACCAGAGCCCTCGCAACACTCCCACCTTGCTTTCCGGTTGCGCCAAATACCACCACCACTTTACGGGACGCCATGTTGACTGGGAGTCGCAACGCTGTGTCAGGAGACCCAGAGCTCAATGGGTTTAAGCCACGACTGATAATCATAGCGTTTTCATGTCACGTATTGCACGACTTAAAACTCCACATATCACATGTGTATACTGCACATATATATAGCTTATAATTGTTTATTCGATAGCTTTGTACAGCATAGGTAGCATATATTCAAGCAAAGCCACTGCAACTTATCAGGTCTGGATCCCGTTCCACAGAGCTTTGTTTGTTTGTTTGTTGTTTAACGCCGCACTCAGCAATATTCCAGCTATATGACGGCGGTCTGTAAATATTCGAGTCTGGACCGGATATGAGCATCAATCCACGTAGTTGGGATGCGATGACATGCGTCAACCAAGTCGGCGAGCCTGACCACCTGATCCCGTTAGTCGCCTCTTACGACAAGCATTGTCGACTTTTACGGCAAACATGGGTTGCTGAAGACCTATTCTACCCCGTATCTTCACGGCTTGTTCCACAAAGCAATCTTAGGTAGTCGTAACTCCCATACTACAACAAAGGCTTACGATAGTCGTAGCGCTAAGATCGCTTTGTGGAACACCTGGACCAGACATATCAGTGCATGTTATTTTTAATAACGTCCTATACGTTGTCGGCCACGATGACCGAGTCTCAGACCTTATTAGTGACTGAGTGAATTATTTTTTACGCCGCAATTTTCCAGCAATTTCACCGCGGGTGATATGAAAATGGCTCTTCATACACCTATGGAGCCCGAGCCCGAACCCAAGCCTTCGGTGTGACGAGCGAACGCTTTAACCACTTGGCTACTTGACCGCCTTTATAGGCAATGGAGTGCTGGGTTTGAACCCAGTCAAACCGGGTCTTTATATGTGTACACGTAGAGCGAAATAACTTTGTTCTTATCACAATTCGTTCCGATTGTGCTCTTAGGGCTGCTAACACAAATTCGATCCATTCGTCACCACTCGCCCCTTTCCGTAACCTGCAAGAAGTCTTGTCCCGTAATAACACGCGCACAAACACACGCGTGCAATAATCCTGAACGCGGCGTTAAACCCCATTTCACGACTTATGGACCTCATTAACATGCAACACACGTTTACGACATCACTTTGCAGTTTTATATTGTGTCAGCGGATGTACAGTGCATTTAGATGAGACGCCATGATCTGCGTCCTGATAACGGTACTCCACCAGCAGGCGTTGTCTCCACACAGGGGAGACCACGGTATTGTACAGACGTGAGAGGATATACGTAGACTGTTTTTTTAAATGTTATTCTATATCTAAAGAAACCAAGCAGCAACAAAAGTGCTAAACTGATGGCATAAGAAACGCCACCAAATAAATAATGGTCGTCAGTTTTCAACAGATTGCCAAACAGCACGAAAACAACTGGGAACGCATAGCTGAAATGCAACTTACCTATTCTCTGTGAACATGTGCACGTGCTTCACGTGATTTGCGAGAAAGGTTAATTCAATTACTAAATAATGCGAAATGTGCACAAAGTTACCCTATGGAATTTAGGTATGAAACATGAGCAGGATTGTACTCTCTCATCACATGAAACCGTTTAAAACAACGAACATGCCTCGACTAACCGCAGCGCAGAGGGAGACAGTCATCGGTGTGTTGCAAATGGGAGCGACGCAGGTGCCCGTTGTCAGGATCATGGGCTGCTTCAAGTGCACCCTCGCCAGACTTGTCACACGTCACAGGCAAACTGGCAGTACTGCAGACAGGCCAATGAGCGGAAGACCCAAGGTCACGACCCCACAGGAAGACCGGTATTTACGGGTGCTTCACCTAAGTCTAGATTCCTAACTGTGACGTCATCATCCGCAAACAGCCTTGGATATCCAGTCAGCAGAAGGACCGTTGCAGACGACTCCGCCTGTATGGTCTCCGTGCCTATCGACCTTTCAAGGGCATGACGTTAACGTTTTTACACCGACGTCACAGACTGAGATGGGCCATGACTGTACAGCAGTGGCAACAGAGAACTTGGCGAAGAGTGCTCTTCAGCGACGAGAGTAGGTGCCAGCTCTTCAAGTCTGATATGCGGGTTCGAATCTACCGACGACGTGGTGAACGGACGGAAGGTTGTTGCGTCAAAGAGGTGGAGGCTTATGGAGGTGGTAGTGTCATGGTTTGCTGTAACTGAAATATACAAGTACAACAAAACATTTGGGCTGACATACCTTTATTATGAGTGAGTGAGTGAGTTGGGTTTAACGCCGCTTTTAACAGTATTCCAGTTATATTGCGGCGTGTCAGCTTAATGTGGGAGGGAAGCCCGAAGTGATGCAGGTTTCAGACGTTTACCACTTCGGTGAAACCCACGAGCACGGGTGAGGTGCTGACAAACCTAGAAACATAATCGGGGCGAACCGGGATTCGAACCCACAATCATAGGTTTCTGGCGTGCCCAAGGGACGCAACTCTGCACAGCGAATCGCGGCGCCTAAGACGACTGGGCCACCTGTGCCCCCTCCTTCATTATGACCATGAGAGTGGATAATCAAATTGAATTCGAAATTAAGGGGTGTGTGTGTTTTACAGGTTAGGGTTTGATATATTTATTTTAAATACTAAATTACATCAAACAACCAACCAACCAAACAAATACGAACTAAAACTATAGTAACCATGATTCAATGTCGTTATGACATTTCGTGTAGAGATGATAGATCACTGAGAGGAGCTTATGCAACTCGATGACCCCTGACGTCACAGAGCATTGTTTCGCCGGTGTGACTGGCAACAAAATACTAAAAATTACGTCATAGGGTATGATCACGTGTTTGCCAAGTTTGTGGTACTGTATTTTATAGCTAAAATGGATAGAATTATCATTAAACCGCCCGCACGTTATCATAAATGAGCGGGCCACTGTAATTTGATAATGCCCTCATATTGCATGACGACGGGCCATTATCAAGCCCGTTGTTAGGTGACGTCATAGGGTAGAGAAAGTGACGTCACGTATTATTGTGACGTCATCTGCTTTGTTCTATGACGTTTCCATATTTGTAAAAGTCGGTCAGTGACATTCGTGTTGATTGCAGTAAATGTTTCAAAACCGATATTGTTGTTTCTTTTTATTTGATCAATTCCATCCATTTTAGCTATAATAACGGTAACGCTCTTTTTCAGGCCATTATCATTTGCAGAAGCCCTTTTACGGCAAACATGGGTTGCTGAAGACCTATTCTACCCCGTATCTTCACGGCTTGTTCCACAAAGCAATCTTAGGTAGTCGTAACTCCCATACTACAACAAAGGCTTACGATAGTCGTAGCGCTAAGATCGCTTTGTGGAACACCTGGACCAGACATATCAGTGCATGTTATTTTTAATAACGTCCTATACGTTGTCGGCCACGATGACCGAGTCTCAGACCTTATTAGTGACTGAGTGAATTATTTTTTACGCCGCAATTTTCCAGCAATTTCACCGCGGGTGATATGAAAATGGCTCTTCATACACCTATGGAGCCCGAGCCCGAACCCAAGCCTTCGGTGTGACGAGCGAACGCTTTAACCACTTGGCTACTTGACCGCCTTTATAGGCAATGGAGTGCTGGGTTTGAACCCAGTCAAACCGGGTCTTTATATGTGTACACGTAGAGCGAAATAACTTTGTTCTTATCACAATTCGTTCCGATTGTGCTCTTAGGGCTGCTAACACAAATTCGATCCATTCGTCACCACTCGCCCCTTTCCGTAACCTGCAAGAAGTCTTGTCCCGTAATAACACGCGCACAAACACACGCGTGCAATAATCCTGAACGCGGCGTTAAACCCCATTTCACGACTTATGGACCTCATTAACATGCAACACACGTTTACGACATCACTTTGCAGTTTTATATTGTGTCAGCGGATGTACAGTGCATTTAGATGAGACGCCATGATCTGCGTCCTGATAACGGTACTCCACCAGCAGGCGTTGTCTCCACACAGGGGAGACCACGGTATTGTACAGACGTGAGAGGATATACGTAGACTGTTTTTTTAAATGTTATTCTATATCTAAAGAAACCAAGCAGCAACAAAAGTGCTAAACTGATGGCATAAGAAACGCCACCAAATAAATAATGGTCGTCAGTTTTCAACAGATTGCCAAACAGCACGAAAACAACTGGGAACGCATAGCTGAAATGCAACTTACCTATTCTCTGTGAACATGTGCACGTGCTTCACGTGATTTGCGAGAAAGGTTAATTCAATTACTAAATAATGCGAAATGTGCACAAAGTTACCCTATGGAATTTAGGTATGAAACATGAGCAGGATTGTACTCTCTCATCACATGAAACCGTTTAAAACAACGAACATGCCTCGACTAACCGCAGCGCAGAGGGAGACAGTCATCGGTGTGTTGCAAATGGGAGCGACGCAGGTGCCCGTTGTCAGGATCATGGGCTGCTTCAAGTGCACCCTCGCCAGACTTGTCACACGTCACAGGCAAACTGGCAGTACTGCAGACAGGCCAATGAGCGGAAGACCCAAGGTCACGACCCCACAGGAAGACCGGTATTTACGGGTGCTTCACCTAAGTCTAGATTCCTAACTGTGACGTCATCATCCGCAAACAGCCTTGGATATCCAGTCAGCAGAAGGACCGTTGCAGACGACTCCGCCTGTATGGTCTCCGTGCCTATCGACCTTTCAAGGGCATGACGTTAACGTTTTTACACCGACGTCACAGACTGAGATGGGCCATGACTGTACAGCAGTGGCAACAGAGAACTTGGCGAAGAGTGCTCTTCAGCGACGAGAGTAGGTGCCAGCTCTTCAAGTCTGATATGCGGGTTCGAATCTACCGACGACGTGGTGAACGGACGGAAGGTTGTTGCGTCAAAGAGGTGGAGGCTTATGGAGGTGGTAGTGTCATGGTTTGCTGTAACTGAAATATACAAGTACAACAAAACATTTGGGCTGACATACCTTTATTATGAGTGAGTGAGTGAGTTGGGTTTAACGCCGCTTTTAACAGTATTCCAGTTATATTGCGGCGTGTCAGCTTAATGTGGGAGGGAAGCCCGAAGTGATGCAGGTTTCAGACGTTTACCACTTCGGTGAAACCCACGAGCACGGGTGAGGTGCTGACAAACCTAGAAACATAATCGGGGCGAACCGGGATTCGAACCCACAATCATAGGTTTCTGGCGTGCCCAAGGGACGCAACTCTGCACAGCGAATCGCGGCGCCTAAGACGACTGGGCCACCTGTGCCCCCTCCTTCATTATGACCATGAGAGTGGATAATCAAATTGAATTCGAAATTAAGGGGTGTGTGTGTTTTACAGGTTAGGGTTTGATATATTTATTTTAAATACTAAATTACATCAAACAACCAACCAACCAAACAAATACGAACTAAAACTATAGTAACCATGATTCAATGTCGTTATGACATTTCGTGTAGAGATGATAGATCACTGAGAGGAGCTTATGCAACTCGATGACCCCTGACGTCACAGAGCATTGTTTCGCCGGTGTGACTGGCAACAAAATACTAAAAATTACGTCATAGGGTATGATCACGTGTTTGCCAAGTTTGTGGTACTGTATTTTATAGCTAAAATGGATAGAATTATCATTAAACCGCCCGCACGTTATCATAAATGAGCGGGCCACTGTAATTTGATAATGCCCTCATATTGCATGACGACGGGCCATTATCAAGCCCGTTGTTAGGTGACGTCATAGGGTAGAGAAAGTGACGTCACGTATTATTGTGACGTCATCTGCTTTGTTCTATGACGTTTCCATATTTGTAAAAGTCGGTCAGTGACATTCGTGTTGATTGCAGTAAATGTTTCAAAACCGATATTGTTGTTTCTTTTTATTTGATCAATTCCATCCATTTTAGCTATAATAACGGTAACGCTCTTTTTCAGGCCATTATCATTTGCAGAAGCCCTTGGTCTTTTCAACTGCCCTCCTTCGTCGGGCAGTTAATGGAAGACCTCGGGCTTCTGCAAATGATAATGCCCTGAAAAAGAGCGTTACCTTTATACTTATATGTGTGCATATTCAGAGGACATTTTTTTATTTAGAATTAATATTTTTGGGATCAATATATTTACAGCAAAGGCTAAGAAATATATTTGGCATGCATTAATTACTGTCATTTATCCAAAGTTGTGTAAATCATTCATTTTCTTTCAACTTTTCATTATTTCAACAGACTTTTTTTTTTTAATCGTTGAGTCTTTCCTGTTTATTTTGGTCCTCTGAACTTCCATACAGTCATCCTGTACATGTGGATGAGAGAAACATTTTAGTGTAAGCCTACCAAAGTGCAGAAATAATACATCTGCATTATTATATTTATTCACATTTAATACACAAACTAATTTGGTTAATTACTCAACAATTTATGCACATGCTTTCTACATTGCACAAAACCCTATATATTGTCTCCTTCAGTTAGAATTATTTTAGAGATAAAGAAAAGAACAAATACTTTCACGAACGGAACCGATGAACTCTGCAGGAATGTCAAATAACCGATCATATTATTCCGAAATAAGACAACAATTACGACTGTCAACAGCGGTGACAACCAAGCGTGGTAGTATACTTGGTCCCGTCTAGCAAAGTCAGCTTTGGCGGTCGCGCATTTCGAAGGCAGGAGCAGTCACTGCACTTGCCACGTAACCGGAAGTGGCGGGAGACGTGTTGTCAAACATTGGCAGAGGCGCTGAAACTCTATCAGGCGATAAATACACCACATTCAGTAACACTGAAACTTTAGGAGGTGTGTTATGCATTCGTAATGCACCATGGTATAGAAATACGTCTGATAGATGATTGTTTGATGAAAAACACCTGATGTTGTGTTTATTGCGCCTGTTATAAATCAGACCACGGACCTATATAACACACAAGTCTGTGATTAGACCTTACTCGTAAAAACATAGAGTAAATAGGGCTGGGACGAGTCCGAATTTACTACCCGGGTACCCACCCCCCTATTACCCGACCCTACCCGGGTACCATCTGTAGGTATGCTTGTCGTAAAAGGCGACTAACGGGATCGGGTGGTCAGGCTCGCTGACTTAGTTGATGCATGTCATCGATCCCAATTGCGTGGATCGATGCTCATGATATCAATCACTGGATTTTCTGGTCCAGACTCGATTATTTACCGACGGCCGTCATATAGCTGGAATATTGTTGAGTGCGGCGTTAAACCACAAACCAACCAACCAACCAACCAACCATCTGTAGGTCTCAAGAGATAGGTACAAAATGTCCGATTGGTCATTTTCTTACCATAGCACTGGCAAAACGTATTTAGATACATGTATTAAACAATCTGGTCATGCATGCACTGAAGTTGACTGCATGCGGCACCCCCCTTTTTATTTCGGAAAAATATCTTTATTTATGTATAAATTACCACCAAAGACAACAAATCTTAATTGCGCCCCCCCCCCCCCCCCCCCCCCCCCCCCCCCCCACACACACACACACACAGATAATACGTATGCATGCACGTCGCAATATTAAACGCGACGTTAAACTCCTCATCTGATAAAAGAAAACACATTTTGTAAACCATAAACAAGACATGGGTAGTCATGTACTCATTTAAAACTTTAAACAAAACTTGTTAAATCAATAAAACCAATCTATAAACAGTTAACAAATTGAACTTTTCCGGCTTCACAATTCCCCGTAATTCCAGTCGTATTTATCCTAAAATAAATGCTGTCCATCCATATTGCATAAAACCCACTCTCCGAAAAAAAGAAAAACATAATTGAAAAGTGAAGCTTAAAATAAATGACTATGCTTGTCGTAAGAGGCGACTAACGGGATCAGGTGGTCAGGCTCGCTGACTTGGTTGATGCATGTCATCGATCCCAATTGCGTGGATCAATGCTCATGATATCAATCACTGGATTGTCTGGTCCAGACTCGATTATTTACAGACCGCCGTCATATAGCTTGAATATTGCTGAGTGCGGCGTAAAACAACAAACCAACCAACCAACTTAAAATCAAAATCGATCTTAACAAAAGAGGTTTTTCAGTTTACTACAACAATAATGGCCATATTGGCAACAGCCGTCATAAACAAATCAATGACTACAAAGCGCGGGTCCATGACAGCCATCAGTACACGTTGATCTTGTCCAATATAGGAAATACTCCGTGCTGACGTTGACTTTCGAGTTGCTGAAGGCAGAGATCTGTATCGATAATCTATCATAGAAGCAACAGCTGTTCGCAGCATCTCCCTACAGTCTGGTATGGACTAGCCCATGCTTATTTAACGCAACCGTCACGTTGTTGAGCACAGTTCTCTAGCAGCATGTGCGAACGGTCCCGTGGGTACCTCAATCCGGGGTGGATGGCCCGGGGGTGCTACCTCCTTCTGTTTGGGGTGGTGCAGGCAGCGCAACACAAGTACTACAGCATCTGCGACAGCACGGACGACAAATCTGCGTATGACTACAAGGCGCTCAATCTGGAGGGGACGCGGAATGTCAGTATGGGTGACGGGAATCGAGGGAAAGTGATGCTCCTACTCAATGTGGCCACTTTCTGAGGTACGTTTGTTTGTTTGTTTGTTAACGCCGAACTCAAAATAGTCCCGCTGCCTGTGAATAGTCGCGTTTGAACCAGGCAATCTAGTCCTGCACCATGACCGTGGAATATATTTATTTTATGAAAAAATAATAATCTAGAAAAAGTAAAAAGCAAGTCTAGCCAGCTCAAGCTAGCTCTATTCCACTGAAATCAGCATAGGGAATTTTTTTAATTTTTAGAGTCAAGAAGGATATTGTGTAATATAAGATTTCAGAGACTAAATGTTAGTCTACAGGCAGTTCCAGTAATTGATATTGTGAACAACGATCCATGCTGTCGGAGTAGGATTACACTCAATCTAGCAAGTCACCAAGCATGAACACCCGAAGCATATGGTCGCCTCTTAAGACCACCATAGGTTGCCGGACCAGTTATAACCCGAAATACCAACGGGGCATCTGAGGTGGGAGCGCAGTTGGACTGTTGGATTATACTTGAAGAATGTTTACACCTTATGCAAAAGTGATTTGGGAACATATACAAACACTATATTTTCAGTTGTATCAAATATAACGTCTACGACCTGTGTTGGGATATAAGTGAAATAACAACAGCAATAATCATAATCACATTAAAAAAATAAAAAAATAAAAAATAATCATTCTTTTTCCAAAAAAATAATTAAAAAAAAATAAGTTGCGATAAAGTAAAATTAAGGGTGATATATTTGAGGGGAAATAGGTATTGTCTTCTGTCAGCATCCTCAAACGCCCAGTGGGAAGTAGCTGTCGCCAGTGTTTCAGTATAACGTCCAAGGGTTCCGCTCCTGTTATTGTAACGTGTTACAGCTGCACAGATAGTGTCAGTCTGCACTCACGCCACTGGCAGTTATAGTTAAACAGACTACAATATGCCGTCATTTTCAATGAATATATGTTTATCGTTATTACAATAAATATACTTGTACTCCTGATGTATATGTGATTTTAGCAGTATATGATTTAACCATAATTAACAGTGTTTCCATGCTGTGCGAACTCAGCACAAATTCGAAAACAGTTTTTAAAGGGACATAGACGTTAAATCAAACTTAATTTATAACAAAGTCTGTAAAAGTTTGAAAAAATGCCTCTTTTTACTTGTTTTAATGTATGAGCATGGTTGCGTTTTTCTTCACTCTGGGCACTTGTGATATCATTTACACGTGGGATATATTCTGGATATCCTTCATACACGCAAGCGTTTATTCCCCTCTGAGCACGCGTGATATCATTTATACAGGGAATGCATTTACACATTGATAACAGTTCATCATATTGTGTTTCTCCACAAGCCCAATGTGGCTTATTCCCTCTGAATGGCGGTCTGACCTTTACTGAAATTTCTATCCTGATTACTTCCTCAAATTACACATAATGGCCGGCAACCATTTATAGAAACTTGGAGCAATTTATGTATGGATTTATTCGTCATTTTCACTTTACAGGTTAAGTAATCTGTCATTTTTATTCAACATTTCCTGATTTCAGCAATTCACAGCCCCTCGTGATCAATAGAACGTTATCAGTTATATAAACAGTACTCGTTGCTCCCCTGCCTCAAAATGGACTCTTCCTGGCCTTGGAGACCGGAGGGTTCCCAATTCAGTGCAGTTACATTAACAATAATTGTGATTTATACCGAAGAAAATGCAAACGTAGCCAAAAGCGCATATGGTTCTACTACTATAAGATATTTCTTTGAACAAATATATCATATTTATGCGATAATGTTTTAGTTCAATCGATCCGTGAAGATGTGGGGTAGAATAGGTCTTCAGCAACCCATTCTTGCCGTAAAAGGCAACTGTGCTTGTCGAAGGAGGCGACTAACGGGATCGGGTGGTCAGGATCGCTGACTTGGTTGATGCATGTCATCGTATCCCAATTGCATGGATCGATGCTCATGATGTCAATCACTGGATTGTCCGGTCCAGACTCGATTATTTACGGACCGCCGTGAGAGAGTTCCAGTGAGAGCTCCACAAGAAAAGAGTACAATGCGAAAAATATCTTTGTCCAAAGGACATGAGGCTGACATTTGGAACAGAGAGAAGTATCTTACCGTCTCCTGACGGGGTTGCACATCGGTATATTGTATGTCAATCGATCATATATAAACTTATTGTACATAATATTAAATCAGCATACTATATGCCGGCTTATTTTCTTGCAGCATATTGTATATCGGCATATAAAACAGCTTGATGAACAGAAATAATATTACTTAGATAGAATCTACAGAATAGTGTTATATGATATTGTTATAGATTCACTGCACTGTCATATGGCAGGATCATATACCGTTATTAGTTCAAGCCCGGGGGCTGATACATAGGGTATCAGGGATTGAATCTCCAAGGTAACATATTTGAATACCTTTAACATCAAATGTCAAGGTAATTGTTCTCCAGTGTCACCCGTTATCTCCAAGGTATTCATGTCAATGCGTTTGTTCAAACTACTTCTTCAGTGAACACAATATAACCCACAGAGCGGTGAACCCGATTAAATCGAACTCGTTCAACTCAAAATATGGTTTTGAAAGCATCCGCTTGTCCCCCGTGAAGATCTGGGTAGAATTGGTCTTCAGCTACCCATGTTTGTCCCCCGAGAAGATCCGGGTTAGAATTGGTCTTCAGCAACCCATGTTTGTTCCCCGAGAAGATCCGGGTTAGAATGGGTCTTCAGCAACCCATGTTTGTCTCCCGTGAAGATCTGGGTAGAATGGGTCTTCAGCAACCCATGATTGTCCCCCGTGAAGATCTGGGTTAGAATAGGTCTTCAGCAACCCATGATTGTACCCGTGAAGATCGGGTTAGAATTGGTCTTCAGCAACCCATGCTTGTCCCCGTGAAGATCGGGTTAGAATTGGTCTTCAGCAACCCATGCTTGTCCCCCGAGAAGGTCCGGGGTAAAATTGGTATTCAGCAAACCAGGCTTGTCCCCGAGAAGATCCTGGTTTAAATAGGTCTTCAGCAACCCATGCTTGTCCCCCGAGAAGATACGGGTTAGAATTGGTCTTCATTAACCCATGCTTGTCCCACGTGAAGATCCGGGTTAGAATTGGCGCAACATTCCTGCGTATTTGACGCTGTGTAAACACGTAAATACGTCGAATAAGCATTAACTGCGGTCAGTCGTGAGGCATCCTGTAGGTGTAAGTACTATCAAACTTTCGGTTAAAATAAATGCTATTTCGTATATAATGATCATTAAAAACCCACATTACATCGCTTTTGGTGAACAAACAGAGGACAACGAACTCCGCCGATGAAAATGTCAATTTTGCGATAAAACATTACTGGACATGATTTACAATTTCTATTGTTTTTCCTAATACGTTAGGCAATGTAGAGATTAAGATAATTTGCTTGTAACTGTCTCATGAAATAAGCCCGAAATATCTATCAGCTGTACGCACACTTTCTCTTGTGATCCACTGGTGTCTCAGTTAAGAAAATAATTGAATAACTCTGAATAACTTTAATGCAAGGATCGGAAAAATTGTTTTAAAAAAAGGCCTCATTGTGAATAACCCCTCTGTTCTCACTGTCTGGTTGTTGATGACCCCATTGTTCTCATTGTCTGGTTGTTGATGACCCCGTTGTTCTCACTGTCTGGTTGTTGATGACCCCATTGTTCTCATTGTCTGGTTGTTGATGACCCCGTTGTTCTCACTGTCTGGTTGTTAATGACCCCATTGTTCTCATTGTCTGGTTGTTGATGACCCCATTGTTCTCACTATCTGGTTGTTAATGACCCCATTGTTCTCATTGTCTGGTTGTTGATGATACTAAGTTTCTCACTGACTGGTTGTTCATCACCCTATTGTTCTCACTGTCTGGGTGTTGATGACCCCATTGTTCTCACTGTCTGGTTGTTGATGACCCCATTATTTTCATTGTCATGTTGGTGATGACCCTTTTGTTCTCACTGTCTTGTTGTTGATGACCCCATGGTTCTCACCATCTGGTTGTTGATGACCTCATTGTTCTCACTGTCTGGTTGTTGATGACCCCATGGTTCTCACCATCTGGTTGTTGGTGACCCTAAGGTTCTCACTGTCTGGTTGTTGATGACCCCATGGTTCTCACCATCTGGTTGTTGGTGACCCTAAGGTTCTCACTGTCTGGTTGTTGATGACCCCATGGTTCTCACCATCTGGTTGTTGGTGACCCTAAGGTTCTCATTGTCTGGTTGTTGATGACCCCATTATTTTCATTGTCATGTTGGTGATGACCCTTTTGTTCTCACTGTCTTGTTGTTGATGACCCCATGGTTCTCACCATCTGGTTGTTGATGACCTCATTGTTCTTAGTGTCTGGTTGTTGATGACCCAATGGTTCTCACCATCTGGTTGTTGGTGACCTCATTGTTCTCACTGTCTGGTTGTTAATGACCCCATTATTTTCATTGTCATGTTGGTGATGACCCTTTTGTTCTCACTGTCTTGTTGTTGATGACCCCATGGTTCTCACCATCTGGTTGTTGATGACCTCATTGTTCTCACTGTCTGGTTGTTGATGACCCCATGGTTCTCACCATCTGGTTGTTGGTGACCCTAAGGTTCTCACTGTCTGGTTGTTGATGACCCCATGGTTCTCACCATCTGGTTGTTGGTGACCCTCAGGTTCTCACTGTCTGGTTGTTGATGACCCCATGGTTCTCACCATCTGGTTGTTGGTGACCCTAAGGTTCTCATTGTCTGGTTGTTGATGACCCCATTATTTTCATTGTCATGTTGGTGATGACCCTTTTGTTCTCACTGTCTTGTTGTTGATGACCCCATGGTTCTCACCATCTGGTTGTTGATGACCTCATTGTTCTTAGTGTCTGGTTGTTGATGACCCAATGGTTCTCACCATCTGGTTGTTGGTGACCTCATTGTTCTCACTGTCTGGTTGTTAATGACCCCATTGTTCTCATTGTCTGGTTGTTGATGACCCCATTGTTCTTACTGTTTGGTTGTTGATGAGCCTATTGTTCTCACTGTCTAATTGATGATGACCCCATGGTTCTCACTGTCTGGTTGTTGATGATACTAAGTTTCTCACTGACTGGTTGTTCATCACCCTATTGTTCTCACTGTCTGGGTGTTGATGACCCCATTGTTCTCACTGTCTGGTTGTTGATGACCCCATTATTTTCATTGTCATGTTGGTGATGACCCTTTTGTTCTCACTGTCTTGTTGTTGATGACCCCATGGTTCTCACCATCTGGTTGTTGATGACATCATTGTTCTCACTGTCTGGTTGTTGATGACCCCACGCTTCTCATTGTCTGGTCGTTGATGACCCCATAGTTTTCACTATCTGGTTGTTGATGCCCCCATAGTTATCATTGTCTGGTTGTTGATGACCCCATAGTTCTCACTGTCTAGTTGTTGATGACCCCACGCTTCTCATTGTCTGGTCTTTGATGACCCCATAGTTTTCACTATCTGGTTGTTGATGCCCCCATAGTTCTCACTGTTTGGTTGTTGATGACCCTAAGGTTCTCATTGTCTGGTTGTTGATGCCCCCATAGTTCTCACTGTCTGGTTGTTGATGACCCTAAGGTTCTCACTGTCTGGTTGTTGATGATACTAAGGTTCTCATTGTCTGGTTGTTGATGCCCCCATAGTTCTCACTGTCTGGTTGTTGATGACCCTAAGGTTCTCACTGTCTGGTTGTTGATGATACTAAGGTTCTCATTGTCTGGTTGTTGATGCCCCCATAGTTCTCACTGTCTGGTTGTTGATGACCCTAAGGTTCTCACTGTCTGGTTGTTGATGATACTAAGGTTCTCATTGTCTGGTTGTTGATGACCCCATAGTTCTCACTGTCTAGTTGTTGATGATCCCACTGTTCTCACTGTCTTGTTGGTGACCCCACGGTTTTCACCATCTGGTTGTTGATGAGCCCATTGTTTTCACTGTCTGGTTGTTGATGAGCCCATTGTTTTCACTGTCTGGTTGTTGATGAGCCCATTGTTTTCACTGTCTGGTTGTTGATGACCCTATTGTTCTCACTGTATGTGATTGATGACCCTATTGTTCTCACTGTCTGGTCGTTGATGACCCCATTGTTCTCACTGTCTGGTTGTTGATGACCCCATTGTTTTTAATGTCTGGTTGGTGATGACCCCATTGTTCTCACTGTTTGGTTGTTAATGACCCATTGTTCTCACTGTTTGGTTTATTGATGACCCTATTGTTTTCACTGTCTGGTTGGTGATGACCCCATTGTTCTCACTGTTTGGTTATTGATGACCCTATTGTTCTCACTGTATGTGATTGATGACCCTATTGTTCTCACTGTCTGGTCGTTGATGACCCCATTGTTCTCACTGTCTGGTTGTTGATGACCCCATTGTTTTCACTGTCTGGTTGGTGATGACCCCATTGTTCTCACTGTTTGGTTGTTAATGACCAATTGTTCTCACTGTTTGGTTTATTGATGACCCTATTGTTTTCACTGTCTGGTTGGTGATGACCCCATTGTTCTCACTGTTTGGTTGTTAATGACCCATTGTTCTCACTGTTTGGTTTATTGATGACCCCATTGTTTTCACTGTCTGGTTGGTGATGACCCCACTGTTCTCATTGTCTGGTTGTTAATGACCCCATTGTTCTCACTGTTTGGTTTATTGATGACCCTATTGTTTTCCTTGTCTGGTTGATGATGGTCATATTGTTGTACAACGATACCGGTCAGACTGCAACTGCGGAAACTTAAGGAAATACAATCGCTTTTCATGTGATATCACACTTTCAAACCGGAAGGTAACCACCCCATTCCGGACTAGAGAGTGTTCCGAGAATAGAAAAGGAAGAACCATTGTATATGGAAACCCGGAAGGGATATTGTTGCATTGTCGCGTTTTGAGCATTACAAAAAGAAGCCAAGATTGTCCAAATTAATCAAAGCGCTACTAATTTTGATACCTTATGCTTGTTTTTATAAGGGCACAGTGTCCCTTCTCGGGTTCCATAACTATATCTGGTTGATTATACTTTGATTAACTATATGCTGGGATGACGGTAACTGTGGACTGAGAATCTCTCGTGTTCATGTGCATACTGCTCAACGTTTGATAGGGATAGTCGGGACGGATTCCTAGGCGATGTTTTCTCACGAGTATATAAAACTGCCTTCGTACTAGGCGACTAGGCTTGTCGTAAGAGGCGACTAACGGGATCGGGTGGTCAGGCTCGCTGACATGATTGATGCATGTCATCGATCCCAATTGCGTGGATCGATGCTCATGATATCAATCACTGGATTGTCTGGTCCAGACTCGATTATTTACCGACTGCCGTCATATAGCTGGGATATTGCTGAGTGCGGCGTTAACCAACCAACCAACCAACCAATGGTACTTGCTCATTTACACCAACATAATGGGTTTTTTTAAAACAAGCCAAAGTATTCATTTTCATAGGTGTTGTACACTAATCTATTCTGTTGTATCCCAATCAAGATTTGAGTGGTATATGTATATGTATTTAGCTCTTGGCGTATCTACGATACATAACAAATGTCCTCATCTAAAAAATGTATTCTGAGGGCGAAATATGAGGTCAGGGTTCAGGGTCAAGGGTTATTACGATTAACCCTAGAAAAAAGACAGCTTCGCGAGTGTGGACTTTCGTCGCAAACACTTCAACATCCAGATTTGTTATCCGTCTAAGGAAACTGTTTCTATGTAAGTTGCCGCTACCATAGCAACGATATGTTATCAGACTGTAAATAAGGCAGGGCGGGACAACTTAGGAATAGCCAGGAGTCCGAACTTGACCACACAGAAGGAAGCGAGCTACAAAAACATGTTTTATATCACTGGAAAGCTCTCGAGGAGACGAATCCAAATAATGTGTGTCCCAGTGTGTTCACATGTTCATAAGCTCAAAAATTGGCTCAGAAAATGCATTACTGCAGAAATTTCTGGCCGAATTTTTTTTTTCTGCAGAAATTTCTGGCAGTATTTTTTTTTTCTACAGAAATTTCTGGCAGAATTATTTTTTTTCTACAGAAATTTCTGGCAGAATTATTTAGCAGAATTATTTTAATTCAGGAGAAATAAGATTCAATCATTGGATAGTTTAACCTGGAGTTGCTTCACATGATTTCAAGCAAAAAAATAAAACTAATTTCGTGAGATATTTCAAAAAATTATTTATTCACATGCTTTATTACAAGACAATTCCTTGGGAGACTTTGCACTTTTCATTCTCATTTCTTGGGTGAGGTGACTTTTTCAGAGATGGGTCCTGTCACAAAAGAAAATAGATGTATAGATGAGTGGATCCATAGTGTCTAATATAATGGATAATGGCAGCCTATACGCAGCTAGAGTTTAACTTTACAATAGAGCCTGCGGAATAAAATGTATTATGAATGTAAATAGTGTGCTTTACTTACGTTTTCTTCTCAACATACTTGAAATGAATTCTTTTTTTCGTCTGGTCATTGAAAGCTATGTGCACATATTCTGAAAAGATAGGAAAAAACCATTAAAATGCTTTTCATTTCAGTAATTAACACATTCCACAAGCTTTAGACACATGAACAAAGTAAGATAAGTGAGGTGAGTTGAAATTGGGTTGAATGTCGCGTCCAAGATAATTGCACTTATATAGCGATGTGCGTGCGTGCGTGTGTGTGTGTGTGTGTGTGTGCGCGTGCTTGTACTAGTCGTCTGCATCTTCCGTTTTGTACAGGTCACTCCATAAGTTGTCAGTGACTGCATACTTGTGTAGGGGGCACTCAATGTTCACACTGTCATGTAGCTGAAAATTATATAAGGATGAGTATACTGCGAAAATTACATTGGATTAATTCGTTAAAAGAGACTTATGTATCATGTTTGGGAGAGGCATTCAGATAAGCAAAATGTGCTTGTTTGCCAATCCCTCCACTTTATGGAAATAAATATGTTTATATCAAGAGACTTCTAAACCATAACCGAACTCAAAACTAACACCATGTGTCGTAAATGGGTGCTCTAAGGTAAAAAGGATGGTAAACACGTGTTTCATTGGCAAGGGGTACTCAACCCTTATGATCGGAAAGGGGGTCCAAGGACAAAGGAGAGACTAAACCTACTACCCAGAGGGGCCAGCCTGGTACAAGACTTAGTGTAAAGCTAGCCTAGTCTTTGTCTCCACTAAAAAAAAATAGATAAATTTTCGGACAGCATAATCTGGTGTCAGATCTTAAAAAAGTTCCGAACGACTGTGAAACCATGGTAAGAAGTATTATTATTATTGAAGCAACCTTCCCAAATGTGTGTGCTGCATAAGCTGGAGTGGTTCCCCTTGATTTTCCAAAATATGAATCGACAGACGAAACGAAAATTAGTTCGCTTGACATATCCAGTTGGGGGTTATTCTTTTTTAGTTTGGTGGAAAAATGATATGAAACACTGGGGTCTGACTGACTGATATAGAAGATTTAACGTGCGCTTTCCGACTGTAGCGTATTTCGCACACGGGTCTGGCCGGACCATTTAGTGTATTCCGAAAAGTGATGTGTGCAACCCAAGAGGGGGCTTTTAGGGGTTGCTTATATTGAAGTTTTGGAATTTTTAAATTTGGAATAAATGCCGAGGTGGGTGGAGGAGGGAACTAAGGGAGCCGGGTGAGGTGGGTGTTTGTATGTTTATTGGATTTTGGATTGGTAGATTAATTAGTTTTTAGATGCGCTTAATTAGGTCTGTTTTGATTAGGAATACGCCTAGGGCTTTGAAGTTTTCTAGTTTATTTTGAGGGTTTAGTATTTCATCTAGAGTAGGAACCTTATTTAGATTGAGGGTGGTTTGTAGTGTGGTTCTGTGTGTTTGGTAGTGGGTGCAGTGGATGAGTGCGTGTTCTGTGGTTTCGGGTTATTTGCAGTGGGGGCAGTTGCCTGTGGTGTGTCTTTTAAGTTTTTTTAGGTGTTTATTTAGGTTCGTGTGTCCTGTTTGGAGTTTTGTAATAAATCTGTCAATTTTTTTAGAGGGGTGTAGGATTTTAGGTTTGGCTAGTGGTTTTCTGAGCACTTTTTTGATTTGGCTATTTGAGTTTTGATATTGATTATGCCATTTTTTGGTTATTTTTTGTTTGTTTACACTTTTAATTTCTGCTTTTGAGATGGGTAGGTTTAGGCTTATTACTGGTATTTTGAGAGATATTTAAGCTGCTTTATCGGCGCTTTCGTTGCCGTAAATTCCTACGTGGGCGGGGATCCACAAGAAGGTTATTTGTTTGCCTGCTTTTGTTAGGTCGTCGGAGCTTTTAGGTATTTGGTTTATTAATTTAGGTCGTTTTTGGTAATTTTGTTTTGGAGGGCTTTTAGTCCACTAAGGGAGTCGGTGAGAATTAGGATTTTATTGTTGTTTTGAGATTGGGGCCGCCCAAGGACTAAATATATCATACAATTATTGAAATACCCGTATACATTCTGTTTGTCGAGTGACCTTGTGAACAACCAACACCCTCCTTAACGCCCCCCCCCCCCCCCCCCCCCCCCAAAAAAAAAGTAGCACGCTCACGGTTTTCAATATATTCGATAACATACTACTTAGATGCGAACTGTTTAATTGACAGCTGTTAATTGGTAACGGTCAAGCCTCAGTGACTTTGCATTGGGAGTGTGTGTGTGAGGGGGCGTCTGAAATAAAGGATGATTCAGTCGGAATAAAGATAAGATAATGATCTCATAAATTTTATTGAAGGCTTTGAAAGTTTAGGATCGTCGAGACCGTAACACAGTGTAATTAACAAAACGATCACGTGATCGTGGCGCTGATAGACAATACCCACCGACCACGTGCGGGAGACTATGTATCACCGTATGAAGTGACAATACCCGAGGATATTTAATTGCCAAGTTGGCAGGAAGTCTGGCGGCACGGCCCGTACAATATGCGTCGTTTGGGTATTCTAAATTATCTCAGCACCAGCTTTGATGGGGCAATAAGAGAAGATGATATATATGTTTATTTTAGGAAAACATTAATACAACAATTTGTTATATTAATAAACATTGGGTCTATAAAGTTATTTTTATCTAAATATTTCCAACGTTATAAATGATAGAAAACTCGCATGTAAATTATCAAAATACTGCATGGATTGGTATTTTGTAATTTTCCGTGTTTTCACTTTCACTGATCACCACAGGCAAATTCATGGTCACATAGCTACACTACAAGTGTCGCCATACAGATACAATAAGTTGCCTAATGTACATGTAGACAGTATACAAGTCGCAATAACACCACAGGGGATGGAGATATCTCCTTTTCAGATTAGTTTGTTTGCGTAATTTTTTATCAAAAGTGGTAGAAATAAATACACTAAAATTAGACTCTTACAAAACGCGTTTCGCATGGCAGCAAAGCCACACATTCACTGTTTGGAGTACAGGTTGTTATTTGGTTGTTGTTATATGAAATAACCGTGTTACCAAAATTCCACGTTCTAGGGTCGGCGTTTCCAGAAATAAGACAATAAATATTTTGACGTCTTACCTGTATCGTAACTGCAAGACGGTAACCAGACGCTGTAACTCTGCTGACTGCACGTGGTTCGGGATCTTTGCTGTGGCTGAAATAAAGAGTGCTATTTTTTACAGAAAGAGACCACGTTGCTTGTGCCATTGTGCAAAGACATTGTGCGAAGGTACGATTCTGAATGTACACGAATATATACAAGTCACATGACAAAGAAGGTATTGACATGAAAGATAATCAAATCTCAATGTTAGAGACCTTGAGAAATGTAGATTTAACTGAATCCAATCCGATTAAGTGTTACTATCATTCATTACAACTGGATAATACGATATTGCATTATAGAGAGGGTAATTATAGCTACCTGAAGGAGCAACCATATGTCCACTCTTTGAAGTTGCCGCCAAACCGGACGCGTAATTGTAACTCGCAAGAACATTGTGTACACAGCTTCTTTCTAAATTTGGAGAAGCGTAAGTGTGGTGAAAGAACAATAATAATAAGAAGAAGAATATAGTTTATTAATGTGTCATGTGTACATAATACACCTGGCCATTACTGGCCTAAAAGACACCTAAAATTATACAATCAATAAAATACATCAATAAAATATTATAACTAACAATATCTTCATATGTATACAGCAAACCCCACCAACCCACCACCCCTCCCCCCGCCCCACTCCACAGACACACGGACATATACTCTCATGCAAGATCAACCTAGTCACCAGTTCACACACCTTAGCACACACACACACATCCTCCCCCCATTATACATGTCCCAGATCAGCGAGTCACAGAAATCCAACTCGGTCACTCAATTACACGCATTATTGAATATGACCCCCACACATTCAATCATGCACAAGTTCAACCGTGTCAATCAACCATTCTGTATTCAATCTGCCCACCCTTCCAAGCACACACCCATATACGCCCCAAGTCACACCATGTCACACAGTCATGCATATACTTTAATCCAGTCATTCTGTTTATCCCCAATCCCCTTGGTCAGTCTGTCGTATTTCAAAATTTCTACTTAGTCACCTTCTCTCACAAATAATATACAACATATGAACACAGAATTATACCTAAGGATATTGTTCACTAAAAACAGATATTATTATATTATGGTAGTTTGGATAAGCACAAACTACTAATCTGCTTAATCACATTCTCGCACCGGTAATGTACAACATATGAACATAGAATTATACATAAGGATATTGTTCACTAAAAAAAGATATTATTATAGTATGGTAGTTTGGATAAGCACAAACTACTAATCTGCTTAATCACATTCTTTCACCGATAATGTACAACATATGAACATAGAATTATACCTAAGGATATTGTTCACTAAAAACAGATATTTTTTAAATTATGGTAGTTTGGATAAGCACAAACGCGTTTTGCTGTACACAGTGTGCAAACATTTAGATAACTGGTACTGAATGTTGTCATTTTTAAGAAGCCACAGAAACTTTTCAAAATTTTAAAATTCAGTGAAATTTGTTTCTTGTATTTAGCTGTGTTAAATATAGATAGTCTGATATCTTTATAGAAGTTGCATTCTACAAAAAAATGAAATTCATCCTCTATGGCTTGCTTGTCACAGAGAGTACATAGTCTTTCTGAAAGAGGAGTGATGGGCTTGGTATATCTTCCACATTCTATATTAATTGGCAGGTTACCACAACGCAATGATGCTAATACACTTCTATATTGCCTTTGTAGAGACATTTTAACATAATGGCATGTTTCAATGTCTTGTTGAAATAATCTAATAATAAGTTCTTAACTTGTTTCCATTTGAATTATTTTTATCATTAAATAGATCTGAATACCACTTCTCTCTGTCTTTCTTATCCAGCTCCTGCAATGCTTGATCAAGGAACACTGGCCGGCTTGTGTTATTACAGTAATCATATACAGTCTGGCCTCTATTGGTGATAGCAAGCTTTTTAACCATGACCATAACCCTGTAGTCCCATGATGATTTCCGCCTTACTGACCACCTGTGAATAATACCTATTATTGAATCTGGTTCGGCTGTGACAGCTCTATGAAAACATCTAAACACTTCAACTTGAATCTAAGTCTGTTGAATGTAAGTCAGGCATGAAGTTGCACGGAGGAACCAACGTGAGACTTTATAATCACATGGTTGTTCATATATGTTATTTAATGCGTGATAGGTATTACCGCCCAAAAGGTGGTTTTGTATTTATAATAAAAACTGATCGTTTACATTTAATATAGAATATAAAAATAGTTTTGTCTGCGTAGCAACATAACTGTTGCATAGGGTATGTTGTTTAATTATAATACTATATGAACATTCCTCGAGCCAGCTGACTTACACTATGGATAGTGTACAAGACAACAGTTATAGAACATCACGTGATAAGGTTGATGGAAACGGCAAAATATTTATTTACAATATATGTGTTTCCAGGGGTAGAGCCTGTTACAAAGTCTGTGTCTAAAAAAAAGTAAACTCGCTCCTTGTCGGACAAAACTGAATGTAATTAAGTTAACTACCTATGTACATTATCAGTGGAGTACTTGAATTAATATCAAATTGTAACCCGAGATGCTGGTGCCACACCTTATTACGTGACCACCCAGTGAGGCGTGAACACTCAAGGGAGCGTAATATACACCCTTGTGTTTGATTTGATATACCAATCAGCCGTGGACGCCCGACCATAAAAATGGTATATATAGATTTAACCCTAATCAGGTATCGTTAAATATCGTTAAATCGTCGAGAACGTTCTGTCAGACGATCAAACGATAACTATTCAACAAGTCGGTAAATCACTTCGAAAGCCCAAGTTCTGGTCGCAGTGAGAAGCTCTGGATGCCTTGAGGAGGGTTCACCAGCTCTGCTTCAACAACGTTGACATTGGTAAGAAGCATTTTATTCTATTTTTGTACACCAAACACTGTATATATCTTGAAGAACCTTTGCCTTCTGTTTGGATCATGGTTTCTTTATGAACAAAGTCATATTCACTGAACATGTTGCTACCCTATTACAGATCTTACCAACGCCATCAACAGTCAAGGCAGACATCTTTCTTCAAGAAATCTGCCCAAAAGGAAAAACACTGAAATTGGTAAGTAATGTTTATGTGCAATGTCGTCAACTATAGTTCATTTATTGCATCGGCACTCCTTCAAGATTGGGGACATCCGGACACCCACCACCAAGCTATCAGACTTCAAGCCCTTCATGCCTGCCCCAAGGGAAGCGACAACCCTCCCAACTAAAGTTCAAGAGGCAATAGAGAATAACAATGAAAAACTGCAAAAACAATCAAAGGTAATTTCAATAAATATTGCATTTCTTTTGAAATATGTATTGTGATGTGTAATATTAGGGTTAGTCAGCGTTACTTAGAATATGTGTAATGTGGGCAGAGAAACAACCCAACTTCATGAGGTTACTATTTTTGCTTTTACTGTATAGATGCACTGTGATTTTAATTATGTTCTCATATTCTTTACATTTATTTTCATTACTTTCAGATCACTCTGACAAAGCACCGAAGACAAGCGTCAGTATCAGAACAATAAAGAAGGAGCAGCAAGTTTTGCTGAAATGAACATATTTTTTGTCTAAGCTATGTGGCTGAGATATTGCCGAGGATTGCATTGCAGGAGTTTTGTACTTTGTATGTTTTTGTTTCTTAGTAAAGCTGTGTATTTAGAATTGTATATATATAATATACATATATAAGATGAAATGTGCACAATGAAATTTATGAAACAATATATGCAGTTATATTGTAAAATCTTGGTTGTGTTCTATTTTTTTCCATGTCTGAAGTTAACCTACTTTCAGAGTACCGTATATCACATGTAGGTTGTTTCTTTGAATTCCAACTGGGGATTATATATTTGGTTGGCCCCATGGAATAATTATGAAATTTTATTTTTTGAGAATCACATTCACCTTTAATGTTGTATACTTCAAAGTCGTAACAAGGCCATTGAAGATGGTCACTGAAATTCTCATAATAATTAAGATAATTATAGGGTAAGCTCAAGGTTCAATGATTTGCATCTGTCTAGTATACAAAGGTATGAGGCCAACATGTTGTTCAATTGTTTAATTCGAGTGACGTCAACTTTTCTTGATAAATTTGGTAAATATAATACCAAGATAAATATCTTCAATTGCTTAATTCAATTTAAACTCTCCAAAGATTGATGGTTGATATTACTGCAGAAAAAAATTCTGCCAGAAATTTCTGTAGAAAAAAAAATTCTGCCAGAAATTTCTGTAGAAAAAAAAAATACTGCCAGAAATTTCTGCAGAAAAAAAAAATTCGGCCAGAAATTTCTGCAGTAATGCATTTTCTGAGCCAATTTTTGAGCTTGTGAACATGTGAACACACTGAGACACACATTATTTGGATTCGACTCCTCGAGAGCTTTCCAATGATATAAAACATGTTTTTGTAGCTCGCTTCCTTCTGTGTGGTCAAGTTCGGACTCCTGGCCATTCCTAAGTTGTCCCGCCCTGCCTTAAATGATAGATTGTCATCACGTGACACTAGTCTTCTGGGAAGCACTCGACAACGAGGACGTTTTATTCATCAATGTCTAAATACGGCTGACGTTGTTTCCGGCGCCACGGAACGAGCAGTGTAAATGGGGTTTTTATTCGTGTAATATCTCCAGATTAGCTTTCCACGATTTTACGGATTAAAATAAATAATTGCAGAAAAGAGGGTTTGGGTGAATTATTATTATTACTATTATTAGTATCATCATCATCATCATCATCACCGTCATTATCATCATCATCATCATCATCATCATCATCACCGTCGTCGTCGTCATCATCATCATCATCATCACCGTCATTATCATCATCATCATCATCGTCATTATCATCATCATCGTCATCATCATCATTATCATTATTATCATTATTATTACACAATAGACGTTGCTGTGTGATATTTCATATGGTGATATCCCCAGCTGGACTTATGAGTTACGTAGCTATTACTGACGCCAACACTCCACTCGAAGTAAATTATGGAGGTTGCCGGCAACTTCCGATTGAAGGAAGCGCGTGGTGGAGGCGTCTGCTACAATTAGCCGTGAGTTGTGTGTTGTGGAGAACACGGAGACTGAGGCCACCGCCAGACAGGAGCACGATAACTTGGCACGACAACAGTTATTATTCGATCATGCAATGTTTGATCAAGTCAGTGCTCACCATGAGAGATCACATTTCTGCAACTGTATCTCCTAATTGATCCCTGCGTGCATACAGCGCTTGCAACTCGCAGAACACACAGTCGTACAGTGAAGAAATAAGGACCAGTCCTGTTTGACCGCCTCTTTGGCCTATTGGACACACGCACGTACGCACGCACGCACGCACGCACGCACACGCAGCAACCCATGAGCTAGGCGATTATACTGGTCGTCAGAGGCGACTAACGGGTTCGGGTGGCCAGGCAGGGCTTTAAACAACAAACAAGCAAAGAAACAAACTGAAACAAAAATATGCGTAAATACCCAATACACATCAACACTACCGTAGCAAGTCTAGATTTTGAAAAAAGATGAAACTTCAAATAGCTTGTTAGTTTCATTTCAGAGACTGAATGTTCGTCTATCAATTTGTACTCAATCAGAAGTAATGCTGCACTCAATTACTGGCAGTTGAACGCACTAATCGACCGGGTCATGGTGACCCTTCTTTCAATTAAATCACCCCCTTGTGGCGAGTCCCCTAACGCCAGTACTGGCAGTTGAATGTACTAGCCGGCCGGTTCACACTATCCCTTCTCACAAACCACCCTCCTGTTTTTACAGAGTTCACTCCCCAGTATTGGCTGTTGAATGTACTAGCCGGCCGGTTCACAGTGTCCCTTCTCACAAACCACCCTCCTGTTTTTACAGAGTTCACTCCCCAGTAATGGCTGTTGAATGTACTAGCCGGCCGGTTCACAGTGTCCCTTCTCACAAACCACCCTCCTGTTTTTACAGAGTTCACTCCCCAGTATTGGCTGTTGAATGTACTAGCCGGCCGGTTCAAAGTGTCCCTTCTCACAAACCACCCTCCTGTTTTTACAGAGTTCACTCCCCAATTTTGGCTGTTGAATGTACTAGCCGGTCGGTTCACACTATCCCTTCTCACAAACAACCCTCCTGTTTTTACAGACTTCACTCCTCAGTATTGGCAGTTGAATGTACTAGCCGGCCGGTTCACGCTGTCCCTTCTCACAAACCACCCTCCTGTTTTTACAGAGTTCTCTCCCCAGTATTGGCAGTTGAATGTACTAGCCGGCCGGTTCACACTATCCCTTCTCACAAACCACCCTCCTGTTTTGAGAGAGTTCACTCCCCAGTACTGGCAGTTGAATGTACTAGCCGGCCGGTTCACAGTGTCCCTTCTCACAAACCACCCTCCTGTTTTTACAGAGTTCACTCCCCAGTATTGGCTGTTGAATGTACTAGCCGGCAGGTTCACACTATCCCTTCTAACAAACCACCCTCCTGTTTTTACAGAATTCACTCCCCAGTATTGGCAGTTGAATGTACTAGCCGGCCGGTTCACACTATCCCTTCTAACAAACCACCCTCCTGTTTTTACAGAGTTCACTCCCCAGTATTAGCAGTTGAATGTATGTGCCGGCCGGTTCACACTATCCCTCCTCACAAACCACCCTCCTGTTTTCACAGAGTTCACTCCCCAGTATTAGCAGTTGAATGTACTAGCTGGCCGGTTCACACTATCCCTTCTCACAAACCACCCTCCTGTTTTTACAGAGTTCACTCCCCAGTATTAGCAGTTGAATGTACTAGCCGGCCGGTTCACACTATCCCTTCACACAAACCACCCTCCTGTTTTTACAGAGCTCACTCCTCAGGATTGGCAGTTGAATGTACTAGCCGGCCGGTTCACACTATCCCTCCTCACAAACCACCCTCCTGTTTTTACAGAGTTCTCTCCCCAGTATTAGCAGTTGAATGTACTAGCCGGCCGGTTCGCGGAGTCTCCCTTCTAACAAACCACCCTCCTGTTTTTACAGAGTTCACTCCCCAGTATTGGCTGTTGAATGTACTAGCCGGCCGGTTCACACTATCCCTTCTAACAAACCACCCTCCTGTTTTTACAGAGTTCTCTCCCCAGTATTAGCAGTTGAATGTACTAGCCGGCCGGTTCACACTATCCCTTCTCACAAACCACCCTCCTGTTTTTACAGAGTTCACTCCCCAGTATTAACAGTTGAATGTACTAGCCGGCCGGTTCACACTATCCCTTCACACAAACCACCCTCCTGTTTTCACAGAGTTCACTTCCCAGGTTTGGCTGTTGAATGTACTAGCCGGCCGGTTCACAGTCTGCCTTCTCACAAACCATCCTCCTGTTTTTACAGAGTTCACTCCCCAGTTTTGGCTGTTGAATGTACTAGCCGGCCGGTTCACAGTCTGCCTTCTCACAAACCACCCTCCTGTTTTTACAGAGTTCACTCCCCAGTATTAGCAGTTGAATGTACTAGCCGGCCGGTTCACACTATCCCTTCTCACAAACCACCCTCCTGTTTTTACAGAGTTCACTCCTCAGTATTGGCAGTTGAATGTACTAGCCGGCCGGTTCGCGGAGTCTCCCTTCTCACAAACCACCCTCCTGTTTTTACAGAGTTCACTCCCCAGTATTGGCTGTTGAATGTACTAGCCGGCCGGTTCACACTTTCCCTTCTAACAAACCACCCTCCTGTTTTTACAGAGTTCACTCCCCAGTTTTGGCTGTTGAATGTACTAGCCGGCCGGTTCACACTTTCCCTTTTCACAAACCACCCTCCTGTTTTTACAGAGTTCACTCCCCAGTATTAGCAGTTGAATGTACTAGCCGGCCGGTTCACACTATCCCTTCTAACAAACCACCCTCCTGTTTTTACAGAGTTCACTCCCCAGTATTAGCACTTGAATGTACTAGCCGGGCGGTTCACACTATCCCTTCTCACAAACCACCCTCCTGTTTTTACAGAGTTCTCTCCCCAGTATTAGCAGTTGAATGTACTAGCCGGCCGGTTTACACTATCCCTTCTCACAAACCACCCTCCTGTTTTTACAGAGTTCACTCCCCAGTATTAGCAGTTGAATGTTCTAGCCGGCCGGTTCGCGGAGTCTCCCTTCTAACAAACCACCTTCCTGTTTTTACAGAGTTCACTCCCCAGTATTAACAGTTGAATGTACTAGCCGGCCGGTTCGCGGAGTCTCCCTTCTAACAAACCACCTTCCTGTTTTTACAGAGTTCACTCCCCAGTATTAGCAGTTGAATGTACTAGCCGGCCGGTTCACAGTCTCCCTTCTCACAAACCACCTTCCTGTTTTTACAGACTTCACTCCCCAGTATTGACAGTTGAATGTACTAGCCGGTCGGTTCGCGGAGTCTCCCTTCTAACAAACCACCTATCTGTTTTTACAGAGTTCACTCCCCAGTATAAGCAGTTGAATGTACTAGCCGGCCGGTTCAAAGTGTCCCTTCTCACAAACCACCTTCCTGTTTTTACAGACTTCACTCCCCAGTATTGACAGTTGAATGTACTAGCCGGCCGGTTCAAGGAGTGTCCCTTCTCACAAACTACCCTCCTGCTTTTACAGAGTTCTCTCCCAAGTATTAGCAGTTGAATGTACTAGCCGGCCGGTTCACACTATCCCTTCTCACAAACCACCCTCCTGTTTTTACAGAGTTCACTCCCCAGTTTTGGCTGTTGAATGTACTAGCCGACCGGTTCACACTATCCCTTCTAACAAACCACCCTCCTGTTTTTACAGAGTTCACTCCCCAGTAATAGCAGTTGAATGTACTAGCCGGCCGGTTCACACTATCCCTTCTCACAAACCACCCTCCTGTTTTTACAGAATTCACTCCCCAGTATTAGCAGTTGAATGTACTAGCCGGACGGTTCAAGGAGTCTCCTTTCTAACAAACCACCCTCCTGTTTTTACAGAGTTCACTCCTCGGAATTGGCAGTTGAATGTACTAGCCGGCCGGTTCACACTGTCCCTTCTCACAAACCACCCTCCTGTTTTTACAGAGTTCACTCCCCAGTTTTGGCTGTTGAATGTACTAGCCGACCGGTTCACACTCTCCCTTCTAACAAACCACCCTCCTGTTTTTACAGAGTTCTCTCCCCAGTATTGGCAGTTGAATGTACTAGCCGGCCGGTTCACACTATCCCTTCTCACAAACCACCCTCCTGTTTTTACAGAATTCACTCCCCAGTATTGGCAGTTGAATGTACTAGCCGGCCGGTTCACACTATCCCTTCTAACAAACCACCCTCCTGTTTTTACAGAGTTCACTCCCCAGTATTAGCAGTTGAATGTATCTGCCGGCCGGTTCACACTATCCCTCCTCACAAACCACCCTCCTGTTTTTACAGAGTTCACTCCCCAGTATTAGCAGTTGAATGTACTAGCTGGCCGGTTCACACTATCCCTTCTCACAAACCACCCTCCTGTTTTTACAGAGTTCACTCCCCAGTATTAGCAGTTGAATGTACTAGCCGGCCGGTTCACACTATCCCTTCACACAAACCACCCTCCTGTTTTTACAGAGCTCACTCCCCAGTATTGACAGTTGAATGTACTAGCCGGCCGGTTCACAGTGTCCCTTCTAACAAACCACCCTCCTGTTTTTACAGAGTTCTCTCCCAAGTATTAGCAGTTGAATGTACTAGCCGGCCGGTTCACACTATCCCTTCTCACAAACCACCCTCCTGTTTTTACAGAGTTCACTCCCCAGTATTAGCAGTTCAATGTACTAGCCGGCCGGTTCACACTATCCCTTCTCACAAACCAAAAACCTGTTTTTACAGAGTTCACTCCTCAGTATTGGCAGTTGAATGTACTAGCCGGCCGGTTCACACTATCCCTCCTCACAAACCACCCTCCTGTTTTTACAGAGCTCACTCCTCGGGATTGGCAGTTGAATGTACTAGCCGGCCGGTTCACAGTGTCCCTTCTAACAAACCACCCTCCTGTTTTTACAGACTTCACTCCCCAGTATTGACAGTTGAATGTACTAGCCGGCCGGTTCAAGGAGTGTCCCTTCTCACAAACTACCCTCCTGCTTTTACAGAGTTCTCTCCCAAGTATTAGCAGTTGAATGTACTAGCCGGCCGGTTCACACTATCCCTTCTCACAAACCACTCTCCTGTTTTTACAGAGTTCACTCCCCAGTATTAGCAGTTCAATGTACTAGCCGGCCGGTTCACACTATCCCTTCTCACAAACCAAAAACCTGTTTTTACAGAGTTCACTCCTCAGTATTGGCAGTTGAATGTACTAGCCGGCCGGTTCACACTATCCCTCCTCACAAACCACCCTCCTGTTTTTACAGAGCTCACTCCTCAGGATTGGCAGTTGAATGTACTAGCCGGCCGGTTCGCGGAGTCTCCCTTCTAACAAACCACCCTCCTGTTTTTACAGAGTTCACTCCCAGTATTAGCAGTTGAATGTACTAGCCGGCCGGTTCACACTATCCCTCCTCACAAACCACCCTCCTGTTTTTACAGAGTTCTCTCCCCAGTATTAGCAGTTGAATGTACTAGCCGGCCGGTTCGCGGAGTCTCCCTTCTAACAAACCACCCTCCTGTTTTTACAGAGTTCACTCCCCAGTATTGGCTGTTGAATGTACTAGCCGGCCGGTTCACACTATCCCTTCTAACAAACCACCCTCCTGTTTTTACAGAGTTCTCTCCCCAGTATTAGCAGTTGAATGTACTAGCCGGCCGGTTCGCGGAGTCTCCCTTCTAACAAACCACCCTCCTGTTTTTACAGAGTTCACTCCCCAGTATTGGCTGTTGAATGTACTAGCCGGCCGGTTCACACTATCCCTTCTCACAAACCACCCTCCTGTTTTTACAGAGTTCACTCCCCAGTACTGGCAGTTGAATGTACTAGCCGACCGGTTCACGGAGTCTCCCTTCTCTATCGTGGGATTCCCATGTGACCAGTTCGCCCATCAGGAGCCCGGCGCTAACAAGACTGAGTTGCTGGCGGGACTCAGATATGTCCGCCCTGGCAAAAATTACACCCCTCACTTCACACTACACATGAAGATTCACGTCAACGGCGAGGAAGAACTGCCCCTCTATAGGTACCTGAAGGTAAGCAGACATTGATATACTCAGCAGACAATCACAGGTACCGCAAGGTGAGTCATCTTCCCGAAGGGCGGTCGGGTAGCCTAGTGGTTAAAGCGTTCGCTCGTCACGCCGAAGACCCCGGTTCGATTCCCGACATGGGTTAAATGTGTGGAGCCCATTTCTGGTGTCCCCCGCCGTGATATTGCTGGAATATTGCTAAAAGCGGCGTAAAACCATACTCACTCACTCACTCATCTTCCCGAGGCAAGGGAGTTAACTGACTGAAAAAGTCCAGTTTCCACCCTTGTCGAACTAGGCTGGAATTTCTGGGCTCGATGGAATCACCACCGGTGGCTATTACGAGTTATGTCCCTTCTATGCCTCTCCTTTTGACCAATCGAATTCCACACCTAACTTGCATTTGCCTTAAACAAAAATGCGGCGCCCAGTCAAGACGATCTGATCGATGATCAAGATATAGATTGTAATAAAACGGGTCTCACCTCGCGAAGTGTATCAAATTACGTAAGCACTTAGATTAAAAACATGAACAGTTTGGGAAAATATCTGTCGACGCCCAGTTGGCGGTACACAAGCTTTGCAAACCCTGCAGTCGACGGAAATCTGCACGTTGAAATCTATGTTGATTACGAACAGGATGTCGATTTCGTTACGCGTTCGTCCAGCCAAGATATGACTCCATAATTGCAGCCTCGTTCGGAAAGGGTGGAAACTGGACTGTAATAGTTAGTAACCTCCCTTGCCTCGGGGAGATGAAGGTGAGTAGACAATTTACAGACAATTTACAGGTACCGTAAGGTGAGTAGACAATTTACTGGTAAGGTAAGGTGAGTAGACAATCTACAGGTACCGTAAGGTGAGATGACAATTTACAGACAATTTACAGGTACCGTAAGGTGAGTAGACAATCTACAGACAATTTTCACGTAACGTAAGGTGAGTAGACAATTTACAGGTACCGTAAGGTGACTAGACAATTTACAGACAATTCACAGGTAAGGTTAGGTGAGTGGACAATTTACAGGTACCGTAAGGTGAGTAGAACATTTACAGACAATTTACACGTAAGGTAATGTGAGTAGACAATTTACAGGTAAGGAAAGGTGAGTAGACAATTTACAGGTAAGGAAAGGTGAGTAGACAATTTACAGGTACCGTAAGGTGAGATGACAAGTTACAGGTACCTTTATGTGAGTAGACATTGATACACTCAAGTGCGGTTCTACATGTACAGCCAGGGCATTACAATACTTGACAATTCACGGCCGATGCCAATATGGGGAACACCCCAACAAGTACCCCAAAAGTGTGTCGAAAGTTAATGGTACCCTATACTGACTGTCTGGTTTAAAAGATATACCGTATTCGACGTAATAAGCGCCCAGGGCGCTCTCAAAATTAGAAATAGGGGGGCTCTTATTAGAATATTTTTGTGATGAAAAAAAACAGAGTCGAGAGATAAATTTCGTGGTTTATGCTGACAGCCTGAAATTTTTATGTACGACAGATATATTTTTCCAGAATTTAATTGCCCATAATTAAAGGTGCATATAACACACGAGTGCGTATTATTCGCGAAAAAATAAGTCTTGTTGGCGCGTATTAGAGCGGGGCGCATATTACGTCGAATACGGTATGTAATCCGACTCAACCGTTGCTTCACATTCATGAAGATCCTTTCTCCTGTTTCAGGATTCTTGTCCCGTTCCTCTAGACGCTTCTTACGACAGAACCGAGTCATTCTGGGACCCTATTAAGGTCAACGATATTTCATGGAACTTCGAGAAGTTTCTCATTGACCAAAATGGCCGCCCACTTTTCCGGTTTCGACCGGATGTTGAACCTACGGACCTGGAAAAGCTGGTTGAGCTGATGTTGGAGACATCCATGGATCGCGACCCGTGGAAGGCGAAAGCGGAGGATGAACTTCAAATTATACACAACAAGATGGAGGTCAGAGAGGAGGCGAAGAAAAGAGAGGAAGAGAAAAAGAAACAAAACTAACTTTCATCTATCGAAAATTGAGTATATTATTCAAAAATGATGTCTTTGTCCCGATCAACTATTTTTAAATTCTTTATTTATTGGCATTGTGTTTATAGTAAATCGTGCTCTTCAGGTGCCTATGATGAGTGATTCATACACAGTATTCACCCCGGAGTAACCGGAAGTCTGGTACCGGATGTGCTGAACTTCTGTCCTCATGGTGTATTTATACTAATGGAAACGTGTAAAATTTGAAGAAATGAGTTGTTTGATTGTAACTAGCAGATTATATAAGTTTATATATACCTACCTGACCTCATAGGAACCAGTTACTGTTTTTTTTTTTTAATTTTTTTAAATTTTTTATTTTTTTAAATAATATTTTTATTTCAATTTCGTAGACATAAATGTAACATTGGTAATGAGGTATATAAGAGTAGCAGTTCAGAATATGATCAGATATGGTTATATACATATATTGATTGACTGAGAAATTATAATAAGTAGGCCAGATCATATACCGATATGTATCGGTCTATGGTCTCTGAGTAGGCTGATAATTCCTTCCATTTTCTGTCGAATCTATTATTACTACAAATTTCATTGCGATTTCAACTTACTGTTAGTTAATCAGGTGTTTGATATCATAATTCCTACACGGACCTAGAGGTGATGTAGGTCTGTCGAGTGTGGGGTTGTTGGGGTGGGTGTAGGGTGTAGTGGGTGGGGGTGTACTAGCCATTGGTCCATTCGTAAGGTTTCCAGGGTGATCTGGTATACTAAACTTTAACATTGTAACGCCATTATGACTACGTCATTGAATTTATTTGCTTAACAAATTACACGATCACTGAACGCAAATTGCAAATCACAAACTCCATCTTCCTGTTCCAAATGCTGTATCCGCACTTGATAAATACAGCTGATTTTTAACGCCGGGTACAGGGCATCCCTGGTTATGTTTGATGAAGCCTGCATTATATTACATTCGAGATCTGATTTTCCAATCTGCAGTGTCATAAAATTTCATTGTATCAATTTAATTTCCTGCCGTGTTATTGGTTATTTGTGTTGACTAATAATCTCTGTCTGCACGTGCTTTGGGCCCCCGGGTCACTGACCTCTTCCTCTGATACACTAAATGACGGTCTCGCTGTAAACTGCGCATGCGCAGAAGGCATGGCCTGATAACCAAAAGGGGATGTGGTTTTGTACATTCAACCACAGTCTTGTTGTTGGTAGCGTTCACGGAGGCTGTTAGTGACCCAGTATCCGCCATTTCAATAATAAACGCTATATTTTTTCACGTGTGTCATGTGGGTTTTTTTTAATGAGAGAGAGAGAGAGAGAGAAAGAGAGAGAGAGGGAGAGAGAGAGAGAGAGAGAGAGAGAGATCGTTTGTTCTTATAATACTAGCACACTCAAATACCATGCCTTATTTAAGTCACGTGTTACTTGAGGTCTTCTGGCCTATGGGTATCGCTCGATGGGTTTCTTTAATACCCTTGTTCCTATTTACAAACGAGTGTTTTTGGTGCAGAAGGGAACACAATTGTGACTTTTTTAGATCAAAGTATAGTCATAAACCAAATGTACCAAGGAGGTAGTCAATGACCGACGTACTTGTCATGCGTCAGTTCTTACTGGGGCGACTGTCAGTACCAGTCAGTACCAGTCAGTACACCACGAGATGCCGCAGATGCGAAGAAACCAGGGAGAGATGCCGGATTCCGGCGGCGATGGAGTGGCCTAGTGGTTAAGACTAAGTTATATCACGGTGTGTCAGCTTGGTGGGGGGAGAGGTGTGTGGGGGGAGGGGAAGTCCGAAGTGATGCATGTCATGGGCGGATACAGCTTTTTTGAAAAGGGGGGGTGCACAATTAAGATCTATTTATTGTCTTTGGTGGTAATTTATACAGAAATAAAGATTTTTTTCGAAAGAATAAAAAGGGGGGAGGGGGGGGGGGGGGGGGGGGGGGCACCCCCGCACCCCCCTTTTGTATCCGCCCATGCTTGTCTCAGACTTTTACCACTTTGGTGAAGCCCACGAGGACGGGTATGACGCTCACAACCAGGGGCCACTTGCACAAACAAAGCCATCTTAGCGCTAAGATCGCTTTGTGCAAGTGGGCCCAGGGCGAACCGGGTTCCGAGCTCCTGGTTTACACCCAAGGAACGCAACTCGTCAGCAAGGCACTTTCAGTTTCTAGACGTCTTACCTCGATCTGGATGTTCTAAAAAATAATGTGTAGTGGGTCTCAACAGATTGTTTGGTTCCGCCTTTTAAAACAACAACAAGGCGTGACTTGTACCACGGAGTTGGGTCATCAAGACACTTGCACCGATGAGGGATTATAAACATGTTCATGGTCCAAATATAGTGAGTAAGTTGGGTTCATCATCATCATCATCATCATCATCATCATCATCATCATCGTCAAGACAATTGCACCGATGAGGGATTATTTATAAACATGTTCATGGTCCAAATATAGTAAGTTGGGTTTATCATCATCATCATCATCATCATCATCAAGAAGGGGCGGTCGGGTAGCCTAGTGGTTAAAGCGTTCGCTCGTCACGCCGAAGACCCGGGTTCGATTCCCCATATTGGTACAATGTGTGAAGCCCATTTCTGGTTTCCCCCGTCGTGATATTGCTGGAATATTACAAAACGCGGCGTAAAATCATACTCACTCCACTCCTCGCGTTGGAAATACGACCGATGTAGTTCATGTCTCCTGGACGTGAACGAGTCATCTAGAGGCAGATTTGCTGCCATTATTTAAGCTAAGGGAGATATATTTGACGGAATAATTTAATATTTGTTTGGTGGAATTGAGGATTGGGTGGTCACCGTGTGTAAAATGGCCGTGTATGATTGTATACCGATGGCGTGGATCGTTGTTCCGTGTATACTATAAACTTGTGAGTTCATCGCGCCTTTGCGTAGCTTCAATATTGCTGACTGCGGCGTTAAACAACATTCTTTCATTCACGGTTGACATTGTATCCATACACTTCATACGATATCTTTTACATTCCGTCACATCTCACAGGACGTTTGTATTCCAAACAGAAACGAAATATTGGAAAAAATCAAAATTTATTTACATAGCAATGGGTAATAATGAAGAATTAGACATACAAATAAAAATAAAAAATAAAAAAACCAAACAAACAGATTTTTTTAAAATGTACATGAGACAATTTCAGAATTGGACACGGTCATTATTTCCAGTTCTGTATGCAATATAAGGGCGAGACATAAACCCTGAATACTACAACCAATCCACTTCGGTTAATCGGAGTCTAACATTAGGTGACCGATATCAGTCCTTTGTCCACACAGGCAATTGGTCCATAAGTAATTTCATGGGTGATAGCATACTGCTACCATGATTTGATGCTGTGATTCAGTGTATAACATCCTCTTCTGATCTCGCACATCCCTAATTAGCGTAAACATTCCAATATTTACCGTACACGTCAATATAACGGTACCTTTAAAACCGATAATCAGTTTACATCATGGTCAGCCATTTAAAGACTCCCACGCACCTAACTGGTCGAACTCCCATGTTCACTTGGCAGCCCATGTCACTCTTCTACATCCTTTCGGGCCTAATTAGGGATCATACGGTATCTGCCCAAACCCGCAGGCCTCTCATATTGAACAGCAGCATAGGCATGATAGGGGTGACCACGTATTCCCATAATGGACGTCTTCACACCAGGCGACCAAGAGCCACAGACAACATATTATTTTTTTGTCCATCAATGTGAGCCGTGGAGGTTCACGTGATGAGTCAACACCGTCAGTTTGGAGGGATTTCCAAGATGGCGACATTACTGATTCCGGTGTAGTCATGTATGCGACGGAACCGGAATTGACGCCATATTGGAAAGAGTTCGAGGACGGTACTTCCGGTTCTCATGTTCTTCGTTCACCGGAAGCGGTTGTGCCACCATCTTAGAAATCCCGACAGACGAGGAGTGATTAATTACATATTTACATCCAAACTGTTTCTCTCTATCATGTAAGCTTTTGTTCGTTCTATTGTACACATGTTCCTGTCCAGGCAGGTTCCTTGGCTCGACGTCAACGAGAACATTTGAAGTACATTTTCACGGCCAGTGTCACGACCGGAACACGAGTTTCCTCAGGCGACACACACACTACGGTCTATGTAACAAGACCCATTCAAGTCCTGTTACTTTCGTAACTACTCGTGCAGCTACGGGGTAGGCCCCGTAAAGAGTCGAGATGGCACGGAAGGCCATGAAGTGGAACCATCATCAATAATCACGATCAATATCGGTGGGCCCCGATAGACGGCTCTTGAGACCACGTAGAGATAAAAGCTTACGCCAGGTCGACTCGGCCGACGACGGTGAAGTTGTGGTAGCCGCTGTCGCAGCTTGCAGAAGACGAAACTGAACCAAATCTGGTAGTGTTTAGATCAGGGCTGAGAGTGACGGGGCAATGAAGATATGAAGAGGATAATTTTGGTGCGGCAGACGGACCAAGGTAACCATCATCCTCGTCTGGTTCAATTCCTGATGTAGGTATTTTCATCAACAATGTGTTTTCCGGCACCCTCTCCAGCGTTCCTACTCTGTCGCGAGGCCCGGTCTGATTATCCACCACTCGACCACGAACGTCGATATGACCCCTGATTTGACCTTGACCTTCACGCATTTGTTTAGCTTTCAGCATTTCCATTTTTTCAATTGGAGTGTACAGATTATGCACGGTGTGAGGATGACCGTCACCGTCACAAGGTGTCGTTGTAGTCGTTGACGTCAACTCCGCTCGGACCGCCCACGAGCGGTTGCTATTTGACCTTGCAACCTGGTTTGTTTTCTTGGCACAAGGCGGGTCCTCGGATTGAGAATTGGTGGAGGCCTTTCGTGTGTACTTGACGCCCGAATCTCGGCGAATACTTTGTACGTTGACGCTGAGCGAGACTTCCTGCTGCTGACGTATTTGACGCTGTCGCCGATGACGTCGACACGCTACCCAGATGAAGACGGCAAAGAACAGAAACAGAGTTGCCATTGCTATTCCCAGCAGCAGTGGCATGAAAGAGGCCGTATCTGAAGAGGAAGGTTGTGAGTGAGTGAATAATATTTAACGTCATTTTTAAAATTCTTCCGGCAACATCATAATGTACAAAGATAAGAATATAATGACGAAGCCAAGGAGATAGGGTTAATGTACAAAATTAACACTATATTAATGACGAAGCCAAAAGGATTAAAAGAGAGGATTCAATTAAGTACATTAGAGGTGTAGTGATGACAAAGTGCTTCCTCTTGTGATACGGGGGCACGGGTGCCCAGTCGTCTCAGGCGCCGCGATTCGCTGTGCAGAGTTGCGTCCCTTAGGCACGCCAAAAACCTATGATTGTGGGTTCGAATCCCGGTTCGCCCCGATTATGTTTCTAGGTTTGTCAGCACCATACACGTGCTCGTGGGTTTCACCAAAGTGGTAAACGTCTGAGACCTGCATCACTTCGGGCTTTCGTCCCACATCAAGCTGACACGCCGTGATATAACTGGAATACTGCTAAAAGCACTCCCTCGTTCACTCTATTTCAATAAGAAGCAAACGTATGGAGGTATGTGGAAAAGTGCCGACATCGAGAAATACAATTACCCACCTGGTGACCCTGAAGAAGGTGGCGGAGAAGCGGGGCGCCGGAACTGGCGGTCAAGGTCATCTGAAGATACAGAGAAAATCATTGACTAATAATATACATATAATATGTTCAAGGTTTAAACCATTAAACAAAAATAGGCAACACGACGTCACGATTCCTTTCTAAATCATTAGCTTGAAAAACGAAGCTGCTAACCGGAAGTGATGTAACTAACCACGTGACCTTGGACACTGGTGGCGGTAGAAGCCAATTGACTGCAAACATTTCAACACTCAATTTGTTTGTCTGCTAACTCATGTTCTTTTTTATATATTAAGTTAATACTTAATGATTCATAAAGGCAGTAGGCGTTTATGAAATTAAAAGAATAAAGAATGAGTTGTGCCACCTTGCTCAGCTGTGGAATGACATTGATGTTGGAAGTTTTGTTTGTTTATTTGTTGTTGTTGCACTTAGCAATATTCCAGCTATATGACGGCGGTCTGTAAATAATCAAGTCTGGACGAGACAATCCAATGATTAACATCCTGAGCAATGATCCACGTAATTGGGATACGATGACATGCATCAACCAAGTCAGCATCACCGTCTTAACGTGTACTCATACGCTGCTAAGTGAACAGAGGCATAATTTAAACAATGTCACTTTCCCAAGGAGACACCACATGCAACGTGTGCTTCGAATTCTGTGTGGGCAGGACCGAAGAACGAGATATGATATATTTGAACAAATCTAGCTTACGTTTATCCTTGCCGTAAAGGACGTTTATGCGGAAGCCCCGCCCTCTAGTGGCAGAGTTACCGGAAGTGAAGGTTATCTTCAGACTGGGACCCGGGCTGTAGATACTGGAATGTGGTTTCCTCACTACAAGCCTGAAAATATAAAGATAAATATAAAGAAAATATAACCAGACAATGCTAGAAACTGGCAGATGGATGTCTTTATAATCTCTAGGGTGGTGGGGTAGCCTAGTGGTTTAAGCGTTCGCTCGTCACGCTGAAGACCCGGGTTCGATTCCCGATATGGGTACAATGTGTGAAGCCCATTTCTGGTGTCCCCCGCCGTGATATTGCTGGAATATTGCTAAAAGCGGCGTAAAACGTCACTCAACCACTATATTCTTTACCAGTGGTGATCGGAGGGGCAGCATATGGTTAACGCGTTCGCTCGTCGATGTGTAAATTCAATGATATATGTGATATCATTGGATTTATAAAAAAAGGGCAAGATCAGGTTTTTTGGCTTGGTTTGGTCTTAGGCTGTAAACAGGCCTAATCCAAAGAATTTGTATTTATCATTTTTCTCTACGCCCTCTACATATTCTGGGTAATTTCATGGATGGAGCTCTGTGTCAGAACCACAATGGCGCAGATTCTAAAGCGTATTATTCCTAACCCTAACCTGATAAACACCATAAAACCTTATGTGATAAGAATTCGACACAACCAGTCTTCCTCAATGATCCAGGGAATTATATTTGTAGTACTTCATAATAAGTATTTTTGTTTGTTAGGTCTGTTGTTTAACGCCCCACTCAGTAATATTCTAGCTGTATGACGGCGGTCTGTAAATAATCGAGTCTGGATCAGACAATCCAGTGATCGTTATCATGAGCATCGATCCACGAAATTAGGATACCCATTAGTACCCATTCACCACAAGAGCGTCGTTTAGAGCCCGCGAGTCAAAGACCCACATCCTATCAAGTCACACTCATGAGCAAGAGTAAGTTATAAAGAAGATGGAGGTGGTGACGTCACTTGATGAAACGACGTCCGGGGTATGTATCATAATGGAAAAGCGACAAAATGCGTTGGATCACAGTCCTCTGTAACCTTTACACAAAGATTAGATTACGTCATGATCTTGACCGCTTTTTGTGAATAGCAACTGTCATTCATAAGGATACTGTGTCGTAGATGTGAGACGTGATCCCGGATGTGTGTTAAGTCCGCAGTCAAAGCCTCGCTCCCAGCCAATCGTGGCTGCCAATGTTGGAAACGGGAAAGCAGGATCTATTTCAAGATATTTATGACGGACCTAACATTCTGCGAATTTTGATCTTCAATGTTTGTCAATGACATTCTCATTAGATAAGAAATGTCATGTCATGTTAATGAACGTATTTCAAAATACCGTTATATAAATGTATAAGCAGTAAACTCGGGTTATAACGAACACGCTTATAACGAACTGACGGATATAAGGAACTTACTTTTTTGGTCCCGACTATTTTGCTGTAGTTATGCTGTATATATGCTTATAACGAACTACGGTTATAACGAACTAAAATTAGTAGTCCCGTTGAGTTCGGTTATAACGAACTAAAATTGGTAGTCCCGTTGAGTTCGGTTATAACGAACTAAAATTAGTAGTCCCGTTGAGTTCGTTATAACCGTACTTTACTGTATACAATAAAACCGTCAACGCCAGAGAATAACTACTTTCAATTATCCGCCGTCACCACTGGCCGTACAAGTATAAATTAGGTGAAAATTATATGAATAGATCTCTGGAATTCAGTGATGACACCAGGTGTTCGTGATAAAGGAAAGCATGCCCTGCCCTACTGACAGCGTCTGAAATGTGAGACCAAACCAGGGACTGGCTGTTGTTTGACAACAGATTATTCTAATGACAAGGTGAGAGACTCAACTTTTTCCTAAATGAGCCTAATGATTTTTTTGAGAGTTTGTGACTCAAGGGGATTTAATTCGCGCCACACCCCCTTCCCCCGACCCCCACCCTCTCACAAAGATGAAGTGTTAAAAAAAAGAACATGAATTGCCATTATAACTGTAACTATTATGCATAAATAAAAGGAAATGTATCAGTTTACTTTTTTCATACATTATATTATTTTTGGAAGTTTGATTTAGCACGGAATTTGACTACTTTAGGTAAAACCCGGGAAAAGTGCTGAGTTATGACATAAGTGTCCCTGCTCATGATGTATTTTGCGAGAAATACATATTTGAATAGCCCAGGCATAATGCTATTGTTACGCGTATTCAAAACGGACCTTTCGGGGGTAAATAAACGTACCCTATCTCTGACCATCTAATCTGCCTATAAGGTGTAAGCATCACGCTCAGGGGACGTTTACGTACCCGTTCCCAACATCGATCATTAGATAGTCATTTTTATTGAGGTCGACATCGGTGAAGTTGACTCCCCACAACCCGGAGTCGGCCTGCCACACCCAGGTACATCGGACCCCTTGGGGGTAAGGCTTTGGGTAGTCATGGGAGCTGATGGTCTGACTGGTGGTGTAGTTGACTGTATCTGGACAAGCTGGGGAGAGAAACGGGAGAATGAGCAACCACTGACAAATACAACCCGGGGGTGAATGATTTTGGTCGACAGTTTTTGTTTGAACACTAATACAGCCATATCACGGCGCGTCAGCTTGGTGTATTGCTAAAGCCGGAAGAGTGTCTTATCCCCTTACTAATATGGGGCTGGCGAAATTAGAAACATATTCAGTGAGAACCGGAAATCGAACCCACGATCATAGGTTCCTGGCACGTCTAAGGGGCACAACTCTGCACAACGGAGCATGGCGCTTTAGACAACGTGCTCCCTGAACACAAATGGATTCACCGAAGCATAATTTTAGGTACCGATTCTAATATTCCCGAAGAGCGTCTTCGAGACAACTGTTTGACACCAAGGGAGGGAGCCAAATGACTTCGATGCTCCGACACATTAACACAACGAGTAAAAGACTGTATTTGTGTCCGCCGGACAAACGATGTTTGTGAGATAGGATGTTTGTGAAATACGATGTTTTTAAATACAATGTTTGTGAAACACGATGTTTGTGAAATACGATGTTTGTGAAATACTAGTGAGTGGGTATAGTTCGGCTCCACGTTAAGCATTATTCAAACCATGTCCTGGTGCTAGCAAATGATATATTAGTAGTCGCATATCATGCTATTCTGTCATAACAAATGTTTTCGGGGCTTGGTGTAACCTGGTAGTTGAAGAGTGCACGACAATGCCCTGGTTAAAATCATCCGCTTGCAGCAATATCAAAGCCATTTCACCACGCGTCAGAACTACGCTCCACGCAGTGTACTCTGTGAGTGAGTGAGTCAGTGAGTTGGGTTTTACGCCGCTTTTAACAGTATTCCAGTTATATCGCGGCGTGTCAGCTTAATGTGGGAGGAAAGGCCGAAGTGATGCAGGTCACAGACGTTTACCACTTCGGTGAAACCCACGAGCACGGGTATGGTGCTGACAAACCTAGAAACATAATCGGGGCGAACCGGGATTCCAACCCACAATCATAGGTTTCTGGCGTGCCCAAGGGACGCAACTCTGCAAAGCGAATCTAATTCTAATCTGTTTATTCAGTACATGAGTGGGCCAGCGGCCCATAGTACAATTCGGTTCACCAGACATGTATAAAAATACAACTGTGTACACCTAAATACACAACAGCAAGGCATTCATAGATAAAGAATATTACTTCTGCAAAAATGAATTCCTTAACTTAAAAGCGTGGTAAATATAAGCGAATCGCGGCGCCATAGACGACTGGACCACCCGTGCCCCCGTTCTCTGTGAGGAATCGAACCAGGTTTTCTGCGTTATGAGGTGAGGTGAGGTGAGGTGAGGTGAGGTGAAATGGGGTTTAACGTCTCGTTCAAGATTAATGCACTTATGTGTGTGTGTGTGTGTGCGTGTGTGTGTGTGTGTGCGTGTGCGTGTGTGTGTGTGTGTTTGTGTGTGTGTGTGTGTGTGTGTGTGTGTGTGTGTGTGTGTGTGTGTGTGTGTGTGTGTGTGTGTGTGTGTGTGTGTGTGTGTGTGTGTGCGTGTGTGTGTGTGTGCGTGTGTGTGTGTGTGCTTGTACTACTTCGGACTACTGCCGATTTATAGTGCTAGCCCACAGAGATACCATGCTGCAGTTTGACATGAATACCCCACTCAGACACAGTATACTGACTCCGGGCCGACCAGTCCTTGTTTTAGCCCTGCGTTATTAGACAGCGTAGAAAACATTCAAACCTACCTGAAGCAATACTGTACGCGAGGCTGAGTGCGAATGCTGTTAGCCACATATATCCAGCCATGGCGAACAGTAGAGTGGCACCGATCAAGGATCTGAGTTGTTAGGCGTGGCTCGTGCAATCTCTCTTGAGTCAAAAGCCACACGCCAATCGTCAGTTCTCCCGAATTGTTAGTCCTGATTTTGAAATGTTTCAAGACAACACAAGTTTCATATATCCATCCACTGTAAAATTACAGTTAGAGCAGATTATGCGTATTCCAAAGGTTCTTGGCATTTAAGATAAACGTGTTTGTTTACATCCGGGACTGCAGTACAGAGATGTTGGATCTAGGCGACTGTTGTTCTTGTACAAAACCAGGATGTGATCTCGGGTACGGTGTCAGGCGCATATGGTCGACTCCCGCAGTACAAGCCTTTAACTAATAGTACTCGTCAGTGATGCTTCTTCCGTTTGTGACGCGCATAATATTCTTCCTTGTCCCGCTATGCTGTTATTGGCCATTGAATAAGGGGGTGTGCAGTTGCGTATATGTCACTGTTGTCCTGCTTGTGAAGACTTGTGGATGTTGTTTGTAAATCACCAATGTTACATTGGATCCAGCCTACAGTTCACGTGTATTTAAAAAACGAATCTTACCCAAGCCAATTCTACAATTCTCAGTTCAGCGACTACGCAATCTACGGCGACCGTGACTTTACCGGCCACTCGACGACCCGCCAAACCTTACCGCCCAATCTCTACATCACCCGACTGCACAACCAACCCAGCCTTACCCACACCCCTACATCACCCAACTCCATACCCACCCAACCTTACCGCCCAATCCCAACATCACCCAACCACACATCCCACCCAACCTTACCGCCCCATCCCAACACCACCCGACTCCACAACCCACCTATCCTTACCCTCACCCCTACATCACCCGACTCCACAACCCACCTAGCCTTACCCTCACCCCTACATCACCCGACTCCACAACCCACCTAGCCTTACCCTCACCCCTACATCACCCGACTCCACAACCCACCTAGCCTTACCCTCACCCCTACATCACCCGACTCCACAACCCACCTAGCCTTACCCTCACCCCTACATCACCCGACTCCACAACCCACCTAGCCTTACCGCCCCATCCCTACATCACCCGACTCCACAACCCACCCAACATTACCGCCCCATCCCAACATCACCCGACTTCACAACCCACCTAGCATTACCGCCCCATCGCAACGTCACCCGACTCCACAACCCACCCAACATTACCGCCCCATCGCAACATCACCCGACTTCACAACCCACCTAGCATTACCGCCCCATCGCAACATCACCCGACTTCACAACCCACCTAGCATTACCCTCACCCCTACATCACCCGACTCCACACCCCACCCAACCATACCGCCCCATCCCTACATCACCCGACTTCACAACCCACCTAGCATTACCGCCCCATCGCAACATCACCCGACTTCACAACCCACCTAGCATTACCCTCACCCCTACATCACCCGACTCCACACCCCACCCAACCTTACCGTCCCATCCCCACATCACCCGACTCCACAACCCACCCGATCTTACCCTTATCTCTTTATCACCCGACTCCCCAAGCCACCCAAACCATACCACCCCATTTTCATTGAACACTGTAGAATATCCTGTCAGTGTCATTAAGTAGACAGATGTGTGTGAATCATCTCTCTTGGGCAACACACGGTTTGTGGAGATATTCAATCATCTCCGAGGTCGAGCAGTCTCGCCGAATTAAGGAAGTGCAGGAAGGCGACATAAGACGACTCGCATCACCGGAAGGTTGAAGTCATCTTGTCTTGAATCACGCCTCCTTCAAGCTTCCCCCAGAATGGTCTCTTGAGCTAAAGAGGATGCGCATATCCTGTAGCTAGTTTCTTCATTCAACCGCGGTCGGTGTAAGTAATGAAGTTAACGTAGTTGTGTTGAACTGTGCAGCTCCGTGTCGCTCTGTATATCGCTATGTGGATGTGTGTAGCTGTGTGTAGCGCTATGTAGCTGTGTAGCGCAATGTTGTTGTGTGTAGCTGTGTGTAGCGCTATGTGGATGTGTGTAGCTGTGTGTAGCGCTATGTAGCTGTGTAGCGCAATGTTATTGTGTGTAGCTGTGTGTAGCGCTATGTGGATGTGTGTAGCTGTGTGTAGCGCTATGTAGCTGTGTAGCGCAATGTTGTTGTGTGTAGCTGTGTGTAGCGCTATGTGGATATGTGTAGCTGTGTGTAGCGCTATGTAGCGCAATGTTATTGTGTGTAGCTGTGTGTAGCGCTATGTGGATGTGTGTAGCTGTGTGTAGCGCTATGTAGCTGTGTAGCGCAATGTTGTTGTGTGTAGCTGTGTGTAGCGCAATGTGGATGTGTGTAGCTGTGTGTAGCGCTATGTAGCTGTGTAGCGCAATGTTGTTGTGTGTAGCTGTGTGTAGCGCAATGTGGATGTGTGTAGCTGTGTGTAGCGCTATGTAGCTGTGTAGCGCAATGCTGTTGTGTGTAGCTGTGTGTAGCGCTATGTGGATGTATGTAGCTGTGTGTAGCGCTATGTAGCGCAATGTTATTGTGTGTAGCTGTGTGTAGGGCTATGTGGATGTGTGTAGCTGGGTGTAGCGCTATGTAGCTGTGTAGCGCAATGTTGTTCTGGTAACTGTCTGTAGCGCTATGCGAATGTGTGTTGCGCTATGTAGCTGTGTATCGCAATGCGGTTGTTTGTAGCTATGTGTCGCGCTATGAGGTTATGTGTAGCTGTGTGTAACGCTATGTGGCTGTGTGTATTTGTATCTAGCTCTACGTGTTTATGTGTAGCTGTGTGTAGCGCTGTATGGTTGCGTGTGTAGTTGGGTGTAGCGCCATGTGGCTGTGTAGCGCTATGTGGTTGTGTGTAGTTGTATCCAGCGCTACGTAGTAATATGTAGCTGGGTGTAGCGCCATGTGGCTGTGTAGCGCCATGTGGCTGTGTAGCGCCATGTGGCTGTGTAGCGCTTGTGGCTGTGTAGCGCCATGTGGCTGTGTAGGTCTATGTGGTTGTGTAGCGCTACGTGAGTGAGTGAGTGAGTTTGGTTTTACGCCGCTTTTAGCAATATTCCAGCAATATCACGGCGGGGGACACCAGAAAGGGGCTTCACACATTGTACCCATGTCGGGATTCGAACCCGGGTCTTCGGCGTGACGTGCGAACGCTTTAACCGCTAGGCTACCCGACCGCCCCTGTAGCGCTATGTGGCTGTATGTAGTTGTGTAGCTGTGTATGGTTGTGAGAAGCTGTGTGTGGTCCAGCTAATAACTATGTACTGGGCTAACATGTGAGCTACATTGCAAGACATAAACTATGCAATAGCGACACGTGCACAATACCACGCTGTTTGTCGCAGTAATAACCTTTAACCTCTTGCAGCATGCCGAGTGTGCACGTGCACTGGTTGACCTGTTTGATGCTCCGCACAGCGATTGCACGGAAGCAGAGTTTGCAGTGTCAGTAGGGAGCGGTAGACTAAGCCACAATAACAGGACGAAACTGACAATCGTCGGAAGTGAACTCTCACGAGATCTCAAAGTCCCATTTTAGTGACGCGATCTTTGTAACAAGGTCAGGACATCTGACTGGCGCATGCGCTATGTTGACACGAGTTGTATTGGAGTGGACGATCATCGTTGGTTTAAGTAGACAGTCGTGCTTTACTGTTTGTAATTAACTGTCTTTGTTGGTTGTAGTAGACAGTTATTGTTGGTTGTAGTAGACAGTTATTGTTGGTTGTAGTAGACAGTTATTGTTGGTTGTAGTAGACAGTCATTGTTGGTTGTAGTAGACAGGCATTGTTGGTTGTAGTAGACAGTCATTGTTGGTTGTAGTAGACAGTTATTGTTGGTTGTAGTAGACAGTCATTGCTGGTTGTAGTTGACTGTCATTGTTGGTTGTAGTAGACAGTCATTGTTAGTTGAAGTAGACAGTTATTGTTGGTTGTAGTAGACAGTCATTGTTGGTTGTAGTAGACAGTCATTGTTGATTGTAGTAGACAGCTATTGTTGGTTGTAGTAGACAGTTATTGTTGGTTGTAGTAGACAGTCATTGCCGGTTGTAGTAAACAATCATTGTTGGTTGTAGTAGACAGTCATTGTTGGTTGTAGTAGACAGTCATTGTTGGTTGTAGTAGACAGTCATTGTTGATTGTAGTAGACAGTCATTGTTGATTGTAGTAGACAGTCATTGTTGGTTGTAGTAGACAGTTATTGTTGGTTGTAGTAAACAGTTATTGTTGGTTGTAGCAGACAGTCGTTTTTGGTTGTAGTAGACAGTCATTGTTGGTTGTAGTAGACAGTTATTGTTGGTTGTAGTAGACAGTCATTGTTGGTTGTAGTAGACAGTCATTGTTGATTGTAGTAGACAGTCATTGTCGGTTGTAGTAGACAGTCATTGTCGGTTGTAGTAGACAGTCATTGTTGGTTGTAGTAGACAGTTAATGTTGGTTGTAGTAGACAGTCATTGTTGGTTGTAGTAGACAGTCATTGTTGGTTGTAGTAGACAGGCATTGTTGATTGTAGTAGACAGTTATTGTTGGTTGTAGTAGACAGTCATTGTTGGTTGTAGTAGACAGTTATTGTTGGTTGTAGTAGACAGTTATTGTTGGTTGTAGTAGACAGTTATTGTTGGTTGTAGCAGACAGTCGTTTTTGGTTGTAGTAGACAGTCATTGTTGGTTGTAGTAAACAGTCATTGTTGATTGTAGTAGACAGTTATTGTTGGTTGTAGTAGACAGTCATTGTTGATTGTAGTAGACAGTTATTGTTGGTTGTAGTAGACAGTCATTGTTGGTTGTAGTAGACAGTCGTTGTTGGTTGTAGTAGACAGTTATTGTTGGTTGTAGTAGACAGTTATTGTTGGTTGTAGTAGACAGTTATTGTTGGTTGTAGCAGACAGTCGTTTTTGGTTGTAGTAGACAGTCATTGTTGGTTGTAGTAGACAGTTATTGTTGGTTGTAGTAGACAGTTATTGTTGGTTGTAGCAGACAGTCGTTTTTGGTTGTAGTAAACAGTCATTGTTGGTTGTAGTAGACAGTTATTGTTGGTTGTAGCAGACAGTCGTTTTTGGTTGTAGTAGACAGTCATTGTTGGTTGTAGTAGACAGTTATTGTTGGTTGTAGTAGACAGTTATTGTTGGTTGTAGTAGACAGTTATTGTTGGTTGTAGCAGGCAGTCGTTTTTGGTTGTAGTAGACAGTTATTGTTGGGCCCTCAGGGCCAACCTTATTTCTTAAAATTTTAATATGTTATGTTGTAATTTCAAGATAATAATCATGAAATTCTTAGATATGTGGACATTTAAAGATTTTAACTTTTAAGAAAAAAACAAGTGGCCCTAAAAGGCTTCCGAACATTACATATAATTGCTGCTTTTCGGGCAGGCAGGTTTGCTAAAGTCCAATCCTAGCCCGGATCTTCACGGGTCTGCGCACTGTGCAGAGGACCAGGTGCCACTACAATATATCTACGTGTCATGTGGCATTGCAGTCTCTCGGTAACTTTAGTCGATCTAAGGAGGTGTTCCGCCTCTACATACTGTTATATAAATACTTACTGCGTTACATCTTCCTAGTAACAGAAGTAGTCGTAGTAACAAATAGCTCGACACACCGTGATATCTCCACCTATTCGTGCTTCCTCGAGGGGTTAGCTTCCTTGAACTTAAGGTGTTTCATGGGGAACGATTCCTTGTTAGAATTTCAGCACAAAGACAAAAAGATGGCATGCATATGCAGCCTAGTTGATCAGAATCCAATTTAACTGATACTTTTGTTTTCGGCCTTCGGGACGGATGGGCAGTAAGTAAATCTTGGAGTCTGGCAACCAGTGGATGCAACAGATATGTTCAGCTTCAGAGGACCAGTGGGCCACCCTGATCCTCTTTCAACAAGTATATGATATAGCTAGCCTCCACTGCATGAAGAAAACGGGCGTGGTTTTAAAAGGAACTGGGATAGCGAATGATGAGCATTATCAAGTTGGTGTGTGTGTGTGTCTGTGCCTGTGTGTGTGTCAGTGCTGGTATGTATCTGTGCTTGTGTGTGTGTGTGTGTGTGTGTGTGTGTGTGTGTGTGTGTGTGTGTGTGTGTGTGTGTGTGTGTGTCTGTGCCCGTGTGTGTGTGTGTGTGTGTCAGTGCGTGTATGTGTCTGTGCCCGTGTGTGTGTGTGTGTCTGTGCCTGTGTGTGTCAGTACTTGTATGTATCTGTGCTTGTGTGTGTGTGTGTCTGTGCCTGTGTGTGTCAGTGCGTATATGTGTCTGTGCCCGTGTGTGTGTGTGTGTGTGTGTGTGACTGTGTCTGTGAGTGTATATATATATCTGTGCTTGTGTGTGTGTCTGTGTCTGTGCCTCTGTGTGTGTGTTTGTGTCTGTGCCTGTATGTGTCTGTACCTGTGTATCAGTGCCTATGTGTGTGTCTGTGTGTGTCTGTACTTGTATGTGTCTGTGCGTGTGTGTGTGTGTGTGTGTGTCTGTACCTGTGTGTGTCAGTGTGTGTATGTGTGTCTGTGCTTGGTTGTGTCTGTACCTGATTGTGTGTGTGTCTGTGTCAATGGGTGTGTCTGTGTGTCAGCGTGTGTTTGTGTGTGTGTTTGTGCCTCTATGTGTGTGTCTGTGCATGTGCCTTTATGTGTGTGTGTGCGTCTGTGTATGTGTGTCTGTTTGCGCTTGTGTACAACGACACAAGAAACTTGATGCATAAACATTAACACTTGATACTTAATAATGAAACTTGAGCCATATAATGTGAAACGTGAAATTTGAAACTTGAAACATGACGCGGACAATCAAGTAAACCTGTGTGTGCGTGCGTGCGTGCGTGCGTGCGTGCGTGCGTGTGTGTTTTGTCTGATCGTACATGATACATCTGCATGCGCATTGGAATCATCGCATGGATAATACATGATACATAAATGTGAGGTGTACCGTACCCAACCCAAACGGTGCATGTGACAAATGCAGCGGATAAAGGAACTCGACTTAGTCATATTTACAAACGATCACAGCCGATGATGTCTCGGTCATTTTGTAATTAAGCCACGGAGAAGTTTGTGTCTCCATATGATCATGTTAAATCCGCATTGCATCTACTGCCTATACGCAACCAAAGCACCTTACACCAGGATTGTCCTGTATTCAAGGTATGTTGGTATGTATGAGCCCGTCATTTTGTGATCACTGCCAGTCTTCTTCTGCATACATGTTTAATAAGACAGTATAAGACTAAAATTAAAAAACTGGCAATATATAAGCGACTTTGGTGCTTAGCTGGTATCTACCGTGATAATGGCCATTGTTGGAGTGAAAGCATGTCGCCTTGTTGCGACTCAGACCCTTCCCAAGACGTGTATGGAATTTTAACCTTCTATTGTCCGCGTACTCTGCCCTTTGAAGTTAGGTCATGAGATGTTCGTAAAAAATACAACTAATTTGTTTGTTTATTTGTGTCGCCGATACACCCCAGCAGATCAGAACCAGATTTTCCCCCTCTTTCGTCACGTAGCGATGTTTACCAACCCATGTCAATCTGAACTACTCGCATTTGTAGTCAAGTAGTCGGCCTCATAATCAGGAGTTTTAAAATTTGAGCAAACAATCATACATACACATGTAAACTTGAATATTTGATACGATAGATTAGATTTTTGATTGTATATCTGTCCGGAGATTTGAGGCACGTCTCGAGCGTGGGCCGAGCCGCGCCAAGGTTATCTCCCTTTGCTAATCGCTCTTGAATTCGGAAGGTCAGCTAGTGATTACTTACAACATGTTACAGTCTGCCGCTAAATTTTGACAGTGACTCAGCAAATTAGCACCAAAATACCAAAATAGAAAAGCTGACATATTTGGGGTTAGTGGCTGGATCTATGCTGTGACCTGTGTCGCATCGTGTACTCTAGACAGATCAGGCCAGATTCCATGGCGCAGTTAACGTATTAACGTATCTCGTGTCACACATATTAAGTTTGTCTTGTTTATACGTAAGTTGTTTCTTTAATTTATTTAAAGTATTTTTTCGGATTGAGTTTTGGTGACACAAATACTTAACACGTGTGTTTTAATTCTGTCATCTTCACTTGAAGTGTCCTTGAAAGTGTCATTTACGATGACAGTTTCTAAATGCTAGGAATGTATTTTATATACAGTGAAAGGTCGTCCTCTGGTCGGGTTCCCGGTAATCCAGCAACCCCTGCTTACCGGGCGATAACGTGTATTAATTTACACATGAACGCGATAAAACCTTTTCCGTTGTCCAAAGAAATCTCCCCTAAAAGCAGTGTCCGTTGTACGATTCCGACTATTGTATGAGCACGTGTTTAAGAATCACTATCAATATGCTGATACCAGGTGTTGGAGGAAAGGTGAGCTTATCCTACACCACCGGTGGCATCGTCACAAACACATGCAAAGGCACGTCAAGTGTTCACCTGAACAAACACGGGATCATATGGTACAAGTCGAAATAAGGACTTGCATCAGACATAATTTTGGTCTCTGAATCCTCAAATTTGGAAATGTCATCCATGTGTTTACCATAAATATGTTTGAAAGCCTTACTATAAAGGCTTGAGTATTGATCAAATAAAATTTTGAGCAAGAGTCGTGTGACGCTGAGTGTGTTGTCCCAGTAAATGCTCAAAAAACATAATTATACTTCTGACTGTTTAAAAAAAAAAAAATTTACCTATCACAAAAAATACATAGTTGCAAGATGTGTTTTTTTCATATACATAGACTCATAGTTTAAATTAAAACTGTATAAAATCAAAATCCAATCTCCATACAAAAAACCAGCGTCCCCTCCGCCATACCACCACCACCACCGAGAATAAAAATAAATATCTGTCTGTCTATTTAAGGCAACAGAGATGCTCTGTCATGAATTGGATTTAGGGCTGAACTGACACAACCGGCACTAATACACCGATACAAGTAGCTCAATGAAAGGAAATTCAATATATTCCCTGCATCCTTGCAGCCTCGTGGTCTGTTATGATAGTATGTCACGTATGATACAGTTGAATCGTCCTGAATTACATGACAAGATAAACCTTATGCCCTTACCACGTCAATCCAACTGTAAAAACGTGATTTTTTTTAATTTACGAAAAAAAAGTGAGGAAGGAAAGAAAGAAGAATTAATAGCAGCCACGGGGACGTCATCTGTATTGCTTATGTTACAGGTCATCCCTCTACAGAAAGGAGAAATGTATTTCCAGGATCCATTCACATGGCTTTAGGCCCTAGAATCTGTTTTCGTATGTAAAACTTGACGTTCTCAATTTTCCTCCATCTAAATAAAACATCTACTTTTTACAAGCATAAGGTGTCATATTTTTGGGAACGTATAAATTACGGTTATTTTAATTGTAGTTCCTTTTGCATATCAATGTCAAGGTCACATTCAGAGTTGTATTTCAATGTACACATTAATACAAAAGTTTACTTTATGCATGATATAGGAGAGCAAACTATAATGTTGTCTGTGTGGTTTGGGCCTTACAGATAGCATGCACGTAGTGCTATGTTTATGAGTATTAATATTAATAAGTATTAGGCATCTCGGAGGAATGGAACCGCCTCCGTGGTCTAGTGGTAGAGCGTCCGCCCGGAGAACGGACGGTCCGGGGTTCGATGCCCGGTCGCGTCATACCAAAAGATGGTTCTTGTTGTTATCCCGCCTGGCGCTCGGCATTAAGGGGCTGAAACAAGGACTGGTTGACTCGGAGTCTGTGTATTGTCTGGGTGGGGTATTCATGTTAAACTACGGCATCGTATCTCAGTGGGCTAGCATTGTAAACTCGGCATTAGTCCGAATAAGAACAAGCAGACACACACGCACGCACGCACGCACGCACGCACGCACGCATACACACACATGCATGCACGACGCTATATAAGTGCAATATTCTTGGACGCGACCTCACCTCACCTCACCTCACCTCACCTCACCTCACCTCACCTCACCTCACCTCACCTCAGAAAGATAAAAAGGGACTTTTGTTTGAGAAAGAATATTGTTTCACTCCGTGGTAGTGACTTAGTATGGTTCCAGCAATATCCCAGCAATATCAGGGCAGGGGACACCCGAAGTATGCTTCACACACTGTACCCATGTGGGGAATCGAACCCAGTTCTTCGGCGTGACGAGCGGACGCTTTAACCACTAGGCTACCTCACCGCCCTCACCCCGTTGTAAAAGACATGCCTTGTTTTCTCAGAATGGAGGAGCCAAACAATCTGTTGAGACTCACGACACATTACTTTTTCAGAACATCCAGCGATCGGGGTCAGACGTCTAGAAACAGAAAGTGCCGTGTTGACGAGTTGCGTTCCTTGGGTGTAAACCAGGAGCTCGGACCCCGGTCCGCCCTGGGCCCACTTGTACAAAGCGATCTTAGCGCTAAGATGATTGTAACTCCCATACTTTAACATAGGCTTAAGATAATCTTAGCGCTAAGATGGCTTTGTGCAAGTGGCCCCTGGTTGTGAGCGTCATACCCGTCCTCGTGGGCTTCACCAAAGTGGTAACTGTCTGAGACAGGCAACACTTCGGACTTCTCCCATATCAAGGTGACACGGCGTGATATAACTTGCGTGAAAAACGAATAAACCTAATGCGTAAATCTACCATTGTTCTTTAGATTTGTTTGTTTGTTGTTTAACGCCACACTCAGCAATATTCCAGCTATATGACGGCGATCTGTAATATAATCGAGTCTGGACCAGACAATCCAGGAATTGATGACATGTATCAACCAAGTCAGTGGGCCTGACCACCCGATCCCGTTAGTCGCCTTTTACGACAGGCATAGTCGCCTTTTTACGGTAATTATGGGTTGCTGAAGACCTATTCTACCCCGGAATCTTCACGGGTCTTGTTCATTAGCAAGCAAGTATATAATTGTTCATTAGAAATATACTTGACACTACCAGCGCAATATGTTATTTCATTGATAATCGTCAAAAACTAAAATAGTTAAAGGTAATATTGACTCTGTGTGTGCGTGCGTGCGTGCGTTCGTGGTTGTCTGTCTTTCTGGCTGGCTGATTCTACTAATCCTTACTGATGCTGGTTTTACAGTGCTATCCCACTGAGAAACCATGCCGCATTTTACCATGGATACCCCACTCAGACACAGTAGACTGACTCGGAACCGACCAGTCCTTGCTTAACCCCTTAATGCCGGGCGCCAGGCAAGGTATCAACAAGTACCATTTTTAACGTCTTTTGTTGAGAGGTGTAACGATAAGGTGGGTCGTCTATACGATACGTATCGCGATACTATGGGTCAGATCCCGATACAATACTTGTATTTTTTAAAGTTTATATTATGTCATTATATGGGTGATTCACAACCCTGACTTATTTGAATATAAATTTCAGAGATCAAAGAGGGGAGATATTGTAGGTCGGAAACATATAGGCTAGAGGGCACAGTGAATACTATGCTATTTATAGCCAACCGGGAAGCTGAGAGGATCTGCGTAGGCTGGTTGTTGAAGGGCATCTGTTGCTATTCACATACAAATATAACTTGTAATGCAATGTATTTTATCAGTTTTGTGATACGGGGATTTTAAATTGATGTATTGTATCCTGAGCCTCCTATAGCGCCGGGGACACCGGAAATGGGCTTCACACATTGTACCCATGTCGGGAATCGAACCCGGGTCTTCGGCGCGACGAGCGAACGCTTTAACGACTGAGCTACCCGACCGCCCCCGTAATAGTTAAAGAAAAAACAAGAAGTATTAGGGGTGAAATTGGGGTTTTCGTCGCGTCCAAGATTATTGCACTCACATGTATATAGCGACGTGCATGCACGTATGTGTGGCTGCTTGAACTAGTCGGGACTAATGCCGATTTTATAGTGCTAGCTCACTGAGATACCATGCTGCAGTGTAACATGGATACCCCACTCAGACACACTATACTGACTCCGAGCCGTCCAGTCCTTGTTTTAGCCCCTTAATGCCGAGCGTCAGACAGGGTAACAACAAGTACCATCGTTTTACGTTTTGGGGTATGACGCGACCGGGAATCGAACCCGGGACCTTCCGCTCTCCGGGCGAAAGCTCTACCACTAGGCGACGGAGACAGCCCAAAGAATTATTAGAAACATGCCCATTTCAAAACGCCCTAAAATAATGAACACTAGTCTAAGCGTGAACACTTTGGTTATAATACATGGTTCTTTCGCTAACATAAGGTCGTTGTGTGATCAAGTCATTCCATGAACAGCTGAAGTCAACACAATATTTGTAGAAGTAATAAGCCTATTTAACGTTTACATGGCAAATATATACACATGAAAACCGCAGATATGTAACAGGTAGACTATATTTACTTACAGATCACGTGGCCCGTTTCTCTCTCGGGGTGTGCCTGGATATATAAAGTCGGAAGATTTGGCACATTCTACCCTGCAAAAACACAGGCTTATTTTTAAACCTCTTATGGTTATTATTGCATATTAGGTCTGCGGAATTGTTGACATAATTAAAAGCCACATCATGCTAACCATGACATGACAACTTTCAGTAGTATTATAATGTAGGTCTGAAACACAAACAGTTTATACAGCTCAGATGACTCGTTTACGTTGTTTACTGGTTTTAGTTGAATTACATCACGTAGAAGCTCAAGTGCGATGCTGTGCAATTAGTCATTATCCTTGGGCACATTGAATCTTTGCCATTGCGAGAATTAAAAATTAGCATCCGATAAACCGACAAAAGGAAAGAATTATGACATCTACATGATATACTTCTTGGGATTGTTGTGAGATTCCTGAACAATATTAAGCCAAAAATGTTTGAAGTATCGGGTGTAAGCTCTCGGCAGACGATTTAATGGATAGTTATATACAAGTATAACGTCCTTATCTTTTCGGTGTACAAAATTATTCTCTGTCGGCACGTATTTCAGTAGCTCTCAAATTGAAGTTAATACTTGGAAGACATATGTTTAATCAAATACCGTAATGGACGGGTGTTCTGTGTCTCTTGTCTCTTCAGACAGACAGGAAGCACAACAAACCATCAACCAAGCATGACAGAGACACCATGACACACCAGGCATGACAGAGACACTGCAGACCATGACACACCAGGCATGACAGAAACACTGCAGACCATGACACACCAGGCATGACAGAAACACTGCAGACCATGACACACCAGGCATGACAGAAACACTGCAGACCATGACACACCAGGCATGACAGAAACACTGCAGACCATGACACACCAGGCATGACAGAAACACTGCAGACCATGACACACCAGGCATGACAGAAACACTGCAGACCATGACACACCAGGCATGACAGAAACACTGCAGACCATGACACACCAGCCATGACAGAAACACTGCAGACCATGACACATCAGCCATGACAGAAACACTGCAGACCATGACACACCAGGCATGACAGAAACACTGCAGACCATGACACACCGTGACACATGATCCAACTACAACAGTCTGTGAACCATCAACAATCAGACATGTCAGAACCAGAACGGACCATCAACAATCAGACATGTCAGAACTATAACGGACCATCAACAATCAGACATGTCAGAACTATAACGGACCATCAACAATCAGACATGTCAGATCTATAACGGACCATTAAAATCAGACATGTCAGAACTATAACGGACTATCAACAATCAGACATGTCAGAACCAGAACGGACCATCAACAATCAGACATGTCAGAACTATAACGGACCATCAACAATCAGACATGTCAGAACTATAACGGACCATCAACAATCAGACATGTCAGAGCTATAACGGACCATCAACAATCAGACATGTCAGAACTATAACGGACCATCAACAGTCAGACATGTCAGAACTATAACAGCCAATCAACAATTAGACTTGTCAGAACTATAACAGTCCAACAACATCAGAACTATAACAGCCCATGAACAATCAGACTTGTCAGAACTATAACAGCCCATCAACAATAGACATTTCAGAACTATAACAGCCTTTGAACAATCAGACATGTCAGAACTATAACAGCCCTTGAACAATCAGACATGTCAGAACTAAAACAACCCTTGAACAATCAGACAAGTCAGAACTATAACAGCCCATGAACAATCAAACTTGTCAGAACTATAACAGTCAATCAACAATCAGACATGTCAGAACTATAACAGTCCATCAACAATCAGACTTGTCAGAACTATAACAGCCAATCAACAATCAGACATGTCAGACCTAAAACAGACCATCAACAATCAGACATGTCAGAACTATAACGGACCATCAACAATCAAACTTGTCAGAACTATAACAGCCAATCAACAATCAGACATGTCAGACCTAAAACAGACCATCAACAATAAGACATGTCAGAACTATAACGGACCATCAACAATCAGACTTGTCAGAACTATAACAGCCAATCATCAATCAGACATGTCAGACCTAAAACAGACCATCAACAATCAGACATGTCAGAACTATAACAGACCATCAACAATCAGACATGTCAGAACTATAACGGACCATCAACAATCAGACATGTCAGAACTATAACAGCCAATCAACAATCAGACATATCAGAACTATAACAGCCCATCAACAATCAGACATGTCAGAACTATAACAGCCAATCAACAATCAGACATGTCAGACCTAAAACAGACCATCAACAATCAGACATGTCAGAACTATAACGGACCATCAACAATCAGACATATCAGAACTATAACAGCCAATCAACAATCAGACATGTCAGACCTAAAACAGACCATCAACAATCAGACATATCAGAACTATAACGGACCATCAACAATCAGACATATCAGAACTATAACAGCCCATCAACAATCAGACATGTCAGAACTATAACAGCCAATCAACAATCAGACATATCAGAACTATAACAGCCCATCAACAATCAGACATGTCAGAACTATAACAGCCAATCAACAATCAGACATGTCAGACCTAAAACAGACCATCAACAATCAGACATGTCAGAACTATAACGGACCATCAACAATCAGACTTGTCAGAACTATAACAGCCAATCATCAATCAGACATGTCAGACCTAAAACAGACCATCAACAATCAGACATGTCAGAACTATAACGGACCATCAACAATCAGACATATCAGAACTATAACAGCCAATCAACAATCAGACATGTCAGACCTAAAACAGACCATCAACAATCAGACATGTCAGAACTATAACGGACCATCAACAATCAGACATATCAGAACTATAACGGACCATCAACAATCAGACATATCAGAACTATAACAGCCCATCAACAATCAGACATGTCAGACCTAAAACAGACCATCAACAATCAGACATATCAGAACTATAACGGACCATCAACAATCAGACATATCAGAACTATAACAGCCCATCAACAATCAGACATGTCAGAACTATAACAGCCCATCAACAATCAGACATGTCAGAACTATAACGGACCATCAACAATCAGACATGTCAGAACTATAACGGACCATCAACAATCAGACATATCAGAACTATAACAGCCCATCAACAATCAGACATGTCAGAACTATAACGGACCATCAACAATCAGACATATCAGAACTGTAACAGACCATGAAAAATCGGACATGTCAGAACTATAACAGACCATCAACGAAAACATACGATACCAAAAGGTTCGTGTTTCTCAAGACAGGAAAATAGTGAGATATATGTAAGCTTCGCGGAAGTCCTCTTATTATAAAATTAGTTTTACCGGCTCTGATTTAAATATCTTTTCATGAGTTCCTGATAGGCCACATATAGATCAGTAAATTCTGTTTTGCAAGCAAAATGTGATGATTGTGTTTCAATACATCTTATTTGCCGCCGAGGCAAACCCACTACTTCTTATATAGGCTTGAGCATTGACACACAATGCGTATGTGTACCATTGTCTATTCGTAGGCCATTAAGAGAAAATAAAAGATTGTTTTAACAACGCAAACACCTACGACTAAGATAGGCATACAGTATACAATGGCCATATTAAAGAATCTGTTGACACTTCGACGAGATCCTCTGAAGCCGTATGTTTATCTTTGTCTCGTTTGAGAAAAGAGCGTGGTATTTGCATCTCAAAAGGGAACAATGAAAAAAAAAGAAATTATTTTCTTATTGCCCAATATGTACAGACAGGCGTACGACTATTTCTACGCAAAATAACCAGGGCTGTAGAACACAGCCGAGTCTTGTCCCATTGTTTCTATGCATTAACCCTACAACGAACACGATGGGGCCACGTGTTCACAAATAGCGTCGTAGTAAAGCGTATGCGTGTAGTGGGGAAAAAACCTGACATATTTACCCATCAGTTTAAGTATGTGTGGATTATTTCTTAAGTCAATAAGCACCAATCCTGCATAGGAAGCCATCTGAACGCTCGTCGGTTAACCACTAGACAAAGGTTGAGATGGTAAGCAAACAAACTAGGGGCACGCTAACACGTCGTCTGTGACTTGACTGGGATTTAGTCCCATGGCGCGAGACACATACAAGCGTATGAGGCTTTTGACGGCTCCACAGCAAATATGAAAACCATCCTGAGTCTTGTAGCGCGTTAACGTGGGGTCGGCAGCTTATCCTCGTCCAGGCTGTTAGCTTCCCTTTGTTCATAAAATGTTATACAGCTTTTTTCTTAGAGATTCAACACGTCTGTCAACACTTGGCTACACTCTTAACGAGCTTGATTCTGTCCGATTTGTCCGTTTGAAGTAATGAGCGACCTCTTTAGGCTGAAAGTGTAATATTTGGGGATGACGAGCTATTCTTGGTGGTATATAAGGCGTCGGCTTAACACAGGGTATAACTTAGTCTTGTTTGAATTTCCCCGGAACATTACCGTTTTTAAGGTTGGTCCTGTATTCATCATAGATATTTATATATTTATCAACTTTAATATTTATTAATATTATTAATGTTATAGCTTATTCAAACACTTAATTTATTAATGATATGATTATTTAAAATATTGCTAATGCTAATGTATGCCTATGTATTCGATCCAACATTTATATATATACAGTTAAATATACATATACGTGTTTCTATTAATACGCCTAAAGGGTTTGACGAATGCAAGTTTCGGTAACGTCCGACTCCGCTAAACCTGCATGCTCGTCTTTCATTCTCTTGAAAAAGATAATCAGAAAATGGCATTTCATATTTTATAATTGTCATTTTTTAAAAATGTTTGGGCCTGATTAATTTTGACTTGCGTCTGTCCAGTGGGCCATCGTATTTGTAACTTCCTGATTGACAACCTATGTTCACCTAACCTATTCGCAAGAGAGACCCTGTATCTGATGCAAGCCTTTGTGTCAAGTAGACTTCAGTCGTGTCGGACGGGGGATATCCTGATAGTTGCAGCGTTCACTCGGTCAGCGTTTGATTCCCCATATGGGTAAAATGGGTATAGCCGATTTCTGATTTCCCCATGATGTGGCTGTAATGCTGCTACAAGCGGCGTGTAACCGTATTCACTCATAAATGCCTTCTTCGTAACCGAATGTCGTTAAAGTGGGACTATTCTGATTTCCCCATGATTTGGCTGTAATACTGCTACAAGCGGCGTACAACCGCATTCACTCATAAATTCTTTCTTCGTTAAAGTGGGACTATACGCCACGTTCAAGGTCAAAGTCAATTCTGGTTTCTGCCCCATGAGGGGCGATCGGGTAGCCTAGTGGTTAAAGCGTTCGCTCGTCACGCAGATGACCCGACCTTTTAAATACCTTCTTCATAGCCGAATGTCGTTAAAGTAGGACTATGCGCCACGGTCAAGGCCAAGGTCAAGGTCAAGACGTCGCAATTAGGGACTTATGTCATACATGCATACATTATCTGTGTAAATGATCTTTTTAAATGTTATATGTCATATATTTTCTCTGTATCGAAATTAGCGCCTTGTTGACGACAGAATGGGATGGTTATGCTATTGTTGATATCGTAATTTAACGCCGCGTTCAGCAATATTCCAGGTATATGGCGAAGGCCTGTAAATAATCGAGTCTGGACCAGATATTTCAGTAAATGATATTATGAGCAACGATCCTCGCCATTGGGGTACGACGACACGCTATCAACCAAGTAACGGAGTGTGACCAACCAATCAATTAAGTCGCCTTTTACGACCAGCATGCATAGAACTGCCCATGGGTTAATAATAATAATGATGATAATAATATTTTTTTAAATAATAATAATAATAATAATAATAATATTTTTTGAAATAATAATGTACTATTATTTTTTTATATATTATTATTATTATTATTATTATTATTATTATTATTATTATTATTATTATTATTATTATTATCAAATCACTTAACAAAACAACATATCGCAGCGTACTGGTTCACCGAAAGGAATTACAAGAATTTAGTTGTTTAACTTGGGGCATCCTATGCAGTGCTGTATAGGAAATAGGATGCATTTAAACTGGAGTATTCGGTTTACGTGCACCTTGTACAAGTCGTTTGTTTTACTTGATGTTCAAAAGGCATGAGGTCTCCTTTATATTGTGTATAAATAAGGTTGAAGATAGCGCTTTACGTTTTACTATTAACAGCTGAAGACTGTGACACGTAATGACGATAAGGAGGTATTTATAGAGACAAGACCACTGATGCGGTCCAGGTATTAACAGAGGATGACACTTTTCACTGATTGCACTTCTACTTAAAAGACATGGTCCGATCTTTTTAATGTTAAGGGATGTGTGAGATAAAAAATACAAACACACAGCTACGGGGGTATTGGGACAGCGGTCTGTGTGGTCAATAACCACACTGAAGTCCGAGGTTCGAACCTCACATGGGTGCAGTTTGTGACGTCATTTCTTGACATCATGGTGTGTGACGAGCTCAGATCTCGTATCGCCTTTTGGGGAATAGTTCTTGAATTCAAGAATGTTGGAGGGTTAATCGTAAATATGGGGCAGCATTGCAAATTCCTCTTAGGTTCGGGACATACCATGCTCCACAGAAACGTACCTCCGGGAGGCAGGGGGGTGGACGAAGTGACAATTCACGCACCGCCGCCATGTTGCCATGACACTCGAGCTGCGAACAAGCAGATCTGACAATGGGTTGCAACTGTTAGTCACGGGCGGGCACTTAGTCATCTGTCTGACAGGGACAAGTGTTGCCTTCCCATACCCACCATCTGGTCACGATGAAAGAAATATAGACAACGATGGCCTTGCGTTGGTTTATCGGGATTAAATACTTGGATGGATATAACAACTTTTAGATGGTTTTAACCCGTATAACATATTAACATATACTTCTCAAGAAAAGGATATAATTCGTTTTTTATTACTATTGTTGATCCGTCATGGCATCTTTTAGTGGATATCTGTCTTCGTGTAGGTATTTGAATTTGATAAGCTGTGTGGAATTGTAAATATTATGTTTTTCTACTGTCTTACTGTCTATGAAAAGAAATTGGAACGTATGAAGCTATTTCTCTCTAAAAACTAAAAATCACATTTTTACTTCTCATCATATTTTAAAGCTACAGTATCTTAGGAACACAAAAATACAATTCACAAGTATCAAACATTTGGACTCATTTTCAGACTTATAACTGTTTATGTAGAGAGTGAGTATGGTTTTACGCCGCTTTTAGCAATGTTCCAGCAATATCACGTCGGGGGACACCAGAAATGGGCTTCACACAATGCACCCATGTCGGGAATCGAACCCGGGTCTTCGGCGTGACGAGTGAACGCTTTAACCACTAGGCTACCCGACCGCCCGTTTACGTAATAATTGAAGTTTTATATATAAAATCTGATTAATTGAAAGTACATGTAAGCTGAAATGTTTTAAAATAATGTATTTATTACATAACGAACAAATGAGAGAAAAATATATGTTTGTACAATCCGCACACGTGGCGAATTTTGCTGAAGTAACTTGACATCAAACGTCTTTATGACGTCGCAGCACAATTTTATCCCAGCACCAATAAGGTCCCCTTTCTCTTGATTGGTTTCTGTTGGTGTGAGTGAGTGAGTTTGATTTAACGACGTTTTGAACAGTATTCAGCTGTATCCTACAGCTTGATGTGGGAGTGTGGGGTGGGGTCGGGGTGGGGTCGGGGTGGTGAGGGGAGGCGGCACGGGTGGCTCTGCCCTCGTTATGCAGGGTTGCGTCCCTTGGGCACTTCAGACACCTATGATTGGGGGTTCGAATCCTGACTTGCCCCGATTATGTTTCTCGGTTTGTCACCACAACACCCGTACTCGTGGTTTCACAAAAATGGCAGATGTTTATCTACACCTCAGGAGGTCAATCCTTATTTTTTCTGATATCTATTTCTTTTGTTGCAGAACTGTTCATTTGGTTAACTTACTATCTACGTGTTGCTATGGCAACAAGTTCTGTGAGCCATAACATAAAATGGCTGGTAAGTACAATATATCGATAGACGTTTTTATATCTAAACCATCAGACATATTTTCTCTTGTCCGGGAGTGAAGTAAAATGTGGAGGTATATGACGCACATAGTTCCATACCTGTGAAGACACGGGGTAGAATAGGTCTTCAGCAACCCATGCTTGCCGTAAGAGGCGACTATGCTTGTCGTAAGAGGCGACTAACGGGTTCGGTAGGTTAGGCTCGCTGTCTTTGGTAATGCTTGTCATCGTATCCCAATTGAGTGGATCGATGCTGATGAAGTCAATCACTGGATTGTCTGGTCCAGACTCGATTATTAACAGACCGCCGTCATATAGCTGGAATATTGCTGAATGCGGCGTTAAACAACAAACAAACAACTATGGCGACAATACAATGCTCGCATTCACTGTGCCTGTCTAACGTGGTTCTGTAGATGCACAACAACACCTATTATTATTATCATCATCATCATTATTATTATTATCATTATTATTATTATTATTATTATTATTATTATTATTATTATTATTATTATTACAACGGAAGTAAACAGTTTTAGTGGCGACGCTGATTTCATCTACGTTTTCCGTCAATATCAACAATCGGTGTTTTATGTAGTCGGCTGTGTCCGTCTGGCTCTTCCTTCTGATGGCGGCGGTGCTCACTTCCGGCAAGGTGTCCTTGCTCTGGCTTCTGCGCCTGTACAAGTATGAACAGATACACCCAGCCACGTGGTGAGTCGCGGGTTCAAATTGAAAAAAGGGGGACACAAATGAAACTTATACGTCTTAATTTTGCATTGAGGCAATAAAATTAATAACCCCCGCAGCTTCTATGCACACAATTTCACTGTACAGATGAATATCCCAGACAAAGGGAGTCCAAAAAAGTTGAAAGGATCACATTCGAGAAAAGGGAAAAATAGTACTAAATTCCTGTGTCATTATTTTTGCATTGTTGCAATAAATTCACATTCTATATTCACCCATATTGGGAATAAAATGGTTGTACATGTATGTTTGCCGCCGTTAACGTACAGTTTATAGATACATGGTATCTTGTTCCAGGTACATTCTCATCTGTGTGATGCTGGTCGTACCCCACGTGACCAACTTCATTTACATAATATGGAACACCCCCTTCATAAGCTCCGCCCACAAGAAGAAGATGCCCCGGCCTGGTCACATCTACATGGTAAGGTCCAATGGGATGCCGTACAGTCACTATTCTGTACCTGACAATAAGGAGGCTGACAAACCCCTTTTGGAACGCGGGATTGGGGGTCTAGTTAGGGGATAATCCGGACTCAGCAGTGTGGTACGCGGGCCGCAAATAAAATCGTATTTTGTATTCAACATTTGAAAAAAATAATGGTGAACGTAAACTGATTCCTTTGTATATTTATGTTTTCTTCATTTTTTTCAGTTATTTAACTTCAAATCGCACTCTTTTATGCTACATTTATAAACAAAAAATTATGGAAAATATTTGAACTTTAAGTCTGACACTATTATGAATTAATATATTAATATTTAATTATGTAAGTAATCTTCAACCAAGTGAGTTTGGCTTAACGCCGCTTTGAACATTATTTCCCAATTTTATTTAATTTGATATATCGGTATAAAAAAAAACAAGTTAAAATGTTGGAGACAAGTATTTGTTTTCACTTTTACAAAATCGGGGTGGTTGGGCAGTCTAGTAGTTAAAGCTTTTGCTCGTCACACCGAAAGCCCGCGTTCGATTCCAAACATGGGTATAATGTGTGAAGCTCGAGTCCATTTCTGGTGTCCCCCGACGTGATATTGCTGAAATATTCCTAAAAGCGGCGTAAAACCATACTCACTCATTTTTTCAAAATCATGTGACCCGACAGTTGCCCACAACACACACATGTATGTACATCGTTATGTAACTGTAATAATATTCAACGCGACTTAAAACCCCACTTTACATATGCTCGCTTTAACAACAACTGTCCTATTTTCATGGCGATAAACAAAGCTTTGAATTACACATGCATGTTTTAGTGCAAGTGTCAACAAAACAAATAATATTTGGCAGCGAACTTATTTTCAGTTGCTTTACCTTTTCAGTGTTTTTCAATTTTTCTTTTTTATCTTTGAATCTCACTCAACCATGTCTTTGTGTTCATTCTTGCGTAATCCCTCTGTTTCTAACATTGACAACGTGATGAACATCCATTGTTCTCGGAAACCGCTCATGACTCGGCCTCAGTACAGGGAAGCGGTGTAGCCATCTTCACACACCACATCACAGAATGCATAAAATGACCCTGAAGCAATGGCATAAAGAGATGTTTGATAAACAATGGAATTCTGAACAAAAATAATTCTCGAGAAACAGCTCGGTTGCACCGCTATCTCCCTTCCGCACAGCTCCGCCCAATCATACTTCCTTCTCCCCCCCCCCCCCCCCCCCCCCCCCCACCAAGTCTGACCCCCTTGTAAATGTCTGTTGCGTTTCAGGGAATCCTCGGGGGAGTCATGGAGACAGTTGCCGTCTGTATCTTCGCATCCGAAATCTCTTTAGTTCTTCCTGAACCCATTTTTCTCTTCCTTCCATCGGCTGTCTTCACTATACCGCTCATTGTCAAGGCTGCACACAATATGAAGGTACTGCTACCTCGTAATAACGCGCTTTGTGTGCTTCAAGGTCTAATAACCTACACTGTTTATGATGTGTTAATAAATGTACCCTTTACCTTTAATCTTTTCTGTTTCCGTAAATATGTTTCAATGAGGATATAAGCAATTTCCGCATCAGCGTGTATGGTTTGTAAAGAGATCAAAGAAAGCCATCGAACGATACCCAAAGGCTGGAAGACCGAAAGTAACACGTGATTTTAATCAGCAGCAATTAAATTCAATATATCGGTGTTATAACTACCACATATGACATGTCATTGTAACCAACTTGCGTGAATCAAATCACCAATCAATGGATTATTATTTATAGATCGTCGTCATATATCTTGAGCATTGCAAGTGCAAAAATAGAAAAAAGAAAAGAGAGACTTATTTGTAGAAAACCCCAGTGACGCTAAAAATAGCGCGATAATGCAAGCCTCATTTGGGTTAAATGATTTTACCAAAATGTCTGCTAATTAATAGTTTGACCGGATGTTGTAGATGACGACGACCCGGAAGTCCAGCAGTAAGAGGTTCGTGCGCATCCTCACCCAGTGCCTGCATGTGGCCCTTTGCACATACACATTCTGGGCCCCAGCCCTTATCTCCGCCCTCATCTACCTGTGGTCCCCTTTCAATATGCAAATCCGACACTGCGTGGCCCTACCCATCCTGCTCCTCGTGCTCTCCACCGCCTGGACCCCCCGCGTGCAGGAAATTATCGTCTGCTCTTCGGGACAACGGAACTGGAAGGCGACGTTAGCCTACAATTGCCTCAAGATCGTGGCTATACCCATAACCCTGACAGGCCTGATGGCGTTCAACCTGAGAGCATTCCGAGAGGACATGTACCAGTTCATGTCTGTTGGATTTGCGAATACGGCAGACTACCGAGTCTGGCTGCCCTTGTTGGTGACAATCGTAACAGGCATGTCCGCCCTAGCGATCATGAACATCGCGTCTAAAGTGTCCCTCACGACGCCCGGCGTCTGGCTACCGTCCCTCCTTGCCCCTCTTCTCACCTTCGGAGCGGCCACCATTTTGTGGGGAGATATTTCAACTGAGGCTATATGGGAATTATCTGGCATGGATCTGGCAACGTGGTCAGCAACAGTTTTAGCCTTCCTTGTCTGGATCGTTCCTTACATAATCCCAGCGCTGAACATAATAGAATCACCCACAGCACTGCTCCGACCATTTTCAGAAAACTTTTTCGGATTTACCTGGAATGCTATGTTTTTGGAACAATCTCTCATCCTAAACTACAGCCACAAAGGGATTGGCTCGAGAGACAAATGGGTAAATACAACCGTGAAACAAGGAAAACATAAAACGGTGTTTGTGTGTACGACGATGTTCCGAGAAACGAGAACAGAAATGAAACGTTATCTCAACAGCTTAAAGAAGATGGTGTCCTCCAACGTCCTGAACGACGTGTCGGTGGAGGCACACGTCTTCCTCGACAACGCCATCGAGAACGGCCAATACAACTCCTTCGCTTGCCAGTTGCTGAACCTGCTCATAGAGGTGTTCCACCTGTCCTATCCAGACCTGAACTGCTACAAGACGCCCTACGGGTTCCAGTTCCGCTGCATCTACGACCAGAACTTCCCCGTCTACGTCCACGTCAAGAACGGGGAGTTGTTCAAGGTCAAGAAGCGATGGAGCCAGGTCATGTACATGAACTACGTCCTAAAGTACCGATGTGGATTCAACACCAGTAGTCCGTCAGGTCCTAAAGACAATGATCTGACTTCAAATGGGAATTTCGACACATTTATCACAGGATTAAAACAGAACGGAAAGGAGGACTATTGCACGAATTTATACAAATATTTTAAAGAAAAAGACGATGTCCACAAAAACAGCTCTCACAGACATCCATCCAGCAGCACCGATTTCGACGACAGTGGCAGCGACACCTCGACAGATGCATCAGAGGCCTATACTGTATCAAGGGAGAGCACTGCGTCCTGTTTCACCAGCGAAGGGACCGATAGTGATGATTCGGATTTGTTCTCCTACAAAAAACTGCCGCCAAAAACTCACACCAAGGTGCCGTGTATGAAGGACGTCGGGAACGAGATGGTCAAGCACGTGCTGAAAGCGGAGCTGGCCAGACGAGCCGACAAACAAGATGGCGGAGGACATCGGGTGTATCTCCCGCCAGATTTGTTCTACTTCCAACCAGGAACTGGGCAGCCAGGGAGATGGCGAAACAGTGGCCTCATGGCCGAGGAGGGTACGAACGAGACTTCTCTCTTCACCATCGCCGGCAACCAAGGCCTCAGCAAACAGGACGACGTCTACGTCTTGGCCACGGATGCTGACACACAGTTCAAGGCCAAGAGCGTGCGGGCACTGCTTGACCTCTGTGACAGGGACCAGTCGCTCGGGGCTGCGTGTGGGCGCACTGTTCCCACTGGTGGTTTTAATCCTGTTGTTTGGTACCAAAAGTTTGAATACGCTAAAGGTATGTGGTATTTACAATACTTTGTTGAACTGTATTTGGGATTTAGTTTAGAAATCGTTACATATTCAAACATAAGGACATGAGCTCTGCTTTGGTAATGTGTAGAAGTTTCTGGAGGCGTCATAAAAACTACCATTCTTACTGGTGGAGTGAGTGAGTGAGTTTAAATTTAACGTCGCATCGGCATTATATTAGACATATGGCGACTGGTTTGTTTGGTTGTTTGTTTGTTGTTTAACGCCATACTCAGCAATATTCAAGCCATATCACGGAGGTCTGTAAATAATCGAGTCTGGACCAGACATTACAGTGATTGAGATCATGACCATCGATCTACGCAATTGGGATACGATGACATGCATCAACCAAGTCAGCGAGCCTGACCACCCGATCCCGTTAGTCGGCTCTTACGACAGGCATAGTCGCCTATTGGGGCAAGCATGGATTGCTGAAGACCTGTTCTACCCCGGATCTTAACGGGTATACACAGACAGTAAATGTGTCTGACACGTGTTATTTAGTTACGATGCCTAGAACGAGACCGGGAACACATCATGGACACTCTCTTTAATGTCTGTATAACCACGGTAGTTTAATGATGTAACATGTATTTTTTCTTATGTTCAAGATTTTAGAGATCTGTTGGAAACAAGTTGGAGATGTATAGTCTTACGACAACTTTCTGAGATTGTTTTGTTTTATGCTGACAGATTTCTGGCTGGTGAAGGCGTCCCAGAATATTATCGGTTCCGTCACGTGCTGCCCCGGATGTTTCAGCCTGTATCGAGGCCAGGCATTGGCTGACGTCATGAGCACATTCTCCGAGCCCAGTTACTCGGCCTTCGACGCTCTCGTCAAGGACCATGGTAAATAATTATATTGATATCAGAATATAAAAAGATTTATATGTCCTCACATACGTCGAAAATAAAAACGCGATACAACAATGGAGTATTGAAGGAAAATATCTCCTTCTGCTCAGTCGGTTCTAAATTTCCTTTAGCGCGGTTACATCCACAGGTAAACTAGCCCTGAAAACACGGCATGTTTATCTCCGAAGTGAAACATGGTTTAAGCGCATTCCAAGGGAGTGTTCAAATGTGTTCGTTACTTGTAAAACCTTGTCATCGTGGACGAATTGTAGCTACAACGTATGACGTACACCTGTTCCTGTCATCGCGTTTGTGGGACCGCCTCCGTGGTCTAGTGGATAGATCGTCTCCCCGGAGATCAGAAGGGCGGCGGTTCGATCCCCGCCGAAACACACCAAACGATGGTACTTGTTGTGACCCTGCCTCGCTGGTTAGCTCGGAGTCAGTATAATGTGTCTAAGTGGGGTACTGGCACTAGCGGTGGTAGCCTACGTACGTACGCGAGCACGCACGCATGCGCGAAAATCCAATTTCACGTCACCACCACCACCTCTGTAATTCCTTGTGTCCTCCGCAGGCGAGGACCGATGGCTATGCACGCTGATGATGATGCAGGGATGGAAACTCGAGTACATCGACAACTGCAGGAACTCCACCCACTGCCCCGAGTCCTTCACAGAGTTCTTACGACAACGTCGACGCTGGGTGCTTTCGGAACTCTCGAACATGGTTCTCATCTTCCAATCCCTGTCTGAACTGGTGCGCCGGAACTCTGCCTTCTCCGCCATCTTCATCCTGTCACTCCTGCAGATGTTCCTGTGGGTCCTGCTGTCCCCATCGACCACTCTAATCGTCCTGTGTGTCGCCTGTGAGATCATCTTCGGCCTGCCCCTCATCTGGTCCGCGCCCTTCGCCTTCCTCTTCATCATCTCATACACCGTCGTCTGCTGTGCCTGCAGCAAGCGGGCTCAGAACATCATGACCTTGACCTTCCTCCTGTCTGTAGCGACTTTCATGATAGCTATAAGTGCAGGTTTTATTGCTTATATGGTTATCAACATCCAGGAAGGTACAGTGAAACTATTTACCTTACGAATATTAGAAGACTTATAAGAGTTGATAGAAGCCACTGGTTCCACGTTTTTATGGAGATCATGTTTATCATATACACTGGGTGTCTTTGTCTTAATCATGCAATATCCTGATAACACATTTGAAGCTAAGTATTTTTTTATGGTATATGTTGAATATCAAAGGCCTTTACAGCTTCGCTAAAGTGGTTAAAGATTAGACCTGCATCAGTTTGGTCTTCACCTCCACATCAGGGCCCACTTGCCCAAAGTGATCTTAGCGCTAAGTCTATCGTAAGCCTATGCTAAAGTTTGGGAGTAACGATCATCTTAGCGCTAAGGTCGCTTTGTGCACGTGGGCCTTGCTTGACAAGTTCTGATACAACTGAAATACGAGCTGTTCAAACCAAACCCACCACAACAAAATTGTCTGAGCCTCATACACCTCAAGCCGTGATATTGCTGAAATATTGCTGAAACGAAGCAAAACCATACTCACTCACTGATACATCTTGACCCGTGAAGATCCGGGGTAGAATAGGTCTTCAGCAACCCGTGCTTGCCCCAAAAGGCGACTATACTTGTCGTAAGAAGCGACTAACGGGTGGTCAGGCTCGCTGACTTGGTTGATGCATGTCATCGATCCCAATTGCGTGGATCGATGCTCATGATATCAATCACTGGATTGTGTGGTCCAGACTCGATTATTTACAGACCACCGTCATGTAGCTGGAATATTGCTGAGTAATGGCGTTAAACAACAGACAAACAAACATTGACACTGCGTAATTAGGGTAATCGTGAGGCTTTTAACAACAAACAAACAAACAAAATTTATACATATTTTTTTGATCACCTTGGTAAACAGGGTCCTCACACAACTATTGTGGGCGTCTTTGTGGTGCAATTATCATCTGTGTTATGCGAAGTAGTTTTTATTGTCTTAGCCAAAAGATGGTTTTGTGAATGATCAAAAGTTCCATGGTGTGCTCATTGTCCTCTGTGGTCCTCAGATTTGGCCAAGGGCCATGTGGAGTTCCGTCCCTACTTCCTGGTACCTCTCCTGATCGGCGGGACAATCTACGCGGCACTCATCCATCCCGGGGAGTGGCTCAACCTCGTCTACGGTATCGTGTACGCCTTCATCTTCCCCGCCATGTTCATCATCCTCCCCATCTACGCCGTCTCCAACATGGTCGACCAGTCCTGGGGAACTCGAGAAGAGGTACCACTCTTGCCAGAAGTTGTTAATACTTTTAACATGTTAAAAATGTTGTTAAAAACCTTTTGTTTTTTATACGCTCATAATGAGGTTATGCATTTGATCAATATTCTTTTGCTTGCTATTTAACGCCGACTCTGCTATATGACGGCATACAGTCTGGACCAGACTATCCAGTGATTGACATCATGAGCATCGATCTATGTAATCGGAATACGATGACATGCAGCAACCACGTCACCCAGCCTGCCCACTCGATCCCTTTAGTCGCCTCTTACTACAAGCATGGGCAACCAAACTGAAGGCCAATTCCAACCCGGATCTTCACGGGGGCCAAACGCGAAGTAGTCATGTACTTTGTCAACAGATACTGGAGCGCCACTTGGAATTATAGAACCCGTCATTGTATTTCTTCCGTGTTTACGTCCTCATTCTAAATGTAGTGAAACGTGAAACTTTAGTAAAAGGATTACCGTGTACGCCAGATAGGTCGATGTGTACCGGTTATAGTGAGTGAGTGAGTTGGGTTTAACAGTATTCCAGTTACAGTAAACTACACTTATAACGAACACGCTTATAACGAACTGTCGGATACTTCCTTTTATGGTCCCGTTTATTTGATGTAGTTATGCTGTATATATGCTTATAACGAACAACGGTTATAACGAACTAAAATTAGTAGTCCCTTTGAGTTCGTTATAACCGTAGTTTACTGTATATCGCGGCGTGTCAGCTTAATGTGGGAGGAAAGTCCGAAGTGATGCAAGTCTCTGAAGTCTACCACTTCGGTGAAACCCACGAGCACGGGTTTGGTGCTGACAAACCTAGAAACATAATCGGGGAGTACCGGGATTCGAACCCACAATCATAGGTTTCTGGCGTGCCAAAGGGGCGCAACTCTGCACAGCAAATCGCCTTAGACGACTGGGCACCCGTGCCCCCGATTTTACAATGAAACAAACGTAGAGTTGTATGACGTCATGATATAACAACTTCCTGCTTTTCCCAACAGTCGACCGCTGGAGAGTACTGCTGCGATAAGAAACAAGAGAAGCCCGCAGCTACAGAAGAAGGTACGAATAATCTCTACGTCCCCAAATATGTTGACACGTTGACCTTGACCTGAACAATCCAGCTGTCACTCCAACCAACACTGGCAGTGCTACCAAAAGTGACTGCTGCAGCTGTTGCTAACAATTATACAGTGTCCATACGTATAACTGACGGAAGTCCGATATTTACGGCAGAAGCTCAGGCTATATTATTAGCTTTGCAATATATTGAACAGTCTTCCAAAAGCAGTTTTCTCATATTTTCTGATAGTTTGTCCTGTTTACAGGCAATCGAAAATCGAAAAGTGGATCATCCATTTTTAGCTGAAATTCTAAGGTGTCATCTCAATTTATCCGTAGCTGGAAAAGATATAATTTTTTGGTGGCTGCCCAGTCATGTTATCATCAGTGACAACTGTAAAGCAGATTCTTCGGCAAAAGCAGCTCTTAATAAACCATCTTCTAAAACAAACCTCCCATATTCTGATCTAAAACCTTCCATCAGACAATATGTGAATGATCATTGGCAAAAAGTTGGAATACAAAGACTCTGAACAAACTTCATACTATCAAACCACTGATTGGAGGTCACGCACATTCTGGTTTATATCGTCATGATGAAGTTGTTTTGCAGCGGTGTCGCATTGGCCACAGTTATTATACACATTCATTTTTATTGAAGGGTGAAGATCCACCTTTTTGTATACCTTGCCATAGCCCTCTTACTATGAAGCACATTCTGCTGGAATGTGTAGATTTTGCATTTATCAGACAACGTTTTTATGATAATGTTCATACCTTATCTGAACTTTTTACCACAGTTTCTAATCACTTGATTTTAGCGTATTTAAAGGAAATCAAACTCTATGATAAAATATAGATTTTTACCTGAACAGTCAGTCTTTTACTTCTGAATGTGATACTTGACTGAGAATTTAGTGATTTTCAACATCACTTTTATTATATTGGTTGATATATGATTACATAAAAGACATTTCTCGCCGCGAATAGCTGCAAAATTGCTCATGCGGCGTTAAGCAATATTCACTCACTCACTCACTCACCATCAGTGACATACTAGGGCCATATGGTGTTAACAACCATTGCATATAACACACTACAATCAACCATTGCCATATTAACAGAATGGGATGGAGCGGGGTGTAAAAAATGGTCGAAAAAAAGATTGTTTGGCTGTTTCTTTCAGGGATGAATTGTATGTTTTGAAACTTTGACTGAAACAAATATTCCGTCTCAAACACCTGTATATACGCTGTGCCACTACTGTCACCCGTTGTTATCAGAGATCTGTTTGTTTCAGAAACCTACCAACCACTGACCATGAAGGCCAGCGATACTCTACCCCTGACATCAGCAACAGAGAGACGCTTCTGGGAGAAACTCCGGAAGTCCCTCCTCGGCACCAACGTGAATTGTGGGAAGGATGAGGCGTCGCTGAGGCATAATCTCAAGACGTTGCGAGACAAGTGCGTGATCACCATGGTGATCATGAACACCGTGTGGTATTCATTCTTGACGTCAGTGTACCTGCTAGCAAACAGTGACGTCATCTGCTACGTGGTGGCTGGGGTCTTCAGCTTCTCGCTGGTGGTGCAGCTACTGGGGCTCACCTCCTACAAGATAGACAATTCACTCCGACGGCACATACTCAGGCGAGCTGGCCCATCTCATCCACTCTGGGTCAAGGACAGACATTAATCACGTGGTATGACGTCATAACTATGTGCAATATGAAATTTTGTAGTGGTAATCTGCCCTCATGACAGCAGCTTGACGTATGTATTGTACAGTATTTATTTACAGTATTTATTGTACATTATATATTTACAGTATTTATGTACAGTATTTCAATCACCGCTACTGTCAGCGGTGTATATAGTAATGTATATCCAAGAAAGGCATGCTTATCGGGTCGCGAGTGATAACCCTTGTTACGATTTACGTCATATTTCATTGTTAGATGTCGTCATCGATTGTGACATGACGTCACAAGGACATTTTCATTTTTTACATATGACGTGATGTTTTCATTGAAGTGACGTCACTAAGACACTTTTATTCGTCAGGATGATATAAGAATGCCATGCCCCTTCCCTGACACTAATGTTTACCATCCACGTGATAATTTGTGATCTGCGTAATTTATTTCGTAAACATGAACACAATACATATGCGTCCATGTCTTGTTGACAAGGATGATCTGTTGTCATAAACAGTTTACTTCGTGATTGTGCACCTTTTCACGCAATACTCGCACCGTTTCACATACTGTCCATTTGTTATGTATGTACCACATGTACATAATATTTATTATTATTTATTGTTTGCCATCTGTGAAAATCATAATGTATTTGTGAGTGTACACCACGTGATGACTGGAACGCCTACAGCTGATGATAGTTCAGGCTATGGCGGTATTCTTCGTGTTGGAGTGGTTCTGTTGTAAACAGGACACACCGCAATGTACAACATAACAACATTCGCGTAATTATTGCCGCTTCAATACTTTGAATTACTTACATTTCATCACGTTCAAGTGATTTGTATCTTAACACAAACAGCTCAATACAGAACCAATAGTCTTGATGCTTGGTGTTCCCGCGTGAATCAAGGATCTCAATATTAATGTCTTCAGAAACATCCCACGCATCGTCAGATGATGCCCACCTCATATGTCTCTTACTCACAGATGATACTTCGTATTTCTTTCTGCTCTCAGATGAAATAAATATCAAATACATATCTGCCAGGACATATACACATTATATCTTTCCAGTCTCTCAGATGATGTACATGTTCTCTCCTCTCAGACAATATACAACTATCTTCCCATCTTGTAGATGATATATATCATATTTACCCGACCTTTCAGATATAATTATATCTTCCTACCTCTCGGATGATGTATTTATCATATTCCCCCATGATATATACCATATCTTTCCCACTTCTCGATATTATATATTTAATATCCTTCCCACTTCTCAGATAATTTAGATATCATAGCTTCCTACTTCTCAGATGATATATATCACACCTTCCCACTTCTCAGATAATATATGTATCACACCTTCCCACTTCTCAGATAATATATATATCACACCTTCCCACTTCTCAGATAATTTATATATCATACCTTCCCACTTCTCAGATAATATATATATCACACCTTCCCACTTCTCAGATAATTTATATATCACACCTTCCCACTTCTCAGATAATATATATATCACACCTTCCCACTTCTCACATGATATCTATCATACCTTCCCACTTCTCAGATAATGTATATATCATACCTTCCCCTTTAGATTATATATATCATACTTTCCCACTTCTCAGATGATATATATCATATCCTTCCCACCTCTTAGATAAAAATATATCACTTGTTCCAATCTCTCAGATGATATGTGTGGGGCGCTCGGGTAGCCTAGTGGTTAACGCGTTCGCTCGTCACGCCGAAGACACGGGTTCGATTCCCGACATGGGTACAATGTGTGAAGCCCATTTCTGGTGTCCCCCGCCGTGATATTGCTGGAATATTGCTAAAAGCGGCGTAAAACCATACTCACTCACTCACTCACTCAGATGATGTGTGTCGCATCTTCTCAGCTATAAGATGGGCGCTGAGAGTGAACTGTTGCAAGAATGTAATAGGAATTTGTGTTTCACTTCTTTGTTTCAAACACGCCATTGTACATAGACTGTAGCGAGTCCATGTATCGAGTCCATGTAGCATAATCATCTGTCGAACCCAGCAGTGTATGCTGCACTGCTGCTTGTTGTCGTAATTTATGTAAATAAACCAGTGCATCTATAGTCACTTCCGGGTCTTTGTCCTTCACCTTCCGTTGTCGCGAAGTGGAAACATGAATTGTTTGACAGGCATATCTGAAGTTGAGGGATGACAAAGAAGACCTTGACAACGGTATAAAGATCTATACCGAAACGTCGTCAGTACAGCAAAATAAAGAAGTTGATTTCCAGAAAATTGTATCTACTTTGGAAACCTATGCTCAATAGTATATGCGACGTGTGGTTCGCGCTGGGTTCGAAGTTCAGCTCGACTTTGAGCCTTAGTTAAAAGCTCCATACCCGTGAATTCGTCACCACTCGCCCCTTTCCGTATTCGGAATAACACGAGTTGGTCACGAATGTGTTGGCGGTCTTCCAAAATTAAGCTGACACGCCTCGATGGGACTGAAATACCGTTCATGGCGGAGCTAAAACAAATTCACGATGTTAAGTTGAAACATTTAGTGAACAGGAGAGAAATCGGCCTGTTACTGTTTTGTTTGTTTGTTTGTTTGTTGTTTAACGCCGCACTCACAAAAATTCCAGCTATTTGACGGCGGTCTGTAACTTATCGAGTATGGACCAAACAATCCAGTGATTGACATCATGAGCATCGATCCACGTAATTGGGATACGATTACATGCATCAACCAAGTCAGCGAGCCTGACAACCCGATCCGTCAGTCGCCTCTTACGACAAGCATAGTCGTCTTTTACGGCAAACATGGGTTGCTGAAGTCCTATTTTTACCCGGATCTTAACGACAGACAAACCAGTGGTCGATATTATGAGCAAAACCCCAACGATGATACGATGACACGCAATCAACCAAGTCGCCGAGGCTGGCCGCACAAACATTTATCCGTCTTGTTCGACAATCATTGGTTGCTGGGATTCAGTTCAAACCAAGAATCTCCACATGACACACTATATGACAGATCACGTGATACTCCGTTGCTGGGGGCGGCGTTATGCAACAAACTAACACTTACTTTTATACAAATGTTCGAGTGCTGTCACAGGTATAACTGGGCATGATTACCGTTTTCGCGAACATCTGGTATCAATATTGATTTTCAGTGATCCAGTCACGTAATTTTAGCACAATTTTGCATTTTACGCCTGATGGATTCTATTTCGGTTGATAATCGAGACTGGTTATTCTCTGGTGTTGACGTTATATATTTTATATACATCACATGACCAAGTTCACATCACCAGTCGCGTCCCTTGGGCACGCCAGAAACCTATGATTGTGGGTTCCAATCCCGGTTCGGCCCGGTTATGTTTCTAGGTTTGTCAGCACCATACCCGTGCTCTTGGGTTTCACCGAAGTGGTAAACGTCTGAGGCCTGCATCACTTCGGGCTTTCCTTCCACATTAAGCTGACACGCCGTGATATAACTGGAATACTGTTAAAAGCGGCGTTAAACTCAACTCACTCACTCACATCACCAATCACCAGTTCCTTAATGACTATGTATTAAGTTTGTTCTTCATTTCAGGGGGATATATTTCTCTGTAACTTCCAGAGCTGATGGGACAACTTAGTTTAAAACAATGTATGCCGAACACGGAAAACGTCGTTTTAATGTTTAGCATGGAAGGATGACAAAGTGTTATTTATAACCGTGTCTCTGATACGAGACACATAAACAAATACTCGTCCCGCCTGCGAGGGGTCACGATTATCTGGTTCATTCGCGACCAACTCGTCCCATTCCGGGACAAGCCGAATGGCCTTCTCATTCGTCACCACTCGTACTTTCCGTAACCTACATTCGGCTTGTCACGGAATGGGGCGAGTTGGTCACAAATGTGGCCTTCTTTCACCTTTCGGAATGAGCCGAAGCAGTCTGAGGCATTGTACCTCGTTTTACAGAGTTGCGTCCCTTTCTTGGTCTTCCTCGAGTTTTCTTGGTTAAAAATTATATCTCCATTTGGTCATGATATATACCCTAGACAACCGGATAACTGAAATACTATTTAAATTGTCTTTGAATCTAACTCACACACACTGCAAAATTATGCATACAAGAATGTTTTATCATGCGATATGTGTACAAAATTACCATTTACGTGACATACGTCATAATATCTATGTCACATATATGATCACCTTCTCTAGGCAAGGGAGTTAACTGACTTGGAAAGTCCAGTTTCCACCCTTGCCGGACAAGGCTGGAATTCCTGGGCTCGATCGTAGCGCCACCAGTGGTTATTACAAGCTATGTCCCTTTTTAGCCTCTCCTATGGACCAATCAGATTCCATCACCTGCATTTGCTTCAAACAAAATGGCGGCGCACAGTCAAGACTATCTGATCGATAATAAAGATCTATATTGTGATAAAACGGGTCTTACATCGCGAAGTGCATCAAATCACGCAAGCACCTTTATTAAAAACATGAAAAGGTTTCGAATATGTCTGTTGACAAGTTGGCGGTGCACATGTTTTGCAAATCCTGCAATCGACCGAAATCTGCCTGACAGTTTACGAACCGGATTTCGATTTCGTTGCGCGATTTTGATTGGAGTATGCATAGACTCGTTAGTCCATCCTAAATATAACTCCATAATACCAGCCTAGTTCGAATGACTGCGAATTTGCGATATAACAGATACCTTTCTTCGCGGTATAATATATATCTTTCCTAACAGGAATAACAGATATCAACTCAAGCTTTTTATCACTGAAGTAAAATGAGCGCATTTGCTCATTGTTTCACAAAAATGAAGGTTAATAGCACAGCATAGTACGGTTTTCAAATATTCGTGAAATAACAATTACTTGTCGGTGGTCATCTGAAATCTGATCCATGACGACACCTTTCTAAAGCGATGCATTCAGACCAGCATATCTCTTTTCTGTAACTCGAAAATTAACCGAAAACGGAAAGTTCGGAATGCAGATAATTAAGGCGACGGAATCATTTTGTTCTAGATAGTTTTTACACCCTGTCGTTTCTGATCGCCCTGAAATCTACACTCAGAAGGGAGTTCCATCGAAGGAATATTTGAGTTCTGTGTGGGGTTGCTTTCTTAACTTTCGGTTGTAAATACAATTGTCCGAATTCAGATGGTAAAGAAATGAAGCCAAATCCTTTTAGAAAGCTGCCATCGCCTTGGCTAAAGAGCCAACGCATCATGCATTGAGACTGGTCAGTCATAGTCCGCTCAGGGTTCACTCGTGTCGTCACATCATCTCGCAGAAGATTTTAAGGATATTGATAATTTCTTGAACTGTCGAACATATAATTGTAGTTCTCTTTGTTCTGGTTGATCAATTTAGTAAAACGTAAAATAATGTGATGTTTGAACAGAAGACATTTCAAAATAACTTTATTGGGATTCGAACATGCAGTAACAGGAATACTTTTTCTCGCAGTGAGAAAGTGCAAGCAAATCGTAGTTACCCCCCTTAGTATCCCAACCGGAAGTAAACTCAGTCCATCAACAGAGTCGAGGGATTTATGTTCTTACTGTCATGTAGGTATACTAAACAACAAACTGCCCTATTCTCTCCCATTAATATTTCTACACAAGTTCTCGAAACGGAGCATAGAATTACATAACATCGGGGTGATCAATGTATTTATATGGCCCAATGGTTGTCCGGTCCTGTGACAAGGTGACTCAGTTTTGTGTCGAAATACCATAATCTGTCAGTGTCAGACAGTGTCACCATCTGCGGACTGGCTTGCTTTCCTCACCTCATCTTCGATTAATGAAAACCACCAAGCGAGTTAGTAGGAGAGTAAGGTATTGATCTTTTTGGGGGGATTATTTATGATGTGTAGCCGTACAGCTGTACGTGGTATCTCCACAGCCTACAGCTGCCCTACGCTACGTCTGGCCCTATTTCAAAGGCAAGTTTGATTGTGGAATAGATATTTCTTTCCCAAGACAATTCCCCCATAGATCTGTCATTAGTCCTGTACTATGACTATGAAATCTATGTATTTTATGAAAACAAAACCAATCTAGATACATAGAAAAGCAAGTCTACCCAACTTTGTTCCACATGAAATCCACATCAGGAAAATTATTTGTTTCAATTTTAGGGGAGAGAAATGTATTGTGTCATAAAAGATTCCAATGCAACAATGCAGTTTACCGAGTGCAGCCCGAGCTCTACCATCCGCTAAATTACCGCGCTATAGTGCGACCGCATTCTCGCTATACCATTACCGTGCCTCATGCTCCAGTAACTCTCGCTTCACATTCCAACACTCCTTTTCAGTCTTAGGGAAACTTACATGTCTTTACGATCCAACACACCTTTTCGGTCTAAGGGAAAATTACATGTCTTTACAATCCAACACACCTTTTCGGTCTAAGGCAAACTTACACATCTTTATGATCCTACACCCCTTTTTGGTCTTAGGGAAAGTTACACATCTTTACAATCCTACACCTCTTTTCGGTCTAAGGGAAACTTACACATCTTTATGATCCAACACCCCTTTTCTGTCTTAGGGAAACTTACACATCTTTACGATCCAACACCCCTTTTCGGTCTTAGGGAAAGTTACACATCTTTACGATCTGTCACCCCTTTTCGGTCCTTAGGGTTAGCTTGGTTATGGTAAGTATTAACCATAAATTCTTACCTTTTCAAGCGTTAATCCAATTGGTCGGTCATGTTGACATTAACAATGGCGGGTGTAGTTTCAAGAAAAGATGAATGGGAGAGTGGCCCGTGACATCACACACGTGTGCAATTCATTGTTTACTGAATTACACATGCATGTTAATGGGATGCTAATGACCCGTTAAACGAGGACTGATTACATGTGATAGCGCTCATGGTCCAGTGGTAGTGCGTCGGCTAATTAACACATTAATTAACCAAACCGGTGAGCCGGCGAAGCGCGTTCGAGCCCCCACAGCGCTAATTGGATCTGAAAAAGTGCGCCCGGTAAATTGCACTACTAGATTTTGGGAGAAAACAACTAGTCCTTCCAGATTTTGACTAGTCTCAGATTACCGTATTAGTTGCCATTGCAACTGATTTGCAACAGTCTGACAATGTTTAAAAATATTTTATTAATAGAAGTATCACAGTATTGTTGTTTTGCAAACAAGGTCATGCAACGATCCATGATGACACACAATTGACCAAGTCACTGTGCATGACTATCCGATCCATTTGGTTGCCTCTTAGGACCAGCATTGGTTGCTGGGGTCCCCACAGGATTCCATGTTTAGTTGGAATATGAATTATCAATGAATGAGCAAATTCAAGATTCAAGAGGATTTCAGTTTGGACACTGACTGCATGCAATCTAGTATGTCTTAAGGAATAGTTCCACAACTGGGAACAAAGTAGAATGAAGTCCAGTCAACATGATCAACAAATTTCAAACTCATGACTGTGTTCTAGAGGGGGCACGGGTGGCCCAGTCATCTAAGGCCCCACGATTCGCTGTGCAGAGTTGCGTCCCTTGGGCACGCCAGAAACATATGATTGTGGGTTCGAATCCTGGTTTGCCCAGATTATGTTTCTAGGTTTGTCAGCACCATGCCCATGCTCGTGGGTCTCACGGAAGTGGTAAACCTCTGTGACCTGCATCACTTTGGGCTTTCCTCCCACATTAAGCTGACACACCGCGATATAACTGGAATATTGTTAAAAGCGGCGTTAAACCCAACTCGCTCACTCACTCACTCACTGTGTTCTAGATTGACATGAGGACACAGTCGTCTAAGATGCCAAAATTCAATATGGATAGTTGCGTCCCTTGGGCATGCCAGAAACCTATGATTGTGGGTTCGCATCCTGGTTTGCCCAGATTATGTTTCTATATTTGTAGGCGAAATACCCATGGTCGTGGATTTCACAAAAGTGGTACCGGTAAATGTCTGAGACCTGCTTCACTTCGGGCTTTCCTCCCCATTAAGCTGACATGCCTTGAAATAACTATAGTACTGTTCAAAAAGCGTTAAACCCAACTCACTTACCATATTCGACGTAATAAGCGCCCAGGGTGCTCTCAATATTAGAAATAGGGGGCTGTTTTTAGAATATTATTTTGGTGAAACAAACAGAGTTAGGATAAATTTCGTGGTTTATATGAAATGTTTATATACGACTGATATATTTTTCCAGAATTTAATTGCCCATAATTAAGGGGGCATATAACACACAAGTGCGTATTATACGCGAATAAATAAGTCTTGTGTATATTGATCAATAGGAAGGGGTGCCAAATGGGATTGTTCACTAGCCAATATATTAGCAAATATCGCCGTGGGCGCTTATTAGACACATGTTAGAGCGGGGCGCGTTGAATACGGCACTATAGATTGATCGATTCCATTTGTCGGTGATTTGATGTTATTCAGTTTTCGTGTGCTCCTAGGTCTGTGTGAAGGTGATCTGCAGCACCATGTACAACGCCTACTCCTCCCAGTCTCCAGCACAGCCCAGTCAAGCTGAAGAACAGGCTCTGGCCCTGCTGCAACACCTGGACAAAGATGAACTGGAGAGATTACTTGAAGATTCAGCAAAGTTGGATGACCTTGTGAAAGATGCATCTCAGGTATCATACTATCACATGGCAATAATGAAATTGAACATGGTCCATTGACAGTCAGTCACGTGTGCAAGTGATCCTCTCTCATGCAGTCACTTGTACATCGTCCCGAGGCAAGGGAGTTAACTGACTATAAAAGTCCAGTTTCCACACTTGCCGAACTAGGCTGGTATTATGGAGTTATATTTTGGATGGACTTACGAGTCTATGCATAGTCCAATCGAAATCAGGTACATAAACTGTCATGCAGATTTCAGTCGATTCCAGGATTTGCAAAGCATGTGCACCGCCAACTCGGTGTCAACAGATATTTTCCAAATCTTTTTATGTTTTTAATCAAGGTGCTCACATGATTTGCGAAGTAAGACCCGTTTTATCACAATAAAGATCTTGATTATTGATCAGATCGTCTTGACCGGGCGTTGCCATTTTGTTTGAAGCAAAGGCACGTGATACAAGAGGCGGAATCTGATTGGTCAATAGGAGAGGCATAGAAGGGACTCCTAAAAAACACTGGTGGCACTACAATCGAGCCCAGGAATTCCAGCCTAGTTCGGCAAGGGTGGAAACTGGACTTTTAAAGTCAGTTAACTCCCTTGCCTCAGGAAGATGTCACTTGTATGGTTACACGTTATGTCTTCTACTGATGAAAGGCAAAGGGATGTAATCGTAGCTGGAATGTTAATAAATGTATTTAATTTAGGAGGTCTGTTGATTCAAATGCTATAGGAGCAAACCTCAAGGACCCGAAGACCTCCCTTAATTTCCAACACTGCGTCATGTACATTGTTATAAAAACTATTGTCAGTAACCATGGTAACCAAAAGATGATTTATGTTGATCAGACAGTTCAGTTTTACAGGTGTAAAATAAATCATACTATCTTTGTAATAAGGAAGGCTGTAAGATGTAATGCTCGATGTGTAACCATGTTAAGAGCTTGTTTATTGTACAGTAAACGAGATAAAACTTGACATAAACTACAAAGGACTGTTGACGTGTTCATTATATCCGTAGTTTTGTCACTCTCCAAACCTTGTCCGCCATTTTTGATCCCCAACTACTCATATTAAATGACTTTTAATTTCTAGTATGCAAAAACTTGGGATTGAATTTATATAGATATATATAATACAATGTAATTTTTAAAGAAATACAAGCATGGCAAATGACATTTCTTCGTTATATCCATAGTTTGTTCCTCTGCAAATCTTGTCCACCATTTTGAATCCCACACCTCAGCCGTGGGAATTTGAGGTTAGAATAGGCCCCCAGCAACCTATGCTGGTCGCAAGAGGTTACTAAATGGATTGAGTGGTCAGACTCGGTGACTTGGAGGATTGTGTGTCATATTTCTCTGACGGTGTTGATTGTTTCTCATAACATCAATCACTGGATTGTCGGGTGCACACTTGATTATTTACAGGCTGTTGTCATATAGCTGGAATTGTTGACTCACACAACCCATTATGACCTCGCCCATCTGTACAGTGGAACTCCCTTATCCAGACCCCTCACCTTTCGGATGATACTTATGTGAAATGAAATATATACTGCATTAAATGCATCATTTATCCGGAAATCCAGTTTCCAGATCCGGACAGTGATTTTTAATTACCAACAGTGCAAACTACTCACTTTTGTGTTCCACTTACCGGACAGCAACATGCTTGCCAATGGTTGTATTGCAGAGTTAGAAATTGACACTAGTCCTGTAGTCCCTTGCCAAGCTGCCCAATAGTTAAGGTATCATAAGGGCTAGTAGAAATTGCCGTTTTTTTAGAGTTTTGCTATATGTTGTCATTAAAAGGACTAGTGGACTAAAAAGTTAGTACATGTATATACTGCTGTTTTGCAATTAATTTTATTTAAAAATTTCATTCAACATGTTCAATGTTGTTTACATTAAGTATGGGAACTGATCGGCAAATCGCACCAACTCACCGTTACTTACAGCAACCAAGGAATGTTTTTTCACAGAGAATGGATACATATATTATAAGGGATTAGGTGTAGTTTTTTCACTGTGCATAATACTCGAGAAATCGTATGCCTTATTTGGTCATGATGATAGAGAAGAAGAGAATGTTGGTAGGGGAGATAACTCTGGTCAGTTGACATGGGATTCAGATATCCAGAAATTTGTTTATCGGGACATTTATTGAGAAAACGCAAGTGTCTGTTTAAGCTACTTTTGACTGTATATCAATCAGATATTTGGATTAATTTGCTGACATTATATCAAATCCTTTTTAAAAGAGTTTGTAATTTACCATTATTGACTACGTTTAAGTGTCTATATTGTACAACCATTTAAACAAATTTTCAAGTCACTTACATATCTGAAGATAGATCATCTTTATTTCCTCCAAGTGATGAAGATATTACAGTGTTCTACAAATGTATATATATACCAGGGGATATATTATATGTACAGGCAGTTTTACATCGTTATCATATAAGGTTACTGAGGTTGTTTTTCCACATTTTAACAGTTTTACATACGTGGAGCATTACATTTGTCCATAAGTTGTATTCAGTACTCGTCATCATCGTTCCACTGGCCAGATAAAGTTGTCACATCTGAATCAATGATAGACTTAACAAGAATATTTCTTTGTTGTTATGTCTTTTTACAATACATAAATACATGTTTAAATTATATCATAAGCAAATGTGCCGCATAAACATTCATCAGATTGTATACTGTAGGTGCTAAGATATAACAAATATGTTAAATCATAGAAGTGTTTTTTTTTCAATTGTTAGTAACCATAGTCTGTGTATCCTAGGTGATCGTATAAGAGATTGTTTAAGGTTTTCTCTTGTATGAAGCTCTGTGTAAATTACGTTACCGCCACATACACTAATTTGTTCTTTAACTCAACTCACTTCAGCAACCCTTGCTTGCCGTAAAAGGCGACTAACAGGATCGGGTGGTCAGGCTCGCTGACTTGGTTGATGTATGTCATCGTATCCCAAATGCGTAGATCGATGCTCATGATGTCAATCACTGGATTGTCTGGTCCAGACTTGATTATTTTTCTGACTGCTGTTATATAACAGGAATATTGCTGAGTGCGGCGTTAAACAACAAACAAACGAAACATTACTCAACTCGTCCATGCATGCCTGTTCAGAAGTATGTGAAGTGACCATGCTGTCTCTGTGTTGCTCCAGCCCTCTGTGAACGACAAGGATACACTGTTGACCAGCAACAAGAGTCTGGCCGAGTTCAACCTGTCCCTGCAGCCCCGACTGGATGAGCTCAAACGACTGGTTGCCACGGGTTACGAGGAAATAAACACGAAGAAGACGACCCTTGGCAAGGACAAGGCACAACTAGGTCAGATTAAATACTGTTCATATCAAGTTGCGATAATATTTGTTGATGAAGTACATTCTAATTAAGATCGTAGGTTTCTGGCATCATCACTGATCATAGCTATGTCTGTTGGTTTTACAAAGATGGTAAATACCGATGACCTACATCACTTCCAATTTTCCACTGACATTAAGCCGACACGCTGTGATGTAGCGGAAGTTCAGTTTAAAGCAGTGTTATACCCAACTTACTCACTTTATTTGGACCATGAACATGTTTATAAATAATCCCTCATCAGTGCAAGTGTCTTGACGATGACGATGATGATGATGATGATGATGATGATGATGATGATGAACCTAACTTACTCACTATATTTGGACCATGATCATGTTTATAAATAATCCCTCATCGGTGCAAGTGTCTTGACGATGATGTCGATGATGATGATGATGATGATGGTGATGATGTTAAACCCAAATTACTCACTTTATTTGGACCATGAACATGTTTATAAATAATCCCTCATCGGTGCAAGTGTCTTGACGATGATGTCGATGATGATGATGATGATGATGATGGTGATGATGTTAAACCCAAATTACTCACTTTATTTGGACCATGAACATGTTTATAAATAATCCCTCATCGGTGCCAGTGTCTTGATGACCTATGCTTGTGGTAGATGACTGCATGGGTCATAGGGTCAGTCTTAGTTGAGTTCTTCAGGACCCATGAAGATGCGGGGTAGAATAGATCTTCAGCAACCCATCCTAACACTACCAGGTGGTCAGGCTCGCTGAATTGGTTGATGCATGTCATCGTATTCTAATTGCAAGGATCGATGCTCATGATGTCAGTCACTGTATTGTCTGGTCCAGACTTGATTATTTACAGAATGCCATCATAATATTGCTAAGTGCTGCTAAAACAACAAAACAAACAAACAAAATCTGTTCATCTCAGAAATTATGTGATACATGATAGTTGAAATGAAATAGAAATTCAAATTGACAAACAAAGAAATTTATCTGGGTGAAGAGTATTCTGCTCCACAGCAGTCATCACTTGTTTGTGAACATAATGGTCAGTCGAGTTCAACTCCAAGCATGGCTGTGGCCACCTTTCACAGCGGGGAGTTGTGACTGGTGGCAGCGATAATATAGAGAGCTCTATGGACGGGCATTCACTGTGAGGAGCTCGTCTTGCCAGGTTGGCCTTGACTATGTTTCTGAGTTTGTCATCACCATAACAAGATCGTGAGTTTCCCCAGTGGTCTAAAACCTGTATCGCTTTGGGCTTTCCTCCCACATCAAGCTGTTATGGCGTGATATAACTGAAAAACTGTTCAATTAAATAGACTCACTTGATACAGATTTTGCCATGTGATCACTTACTGAACTGTTACCATGGTTACAGACATGTTGGTGGGGGAGCAGTCCCTTGACACGATGTTGGCGCTGTTGCAGACTGAGGCTGCCAAATCTGAGGAAGAGTCTGAGGTGAGACATCAAATGTATTTGTGATTGAAATGTTTCAGTGGTTGAGACCACACTCTTTCTGTTGTGGGGTTCATATTTGTACAGATTTGCAAACAATGGTAGCTTGGATAAGTCAGTGTAGAAATATGGACACAGGGGGCCTTATCTTATGATTTAGTATGTGCAGAGTTATCTCCCTTGTATTTCAATCTCTCAGGCCTATGAAACAGTCTGTTGAAACAGTAATTGGGGCTGGGATGAGTCCAATTTTACTACCAATGTACCCAATGTTACCAGACGGTAACCGGATACTTGCTGTAAGTATCAAGTGTTGGGTATAAAATGTCTGATTGGGTCAGTGTGCCTGTGGTGATTGATGTTGACCGAATTTAAAATGTCCGGTTTGCACTATTTCAAATCAGACATTTTGCAGTCACAATCGGACAAGTCCGGAGCACAGACCGATTTCCAGATCCCTGGTTTTACCTGTACGTGGCAAAAGCTATTTAGATACACATATATAATGATCTGGTCATGTATGCACTGAAGTTGACTGAAGCTTTATCTTTACGCAAACATATGAAAGTCAGGAGCAATGTGTGCATAATCATGATAATCAGAAGGACATGTGAACATTTGTGACTTGTAGTGGAACCATGTAGTTTTATTATTGTCATTGTACTGTAAATCATGGGACTTACTGGGGCGGTCGGGTAGCCTAGTGGTTAAAGCGTTCGCTCGTCACGCCGAAGACCTGGGTTCGATTCCCGACATGGGTACAACAATGTGTGAAGCCCATTTCTGGTGTCCCCCGCTGCAATATTGCTGGAATATTGCTGAAAGTGGCGTTAAACCATACTCACTCACTCACTCATGTGACTCACCATGGGTATATGTGGTCCTGTGAGTATCCGGGTCCTACTCAGGACCCACCCGACTGGAGTACCCGAGTTAAGCGTCTCAACACTTATAGTAATCATAGTATTCATGGAGGACAGTAAGATTGATTGCCACTGTAATGCTATGAGCTAATGATTGACAAATGATCAATCATTGTTTTTAGTCTTTGAGGTCAGTTGACCTGAAATGAATTAATTGGAACAGCTTTGTTAAACATGTTAAAAACATACTTGTATAAACATGTATACAGCCGATAGCTATTTCTGGCTTAGTTAACAAGAAAATAGACACGGTAATCTTAATCCCTGAATATAAAACAATGCCTAGCAGAACAGGAAATACAATTTAAATGGTAAATCATCATGTCCAGTGCTGTTTTGTTGCAAATTTTATATTTTTATTGACCGAGTTTTTTATCACCTGTATATTCTACTGAATTTGCTGAAGGGATACGATGTTACTTTTCACTGCCATAATAGTCGAATAATCTTTTGTATTATAAAAGGTTTTTTTTTGGCCTCCTAAGAATTTGAGTAAGGCAGGTAACTGACAAGGGATTGAAATATTTGGGAATTCGTTTATCCAGACAATACATGTCTGGATAAGTGAGGTTTGACTGTGTTTCATGCTTGTTCTTGTGTCCTATTTCAGAAAATGGCCGATGATTTCTGTGACAACAAGATCTCAGTGGAGGACTTCGTAAACCAGTACATCAGCCAGAGAACAGTAGCACACACACAGAGAGTCAAAGTGGATAAAATGACCGAACTTTTGCGCAACATGCATGCTGAGAACCACCCCACACTTCACAGACAACAAAACGCATCTATGCGTGATTCCTGGCATGGTTCCCACCAAGCAGGTGGCGCTGGTACCGTTCCGGCACCGTACCCCACTAACGGCTCTTTTAGGATGCCACAACCTGGGTACTATAACCGTTGACGTCGTTTCCGATCTGGTGGGGAAATATTTGTGTTGATCAGTGCGTGATGGCAAGACTCTCTGAGACACTCAGAAATTACAAGAATTGTGGAATTTGTTCAGACCTCCATGCACACATGCTGTAAGTGTAACCATGGTTATATTAAACTAACATTGATGCTTTGGTTGCAGGTGTTAAACAGACTGGTAACATGAAAGAAAATTGAAATTAACCATATGCATCGTTACTTGATCCAGCTTCAGGTGATATTAAGCCATTGAACCAGAAATGCATGGAACTTTCATATTCTTACTTTGTTTGTGTGAGGGGTTAGCTACTTATTTTGCTGGTTCTTTAGGAAACATTATAATTGTGCCATTTCAACATGTTCAGCACACTGCACAATACAAGACCTACATCGTAGTCAAGCCTCATTACACAATAGGGCTAAAAAAATAATAGTCTTGGTTCTCAGGCACTGCGGCATCATCATAAAGTTTGAATTTCGTTTTAATTTCCATTTTTTTTAAAAACACCAAAAGATCCTAAAATATTCCAAGTCCAACAGTAGTCAACTACTCTATTCCAGTATTTTACTCATCAAGGAATACATTTATGTAGGGAGGACCTGTCCCAGGTTGATTGTATACAATTATTGATTACACAACTATTTATTGGTTACATACTAGTTTGAACACACAAAAAAAAAGACACCACCCGCCCGCACTATATTTTAAGAATCCATTGCCTGAGAACCAATTCTCTTTTATTTAAGCCTAGGATACATGGAAATTTGTCAATGAATGACTGTGCGTGATAAGAAACCAGCCAACGCGTATTAAGTAATCTTGATTCATGTGTCAGTTACCGCTGATTATCGTAAAACAAACAATGCCTTGAGAATAAACATGTCCTCTTTTTCCATGTTGTAAATAAACTATGCCCTGATGCATCAACACCTGTGATACAACAGTACCGGGCCCTGTTCCACAAAGCGATCGTAACGCTAAGACGATCGTAACTCCCATACTTAAACATAGACCTACGACAATCGTAGCGCTACGATCGCTTTGAGGAACGGGGCCCAGGTGATACAGGTGGTGTGTTGTGCATGGCGCTATATCAGCTTTATTGGAGCTTTAAATCCACATGCTCAGAATTTATTTGATTTTCTTAAAACCTTTTTCAGGTCTTGTCGGACTGCTCAATGCATATTTATTTGCTACCTGTGCAGGTCATCTCACTCTACAATGCTTAAGTCTATCAGTGCCTGTTTTACACAGCATTCTGGGCTAACTGTCTGTAGTCATAAGTTAATGGAAATTTCGTAACGGTAAGATTGCTATGTGAGACATGTCACAGGGTAGAACCTCGGACCCTTACTGACTATGAACATTTATTGATGTCATCTTATGTATATTAACCAGGGGGTATGAAAATGGTGTCTTTAATTTGGCTTGTGAGAAGGTTCCGGGAATGTTTGATTACCTGTGATATTTTTGTGAAGATGCATTGTTAATGGCCTCACTGTCCTGTGTCAGAGGATATGGCATCAATAATGACCTCGACATCCTGTGTCAGGATATAACATCAGTTATGTCCTTGAAATCTTGTGTGTGGATATAACATGAGTTATGACCTTCAAATCCTGTATCAGGGGATATAACATCAGTTATGACCTTCAAAACTTGTGTCAGGATATAACATCATTTATGACCTTGAAATATTGTGTCAGGATATAACATCAGTTATGACCATAAAATCTTGTGTCAGGATATAACATCAGTTATGACCTTCAAATCCTGTATCAGGGGATATAACATCAGTTATGACCTTGATATCGTGTGTCAGACAATATAACATCTGAAATGACCTCAAAATAGTCTGTTTGAAGTAACTTTGAACACCAGGTCAAAACTAAATCGGGTTTCTTTCAGAAAAACACAATTGGTACCAATATTGAGAATCAGTATCAGTATGATCAGGGAACCAATTGTTTCTATTTTTTAACTTAATATAGAGAAATTGATGTTGTGTATATTTTTCAAGTGAGTATGCTTAAAAAATATTTCCCTAAGTCAGGGGGTTCTAAATTGCATGTCAGAAGCCTATCAATGCACGCTGCTATGCTGGCGTCCCAAGTGTGAAGCTTGAGCAGTTTAAAGCTTTCATGATGTGCTGTGTGCTCAACACGAATGACGGGGGCACGGGTGGCCCAGTCGTCTAAGGCGCCGCGATTCAATGTGCAGGGTTGCGTCCCTTGGGCACGCCAGAAACATATGATTGTGGGTTCGAACCCCGGTTCGCCCCGATTATGTTTCTAGGTTTGTCAGCACCATACCTGTGCTTGTGGGTTTCACCGAAGTGGTAAACGTCTGAGACCTGCATCACTTCGGGCTTTCCTCCCACATTAAGCTGACACGCCGCGATATAACTGGAATATTGTTAAAAGCGGCGTTAAACCCAACTCACTCACTCACTCAACACGAATGACGATATGTGAATTGCTTGATCACAAATACAAAGATGACAAAATACATCTACCAGATTGTTTGATATTTGAACACCTAACTCCTTTGTGTCACCTGAAAATTGCAGTGATATTTGTTTTTCTTGCATATTTTGTTTTGAAAGAATGTACCGGTACTCTATGCATAGTGATCAATAATGTGTACCAACACAGAATGTCAAGATGTACCCAGATCTGATGAAGCTCCGCCCTCAGTAGGGATGCTGCAGTAGTGGTAGTGTTGTACTGGAGACAGCGTTAGGCTGGAACTGCGATCTATACTCTCTGTATCTGTTGCTATGGTTACCCATCCTTGTTAGGTATGTATAACACTGCCTTCCTTGTTTTTCTTCTTGAATGAAAGGTGAGGACGATGTATCAGAACTTGTTCATTAACTGGTCTAAGGGTAATGTCACATTGTTAATTTGACAGAAAGAATTATGTTTTTGTCAGCAAAATAATGTATTAAAATAAATATATCGAAACAAGACTTGAAACTAGTTGTAACAAATGTTATATTTGGAATAACACTTTCTTTGTAAAGTACAGATTCTTGTACTTTTTTGGGTTGAGTCCTGTCTGGGATTCGACTCACACTGCCAGATTGAGGCACCTAATCGCCAGCACACAAAGTCAGCGATCTAACCCACTCAGCCACCGAGGCTTCCACAAAAAGGAAAGTCTGACAACTGGTAGTCTAGATCACATACTTTGTGTACCCCTCTGACAAGTGTAAACTGGCACGGCTCCCATGGCCGAAATTAGTTTTTAATTTCTGGGTTCTTGCCCACTCAAGGTTTTTAGGCAGATGGTGAGGGCTGAGCTGTCGAGGGAACAGCAGTTTGGTTGTACAGAGTTGCATCCCTTAGGCGTGCCAGGAAAGTTAGATCATGGGTTTGAATTTTGGTTCAAAGTTTGATTTGCCCGGATTATGTTTTTAGATTTGTCAGCACCATGCTGTGCTTGTGGGTTTCATCAAAGTTGTAAATGTCTATGACTTGCATCACTTCAGGTTTTCTCCTAGATCAAGCTGAGGCGTCGTGATATTGCTGTAATACTGTTTATAGCCCTGTGAAACCAAGTCCATCATTCAGTACTTCATGTGAGAGTGTCAGAATGTTGTATCATTTGAAATCTGTACCATTTAGATTCAATTAATCTATGAACACCCTTGGCACAATGTTCTTGTCATTTTGGTTTGTGCAAAATTTCCTCCTTTTCTAAATTTGGCTTTACACAATACAAATTAAAGTATTCTTGTTGACACTGATATGTCACTGTCATTGAAATGTAATTGGAGTTACCCGCCCTTGGTATCATAAGGGTCAAGCTCTTTCCCAGCTTGTGGTATGGCGAACTCTGCGAACGGTCTTTCGCTGTGAGGAGCTTGCGTAAGGGTAATGAACATGATGAAAGTGTCACCCGCTGAGACATTCGTGACCAACTTGTGTTATTCCGGGACAAGCCGAATAGCGACTCGTGTCCCTCTCATGACCATTTTTGCGACTAGGTTCCGTCTTAGCATACGGGCATACCTAAAACAATTGTCAACTCGTTGCGTAATGGTTCACATATATTTCCCCATATAGTATATATATATTTCAGATGCAATTTAAAGGACACCGGGATGTGCAGAATTATACAGTATGATTGAACACATTTAACTGTGTCTTGGGTATATTTTTAGATGCAAGACATATGTATAATCAAAAATTATTTCTGAGGGATTATTTGACAAAGAACTCGAAATTATACGCGCATTCTGATTTTCGCACATAACATTCATCGAGAGGGGGACGAGTCTTCTTGCAGGTTACGGAAAGGGGCGAGTGGTGACGAATGCCGCTGAGAACGACCATGTTTTTAGAGTTGTCTGCCCTTGTCAAGTATTATCATCAGTGACAGTGGCCTGATATACATGATGCAGCATTGTGTATTTTGAGAAGTGAAAGAAATATACCTTTTTTTACATTAAGGATATTATGTGTGAAGTTATAACATCTACGACCTCAAAATGTGTGTTTGAACATGAGGGTCTGGGCAAGAAGATGATGTGCAAGCAATATGTTTTGTCTGTAACTATGATATATATTACTTTGCATGACAGACATAAATATGCATTTTTTTCACCTAAAGGATATATACTACTCAAAAGAAGTTAAGGAACACCTAGGATCCGTTCCACAAAGCGATCTTTGCACTATGACTATTCATAAGCCGAGGTTAAAAGATGGGACTTACAATCAACTAAGCGCTAGGACGCTTTTGTGGAACGGCTCTTGATTCTTTCATATTTTTTTTTTACTGTATATAGTTAATCGGTCATGTTAACTATAGAAATATGAAAGAATTGGGTACTCTTCAACTTCTTTTGAGTAGTATATATTCCATGAAAGATTAACTATCGTAATATGAAAGAATCCGGTGTTCTTTAACCTCTTTTGAGTAATAAATATGCCTTTGTAGATTATTTGGAATTAAACAGGTCTGTACATGTGTGAATACATCACCAGAGTATGGTGTCTCAGTTGAAATCGGGCTTTCCTCCACATTAAGCGGACACGCTGGATATAACTGGAATATTGTTAAAAGCGGCGTTAAACATAACTCACTCACTCACTCAGAGAAAGTCCTTCATTTGAGTGTTGTATGACTGCCTGATGTCAAAGGTTGATGAACAATGTTTGATCATATAACTGAAGGCATGCCTTATTTGATCATTTTTATATTCTTGTTGATTGTATTATTTCAGTTACTCTATTTTTCCCAAATGTACATGTTCAGGTATTGAGGTATATAGGTTAGCATAAACTAAATCTGTTGGATTAGTAACACTACTGATCTTGTAGTGAGATAGTGCAGTTAATGGAAAGACATTTTTGATAAGCGTTATTTTGCTGTAGCAAATATAATTCGCTTACAAATTTAATTCGAAAGTGTATATTAGTCACAGTTTTACTAATTATTCCCTGTGTATTGATCTGAATAAATGAATTATTGATACTCAAAATTAATTATTGATATCTCAGATGAAAATTATTTAATCATTTATTATTAAATATTTCATATGATAAGATTTTCATGGACATGACAAATTCTCATTTTAGATGTCAATAAATGTATGTTATCCATTGTATTATATTATATCTAAGATTCTAGCTTTTGATATCTTCAAATGTATTTTTGATAGGACAGATTAAGTATAGTGATATCAGTAATTCAATTTATGATATCTTGTAATCCAATAAGTGATATATAAGTAACGGCTCCCTTGACTTTGCTGATTAAGAGAGTGGGGAGTATTTTGCATCATGACTTTTAGTGGTATGACTTCTTGGGGAGAATTCATTATTTTGATAAATCAAGAAGTGAATTATTGATATGACATACTTGATTTTTAGAAATCAATATGTGTCAAATTATTGATATCACAAAATGACATCTTAATATAAAACATCACTTCTTCATTTTGTGATATCAATGATTCCATAAGTTGATATCTAAACTACATTAGTTTCATATCCAATATATGATATCTATCAATGGATTATTGATATCCTAAAGGGGGAATAAAGAGTAAAACAGTGTCTCCTGCACCTGAGGATGCTCTGTGCTGGCTGAGGCATAGAATCCTGGCCATTGTTGCATTATTGGGTAATTATGTATCATGTCTTTGTGAATAAATTATTTTTAAAACTGAGTAGGTCCTGTGTAATCTTATTTGTAAGTTTGCCTGAGTGAGAGTGAGTGAGTGTGTGAGAGTGAATTTTTTGGGAGTGACTTAAAATCGTCACATCGGCAATATTTCAGCAATAATGTGATGTGAAAGGTCTTTGAAGGAATTTACTATAACTTGCAATGTATCACATATTTCTTCATTTACATATTTTAAGAATGTAATAAAAAGTTTTGTTTTCTTTCTTGTTGAATGCCTCACTCCGCAGTATTCAAGCTCTGTGGTGGAACCAGACAATCAAGTGATTGATAATTCACCGAACTTTGCTAGATCCATTTGGTCCCTCTTTGGACCAGCCTAAGTAAAAACGTTTACATTATAGGCTGAGGGTTAACCTTTGTTACAATTATTAATGTAAAAAAATACTCTTCTTTTAAAAATGTTTACATTAAGGGTTGAAGTGAAATTTTGTTTTACATTCAGGTTATCACTATAAAATAACACTTATCGGAAGTTCTTGAAATGAAGATTGAATTGATCGTTACATTGTCTTGATGTGAAAATGACTAATAATTGTTTGGTTCCCCCTCTAAAACAACTGGGGGCAGTCGGGTAGCCTAGTGGTTAAAGCGTTCGCTCGTCACACCGAAGACCCGGGTTCGATTCCCGACATGGGTACAATGTGTGAAGCCTATTTCTGGTGTCCCCCGCCGTGATATTGCTGGAATATTGCTAAAAGCATCGTAAAACCATACTCACTCACTCACTCACTCTAAAACAACTATATGCTGGTTGCTGTTTGCAGGTTTTATATATAAGGCATGACTTCTAATACTTTCAACCGATTTCTATCAAATTTACTGTTGTGCAAAGGTGTATCTTACCATATTCTACAACGTAACACGATTTCTGTTACTATCGTAATACCACAGCGACGGAACGGAGGCCTCTGATTGGTTGAAATGTAGATATTGCTCGATTGCATTCACTATGTATATGTTTATGGGACCCCGGCCACATAATGCATGTGCATGGGTATAATCGGGTCGAACCGGGATTCGAACCCACAATCATAGGTTTCTGGCGTGCCCAAGAGACGCAACTCTGCAAAGCGACTTAGACGACTGTGCCACCCGTGCCCCACATGACATTTAAGAGTAAGGTGTAACTGTATACCGATTTATGATTTTTTCAGCCTTTTGCGGACTTAACGATGATCGGGCCAGTATTTTTGTAAGAGTTGATGAGACACTCAAACAACTATTCAATTGATTCCATTCCTTCTACATCAGCTGCTGTGTACCAGCTTGTTAAAAGATTTCTTTGCAATTTTTGTCATTACTGTTGGTAATACTTCTTATCAGCGGAATGGCTTGTTTTCATTTTATTAGTATTAGCACGCATGCAGCTATTTTCTCTTTTTCGTGATTCTATTATATGACTGTAAACAGTTGGCTGTGCCATTGTTAACGACGGCGTCAAGCATAGTGTGTGCGGCAAAGGATAGTGAGTAAAGCGCTCGTAAAAGAACTTCAACTTCATCATTTTGCGCATTTTGTGTCGAGCAGGAGTAACGGACAACGCACGAACATGATGAACGTCCAAGCAATACTCACGTGCCCGCAAACGAAATTTGTAAACATGGTTCTATCATTATTTTAAACTCGATTATTTTACACTGCGCGACAATGTATAAACGTGACCTTGTTCTGGCGCCGGTTCTTATCATTATCTTATCATTTAGAGAGAACTGGACCCGTGCAGATCCGGGGTAGAATAGGTCTTCAGCAACCCATGCTTGCCGTAAAAGGTGACTATGCTTGTCGTTAAAGGCGACTAACGGGATCGCGTGGTCAGGATCGCTGACTTGATTGATGCATTTCATCGATCCCAATTGCGTGGATCGAAGCGCATGATATTAATCTCCGGATTGTCTGGTCCAGACTCGATTATTTGCAGACTGTCGTCATGTAGCTGGACTATTGCTGATTGCGGCGTTAAACAACAAACAAACAAACAAAAAATAGAGAGAACTTGAACAAATATTGATGTTTGTTTCTTTGTTTAACGAAGCACTTAGCATTATTCTATCTTTATGACGGCGGCCTGTAAATAATAGAATTTGGACCAGACAAACAAGGGATTGCTATTATGATTCACGATCCACGTCATAGGGGTACGATGACATTGACTTAACAAAATTATCGAGCCCAATCACCTGCTCAATTTAGTACAATCAGAGTTTGCCAGTCTCCGGGTACTGAACAGTAGGTCCCATCCAAATAAATAAAATATTGACGATAAGTAGTGAGTGAGTGAGTGAATATAGTTTTACGCCGCTTTTAGCAATATTCCAGCCATATCACGGCGGGGGACACCAGAAATGGGCTTCACATGTCGGGAATCGAACCCGGGTCTTCGGCGTGACGAGCGAACGCTTTAACTACTAGGCTACCCGACCGCCCTGACGATAAGTAAAGCAACTTGCCTCTGACGTCAGTCACCTTCAAGGAGTACCAACCCAATGGTCGTTCTACACAAGTGAGTGGGTATGGTTTTACGCCGCTTTTAGCATTATTCCAGCAATATCACGGAGGGGAACACCCGAAATAGGCTTCCAATATTATTGTACCCATGTGGGAAATCGAACCCGGGTCTTTATTGTGACGAGCGAACGCCTAGTGGTTAAAGCACTCGCTCGTCACGCCGAAGGACCGGGTTCGATTCCTCACATGGGTACAATGTGTGAAGCCTATTTCTGGTGTCTCCCGCCGTGATATTGCTGGAATATTGCAAAACGCGGCGTAAAACAATACTCACTCACTCAAATACTAATCCCAGTACTAAGCCAGCCGTGTGATAGCTGGAATATTGCTGACTGCTGCGTTCAAAGAATTTCAGCTCCAATCCCAATCCATGAATGACAAAGAGTACAAGGATCCATTGTAAAATAATTTATTTGGAATGAAAATGTATAAACAATAACAGTATGTACAGTTTGATATAACAAGGCTAGACAAACCAGCATACAATTCATTGCACATCCAACCGGTGAGACTCCATTTGAAACCTCTCAGATTCTGATACAGTAGGAGAAGGACTGAATGCCATTTTACTTTGTTGTCATGGACGTATCGCAGACGAATTCACGCATTAAGTGAGAGGTAAGTGTGTCACTTAAAAATTTGCTACAAAAAATATAATCAGTGTTCGGGAATAGGGTCCTGCCCTACCGGGAGCACCTGCCATTCACACAATTTGCATAAAAAAGTAAGTAGTTATTTATTGCCTGACGGCGTACAGCAGTACCCCTGCCATACGACGACGGCCTGTAAACAAACCAGACAATCAATTGACCGATTGATCAGAAAATCGAGTGACATGATTTCGTAATTTGTTACAAAACAAACGCTACTGTCACCTATTTGGTATATTTGATTGTCATGCATGGCAAAATTCAATATTTCTAATTTATTATATTGTTTAAGCACGTTATCCTCCCACAGGCATGAAAATTAAGACCGATATAAATTAATAGCAAAATATTCTTCTCTTCAATAAACCGTTTTTCAGGCCTTGTCATTAAGTTACCTGCAAAATATTTAGCCTGCAAAATAATACTTGTTCGTTTCTAGTCACAGTCGCCTTCACGTCAGTTCAAGTCACGTGTCAAGTCGCCCTCACGTGATCATATCAAGTCACGTGTCAGGGCACAAATCATCACAGAGCACCAGAAAAGCGTGTCTCTAAAACGTCATATCACATGTTTCACAGCTCACACAATTATATCCTGACCAAGTTTTTCAATCTCATCCAAAAAGAAGTCCATGTCTTCAAACGTTGTCCCCGAACTCTGCAGCACCAAACGGAAGAAGTTGACATGGTCCTTCTGTGGTTGGTAGGTGATCATCATGGACCCTGCACGGATCATACGCTCCTTGATTTGTGGCGCCACCTTGTGGAGTCGAGCACGGAATTCTGGGCCATCGGGGACTTTCCTCAGTGATGGTGGGATGTACCAGAAGCAGACATTGGTCAGTTGTGGTTCTGAGACAACCAATTGGAAGCCTTCACGCACTTTTAGTCTTTCTACAAAATACTTGGTGTTGTCGAACAGTGTGTTGACGTGTTGTTCCAAACCCCGTGTACCCTGGCAATGGAAACAAAGCATTAAACAGCATGATTTAATATTTCTTACTAAATGTTTATATCCCTTTTTTTTTTAATTTATTCGATTAAATTTCCTATGCATATAAACTACAAAAAAAAGTAAAGTATTACTATGCCACGCCAGATTAATTCAGAAATAAATATCAGTTACAAAAACAAAACAAATTACAACTATAGAAATATGAGAGGATCTGGTGGTCCTTAACTTCTTTTGAGTAGTATATATAGTTCGAACCATGACCTTTTCCAGGTGCTGTTAACTTAATGAAACATTCATAATTCTGTTGTCACGAACATTTTCCTTCCTGATCATAACATGAATTAATTCATACCTTGGCTTTCCACATGAGCCAGAACTTGAAGACGTCTACCTTGCGGCCACACTGAAACGTCTTGTCGCCGGTGTCGTAACTGACGTCGTAGAACTTGTCTGGTTGGAAGAGGTAGGACGCATTGGCGCTGTGAGCCGCCTGCAGCACGCCTTCGTGTTTCGTGAGGAAGGTTGAACACTGTTGTGGTGCGCCTAGAAGTTTATGGGGGTTCCACGTAACCGAGTCCGCCCGATCCACTCCTTCCATCAGCCCACGGTGACGTCGGGACATGAGGACGCCGGCTCCCCACGCACCGTCAACGTGAAGCCATAAACCATTAGCCACGCACACGTCGGCGATGTCGTTGATGGGGTCGAAGGCGCCAAACACTGTTGTTCCTGCTGTGGCCACAACCAAGAAGGGACGTGCACCCTGGAATAAAAACAACATTCATGAACGACCGTAAACGGAGCATTAACCTTGAAACCTTGTACACGAGCTACGTCAGTTAACAGCTGCAAACAATAACGATACAATATCTGAACATTTAAAATGAAAAACTTTATTTCAATTTCATCATCAGATGAGTCTCTATCATTGTCCAACAGTAGAACATGCCATACCTGCTCTTTCGTGTCCTCAATCTGGGCCTCGAGGTCCTCGGGAATCATCCGACCTTGAGAGTCAGTCTTGACTAGTCTGACGTTATCATCCCCGAATCCAAGAAGACATCCCGCTTTCCTGATGGAGTAATGGGCGAGCTCCGACGTGTACAATACCAACTGCGGCAACCCGAAAAGACCCCGCTTCTTTGTCTCCGGGAACGCCATCTGTCGGGCGCAGCTCACCGCCATGATGTTGGCAATGGATCCACCAGGAGCGAAGATGCCGTCCCCGCCCTCGTAGCCAATCAGTTGTCGCATCTTCGCCAACACTGCCAGTTCCATGACGGTAAAGACGGGAGCGACTTCGTAGGTGTAGAGACTGCAGTTGAGAGCGTCAGTCACGAGCTGACCTGCAAGACCGTAGGGGTCAAGGCTGGAGAACAGTTGGTTGACGAAGTGAGGATGGCCAGTTCGGACGCTGTATTTGATGACGTCCTTGACCCTGTCCAACAGCTGGTCATGGCTCTCGCTCGTTGGCTGAGGCTCCAGATCCATCTTGGCAGACAACTCTTCAGGAGCCATCCATTCATTGACCTTGCCCTCGCGATCTCCGGCCTTCTGGACAATGTCTTTCATGATGACCTTGAAGATGTCGTGCAGGAAGTCCTCGTGTCCGGCAGGCTGGGTTCGGAACGCCGTATTGTTACCGGTAATTACGGAGTCGCAGCTTTCTTCCTCGGCAGAGTCCATATCTCTCAGACCCCAGACAGCGCTGTCGTCCGAAAACTCGCTCACGTCGCCACAACTACTGTTGTCGTCAATAGACAACATGGTTGTGTCTTCTGGTTTCCCAAATTTCATGAGCTTCGCGGGTGGAGCCAAGAAGTTATGTCGGTCCAAACCTTAATGAAAAAAATTAGAAATATTCAGAAAAGGTTTTCGAAGCGACACAAAATGCACCTGTTAATCGCAACTGCTAACAATCGAATTTAGCGTATATACGCTCACATAAGTGTGTGAAATTCGTAACTTTTAAAAGCTAGCTAGCCCACCTGGCCAACAATTATGGGAGACTATTTCACACGCTGCCTCAAACTATCGACCACTTGTTTGCCGGGTCCAGAACTATAGAACTATATAGCATGACGTCACCAACAACTCACTGCCTCAAAACGGGGCGGTGACGGAGATCGAACACTAGTTGGAGACTATTTCACACACTGCCTCATACTATCGACCACTTGTTTGCCGGGTCCAAAACTATAGAACTATACAGCATGCCGTCACCAATAACTCCCTCCCTCAAAACGAGCCGGTGACGGATATGACCTCATCGAACAAGCTTTAAAATGTTCCTATTGATGCGACTCTAGCCACCTTTGATGTGAAGAGTTTATTTACCAACATACCCCATGATCTGGGATTGGAAGCAGTTCAGTTTTGGCTGAGAAAACATCCTGAGGCTATCGACACTGAATTTTCGGAAAGTTTCATCGTGGAATCTTTAAGATTAGTCTTAGAAAATAATACCTTCTGTTTCAACGGAAAATTCTATCATCAAAGAAAGGGAACGGCCGTGGGAACGAAAGTCGCCCCAACATACGCTACACTTGTGATGGGTTACATAGAGGATATTCTTTACAGGAAGGTACACGATTCCATGTCAGAATCCATTGCCAAACATGTGCGCGAAACTTGGAAGCGATTCTTGGACGACTGCTTTTTAGTTTGGCTCTCAACCCGTGAAAATTTAGACATTTTTCTGGATATTATTAATAAGCTCCATCCTTCCATCAGTTTTACTATGGAGTCTAGCGAGAGCGAAATTCCATTTCTGGACGTCCTTGTAGTTAAGGAAGATACTTAATTGAAAACTGATATCTACTACAAACCAACGGACACCCATCAATACCTACAATTCGGTTCATGTCACCCCAGGCATACACGAACTAACATTCCTTATTCACTTGCGCGGAGAGTATGTACCATCGTGTCGGAAACGGATAAAAGAGATTTAAGATTGAAAGAATTGATGGGGTATCTCAGGAAGCTAGGATATCCGCTTCGCGTCATAAATGACGCAATAGAAAAGTCTTTAAAAATTCCAAGACATACTCTCCTGAAACCTAATGAAAAATCTGTGGGCGATCAAATCATACCGTTTGTGTCCACCTTCAATCCTAATAATTGTGATATCATGCCAGTCATAAGGGACAACCTCCCAACTTTACAGCAAAGCGATAAAATGAAACAAGGACTGAATAAATTTAAAATTATAAAAAGTACCAGGCAACCAAAAAATCTCAAGCAAATTCTTTGTCCGACCAAATATTCTTGTACAGAGAGTGTACCATGTGTAAGTAGATGTAACACACCAAGATGCGGCACGTGTAACATCATAAGTGAAGGTACTACTTTCATTTTTACAAATGGCAAGGGTTTCAATGTGAAAGCCGACATGAACTGCCGCAGCAAAGATGTGCTGTATGTTATGAGATGTTCGGGATGCGGCGAAAACTACATCGGTGAAACAGGCATGGAATTAAAAGATAGAGTCACTGTACACAAACAGCAGATTAGAGACCCTAATGTTCGATGCTTAGGTGTCAGCAAACACATTGATGATTGCGGAAACGGGAAATTTACTATTTTTCCGTTTTATAAATTGTATACAAGTAACAAGCAGCTGAGACTGGAAAAAGAACAAATGTTTATCCAATTGATGAAACCAAAATTGAACTCTAGAATGTATTAATAGATTTGTCATTTCAATCGTAAATGTTGCACTGTTACTTTACAAATACTGTATATTTAATTCAAATGTCTCCCTACAATTGTTAAATTACATGGTGTCGTCGCTGGAGTGTGTAAATACATTATGACGTCACAGTTGTAATTTATGACGTATCATAAGTATGACGTCATTATATGTCATTGTCAGTTACACTGAAGAGCTGTCATGAGACAGCGAAAGTACTATTTATGAAACTGATATAAAGAAGATGATGGACTAACGTGGACTTTATTATTTTATTATATATTACATGTACACCGAGTGAACATTTACCTCATTTTGTATATATATATATATATATATATATATATATATATATATATATATATATAAAGCACAGTTAAGGTATAAATCTCAGGTTGGAATATTATTGCCAAAAGCGGCGTAAACCCTACTCACTCACTCACTCACTCACTCAAGGCTTCCTGCACGCTTCCGTTTAACGTGTGCGGTGACAATCGTGTGAACTGAGTAAGTTCTGAACTACATTGAGCAATATTCACCAAGAATGGTCTTCCATACAAATGTGGGATTTAAACCCGAACCTCTGGCTGGATGAGACGAACACACATGTGTGAAGAGCTCCACTGTCATATATTTATTTCACCAGACATTGGGAAGCCTAGTGGTTAAAGATTCCCCAAATGGATACAATGTGTGAAGCCCATCTCTGGTGTCCCCCGCCGTGATATTGCTGGAATATTGCTAAAAGCGGCGTAAAACCATACTCATTCACTCATTTACCATGTGTTGATGGTAACGGTAGTGGGCGGTGGTTTAGTCAAATGGCTAAAGCGATCGCTCGTCACACCGAGGGACCTCGGTTTTCATCCCATATGAGAGAAATACACATCTGGTGTTTTCAACCGTTATATTACTTCAATATTGCAACACGCGGTGTTATTACTCGCTATGGATAGTTATACTTCACCACAGAATATCTTATTTAAATCTACTGCAATGATAACTCAGCGTGGTTTTTTATACCTTAATGTTCAGATACAGGGTCAACCCTTACAAAACATATCTTGACTGTGAGATAACATCACGTTTAATTGTTAAATATTTGAACAACAAGACCAGAGTCAGTCGAGTCTCAATCTTGCACTGTATGCACCACAGGGCCACGGATAGCCATACTATACTGACTGTACTGATTACATTAATCTATTAATTAATTTTTTAATGTAATCAGTACAGTCAGTATAGTATGGCTATCCGTGGCCCTGTGGTATGCACATAAACACGTGCACTTCCGATGCGGCTTTAAGTGATATTCACATATCCATTCAATGTCTCGATTAGGGTATGTCCCCCATTGAAGTATCAACATTTTAAAATTGAAAATTACAACTAAAATGGTAATTATATAATTAAAATCTTGATAGTCTTGTTTACGCCGCACGTACCTAAATGGCCCTATGTTTTACATCAACAGTAACAGGAATGTGCTTGTCACTGAATGTACATATTCAAACTCACTTGATGAAATATTTGTCTCACATATGCCAGTTGTACATTTCTATCAACGAAAAAAGATATTAATTCAATTGAATAAAAAATACTAGGGTAATAAATTAAAAATAAATCTTACCATGTCTGGTCTGACTTGAGGTGAAAGATTCTGTTTCCATTCTTGATATTCGCGCACAACTAAAATGTGAAGATTGGAGAAATGCTTTCTGATATTCTTTCTTCCCATGAAGAAAAGATGTGATGATCTTTGGGGACTGCGCGGCTTTTATACCAACGGGAAAATGTTAATTAGATATTTTTCCACATAGGAAAACTACTCAGTTTTGAGGCAATCCGTGCCCGTGGAAAAATATGGGTGAAGGTCACAGGGATTTCCCCCATTCACGATCATTCGAATGCCTATTGATCAACGCGCCTGCATGCAGTGACGTCACTCATTCCCGCACCTTGCGGCTGCAGTTTCAGGGCCATTTTCATTCCGTCCCTCGGTAAGACCTGGGTAGTCGAACAATGGCTGCTTCATCAAATGCAGCCATAAACATAAACGAAATAATAGTGAACGCTGGGGTCGTTTCCTTGATGCAATGTTCAAGATCATGGTTATCATATCAGCGGTAGCTTGTACATAATGTGGGTTCTACAAGTTCAACCGATCTCGCAGCAAAAACTGGACAACACGTAACTATGTTACCCTGTTTCCAACTGAAAGTGGATACCGGCTCGCTTTCATAATCGCCCAAACGCGTGGTTTGATAATCACATACTGAGGCGGATATAGTGTTGTTATCACGAAATATATGTCCAAATAAGCATACAAACATTTCTTGACCTGACATCACTTCGTCATTATTTTCCAGTGACACAGACTGGTAGATAAAAGCGTATAACGCCATGGTTCGTCCTGTCACACCGGGATCGATATATAATCGACATTCGACATTGGTCAGTAATATAACACCTGTATGGCGCCGTGTTTAGTAATATAAGAGCGGCATAACACCGTGTACAGTAATAAGAGCTATATCACTCCATAATAACACTCATATCACAAGGCACAGCCAGCCATAAAATATATATCACAACGTATATAGTCAGCAGTAACAAAGATATGTCATGACGTATATAGCCAGAAATATTAGTATAACAGATATATCACTCCGCAGGGCCACCAAAAACACGTACAGCATATCGCATATACATCGACATTCAACTGATTTTTTACTTCTGTCCAAATTCATCACACTTGCAAAATGTTGGGTTTTAAAAAATCTAAAACATGCGGAAATTATACGTATCTCCTTTTTATTATCAGGATCTAACATAACTACATGAAACATTTTACCATGAACTCTAAATATCGCCCCCAACTTGTATCCCCCCCCCCCCCCCTTTGCCAGCTAGCTACGGCACTTGTATTAAGAGTCAATGTTTTTACAAAAACCATAGGTCAGTCTGACATTTTAAGGTCACATCGATCTTCGTGGCAGCTTGACCTTGTTATCAGTGGCCAGGCAGTACGCAATAATTCGTAGCTATGCACAAATATACACTGTGACACATTCCTATGGGTGAGGCAAGTTTAGTATTGTCTCGGGTGGAGTGTGTATCCTGTGACTGTGCCTGGTTTTCTTTTCATTTCTGACTATCATTATATATTTTCCGACATATGAACCATAGAGCCTGCAAAGTATGTTTAAATATATAACGAATGCTTGTATTGGACATCATATGACCTCAGAGTACACGCGGAACCCTGGCATCCTCCCTGTTTGCTGTTTGCAAAGTGATGCTGGTGGACTAGGCCGGCGCGGTGAATTTCCTTCACTGCATCGGTTTTTTCCTCGCAGGGTCGAGGCCACAGTGCACATGGCTGCCAGCGAGCGAGTAACCTTTACCTAGTGTCCATTGAACATGTCGATGTTGCACGGCTCTCTTTGAGAATTTTATTCTAAGTGTTCTCTGATACAAATTGGCAAACTTGGAATGCGGATATTTCAAATTCTAGTAAATACTCCACATATGCAGAGACCATAAATATGGTCTCTGACATATGTTTATAAAATAAACAATGAGCTGGAAACATATCTATTCGACATCCTAAACCCTGGTCCCTATACTTTAGGACATCTGGTCGCCGCTTGCCAGCAGAAACCGGGAGAAGGACTAAAACCCCGTTGAATGAACGTTTATGTAAATTGTGTGATGGTTATGACACTGGATCTGTTTGTTTGTTGTTTAACGCGGCACTCAGCAAAATTCCAGCTATATGATGGCGGTACAATGCCATGCATCAACCATGTCAGCGAGCCTGACCACCCGATCCCGTTAGTTGCCTCTTACGACAAGCATGGGTTGTTGAAGATCTAGACCTATTCTACCCCGGATCTTCACGGGACTGTAAATTATTTATTTCCCGACTCAGGCCGAGTAAATAAAAAGCTGATCTGATCTATTCTGGAAATACATGCATTGTCAAGGTATTCAAAGTGCGTTATTATCTGTTCGTTTACGTGATATGTGTTCCAGGTATATGAAATGTATTTGTAAGACGCCATAATGAGCGGGATATACGGCAGCGCTTGATTCGGAGACCGGCTCTAGGATCAGGGGACGCGACCGAACCGGTCGATATCACCAGACGTGTGGATCGATACGGGTGCACTTGATTCGAAGACTGGCTCTAGGATCGGGGGACGCGACCGTACCGGGCGATATCCCCAGACGTGGATTCTCCAGTGTCAAGCATTTAACAATAGATATGTTTGCACTGTGTTGTCAGTTTAATCCTGATTTTATGACAGCCCCTGACGAAGATTTTAAATACTAGTATTCATGTCTTGCCAAAATATTATGAAAGTTTGTGCCAAGACCTGCAAGTATGTTTTAGATTTAAGAAGTACGTGTGTGTATAGATAGTATGGATTTTTACAGTGTGTATTATATTTTATACTAAATATTATATAATTACGTCTCTCATAATCACGTAGGGGATGGCTCAGTTATACATGGTTGTATATGTTGTTTTTATCTGTACCTGAGGAGAGACGAAAATAAAATATCCTGTCTGTCTGCACTTGATTCGTAGATCGGCTCTAGTATGGGGGGACGCGACCGAACTGGGAGATATCAACAGACGTGTGGATCGATACGGGTGAACTTGATTCGTAGACCGGCTCTAGTATGGGGGGACGCGACCGTCCTGGGAGATATCAACAGACGTGTGGATCGATACGGGTGCACTTGATTCGTAGATCGACTCTAGTAGGAGGGGACGCGACCGTTCCGGGAGATATCAACAGACGTGTGGATCGATACGGGTGCACTTGATTCGTAGATCGACTCTAGTAGGAGGGGACGCGACCGTTCCGGGAGATATCAACAGACGTGTGGGTCGATACGGGTGCGCTTGATTCGTAGATCGGCTCTAGTATGGGGGGACGCGACTGTCCTGGGAGATATCAACAGACGTGTGGATCGATACGGGTGCACTTGATTCGTAGACCGGCTCTAGTATGGGGGGACGGGACCGTCTTGGGTGATATCAACAGACGTGTGGATCGATACGGGTGAACTTGATTCGTAGACCGGCTCTAGTATGGGGGGACGCGACCGTCCTGGGAGATATCAACAGACGTGTGGATCGATACGGGTGCACTTGATTCGTAAATCGAATCTAGTATTTGGGGACGCGACCGAACCGGGAGATATCACCAGACGTGTGGATCGATACGGGTGCCCTTGATTCGTAGATCGGCTCTAGTATGGGGGGACGCAACCGAACTGGGAGATATCAACAGACGTGTGGATCGATACGGGTGAACTTGATTCGTAGACCGGCTCTAGTATGGGGGGACGCAACCGAACTGGGAGATATCAACAGACGTGTGGATCGATACGGGTGAACTTGATTCGTAGATCGGCTCTAGTATGGGGGGACGCAACCGAACTGGGAGATATCAACAGACGTGTGGATCGATACGGGTGAACTTGATTCGTAGACCGGCTCTAGTATGGGGGGACGCGACCGAACTGGGAGATATCAACAGACGTGTGGATCGATACGGGTGCACTTGATTCGTAGATCGGCTCTAGTATGGGGGGACGCAACCGAACTGGGAGATATCAACAGACGTGTGGATCGATACGGGTGAACTTGATTCGTAGACCGGCTCTAGTATGGGGGGACGCAACCGAACTGGGAGATATCAACAGACGTGTGGATCGATACGGGTGAACTTGATTCGTAGACCGGCTCTAGTATGGGGGGACGCAACCGAACTGGGAGATATCAACAGACGTGTGGATCGATACGGGTGCAGATGATTGCACATATTTTCGCTCGCATATCGAACCGATCCATTTACCACTACGATATTGGATTGAAAAGCTTGGGTCTACATTTGGAATGTGATGGTTTTCTTTACAGTTCATTTCTTTATTTCACCCAAACCCGCTCACAGTGGCAATTCAGTAGTTATTATTTTATTCCACTCAAGCGTCAACTGTATGCACGTTTTTTCTATTAAGATAGAGATCTTTTATCCACGTTGACGCACCTGAGCGCACAATTTTCTATTAAGATAAAGGTCGTCTTATTTGTTGGCTTGCATATATATTGTGCAAGAAAAAACACATCATTAAATTTTGTATTTTAATGTATAGCCACTTCAAATGCAACGTAGCATAAATGGCTGGGTTTTGCACATAAATGGCTGGGTTTTGCACATAAATGGCTGGGTTTTGCATGTGATGGGTGATATTTCGTACGCTCTCGTGCATCTTTTCAATTCTAAGACTTCATCGTCAAATTAAAACATTATATTTGCATTGTGCCTTTGTGTGACAACATACCATTACTCCTCGAAAACAGTAATTAGTAACACCGGCGAAGCCTGGGATTATTGCAAGTTTACTCGTGTTTTTAAATTTTATTTCAAAACACACTGTGCAGACTGTTCATACAAGAAAGTCTTCATGTGAGTGCTAACTTGCCAATGCTAATACCACCAATATCATCAATTTTGCACTATTATTTTTATTATCATTATTATTATTTTACTGCCTCATGAAAATACGACTTTTATAATAGTGCTTATAGATGACGTCACAATGGAATAGAATATCTTAACAGGAACAGTTGTACTATCTGTTCACGGGTGCAACCAGGGCCCCCCTGCACAAAGCTGTCTTAGCTCTAAGACTATCGTAAGCCTATGTTAAAGTAAGGGAGTAACGATCAGCCCCCACATCGTTTGTGGTCGCACTTGGAAGTTCCCATCGGTGGAGGTTATCTCGCCCTTCTTAAAATACAACAATAAATGGCAGCCACAGAAAACAAAGTTCGAGTGTAAGAACGTGTATCCCGACTGTAAAGTTTATCACTGGTGGCTAGCGGATTAACAGCTTGTTTCACACATGTCTACTCTGGGAATAACATTAGCTTTCATCAAACTTGACATGTACTCTGTTCCTTGTTTTCCTTGAGATTTGAATGAATCCCAGAGACGCTGTTCATTTTCAGAAACTGCAGTAATCTAGACTTGCCAACTATTATAGACTTGCGTGGGCTGTATTGGATATGTTTGTTTCAATTTATGTGACAGACTAATACAGGGCCTGCAACTCCAGTAATCTAGACTTGCATAGGTTGTATTGGATATGTTTGTTTTAGGTTCTGTATGACGGTCTAGTATAGACACTGAAACTGCAGTTTGTCATTCAATTATCAATATTTTTCAAGTTCGAAAATTCCAAGACTCAGCGCTGCCGATCGGAACACATCTTCCAGTTTTCACCCTTGCCGAACTAGGCTGGATATCCTGGGTTCAACCGTAGCGCCACCAGCGGTTATTACGAGTTATGTCCCTTCTAAGCCTCTCCTATGGACCGGGGGGCACGGGTGGCCCAGTCGTCTAAGGGGCCGCGATTCGCTGTGCAGAGTTGCGTCCCTTGGGCACGCCAGAAATCTATGATTGTGGGTTCTAATCCCGGTTCGCCCTGATTATGTTTCTAGGTTTGTCAGCACCATACCCGTGCTCGTGGGTTTCACCGAAGTGGTAAACGTCTGAGACCTGCATAACTTCGGGCTTTCCTCCCACACGAAGCTGACACGCCGCGATATAACTGGAATACTGTTAAAAGCGGCGTTAAACCGAACTCACTCACTCACTCTTCTATTGACCAATCAGATTCCTCTTATTGTATCGCTTGCATTTGCTTCAAACAAAATGGCGATCTATATTGTGATAAAACGGGTCTTACATCGCGAAGTGCATCAAATCACGTGAGCACCTTGATTAAAAACATGAAAATATTTGGAAAATAACTGTTGACAACGAGTTGGCGGTGCAAATCCTGCAATCGACCGAAATCTGCATGACAGTTTACGAACCGGATTTCGATTTCGTTGCGCGATATTGATTGGACTATGCATAGACTCGTTAGTCCAGGCAAACTGTAACTCCATAGTACCAGCCTAGTTCGGCAAGGGTGGAAACTGGACTTTTATAGTCAGTTAACTCTCTTGCCTCGTGAAGATGATCGGAACATCGCCATAGGACGTATCCAAAGAGGGGAATCGCAGTCTTGTCCACCACAGCACCATTTGCCGCCTTTGGGCCCGATACACACTGTTCAATTCCACTGCAGACCGTCCGAGAACCGTGATTAATATCATGAGCATTGATCTACGCAATTAGGATCGATGACATGCATCAACCATGTCAGCGAGCCTGACCACCCGATCCCGTTAGTCGCCTCTTACGACAAGCATAGTCGCCTTTTACGGCAAGCATGGGTTGCTGAAGATCTATTCTACCCCAGATCTTCACGGGTCTTAACGCGTTGGCACGTCACGCCTAAAAACCAGGTTTGATTCCCCACATGGGTACAAAGTGTAAAACCTATTTTCCGGTGTCCCCCGCCGTGACATTGCTGGAATATTGCTAAAAGCGGCGTAAAACCATACTCATCCACTCACCTCAAGGATTCATTGACTGTGCATTTAAATGCCACAGCTCCATACCAGTGCATCGTGACATTGTTTGCAGGCTTATGTAATCTACGACGCAGGGAGGCTATATCTGGACGAAGACTCCTTTAAAATTGTATGCTGTCGGCGTTTAAAGTTGAATGTGCGTGACTTCATGAAGGTTCGCACTAGATGTCTTCTAGTTCACTTGAAGTGCTCCAATGCCATACTGCCAGGCATCCTTAAGTACTGATGGATATGAGCACACACTGCCATGTGGAAAGGGGTCATATGTAACAAATGTTCTATTTGGGATAACTTTCTTAGTAAAGTACAGACTACCAGTTGTCGTCTCTCATTTTTGTGGAAGCCCCGGTTGCGATTAGATGCCTCACTCTGGCTGTGTGTAGAGGACGATAAGAGATGATTGGTAGAGGGCGTAAGCAGATGATTAGTAGAGGGGGTAGGAGGTGATTGGTAGAGGGCGGTAGGAGGTGATTGGTAGAGGGGGTAGGAGATGATTGGTAGAGGGGGTAGGAGATTATTAGTAGAGAGGGTAGGAGATGGTTAGTGGAGGTCGGTAGGCGGTGATTGGTAGAGGGGTAGGAGATGATTGGTAGAGGGGGTAGGAGATGTTTAGTGGAGGTCGGTAGGCGGTGATTGGTAGAGGACGATAAGAGATGATTGGTAGAGGGGGTAGGAGATAATTGGGAGAGGGGGTAGGAGATGATTGGTAGAGAGGGTAGGAGATGATTATTAGAGGGGGTAGGAGATGATTAGTGGAGATCGGTAGGAGGTGATTGGTAGAGGGCGATAAGAGATGATTGGTAGAGGGGGTAGGAGATAATTGGTAGAGGGGGTAGGAGATGATTAGTAGAGGGGGTAGGAGATGATTGGTAGAGAGGGTAGGAGATGATTATTAGAGGGGGTAGGAGATGATAAGTGGACGTCGGTAGGCGGTGATCGGTAGAGGACGATAAGAGATGATTGGTAGAGGGGGTAGGAGGTGATTAGTGGAGGTCGGTAGGAGGTGATTGGTAGAGGACGATAAGAGATGATTGGTAGAGGGCAGTAAGAGGTGATTGGTAGAGAGCGGTAGAAGGTGATTGGTAGAGGAGGTAGGAGGTGATTGGTAGTTTGGGTAGGAGGTGATTGGTAGTTTGGGTAGGAGGTGATTGGAAGAGGGCGGTAGGAGGTGATTGGTAGAGGGCGGTAGGAGGTGATTGGTAGAGGGCGGTAAGAGATGATTGGTAGAGGGCGGTAAGAGATGATTGGTAGAGGGTGGTAAGAGGTGATTGGTAGAGGGCGGTAGGAGGTGATTGGTAGAGGGCGGTAAGAGGTGATTGGTAGAGGACGGTAAGAGGTGATTGGTAGAGGGCGGTAGAAGGTGATTGGTAGAGTGCGGTAAGAGGTGATTGGTAGTGGACGATAAGAGATGATTGGTAGAGGGGGTAAGAGGTGATTGGTAGAGGGGGTAAGAGGTGATTGGTAGAGGGGGTAAGAGGTGATTGGTAGAGGGGGTAAGAGATGATTGGTAGAGGGCGGTAGGAGATGATTGGTAGAGGAGGTAGGAGGTGATTGGTAGAGGAGGTAGGAGGTGATTGGTAGAGGGCGGTTAGAGGTGATTGGTAGAGGACGATAAGAGATGATTGGTAGAGGGCGGTAAGAGGTGATTGGTAGGGTAGGTAGGAGGTGATTGTAGAGGGCGGTAAGAGATGATTGGTAGAGGGCGGTAAGAGGTGATTGGTAGAGGGGGTAAGAGGTGATTGGTAGAGGGGGTAGGAGGTGATTGTTAGAGGGCGGTAGGAGGTGATTGTTAGAGGGGGTAAGAGGTGATTGGTAGAGGGGGTAAGAGGTGATTGTTAGAGGGCGGTAGGAGGTGATTGTTAGAGGGCGGTAGGAGGTGATTGTTAGAGGGGGTAAGAGGTGATTGGTAGAGGGGGTAAGAGGTGATTGGTAGAGGGGGTAAGAGGTGATTAGTAGAGGGGGTAAGAGGTGATTGTTAGAGGGCGGTAGGAGGTGATTGTTAGAGGGCGGTAGGAGGTGATTGTTAGAGGGGGTAAGAGGTGATTGGTAGAGGGGGTAAGAGGTGATTGGTAGAGGGGGTAGGAGGTGATTGTTAGAGGGCGGTAGGAGGTGATTGTTAGAGGGCGGTAAGAGATGATTGTTAGAGGGGGTAAGAGGTGATTGTTAGAGGGCGGTAGGAGGTGATTGTTAGAGGGGGTAGGAGGTGATTGGTAGAGGGGGTTGGAGGTGATTGGTAGAGGGGGTAGGAGGTGATTGTTAGAGGGGGTAAGAGGTGATTGGTAGAGGGGGTAGGAGGTGATTGGTAGAGGGGGTAGGAGGTGATTGGTAGAGGGGGTAGGAGGTGATTGGTAGAGGGGGTAAGAGGTGATTGGTAGAGGGGGTAAGAGGTGATTGGTAGAGGGGGTAAGAGGTGATTGGTAGAGGGGGTTGGAGGTGATTGGTAGGGTAGGTAGGAGGTGTTTGTAGAGGGCGGTAAGAGATGATTGGTAGAGGGCGGTAAGAGGTGATTGGTAGAGGGGGTAAGAGGTGATTGGTAGAGGGGGTAGGAGGTGATTGTTAGAGGGCGGTAGGAGGTGATTGTTAGAGGACGGTAGGAGGTGATTGTTAGAGGGGGTAGGAGGTGATTGTTAGAGGGCGGTAAGAGGTGATTGTTAGAGGGCGGTAGGAGGTGATTGGTAGGGTAGGTAGGAGGTGATTGTAGAGGGCGGTAAGAGATGATTGGTAGAGGGCGGTAAGAGGTGATTGGTAGAGGGGGTAAGAGGTGATTGGTAGAGGGGGTAGGAGGTGATTGTTAGAGGGCGGTAGGAGGTGATTGTTAGAGGGCGGTAGGAGGTGATTGTTAGAGGGGGTAGGAGGTGATTGTTAGAGGGCGGTAAGAGGTGATTGTTAGAGGGCGGTAGGAGGTGATTGTTAGAGGGGGTAGGAGGTGATTGTTAGAGGGCGGTAAAAGGTGATTGTTAGAGGGCGGTAGGAGGTGATTGTTAGAGGGGGTAAGAGGTGATTGGTAGAGGGGGTAAGAGGTGATTGTTAGAAGGGGGTAAGAGATGATTGTTAGAGGGCGGTAGGAGGTGATTGTTAGAGGGGGTAAGAGGTGATTGGTAGAGGGGGTAAGAGGTGATTGGTAGAGGGGGTAAGAGGTGATTGGTAGAGGGGGTTGGAGGTGATTGGTAGGGGGCGGTAAGAGGTGATTGGTAGGGTAGGTAGGAGGTGATTGGTAGGGGGCGGTAAGAGGTGATTGGTAGAGGGGGTAGGAGGTGATTGGTAGAGGGGGTAAGAGGTGATTGGTAGAGGTGGTAGGAGGTGATTGGTAGAGGGGGTAAGAGGTGATTGGTAGAGGTGGTAGGAGGTGATTGGTAGAGGGGGTAAGAGGTGATTGGTAGAGGGGGTAAGAGGTGATTGGTAGAGGGGGTAAGAGGTGATTGGTAGAGGGGGTTGGAGGTGATTGGTAGGGGGCGGTAAGAGGTGATTGGTAGGGTAGGTAGGAGGTGATTGGTAGGGGGCGGTAAGAGGTGATTGGTAGAGGGGGTAGGAGGTGATTGGTAGAGGGGGTAGGAGGTGGTTGGTAGAGGGCGGTAGGAGAGTAAAGGGTGATTGGTAGAGGGCGGTAAGAGGTGATTGGTAGAGGGGGTAGAAGGTGATTGGTAGAGGGCGGTAAGAGGTGATTGGTAGAGGGGGTAGGAGGTGCATGTCATCGATCTCAATTGCGTGGATCGATGCTCATGATATCAATCGCTGGATTGTCTGGTCCAGACTCGATTATTAGCTGGAATATTGCTGAGTGCGGCGTTAAACAACAAACCAAACCAACCAAAGAATGGCGACGCGTGTCTTCACGACCGTTTGTTTCTGGTTTGAATACTATAATGACATAGCGTTAAATGTCAGGTCGATCTTGTATAATTTAAAATCTGAATCTGGACCTTTACCCCGATGTGATCTTGTCTCGTATTGTTTTCCATAAACTTGAAGAGAGGGTGAGGAAGTGATGAAATGAGTATGGTTTTACGCCGCTCCAGCACCATCACGACAATATCACAACGTGTTAATCAAGGAGAATCAGATATTGTGCACATGTGTGGAATCGAAACCGATCCTATGGCGTGACGAGCGAACGCTTCAACCACTAGGCTACCCCCGCGCTCGAAAGAGGAAGTGGGTGAGTGTGAGTGGGGTTTAACGCCACTTTTTACAGTATTTCAATTACATCCCGGTGTGTCTGCTTCATGTGGGAGGAAAGCCCGAAGTGACGCAGGTCGTAGACATTTACCACTTTGGTGAAACCCGCGAGCATAGTTATAGTACTGATAAGCCAGACTTTATTTGGGATTCGAACCCACGACTAACTTCAAACTACAGGGACAAACGATACACGAAACACTTTTTTAATTTGGGGCTCAGGGGATGGGAACGCTTCACGATCCATTGTTTGACAACAGTAACCGTCCCTGAGAAGGCGACCAGGTGTGGGACTGTTGTTAAGGTGGGCCCTGAGAGACAGTGGAGTATTGGATATCCCAGTCAAAAGCCTAATAAATACTAGTAAATCGGATGTATAATTTACTTTACCTCTTATGTTAGGTTCATTGCCCGAGACAAACGTTATACCTGCTGGTCCGTAATGATCTTTCGGTTAAGGTCTTAAATCTAAAGCTTAAATTGAAAACACGCGTGGTGTAGCTCTGTTCTGAAGCCAAGAGGGAATATATTAAACTAAACTGAAGTACAAAAGAAACTTGACACCCACAATTTCTTTTAAAAGTGAAAAAGATAAACAAACCTACCGTATTCGACGTAATAAGCGCCCAGGGCGCTCTCAAAATAGGGGGCTCTTATTAGAATATTATTTTGGTGGGGAAAAACAGTTGAAAAGATAAATTTCGTGGTTTATGCTGAAGGTCTGAACTGTTTATATACGACAGATATATTTTTTCAGAATTTAATTGCCTATAATTAAGTCGCCTCTTACAGAAAGCATGGGTTGCTGAAAACCTATTCTACCCCGGATCTTCACGGGTAGGAATTCGTTTTTACACAGGGACACGGAGTGTATCAATCCGAATGATATTGAATTAGTCGCTGGAAAAGTTGGTAACATACTAAATATCTTGTATGGCCGCCATTTGCAGTTATGCAAGCAGGTGCCCGTTATCTCATGGACAACGTAAGCCGGCGTATGACGTCATCATGGATCTACCCCCCCCATCCCTCGCTTCATGCAGAGCCTGTTGAAGTTGTGGCTGTTGTGGTCGGTGTCTCAATCGTCAGCCAAAGTTTTCCAATCACAGGCCCTTGAAGCAGGATAGTAATATAGTAATAGGAACACTGAAATACCGGACCCATATATACAAATAGACAAGGTACATCACTCGCCATCTTGACCGAAGTTGAAATCGGCTGTATCGTTTAAGTTAAATGGGAATGTACGCATGTCATGTTCACAACACAACAAGAGAGAGAGAGAGAGAGAGAGGGAGAGAGAGAGAGAGAGAGAGAGAGAGAGAGAGAGAGAGAGAGAGAGAGAGAGAGAGGGGAGGGAGGGTCACATGTACCAGAATATATAATTATCATTATATATTTTCCGACATATGAACCATAGAGCCTGCAAAGTATGTACACGGTGACGAGCATATTTAAATATTTAACGAATGCTTGTATTGGACATCATATATATATATATAGAGAGAGAGAGAGAGATTATTGGAGATTTTACGTACGCTTTCCGACATAATGCGTATTCGCACACGGTGGCGTGTGACGTACTTTGCCTATTTACTTATATGGGTCCGGCCGGTGCTTCAGTAACATCACTATCCTGCTTCAGGGGCCTGTGGGTTCCGTAGGCGTTCGAAAGGAGACATGTCAGGGGAACTGTATTTGCGATTCACGAAGTTCATGGTAAGTGTCAGGCTGTACACTGTAAAAAATGTGGTAGCGTGAAGGACTACATACCAAGAGGTTGCCGGTTCGTATCCCGCCGAGGTTTAAAAAGTGCCGTGTGTATAAATGTGTTGATGCTGTGTGACAAGTAGTCATTCACTCATACTGGCAGCTGACAATGAAAGTATATTTGATGACTACGATAGACCCTTAACTTGTTTTAGCCCCCCCCCCCCCCCCCCCCCTTCAAATTAATCGACCCCCCGTGAAGATGCGTCCGGGGTCTTCAGTCTTCAGCAACCCATGCTTGCTGTAAAAGGCGTCGCGACAGCTTTTGAGAGGCGACTAACGGGATCGGGTGGTCAGGCTGACTGACTTGTTTGATGCATGTCATCGTATCCAAATTGCGTGGATCGATGCTCATGATATTAATCACTGTATTGTCTCGCCCAGACCCGATTATTTACACACAGCCGTCATATAGCTGGAATATTGCTGAGTGCGGCGTAAAACAACAAAGCAACCAAACCAGGTGAGGTGAAATTGGGTTTAACGTCGCGTCCAAGATTATTGCACTTATATAGCGACGTGCATGCACGTACGTGTGTGTGTGTGTGTGTGTGTGTGTGTGTGTGTGTGTGTGTGTGTGTGTGTGTGCCGTGATATGACTGAAATACTCCCACATTAAACTGACACGCCGTGATATGACTGATATACTCCCACATTAAACTGACACGCCGTGATATGACTGAAATACTCCCACATTAAACTGACACGCCGTGATATGACTGATATACTCCCACATTAAACTGACACGCCGTGATATGACTGATATACTCCCACACTAAACTGACACGCCGTGATATGACTGATATACTCCCACATGAAACTGACACGCCGTGATATGACTGAAATACTCCTACATCAAACTGACACGCCGTGATATGACTGATATACTCCCACATTAAACTGACACGCCGTGATATGACTGATATACTCCAACGTTAAACTGACACACCGTGATATGACTGATATACTCCCACATTAAACTGACACGCGTGATATGACTGAAATACTCCCACATTAAACTGACACGCGTGATATGACTGAAATACTCCCACATTAAACTGACACACCGTGATATGACTGAAATACTCCCACATTAAACTGACACACCGTGATATGACTGATATACTCCCACATCAAACTGACACGCCGTGATATGACTGATATACTCCCACATTAAACTGACACACCGTGATATGACTGAAATACTCCCATATCAAACTGACACACCGTGATATGACTGATATACTCCCACATTAAACTGACACGCCGTGATATGACTGAAATACTCCCACATCAAACTGACACGCCGTGATATGACTGATATACTCCCACATTAAACTGACACGCCGTGATATGACTGAAATACTCCCACATCAAACTGACACACCGTGATATGACTGAAATACTCCCACATTAAACTGACACGCCGTGATATGACTGAAATACTCCCACATTAAACTGACACGCCGTGATATGACTGAAATACTCCCACATCAAACTGACACGCCGTGATATGACTGAAATACTCCCACATTAAACTGACACGCCGTGATATGACTGAAATACTCCCACATTAAACTGACACGCCGTTATATGACTGAAATACTCCCACATTAAACTGACACGCCGTGATATGACTGAAATACTCCCACATTAAACTGACACGCCGTGATATGACTGAAATACTCCCACATTAAACTGACACGCCGTGATATGACTGAAATACTCCCACATCAAACTGACACGCCGTGATATGACTGAAATACTCCCACATTAAACTGACACGCCGTGATATGACTGATATACTCCCACATTAAACTGACACGCCGTGATATGACTGAAATACTCCCACATTAAACTGACACGCCGTGATATGACTGATTTACTCCCACATTAAACTGACACGCCGTGATATGACTGATATACTCCCACATTAAACTGACACACCGTGATATGACTGATATACTCCCACATTAAACTGACACGCCGTGACATGACTGAAATACTCCCACATTAAACTGACACGCCGTGATATGACTGAAATACTCCCACATCAAACTGACACGCCGTGATATGACTGAAATACTCCTACATCAAACTGACACGCCGTGATATAACTGAAATACTCCAACATTAAACTGACACGCCGTGATATGACTGAAATACTCCTACATCAAACTGACACGCCGTGATATGACTGAAATACTCCAACATTAAACTGACACGCCGTTATATGACTGAAATACTCCCACATCAAACTGACACGCCGTGATATGACTGAAATACTCCCACATTAAACTGACACGCCGTGATATGACTGAAATACTCCCACATTAAACTGACACGCCGTGATATAACTGAAATACTCCCGTCTGAAACTGACACACCGTGATATAACTGAAATACTCCCATCTGAAACTGACACGCCGTGATATAACTGAAATAGTTCCACATTAAACTGACACGCCGTGATATAACTGAAATACTCCCACATTAAACTGACACGCCGTGATATGACTGATATACTCCCACATCAAACTGACACGCCGTGATATGACTGATATACTCCCACATTAAACTGACACGCCGTGATATGACTGAAATACTCCCACATCAAACTGACACGCCGTGATATGACTGAAATACTCCCCCATCAAACTGACACGCCGTGATATGACTGAAATACTCCCGCATTAAACTGACACGCCGTGATATGACTGAAATACTCCCACATTAAACTGACACGCCGTGATATGACTGAAATACTCCCACATTAAACTGACACGCCGTGATATGACTGAAATACTCCCACATTAAACTGACACGCCGTGATATGACTGAAATACTCCCACATTAAACTGACACGCCGTGATATGACTGAAATACTCCCACATTAAACTGACACGCCGTGATATGACTGAAATACTCCCACATTAAACTGACACGCCGTGATATGACTGAAATACTCCCACATTAAACTGACACGCCGTGATATGACTGATATACTCCCACATTAAACTGACACGCCGTGATATGACTGAAATACTCCCACATTAAACTGACACGCCGTGATATGACTGATATACTCCCACATTAAACTGACACGCCGTGATATGACTGATATACTCCCACATTAAACTGACACGCCGTGATATGACTGATATACTCCCACATTAAACTGACACGCCGTGATATGACTGAAATACTCCCACATTAAACTGACACGCCGTGATATGACTGAAATACTCCCACATCAAACTGACACGCCGTGATATGACTGAAATACTCCTACATCAAACTGACACGCCGTGATATGACTGAAATACTCCCACATTAAACTGACACGCCGTGATATGACTGAAATACTCCCACATCAAACTGACACGCCGTGATATGACTGAAATACTCCAACATTAAACTGACACGCCGTGATATGACTGAAATACTCCCACATCAAACTGACACGCCGTGATATGACTGAAATACTCCCACATTAAACTGACACGCCGTGATATGACTGATATACTCCCACATCAAACTGACACGCCGTGATATGACTGAAATACTCCTACATCAAACTGACACGCCGTGATATGACTGAAATACTCCCACATTAAACTGACACGCCGTGATATGACTGAAATACTCCCACATTAAACTGACACGCCGTGATATGACTGAAATACTCACGCATTAAACTGACACGCCGTGATATGACTGAAATACTCCCACATTAAACTGACACGCCGTGATATGACTGATATACTCCCACATTAAACTGACACGCCGTGATATGACTGAAATACTCCCACATTAAACTGACACGCCGTGATATGACTGAAATACTCCCACATTAAACTGACACGCCGTGATATGACTGAAATACTCACGCATTAAACTGACACGCCGTGATATGACTGAAATACTCCCACATCAAACTGACACGCCGTGATATGACTGAAATACTCCCACATCAAACTGACACGCCGTGATATGACTGAAATACTCCCACATTAAACTGACACGCCGTGATATGACTGAAATACTCCCACATCAAACTGACACGCCGTGATATGACTGAAATACTCCCACATTAAACTGACACGCCGTGATATGACTGATATACTCCCACATTAAACTGACACGCCGTGATATGACTGATATACTCCCACATTAAACTGACACGCCGTGATATGACTGAAATACTCCTACATCAAACTGACACGCCGTGATATGACTGAAATACTCCCACATCAAACTGACACGCCGTGATATGACTGAAATACTCCCACGTTAAACTGACACGCCGTGATATGACTGAAATACTCCCACATCAAACTGACACGCCGTGATATGACTGAAATACTCCCACATTAAACTGACACGCCGTGATATGACTGAAATACTCTCACATTAAACTGACACGCCGTGATATAACTGAAATACTCCCGTCTGAAACTGACACACCGTGATATAACTGAAATACTCCCATCTGAAACTGACACGCCGTGATATAACTGAAATAGTTCCACATTAAACTGACACGCCGTGATATGACTGAAATACTCCCACATTAAACTGACACGCCGTGATATGACTGATATACTCCCATATCAAACTGACATGCCGTGATATGACTGATATACTCCCACATTAAACTGACACGCCGTGATATGACTGAAATACTCCCACATCAAACTGACGCGCCGTGATATGGCTGAAATACTCCCACATTAAACTGACACGCCGTGATATGACTGAAATACTCCCACATTAAACTGACACGCCGTGATATGACTGAAATACTCCCACATTAAACTGACACGCCGTGATATGACTGAAATACTCCCACATTAAACTGACACGCCGTGATATGACTGAAATACTCCCACATTAAACTGACACGCCGTGATATGACTGATATACTCCCACATTAAACTGACACGCCGTGATATGACTGAAATACTCCAACATTAAACTGACACGCCGTGATATGACTGATATACTCCCACATTAAACTGACACGCCGTGATATGACTGATATACTCCCACATTAAACTGACACGCCGTGATATGACTGATATACTCCCACATTAAACTGACACGCCGTGATATGACTGAAATACTCCCACATTAAACTGACACGCCGTGATATGACTGAAATACTCCCACATCAAACTGACACGCCGTGATATGACTGAAATACTCCCACATCAAACTGACACGCCGTGATATGACTGAAATACTCCAACATTAAACTGACACGCCGTGATATGACTGAAATACTCCTACATCAAACTGACACGCCGTGATATGACTGAAATACTCCAACATCAAACTGACACGCCGTTATATGACTGAAATACTCCCACATCAAACTGACACGCCGTGATATGACTGAAATACTCCCACATTAAACTGACACGCCGTGATATGACTGAAATACTCCCACATTAAACTGACACGCCGTGATATAACTGAAATACTCCCGTCTGAAACTGACACACCGTGATATAACTGAAATACTCCCATCTGAAACTGACACGCCGTGATATAACTGAAATAGTTCCACATTAAACTGACACGCCGTGATATGACTGAAATACTCCCACATTAAACTGACGCGCCGTGATATGACTGATATACTCCCACATCAAACTGACACGCCGTGATATGACTGATATACTCCCACATTAAACTGACACGCCGTGATATGACTGAAATACTCCCACATCAAACTGACACGCCGTGATATGACTGAAATACTCCCCCATCAAACTGACACGCCGTGATATGACTGAAATACTCCCACATTAAACTGACACGCCGTGATATGACTGAAATACTCCCACATTAAACTGACACGCCGTGATATGACTGAAATACTCCCACATTAAACTGACACGCCGTGATATGACTGAAATACTCCCACATTAAACTGACACGCCGTGATATGACTGAAATACTCCCACATTAAACTGACACGCCGTGATATGACTGAAATACTCCCACATTAAACTGACACGCCGTGATATGACTGAAATACTCCCACATTAAACTGACACGCCGTGATATGACTGATATACTCCCACATTAAACTGACACGCCGTGATATGACTGATATACTCCCACATTAAACTGACACGCCGTGATATGACTGATATACTCCCACATTAAACTGACACGCCGTGATATGACTGAAATACTCCCACATTAAACTGTCACGCCGTGATATGACTGAAATACTCCCACATCAAACTGACACGCCGTGATATGACTGAAATACTCCTACATCAAACTGACACGCCGTGATATGACTGAAATACTCCCACATTAAACTGACACGCCGTGATATGACTGAAATACTCCTACATCAAACTGACATGCCGTGATATGACTGAAATACTCCCACATTAAACTGACACGCCGTTATATGACTGAAATACTCCCACATCAAACTGACACGCCGTGATATGACTGATATACTCCCACATTAAACTGACACGCCGTGATATGACTGAAATACTCCCACATTAAACTGACACGCCGTGATATAACTGAAATACTCCCGTCTGAAACTGACACACCGTGATATAACTGAAATACTCCCATCTGAAACTGACACGCCATGATATGGCTGAAATAGTTCCACATTAAACTGACACGCCGTGATATGACTGAAATACTCCCACATTAAACTGACACGCCGTGATATGACTGATATACTCCCACATTAAACTGACACGCCGTGATATGACTGAAATACTCCCACATTAAACTGACACGCGTGATATGACTGAAATACTCCCACATTAAACTGACACGCCGTGATATAAGTGAAATAGTCCCACATTAAACTGACACGCCGTGGTATAACTGAAATATTCCCACATTAAACTGACACGCCGTGATATAACTGAAATACTCCCATCTGAAACTGACACGCCGTGATATAACTGAAATACTCCCACATCAAATTGACACGCCGTGATATAACTGAAATACTTCCACATTAAACAGACATGCTGTGATTTAACTGAAATACTCCCACATCAAATTGACACGCCGTGATATGACTGAAATACTCCCACATTAAACTGACATGCTGTGATTTAACTGAAATACTCCCATCTGAAACTGACACGCCGTGATATAACTGAAATACTCCCACATCAAATTGACACTCCGTGATATAACTGAAATAAATCCCACATTAAACTGACACGCCGTGATATGGCTGAAATACTCCCACATTAAACCGACACGCCGTGATATGACTGAAATACTCCCACATTAAACTGACACGCTCTATGACTGAAATACTCCCACATTAAACTGACACGCTCTAATATAACTGAAATACTCCCATCTGAAACTGACACGCCGTGATATAACTGAAATACTCCCACATTAAACTGACACACCATGATATGACTGAAATACTCCCACATTAAACTGACACGCCGTGTAAACTAAAATACTTAATGTTTCAGTTACAATGAGGGGAATGTTCCACATTTGTGCACAATTCACTGACGAAGATTCCGTATAGTACGGTGTCAAAGCGGCGTTATACCCAACTCACTCACTCACTCAACTCAAACATGAAACAGATGAGCGATAGTGATAGCTGATGCAGATATTAGCAAGTATTGAAGCGACCGTCAGATCATAACCTGTCCCCGAAAAGCTGGGGAAATAATTTGTGCTCAGCTTTTACAAAAACATTTATCGTTCCCATAACCCCCACCCTTACTCACCAAACCCACCCAAAATTACATTAAATGGTTGGGCCTTTAGTGCATTATCTTTCCAGGTCGGAAAAAATAACAATATTTGTTTGGAATTCAGATAAGAACTAATTTTATTACATCTCGGAAAGTTCATTAATGTTGTTCAAGGTTGTAACCGAATACAAAACAAAGAAAACTAACAACCATTGCATATTAACAGATACCAATATTGAAAACCAGGATATAATCCATATTGTTGGACCGCCTCCTTGGTCTAGTGGTAGAGCGTCTTCCTGGAGAGCGGAAGGTCCGGGGTTCGATCCCCGGTCGCGTCATACTAAAAGACGTTATAAGATGGTACTTGTTGTTACCCTGTCTGGCGCTCGACATTAAGGGGCTAAAACAAGGACTGGTCGACTGAGTCAGTCTACTATGTCTGAGTGGGGTATTCATGTTAAACTGCGGCATGATATCTCAGTGGGCGAGCACTATAAATCGGCATCAGTCCGGACTAGTACAAGCAGAAACACACACATACACGTGCATGTACGTCGCTAAATAAGTGTAATATGCTTGGACGAGACGTTTTAAACCCCATTTCACCTCAAGTCCAAATTGTTGCAAATTACGAATATTCAAAGATTGACAATTCAGACTCCCTATTCCCCATAGATATCTACAGCTAGAAAAATGTGATACAAGCCTTGTTTCAGCTCTCACCCCGGCGCAGTGATCTCCCTGAGATATTTCGGGGCGGTCGGGTAGCCTAGTGGTTAAAGCGTTCGCTCGTCACGCCGAAGACCCGGGTTCGATTCCCGACATGGGTACAATGTGTGAAGCCCATTTCTGGTGTCCCCCGCCGTGATATTGCTGGAATATTGCTAAAAGCGGCGTAAAACCATACTCACTCACTCACTCACTGAGATATTTCACTGTCACTAGCTTAATTGCATATCACGTGATCGGACTTTTCTCTTGTTTGCAAATGTCCTGATTTGTCTCGAAATCATAGTGGACGACCTTCAGTGCGATTGACAGAATGTCTTGCATAGATATCGCTACTACAACAGCCATAGTGAGGAATGTGACAATACACCTGAACAGATCTAAGCTTCTTCCCGAGGCAAGAGAGTTCACTGACTATAATAGTTCAGTTTCCACCCTTGCCGAACTTGGCTGTGATTATGAAGTTATATTTTGGCTGGATTAACGAGTCTATGCATAGTCCAATCAAAATCGCGTAACGAAATCGACACTCGGTTCGTAAAAGCCCGTGCAGCTTTCGGTCGGTTGCAGGATTTGCAGAGCTTGTGTACCGCCAAATCGGCGTCAACATATATTTTCCAAATCTTTTCATATTTCTAATGAAGATGCTCACCGGATTTGATGCACTTCGCGAAGTAAGACCCGTCCAATTACAATATAGATTTTGATTATCGATCAGATCGTCCTGACTGTGGGCTGCCATTTTGTTTAAAGTAAATGCAAGTGATATGAGTAGTGAAATCTGATTGGTCAATAGGAGGGACATAGAAGGGACATAACTAGTAGTAGCCACTGATGGCGCTACGATCGAGCCCAGAAATTCCAGCCTAGTTCTGAAAGGTTGGAAACAGGACTTTTACTGTCAGTTAACTCCCTTGCAGTCAGTTAACTCTTTTGCCTCGGGAAGATATGATCAATACGATCGTCTCGTGGTTATTCGTCGGGTTTCGATGTCAGCACGTGGAACTTTACAACCATTGTAAACACAGGACAAATACGCAAATGGAGGTTGTTTTACACCTTTTGGGATATTTGTTAACCGTTTCATGACCAATTTTTATCTAAATGTGACTTTTCAATAATAAAACACATGAAAAGCATACTTTAATTTGTTGAATGGACTATAAGACGTGGCGATTCGTCAACTATCGCTGGCCTATGTCAAAGGCACTTGGCTGGCCGCAAGGAACTCTAGGTAGGAAAACGGTTCCAGCTCACACACAAATATCATGACAAATGTCTAAATATAGTCCAAAAGGTAGTCCATGTCTTCAAACGTTATATCACTTGTTTCAAAGCTCACACAATGATATCATGACCAGATTCCTTAATATGGACCAAAAAGTAGTCCATGTCTTCAAAAGTTATATCCCTTGTTTCACAGCTCACACAATGATATCATGACCAAGTTTCTCAATCTGGCCAAGAAAGTAGTCCATGTCTTCAAACGTTGTCCCCGAACTCTGCAGCACCAACCGGAAGAAGTTGACATGGTCCTTCTGTGGTTGGTAAGTGATCATCATGGACCCTGCACGGAGCATGCGCTCCTTGACAAGTGGCGCCACCTTGTGGAGTCGAGCACGGAATTCTGGGCCATCGGGGACTTTCCTCAGTGATGGTGGGATGTACCAGAAGCAGACATTGGTCAGTTGTGGTTCTGAGACAACCAACTGGAAGCCTTCACGCACTTTCAGTCTTTTTACGAAATACTTGGTGTTGTCGAACAGTGTGTTGACGTGTTGTTCCAAACCCTGTGTACCCTGGCAATAAACGCGAAAGAATTGATACAATCATAAATTAATTAGGTATCACATATTCATAACACCGATGTTTTAAAGGAGCTTTTTTGACAGAACCCGTACCACCGCACTTGTCTATTGTTATCTGCGTTGAAAATCGCAGGTTGTGAATGGAGTTTCCAGCTCAATGTGCCATTGCACAAAGACCGAACTCCGGCGCAGTGGTGACTCAGCATAACACCACTGCCACAGGCTAATTTGCATATCACGTGACCGGACTTTTCTCTTGTTTGTAAACAAACGCGCTTTTTCAGAAATCAATGTAGAACGGACTAATGCAAGTATTTGGGGTCGCTTAACATATTGTTTTGCATAATTATATAGATATGCTACTACAACTGCGACAGTGAGTTGCATGACAATATACATTTATGCATCAAAAAGACAGTATCGCCAGCTCTCCGTTAGGCTTCGATGACAGCACGTGGAGCCTTACAACCAATGTAAACAAAGAATAACTACGCAAAAACAAATAGATTTTCACGTATTAGGATACTTTCTTAATGAACCGTAACCATTCTTTGACGTTTGTTTATGAAAATGTGTTGACTTGTCATACATGAAACGGATGAAAAGCATATTCAATATCTTGAATGGACTGTGAAAGATGTGACGAATCGTCACATGGCGCTGGCCTGTGGCAGAGGTACTATGCTGGCTGGCTGCCGGCCGCATGGAACTCTGGGTAGGAGAGTGCACAAAGACGTTATTAATCCTATGACAGATAAATGTTATCATAAACATAACTCCTTGCTGTGAAGTATGAAGGGAGGCTGAAAAGCGAAGGATATAAACTCTTAGCTGTTTGCATGTATTAAGTACAATATTTTCCGTGCTATTCAATACTTCCATGAATCAAAAATACACACCCAGGCAGCATATTTCTGCAGGCATCAAAGAGACTCGGTTTTTTCTGTCCATGAAAATTACATGTCATTAAGTTTCTCCAACTGAAAGGGAGAACTCCAACAGTCATCCATGCGGGATGATTTATGGTATGATGATATTTCCTTTGCCACTGTTAAGAGGTTGGCAGTAGAGTTCAAGGGTGGAAGAGATAGCCTTGGAGTTGACCCAATACCAGGACCTTCAACTGCCATCACTAAGGATGCGATGTTTGTTGTTTAACATCGCACTCAACAACATTCCAGCTATATGACGGCAGTCTGTAAATAAATCCAGTGATTGACACCATGAGCATCTTTCCACGCAATTGGGATCGATGACATGCATCAACCAAGTTAGCGAGCCTGACCACCTGATCCCGTTAGTCGCCTCTTACGACAAGCATAGTCGCCTTTTACAGCAAGCATGGGTTGCTGAAGACCTATTCTACCCTGGATCTTCACGGGTCTGAATGTAGTGACGCAAACATGGGTCCACTAACTCGCAATGTTTGGAGTGTGTTGAAATAGCGTTTGTCTTCGCGTTGAAGATAATGGCACTTATGTAGCGAGGGTGTTATTTGTCCCTTCCTCATCATTTACAAACCTGCCTCTTCCTCATCATACACAAACCTGTCCCTTCCTAAAAATACACAAAAATATCCCTTCCTCATCACACATAAATCCGTCCTTCCTAAATAACCATACACAAAACTGTCACTTCTTAACCATGGCAGATGTGACTGCTTACCTTGGCTTTCCACATGAGCCAGAACTTGAAGACGTCCACCTTGCGACCACACTGTAAAGTCTTGTCGCCGGTGTCGTAACTGACGTCGTAGAACTTGTCTGGTTGGAAGAGGTAGGACGCCTTGGCGCTGTGAGCCGCCAGCAGCACTCCTTCGTGTTTCGTGAGGAGTGTTGCACACTGTTGTGGTGCGCCTAGAAGTTTATGGGGGTTCCACGTGACCGAGTCCGCCCGATCCACTCCTTCCATCAGCCCACGGTGACGTCGGGACATGAGGACGCCGCCTCCCCACGCACCGTCAACGTGAAGCCATAAACCATTAGCAACGCACACGTCCGCGATGTCGTTGATGGGGTCGAAGGCGCCAAACACTGTTGTTCCCGCTGTGGCCACAACCAGGAAGGGACGTGCACCCTGGATAAATAAAGACACTTGTATTCACGACGAAGTTTACTGATTAGCAGGAAACACGGGATGTTTTACGATTCTTTTAGCAATACCAGAAACATTGGATGTGGACCACGCAATTCCTTCGTCCATGTGGGTAGGGAGTCGTTCTTGACTCTCAGTTTCGCTGATTTTCATTAACCACAGTAACTCTCTACTCTTGCTTTCATAAAGTAGTCAGACCGCCTCCGTGGTCTAGTGGTAGAGCGTCCGCCCGGAGAGCGGAAGGTCCGGGGTTCGATCCCCAGTCGCGTCATACCAAAAGACGTTAAAAGATTGTACTTGTTTTTACCCTGTCTGGCGCTCGGCATAAAGGGGCTAAAACAAGGACGGGTCGGCTCGGAGTCAGTATACTGTGTCTGAGTGGGGTATTCATGTTAAACTGCGGCATAGTATCTCAGTGAGCTAGCACTATAAATCGGCATCAGTCCGGACTAGTACAAGCAGCCACACACACACATACACGTGCATTCACGTCGCTATATAAGTGCAATAATCTTAGACGCGACGTTAAACCCCATTTCACCTCACCTCACCTCATAAAGTAGTCACAAGTTATGGATAACAACTTCTTTATTTACTGTAAAGGCGACGTTTCGGAATAGATCCTTGTCTTGACAACGGCACAAGGATTTATACCGAAACGTCGCCTTTACAGTAAATAAAGTAGTTCTTATCCATAAATCGTGTCTACTTTTTCATCCGCTAACATCCGTCAACGTTTTGCTTTCATGCAGTATTTGTGATCAGATGAGGAATGCGTCTCCTACAACTGAAGAATGCCTTAGGATAGCGAGAGGTAGCCAATAAGTTCCTTGTGTCTCAGTCATTTGCAAACCTTGGAACAGGTTTCTGCAGACACAGGGCGCCCTAGGCTAACAAAACAAGTCCTGGATTGTTTAATCAGAAACCAGGCTTTAAGAAATCGAGGCCAAACAGCCAATCAAATCGATGTTCACTTGCCTCGGGCCACCGAAGTTTAAGCTACTGACAAGACGACCAGAGACTGTCTGCATGCAGCTACTATGCTTGCTCGGCGACCACGTATTGTTCCACCGTCAACAGGGCCACACATTCTTGCCAGGCGCCAATTGTGATTAGAACATAGAAACTTGGGTAATCGCCGATATTCTCGTGTAATATGTTTTTAGGTCAGTCCAGATCCACTTACTACTTTCAGGATAGGCGCGGATGTGTCAAAGGGCGTCCTGACGAACGTCTTGTGAACGTCAACGTAAGGCAACATGACAGATTTGGGGATGGCTATGTAATGATTTGGGACAGGATCACTATGAATGCCAGAACGCCACTGCATATTGTCCATGGAGGGGCCACTGGACAACACTCCATCTGTGGAGATTGGAATTTTATCCAAAACCCAGACATTGATCTGAATAACTACAAGAATGTAAGCAACCCCAACGCCAGAGAAAAAATACTAGAATTCATTTTTTGACCCTTGGAGAAATATGAACCCAGACGAGAGACGATATACGTGGAGACAAACCAAACAAGGCAATGACAGATTTGATATAGACGACCAACTTTTGTTCGAAACAGTAATGTTGATGATAAGAGGTCAAACTGTAAAATACACCTCGGGAAGGAAAGGTAAGCGAGAACAGAAGGAAAACGACTTACCAAAACATATGGAAGAATTGCTAATCAATCTAGAGTCCTCTAAGGATATAGAAATTAAAAATGATATGCTAAAGAAACTTAAACACTGAACTGGAGAAAATAAATAACATAAAAACATAAGGAATAATCATGCCATCTCGGGCAGAATGGAGAGAAATGGGCGAAAACCCAACAAAATACTTCGAATTCTTAGCAAACATAATAAAAAATATCTGAATAAGGCTTTAGCTTAGCTAGAAACAAAGACTGGGCATACCATAACTGAAACAAAAGATATTAACAACGAAACGCAGAGATATTACCAACAGTTGTACACTAAACAGACATGTAGAAACGCAGACCAGATGATATTTAAAGATCTTAATATTCCAAAACTAAGTACACCATAACAATTAGGCCTTGAAGGTGAGTTACAATATGAGGAAGTTTCAACATCTTTGAAAAATATGAAAAATGAAAATAGTCCAGGTCCTGATGGATTTACTGTAGAATTCTACAAATTATTCTGGCTGGATCTGTATAAATATCTGATACGATCATTGACTCTAGGTTTCAAAAGAGGAGAATTATCAGTTAGTCAAAAGCAGGGACTAATAACACGCATTCCAAAAAAAGACAAACCAAAGCAGCACTGGAGACTAATTTCACTTTTAAATGTCTCCTATAAGATAGCATCAGCAACAATAGCAAATAGAATATAAAAAAGCCAACACTAATTAACGAGGATCAAAGAGGTTTAATGTTAAAACGATACATAAGGAGAATCCACTAGATTAATTTATGATATTATGGACTTTACTAAATGCATGCAAATCCCAGGATTGTTATTACTTGTAGACTTTGAAAAGGCGTTCGATTCAGTAGATTGGGATTTCACCCAAGAAACTTGAACTTTTTTAAAACTTTGGACCTTCAGTTAAGTACTGGATAACAACCTTCTATCACGATATAAAATCAAGGTGACCCGCTATCTCCTTATATATTCTTGTTATGCGCTGAAATTTTGGCAATAATGCTCTAAACGAAACTAGGATCGTTGAGATAGAATATCTAATTTCCCAATTCGCAGACAATACATCTCTCATATTAGATGGAACTGGAAAATGTCTCCAAAACACAATGACAACTCTTCAGACATATGCGTATTTTTCAGGCCTAAAAATTAACACAAGCAAAAATCAAATGTGTTGTGGATTGGCTCACAACGCTTACCTGATAAAACTATGTGCAAAAGTTGGAATTTAGATTGGTCAAGAATAGGTTTTACTCTTCTCGGTGTTATTTTTACTCACAATTTGGCAGAAATGCTAGGAAGAAATTGCAAAGACAAACTTAAAACTATAAAAATCATCATGAACTCTTGGTTAGCACGTGACCTGACCCATTAGGTAGAATAACTGTACTACCTTGCCAAAATTAACCCCTTTTTTCAACCCCATCTAATCCAAGTGAAAGGTTTATAAAAGAACTCGAAACACTGTTTTTTCGTTTTATATGGAAAAATAAAGCAGACAAAATCAGTTAAAATATTATAATAAATTTTTATGAAGAGGGTGGCATAAGAGTCCCTGATATTAAAAATACAATCAATACTCCGAAGATATCTTGGATTAAACGTTAGTTCCATTCATATCCACACTCTAAACTCACCACTTTTTGGGGGTGTAGAATATTTTATGATATATCAAATAAGGTATCCAACAATATGATATGCCTAAAATACATTCAAAGATCGGGACTAGATCTTGGCCTAAACAGATTAATCGTAGCCTCTACAGATATAATGTGTCCTCAAAACAAAAATGGTTCCAATACAGTAGTATTCATGGACTTATACCAACAAACGAGTTACTGTACAAAATGGGATATAAAGAATCATTTCTTTGCAATTTTTGTAAACGAGAAAAACAAACTCTCGTGCGCATGTTCTTTGAGTGTGAAATTTTTAAACATGTCTGGAACAACCTAAGATTGACCATTTTATTGAGATATCAACAAAAACAAAATGATGTTTTAAATCATATTGTAACTGTAACAAAGCAAAGTATATTCAAATCAAACATTTCCGACTCCATACCAAATTTCCAACATATCAAACAAGAAATAACCGATTCATATTACGTCGACAGAAATATATCATATTCACAATGTAAAGACACACAGTTCATGAAACATTCGGCACTCTGTCACCACCTATCGTGTAAACCCCCGAACTTCCAACATTCCAACAAAGATGTCAGCCTGACACTAGAATAGTTTTTGTTTGTTATTATCCATAGATATACTTTGAAACTTGTATGTATGTAAGTTTGCATGTGAACTGTATTTCTGTAAACTTATTGTTTGTGTACTCCAAAAAAGAAATAAAATCATAAAAAAACGTGTTTCCGAGTGATGCTGGTTAACGTTTTGTCTTTCAAGATGATAACGCTCGTGCCCACCGTGCACGTAAAGTAACTGACTACTTTCATCAGCAAAATATCACCCAGAATGCAATGCCCAGCCATGAGTCCTCACATTTCCCCTACTGAGCACGTTTGGGACATAATCGGGAAACGTGAACGCTGACCATCTGCTGCATCAGACGGACTGGGACAGGCGCTGCAATCTGAGTGGGCTGACGTCAATAGCAGCAGTAGTCGGACTGAGACAGGCGCTGCAATCTGAGTGGGATGGCATCAATAGCAGCAGTAGCCGGACTGAGACAGGCGCTGCAATCTGAGTGGGCTGACATCAATAGCAGCAGTAGCCGGACTGGGACAGGCGCTGCAATCTGAGTAGGCTGACGTCAATAGCAGCAGTAGCCGGACTTGGACAGGCGCTGCAATCTGAGTGGGATGACGTCAATAGCAGCAGTAGCCGGACTTGGACAGGCGCTGCAATCTGAGTGGGATGACGTCAATAGCAGCAGTAGCCGGACTGGGACAGGCGCTGCAATCTGAGTAGGCTGACGTCAATAGCAGCAGTAGCCGGACTTGGACAGGCGCTGCAATCTGAGTGGGCTGACATCAATAGCAGCAGTAGCCGGACTGGGACAGGCGCTGCAATCTGAGTAGGCTGACATCAATAGCAGCAGTAGCCGGACTTGGACAGGCGCTGCAATCTGAGTGGGATGACGTCAATAGCAGCAGTAGCCGGACTTGGACAGGCGCTGCAATCTGAGTGGGATGACGTCAATAGCAGCAGTAGCCGGACTTGGACAGGCGCTGCAATCTTAGTGGGCTGACGTCAATAGCAGCAGTAGCCGGACTGGGACAGGCGCTGCAATCTGAGTGGGATGACGTCAATAGCAGCAGTAGCCGGACTTGGACAGGTGCTGCAATCTTAGTGGGCTGACGTCAATAGCAGCAGTAGCCGGACTGAGACAGGCGCTGCAATCTGAGTGGGCTGACGTCAATAGCAGCAGTAGCCCGACTGGGACAGGGGCTGCAATCTGAGTGGGCAAGACTCCCTCAAATTGTCATTTGGTGATTGTGTCGAACCATGCCACGAATTTAAACGAATGTTTGACCGATCGTGACGGCAAGACACCTTATTGATCAAGCCATCTCAAACGTTCCTTTTGTGACAACACACCCGTCGTCGTTCCTGATTGTCTGCACACTAACAACGCACCTCCAACATATCCTGTAGATTGCCCAGTTACACCTAGTCTTTCCCGTTTATTATCCACTCCCTACTATCACTCGATACCGCTTTGTATTTCTGCAAGCATATGTTATTTTCGAATAGCCCCTGTCTTTTGGACAGTATATACCCAGAAATGAGTTCTCACCCGTGTGGGGAGAATCGAACCAGATCTTAAATAATCAACCCTTACTGGTGATGTTACACATTCTCGCTTGCCCATGAAGCTTTGAGTTTGTTTGTTTGTTATTTAACGCCGCTCTCTGCAATATTCCAGCTCTATGACGGCGGTCTGTATGTAGTCGAGTCTGGACCAGACAATCCAGTGATTCACAACATGATCATCGATCTACGCAATTGGGATCGATGACATGCATCAACCAAGTCAGCGAGCCTGACCACCCGATCCCGTTAGTCGCTTCCTATGATAGTCGCCTTGTACGGCAAGCATGGGTGGCTGAAGACCTACCCCTGATCTTCACGGGCCTGAGGCTTTGAAGCGGTAATGGTCATAGATGTATTGGCCCTCGAGTTGTTTATATTGATGTCGCTAATGATGTAAAACCTCATTGACATAAAACATGAACAAAATATATCCGCATGGATAAGATCAAGCAGCACCAAGCCATACCTGTTGTTTCGTGTCCTCAATCTGGGCCTTGAGGTCATCGGGAATCATCCGGCCTTGAGAGTCAGTCTTGACCAGTCTGATGTTATCCTCCCCAAGGCCGAGAAGAAATCCTGCTTTCGTGATTGAGAAATGGGCGAGCTCCGACGTGTACAACACCAACTGCGGCAACCCGAAAAGACCCCGCTTCTTTGTCTCCGGGAACGCCATATGTCGGGCGCAGCTCACGGCCATAATGTTGGCAATGGATCCGCCAGGAGCGAAGATGCCGTCTCCGCCCTCGTAGCCAATCAGTTGTCGCATCTTCGCCATCACTGCCAGTTCCATGACGGTAAAGACGGGAGCGACTTCGTAGGTGTAGAGACTGCAGTTGAGAGCGTCAGTCACGAGCTGACCTGCAAGACCGTAGGGGTCAAGGCTGGAGAACAGTTGGTTGATGAAGTGAGGATGGCCGGTTCGGACGCTGTATTTGATGACTTCCTTGACCCTGTCCAACAGCTGGTCATTGCTCTCGCTCGTTGGCTGAGGCTCCAGATCCATCTTGGCAGACAACTCTTCAGGAGCCATCCATTCATCGACCTTGCTCTCGCGATCTCCGGCCTTCTGGACAATGTCTTCCATGACGACCTTGAAGATGTCGTGCAAGAAGTCCTCGTGTCCGGCAGGCTGGGTTCGGAATGCCGCATTGTTATCAGACAACACCCTCACGTCCTTTGAGTCCGTCCTTCCCAAGCCCCAGAAAGCAATGTCGTTCAACCTTTTCCTCACGTCGTAACAATTGCCACTGTGTTCGCTGCACACCGCTTCCTCCAATTTGACCAAATCTTAAAGCAAACAAACAATTGATGAAAACAAGTTTTTCTTATCCAGTGACAAACACGTTTGTGCATTTGCATGGTCTCACCTGGGCTGTACAGAAAACAAACAAACAGAACCAAATATTTTCATTGTTTTAGATCACTTAGCATTCGGGCATTTCTACAACTGGTCTTACAGGTACATAGTTCCTTTTATTTGAAAACAGGTAACTACAGCTGTGGCATTTAGATCCGTATGGTTTGTTTGGTGTGTTTGTTGTGTAATGCCGAACTCAGCAATATTACAGCTATATGACGGCGGTCTGTAAATAATCGACTCTGGACCACACAATCCAGTGATTGACATCATGAGCATCGATCTACGCAATTGGAATACGATGACATGCATCAACCTATTCAGAGAGCCTGACCCCCCGATCCTGTTAGTCACCTCCTACGACAAGCATAGTCGCCTTGTATGGCCAGCATGGGTTGCTGAAGACCTATTCTACTGATTTGTACATTTTTGTTCATGGAGTCAATCCATGCATCCTGAACCTGTTGAAGAGTCAGCAGAGTCAAGGCAGCAGCTCGTCGGATCCACTGTTCCACAAGGGGGTTATCTCTGTATCCAACAGCAAGACCAAGCTCCTGTGTTTTCCGCCAAATCGCCTGGGTAAAGTGGAAGAAACACCCCTTGATGTCTGAACCTTGAAACTCTGTCCGGAGGGCTCTAATGGCAGCAACTTCAAAGTCCACCTGGAATGTCTCTGGGTTGAATGGTTGGTTCAGTAGTTGTTGGATGTGGACCTTCAACTGAGCAAAGAGGTGTTGGCAAGTTGTAGTCCGACGATCAGGCATCAATGCGTAGACTAGGGGATAGGTAATGCTTCCTTTCCGTGCATGCAGTATGTAAAGCTGATTCCAAAGATCTGGGCAGGCGGAGAAAGTACCATCCATGTAGACAATGGAAGCTGACTGGAGGACTCTAAGCTGATCATTACTTGCAAATACCACCATCTTGTCTTCTTCACCATCGGCAAAAGGCAGAAACCGCTCACCATCATGGGTCTCTCTCCAGGGTGCTACAATGTCGACTTCAGCTCTGGTTTTAGGGAGTTTCGGGATGGTGTGACCGCGCATCCGTACCCGCATCCAGATCTTTTCTCGAGCCTGGACCTCAGCTGCTTTTCGGCTCAGGATGGCTCGCCTCTTTTTGAGCATGGGGGGCAGGTATGTCTTGATACTTACCCCCGTAACTCCGAGAAATGTTCTTGCCTTATATACCTTATATACCGCTTCTCGATCGGGCAAATAGAAAGTGGCAATTGTGGTAGCGAATGGGGTTTGTACGTTTTTCTCTCTGATATTGAGAGATTGGGAGCACTGTCTACCCTCACACTGTCCAAACTTGAGGCTGTCGATGAAAAAATTCCTGAGAACGTACTCCGTATTTTCCTGAGGATATTCAGATAATCCATATGTAGCCAGGGTGGTGTATTCAGTCCAGCTCAGGATTGTGATTTATTATATGGATTATAATAGTAGTACAAAGCCATTTAATAATCATAATAAAAACTAGTCGTAATTTAAAATTTGAAGTTATATAATACTTGAAAAAGCACATGGGCCAAATTATTTTACAAATTAGTTCAATTTAATTCAGCATTGTAATATATACCAAACCGCAAAAGAAACGTCACTATGGATAGACATATGAGAAACCTGATTTTTTTCAAACACTATAAACATGCTTTGAGATATAACTTTGAAATTAAAGTGTCAAATGAAACCCAACACTAGTGTCTGAAAAAATGGCATCACCAGTCAGTCTCTTGTGTGTCCGCCATGTGCGTTGATGACTGCCCTGCAATGTCGATACATAGAATGGATGAGGCGGCTGATGAAGGTCATAGGCACTTGAGCCCACACGCTGAGGAATGCCTGACGCAGTTCAGCTGCAGTTGTCGGCCTTGGTAGGACGTCATTCAGCCGTCTTTGAATCTCGTCCCACAGGTGCTCAATAGGATTTAAATCGGGACTGAGGGCAGGCCACTGCATGGTTCTGATGCCCTTCTGCTGGAGGAAGTCTCTTGTTGCTCTAGAAATAGAGAGTTAGACCCAAACCACATTCTGTTTGACCACCCATTGACCATCAATCATCTACTATTGACCTGCCAGGTCTTGTAACCACTGGTGGGGTAACCGAAAATTAATCTTGACCAATAGGTGCAGGAGTGGAAGGGCTCGATTCCTCCAGGCGACTCAAGCAAAGTCGACGTCGAAGATGATGGCATCGTCGAAGATGGAACACCAGATAATTGAGCTGGCGGTGACCTTGGAAACGAAGGAGTTTCAACCAGCTGACACAATGGAGAACCCCCAGGCACTGGAGATAAAGGAATTTCCACATCCAGGTCAGTTGAAGAAATTTTCAAAGTGGTGTTAGAGGTAAACCAGGTACTGCAGAAGCTCCTAGAGAAGGCCGAGGGCTTCGAGGTTAAGGAATGGGATGGACATCTGAACCAATGGGAAGAAGTAAATTGCGGTGAAGTACACAGTCCTCCCTGGTGCCTTCCTTCTGGACCTGAAACAACAGAACATTGGAATATGGCTGTGTCTCCACCACATGGAAATCTTCCTCCCATCGGTTGGCAAGCTTCGGTTTCCCAGGAATGATGACCTTGTGAACTATCGCGACATCACCTCGAAAGCAGTAGCACCACGGGCGTTCAGATTATAATTCTTCCTCTGTTTGCCATGGGCCCTGTCTTTATTTTGAGAAGCCAGCTCATATGCAGTTGTCAACTTGCGCTTCAAATCAGCAGAAAACTGCATATAAGCTTGCGATAAAGTGTTGGCGAGAGACGTGCCAAAGGCAACATCAACAGGCAGCCTAGGATGTCTGCTGATCATAAGTTAATAGGGCGTGAAACAGAAAACTCGGGCAAGGTACAGTTATAGGCATGGACCCGCGGCCCGAGCATCCCAAGAAGTGTCCGGTTAAACCGTTCACATAACCCATTCCCCATGGAGTGATAGAGACTTGTCTATATTTTCTGTATCACAAGTATGCTGCACAGTTGTTTGATCACTCACTTTCGAAATTCCGTCCCTGATCTGAATGTAGTTCTCGACATCTCCCATCATTTCTGGCTAATAAAACCTTGTCGGAAGAAGAGCCACAGTACTGTCCCTACCCAGATGCCCACACCCATAATGAAGATGAGTAATGACGGATTCTCATTGCTGCTGTGGAACAATCAGCTGAAAGTAGGGATCATCACCTTCTTTAGTCTGTTTCTTGTAAAGGAGATTGTTAGTGATAGAGAGAGCATCCCACTGCCTGAGGATCGAAGCTGTGTCACTATCAAATGACCTAAGAGACTCATTTGAAGGGCACTGATCTTTGGGAAGAAGGTCCACAATTGTGCAGATTGTGCAGACAAGAAAGCATCTGCTGATCAGTCCCAACTTTGGTAGACTCGAAATCACCAACCTCTAAAACACAGTTCAATACTTCATGACAAAGTGAGAGCATCTCTACAACACTAGATGACTGCTGACTGTTGCAAACCGCAGACACAGATTGGATATCCATGATGTCACATGGTAACCTGGACAACATTCCTCTTCCTAGCCCCTGGTACATACTCTATAGAAAAGTAGTAAGCAGCAAGGTCAGCGAGCCAATGAAGTCCAGTTGCATCCATCTTCGCTGATGTTAAAACATAAGTGAGGGGGTTGTTGTCAGTGTTAACGTTGATGGGGTTGCCATATGGTAGTCATGAAACTTCCTGGTGACAGCCAATTTTTAGAGCTAGAAACTTTAATTTGTGAGCTGTGTAGTTGTGTTCTGATTAGGAAAGCCCTTGTCTCGCATATGCTATCACTCGTTTCTGGCTATTTTGGGTTTGGTAAAGTACCGCGCATCAATGTGCAATTCAAATGGTTGAGTGAAGTCTGCGAAAGAGAAACATGGGAGCAGTGATATATTTATCTTCTGTGGAACTGGCTAGGTCTCCAGTGTCTCAGTCTTCTCAGGGTCTGTCGTGATACCGTCCTCAGACATGATGTGACCCTGATATTTCACTGAGGCCTGCAAGAACTGGCACTTTGAGGGCTTAAGTTTAAGGCCATTCTTGTGCAATTGTAGAAGGATTACACATAATCTCTCTAGATGCTCATCAAAGGTCTTTGAAAACACAATGATGTCATCAAGGTAAATAAGACACTGTCAGAGATGGATGTCGCCCATGCATCTCTCCAAAAGACGCTGAAAAGTTGTGGGAGCATTTGTAATGGACCTACCATACAAGGCAGTACAGGCTTTATGTTCCTCAGCGATTTCGACCAGCCAATAACCGCACTTTAGGTCAAGACAAGTATTTGGCGCTATAAAGTGCATTAAAATTCTTCTCAATCCGTGGTAAAGAATAAGAGTCTCGAACTGTACGACTATTAAGCTGGCGATTGTCCATACAGAAATGTAAGGACAAGTCCCTTTTCCGAACAAGAACCAAAGGAGGGACGTAAGGACTAGAAGAATGGTGAATAACCTTAGCATCTAACATGTTCTTAAGATGGAGTACAATGAAGGTGGAAAGTGTCTATGCCTTTCCCTAAAAGGATGTTCATCGGTTACCTCAATCCTGTGAGTGACTAAGTCTGTGTGGCCCTTATCCATATCAGACTTGCTGAAGATGTCATGAAACTCACTAAGAAGAGTGCGAAGCTTGGCTATTTCCTTACCAAGGGTTTCTAAATTGATAATGTCTTTAGGCTCGGGGTCGGATGTTAAAGCTGGCTCATCCGTAGATGAGAGACCATCTCAAACATTGACTAGCTCTAAACAACAAAGCACTGTCTTGGCTGGAATAGTAACAGCCCTGGTAGATGGATTGGCAACCTCAACCTTAATCCTATTTGTAGACTGTCCTGGTATAAAATTCACAACCCCATTAACAAGGTTAAGTGAACCAGGTAGTGTGGGGGCAGCTGTAGCACAAAACTGCATGCCAATCCGAGGTGCACAAAACTGCATGCCAATCCGAGGTGGTTTACCCCTGCTTATAGCTGCAATAATCTGATTACATGAAGCAGGGATAATAATTGGCTTGGTTGTCTGCACACACTTAGTCCGGTCAAGGTCTTCCCAAAGCCTAATGAGCCATTGCCGAGTCTGACTCCAAGGAGATGCGGTGGCAGTTATCGGTGCACCATGCAGGCTTTCAACCACAGTCATGACATTTGTCCCTAATAGTAAAGGCATCTTGAAGTGGTAGTCAGTCTTGGGCACTATAGGTATCAGTATAGTAACCTCAACTTCCTGACCTCAGAAGTCACTATGGATAAGGATTACAGCTTCAAAATACCCCAAGTCGGGTAGCTTAGCTTCCCCTGCTCCTTTTAACTTCAAGAGTGAACCTACGCTATGGAGCATATTTTGAGGGAGGTTATTTGTTTTAAAGGTCTCGGACATAGTGGTAACCTGTGAACCTGTGACTACAAGAACATTACATAAGTGACCTTCTACCCTAACAGATGTGGCACAAGTGTGACATATCAAATTTGATGGCATCCCTGAATTGAAGCTAATGTCGGAGTCAAATGTTCGCCCCATAACCTTGACTCCTTGTTGTTTAAAGCAGGGCACTGTGGGTGACGCCACCTGACCCCTATCTTCCCGCAATCATAACAGTGTACCTCAGTTTTCAAGGCTAACTGCGATTGAGAAGTAGATGGTGTAATTGTGGTGCTACCTTGGGTAAGTGCATTTGTAGTGGTAGACTTAGTGGGTAGAGTCAGTGCTTGAGTTTTGGCCTTATTGGCTTGATTCTGGGCTGTATTTGAGGGCCTACGAGATTTATATTCCAGGGTGTTAACCCTGTCCCCTACAGATCTAAAGTTTTTATCAATCTTCTTAAGGTGGGATAGCACATCATCCAATTGTCTATTGCTTGTTGTATTGGCTGCCAGTTTGTCATGATTATGCATCCCCATCGTCTTGTCATGCGCAACCAAAGTGAAACATATCTAGAAACATACTCATGTGTGGGTTATCACAATTTTACCATGACCCATTCATTTATCTCATAATCATTCCAACCATACATTAACATTGACAAAGTAGTATCTAATTTCCTGATGTGTTGCACATGTAGCAATTGAAGTCTTTGAAAGGAATTTAGAAATTAGAAGAACATGAATACATGACACTTTTTTACGGCTAGGAGGGGCGGTCGGGTAGCCTAGTGGTTAAAGCGTTCGCTCGTCACGCCAAAGACCCGGGTTCGATTCCCGACATGGGTACAATGTGTGAAGCCCATTTCTGGTGTCCCCCGCCGTGATATTGCTGGAATATTGCTAAAAGCGGCGTAAAACCATACTTACTCACTACGGCTAGGAACTTATTCTTTGTGACGACGGTTTAGAGTTACTTCTTGCTCGTTCATCAGGTGAGAGCTGGGGAAATGCGATAACACAACACTAACCTATGAAATGTGAAAGGAAATCTCACCATTGTTTGGCTGACTCGGGGTAAAATTGTCCGTTTCCATCCTTGGTATGCAGCGTTAACGGCAAAATGTTGGGTAAAGTATATGCAGGCATAAAACCCGAGGAGCGATGAACCAGTGACGGTCAAGCACGTGTGCAGATTCTTGTTTTCCTGATCCACATGGAAATTTGGACAAAACTGCTTTGCCTATTTCATCTGGCTTGAGGTAGAGTTGCGTTGTCTGAAAATAATAGACTGATATCAATAACTATGTGAATTTTAATTCAGTGATTATCTGAATAGTATTACAGAGTTGTCCGTCTTACATATTTTGTTTTATACAGCTACTAAATGGCCGTGACACCGTGGTTGTACGAAGTGTCCGGCGACAGGCATAGAAACTTACTAGGATTACTGCAGTTCCAACTGAAAATGAAAACAGCTTTGACACGTGACATGCATGAAGACCATTGACAGATATTCGTGGCTTAGTTATAAATACTGCGACCCTAGTGACCTTTCTGCATGCAAGGTTTGGTGAAATGGGGTTTAACGTGTGTGTGTGTGTGTGTGTGTGTACGTGCGTGCGTGCGTGCTTGCCTGTGTGTGTGGCTGCTTATACAAATCCAAACTAATGCCGATTTTTAGTGATAGTCCACTGAGATACCATGTCCCAGTTTAACATGAATACCCCACACAGTAAACTGACCGACAGGTCCTTGTTTAAGGGCCTTAATGTCGAGACCCGTGAAGATAAGGTAAAGAATATACCCATGCTTGCGGTAAAAGGCGACTATGCTTGGCGTAAGAGGCGACTAACGGGATCGGGTGGTCAGGCTCGCTGACTTGGTTGATGCATGTCATCGCATCCCAAATGTGTAGATCGATGCTCCAGACTGGATTGTCTGGTTCAGACTCGATTATTTACAGACCGACGTCAAAAAGCTGGAATATTGCTGAGTGTGGTGTTTAACAACAAACAAAAAAACGTAATGCCGTGCGCCAGACAAGGTAACAACAAGTACCATGTTTGAACGTCTTTTGGTATGACGTGGCCGGGGATCGAACCCAGGACCTTCCGCTCCCCGGGCAGACGATCTACCACTAGACCACGGATGTGGTCTCTTCATGATAGCAATATGTAGGCGCAATCAGCAACATTGTTCAGCATTTTGATTGTTGTTTAACGCCGCAGTCAGGAATATTACAGCTATATGACGGCGCTCATATAGACAATCCATATATTGACATGATGAGCGCACATCTACGCAATTGGGATACGGACCCGTGAAGATCCGGAGTAGAATAGATCTTCCGCATCCCATGCTTGGCGTAAATCACTGATGTCAATCACTGAATTGTTTAGTCCAGACTCGATTATATACCGACCGCCGTCATATAGCTGGAATATTGCTGAGTGCAGCGTTAAAAAACTACAAACAACATGGTTTTATGTCATAGGCTTATGCCATGGATACATGCTTCAGTTAAATGGCATTCTAGTATTATATATTAACCGTGTCTTTGGATAATACTCGACCCTGATTTGAACATCTTATCTGACGGCCATTTCATAGTTTATGAATATCATTGCGCACCTCTTTCGTCAATCATATCTCTGGTTGAGTGAGTGAATTAAAACAAAATCACATCGTCAGTATATCACAAGGCATACACTAATAATTTCTAAAAACTTGTCAACGATGGACAGAATGGCGACTACCACATAGTTTCAGTACAACTTTGCCGTAAAACGTTATGAGATGAGGTGAGGTGAAATGGGGTTTAACGTCGCATCCACTTATAAGCGACGTGCATGTGTGTGTGTGTGTGTGTGTGTGTGTGTGTGTGTGTGTGTGGTTGTACTAGCCCGGAATGTTGCCGATTTTTAATGCTAGCCCACTGAGATACCATGCTGCAGGCTCAATGCCAAGAGGCAGACAGGTTAACGACAAGTACCATCTTTTAACGTCTTTTGGTATGAAGCGGCCGGCGATCGAACCCGGACCTTTCTATCTCCTGTCGGACGCTCTACCACTGGACCACAGAGGCGGTCCTGAAACGTTATGACTAATTACCTACGGTATGATATAAAACTGGACCAGAGATCGCCAGCATTCAAACTTAGGCCACCACACTATGGACTGGGGGCATGGTCACAAACAAACAATATTGTTCGACAAAATTGAGACCCAGATCTGTCAGATCAATGCAATTTCGACAAGCGTACATTTTGAGGATTTTCTCATTGCAAATAGAGCCTTAACATTTGGTACATGTAACGGTTCATTATGTCCTCATATTTAGCCAAATCATTTGGACGGACGTGTTTATATTAGCAATTTAGTGAGCGAATAAACGTGCTCTGAATACTTATAGTGGAGCCATTTCGTTTCAGTTATTGGGCCACCCAAAAAATCAAATATGGTCGCCAGGGATGGATTAAATTATGGTATATGTCGTTTGATTAGGACCCACAACCTAAATATATTATGAAAACTGAACAATTTGGAATGTATTTACCCAACACTACATCTTTAAAGTAAATAACTATATTTTAGTACTCTTTATTTTGATTTAGGTCAACTAAAGTGTAAAAATGAAAAGAATATGCATTTCTTTCTTTAAGACACATAACTAATGCCAAATGACTATATTGCATACTCAGAATATTTAAAGAACAAAATTTGTGTCCATTGAAGTATTCTTGTACATTGCTTATGTTTTGGATGGCTAGTGACAATGAAATCTGATCACGTTTGCATAGTGTGCACTAATCAAATGTGCTACAACACTCACACCTTGCTCTACACCCCTGTCAGACTTACAACTACATCTAATGGCATGACTTAGAAGCTTGTGGTAGTGTAGTCCACAAAGGCTCAAGCCATGTGCTACCGATATTACCCATCCTCTCTCAGTTCGTGTTGAATTTGAAACTGCACCCTGCCCAAAGGCTACGGCACTGATTTTAATGGAATTGCAATGTCGTCCCTTAATCACAACTTCGGAAGTGGCTCAGTACTTGGTTCAAGAGCAATGAATTACATATTTCACACATAATGACAAGATGGCTATAATTTCTTATAGCGTGCGTGCGTGGGTGTGGTTCCAGAAATATTTCGGTCAAACCGTAATTATTACGAAACTGCTATATACAGTTTAGCCATGGGTAAACAATAGAGTTTGCTTTACGATCAGATGTCATGAAGTTGTATAATACGTTTGATATTTTTTTCATTACTTTGCATCAGAAAAATCATCAATTCCCATCCATGCTGCAATATTGTTATCAACCAAATCTGCTTCAGTGGTACACTCTGAGAACTCATTTCTAGTGTTCCACGCTTTGATATTGTTGAAATATTGCTGAAGAGGCATAATTCCCAACTCAAATGACAATCTGCATATACATTAAGTTTGAGACATCTGCTTGTAATAAATAACATGACGTTAATTCTTTGTTCATCGTGAATGGTATTATTTACCATACTGATTACAAATAAGCAAGATATGAAAGGGTATGCAATTTTTATATCCAATATTGTATTCATCAGGTTCCAGATGATATACTCTAAGTTGCGTATATATCTCTTTCAGCAGTTTCGGTTATTCAGGACAAATTCCACACCAGCATTGAAATCAGTGTTGGGGGTACGGCAATATCCTATTGAGCACGAATCTAGCCCCGTCAAGGAAATAAATGAAAGAAACAACGACTGACCATTATGGCCTTGGGGGTTCAAACTTTGTACAGATCCAACTCGCTCATTCCCATTGTCCAAAATCATAGAAACTTACGGCAAACTACAACATTGAACATATATTGAAAACACAGCCACTTTGGCCCTATAAGAGTATGTGGCAGCGTTCGCTCGTCACGTCGAAGACCCGGGTTCGATTCCCGACATGGGTACAATGTGTGATGCCCATTTCTGGTGTCCCCCGCCCTGATATTGCTGGAATATTGCTAAAAGCGGCGTAAAACCATACTCACTCACTCACTCCCATTAGAGACTTCTCGTAGAGAAGACTAGAAGCTCCCACTCACTCAGTTCAGAGAGATATTGCTGCCTTCGCCTTTCCTTGCCGTTGTCCAAACCAAAAGATGGGTTTGACAAACAACTATGGGCAGCAAATGGAGCATGTAAAACCAGGCTCTCTCACTCACTAGAATTGATATACCTCTGTGGTTGGATGGACAGTGTGTATCTCCCTGCTTGAGTAATGGTACAATTAGAGTGGAAGGTCCGGGGTTCGATCCCCGGTCGCGTCATACCAAAAGATGGAACTTCTTGTTACCCTGTCTGGCGCTCGGCATTAAGGGGCTAAAACAAGGACCGGTCGGCTCGGAGTCAGTTTACTGTTTCTGAGTGAGGTATTCATGTTAAACTGCGGCATGGTATCTCAGTGGGCTAGCACTATAAATCGGCCGGACTGGTACAAGCAGCCACACAAACAAACGTCGCTATATAAGTGCAATAATCTCGGACGCGACGTTAAACCCCCTTTCTACCTCCCCTGTAACATGCTGGCACGTTCAGGTATAATGTACCAATAATGTTTCAGTTTGCTATTGCACTTGGCTTCGTCTTCATCTTGATGAGCATTAAGGTTATCATTAAATTTATACTATGTGGGTTATTAATCATAAAAATGATTAATGTATTCACATACCTCGTGATCTGGATATATAGACACGCTTTAAGTTTAATTAACCAATACGCTACATTACCGAATTAGAATAAATTACTTAACATGGTATGATGACTTCAATGCATAGATGCTCAATCATCGAGGCGTAATGACACACTTTAATTCAGTAATGTTTCATTTAGCGGTAACACATGGTAGTTGTGTGTTTTCCTCAACTGTTTGACAACGATAATAATATTACGATCGTACTTTACGTGCCTTTTCTGTTCGAGAACAGCGGACGTGAATCAAACTTTAATGTACCCCGCTTGATCCGTCTATGTTTGGAGATGTTCATTTTAACCCCGGACTCTTAATCGATACAGCTTTTAAGATTTTGCATCTTAACGTTCTTAAGTCAGACTATATAGTCTTGAAGCGGAGCTCAGACATTATTATGTAATGAGCATATCTGGAAATTTATGAAATGAAATATGAATTGTGATTGTCATCTGCCAAAGTACCTTCTTTTCATCTAAAAAGTTTGAATATGTACACTTAAAATATTGTAATAAAACACATATTTTGTCAAATTGGTTAAAAAAATAATATGTTTTTAATGTAATATTTAAAATATACATATTTCAGCGAAGTTAAGGCCTACTTTTTTTTCGTAAACACGCTTGGACGTTTTGGCTTATAATGACGCTTGGCTTATGCATGCATTCTATAGGCCCAGTTAAAGTTGGGTTATGTATGTATATATACCAATATACTTTAGACCTTATGTGTACGTAATTTTAAGGTTTTTATCAATTATTCTTGATTTTACTGTCTCTCATAACCCATTTGGGTGGCGTTTGTACATGTGTTTTAATGTATTATGCTCCGTTGACTCTTATCTTGTTTAAGCACAAATGGTGAGACAAAAATAAACCGTATTGTATTGTATTGTACTGTATTGTACTGTATTGTATTGAAGTAATAGTTTTCCCACTCATCCCACCTGGTAATTTAATCCGGTTTAAATGGCTTCCTCATCGTGCGTTCTCTGTCCATCATGGCGTTACAATTGTGTTCCTCCGTTCTGATAAGCTTTTCTATGCTGATCCATCGTATGTATGCTCATTCTTGTTAATTTTGATTCTGTACATAATGTTGTACCATGTTCATGATTCAATAAAGGATTGACTGTGGATTATTTTTCGGTTCATTGAGGTATGAATCGAAAAACCGACGTGCAAACCTTTGTACGAATCCACTAAATTAAACAAACTGTGCAAACTTTTGTAACAATCCGCTACGCGGATTCATACAGTTTACACATCGGTTTTTCGATTCATACCTCAATGAAACGAAACAAATCCACAGTTAATCGTTATAATTAAATTCGACAACGAAAACATGTGTTATCTACAGTAGGTTAACCAGCAACAGTTGTATATACTAAAGCAGAAAAAATGACGAGATTAATAAACATTCCAGGTGAAGGAATATATACTGTGGCGTGACATGAATAAGGTGATTGTTTAATTTATGCTCAGAACTTGACACGCCCATAAAGTCAGTAGCCAATCAACGGAGAGTAGGATCAAAACAAAGTTCATAGAACCTGTCAATCAAGGCAAGAGGCGAGAAGAACCGCAACAGTCAGACTGTAACGAACCTGAACAACGAAGCCGGTTGTTTCAAATGACATGGACAGTTACCGCCAGATTCAAATATTAGTTCCCTGAGAACGGGAAGACACAGTTAGAAAAATGCGGGTTAGAAATGAAACCCGAACCCATGAAATTTGTGAAACCCAGGCGAGCGCACAAAAAACAGAAGAGCGAGCCTGCACGTTTGCTGTTTCATTCCGTCTCTGTCTTCGGTCTCAACGGGTAGTTGGGACAATGAATCCGAATTTCGCTAAATGTCCAGCGCATGAGCAGAAAGCGAATTCCCTCGACTGTAGTATTTGGATTCCCCGACATTCCGTTGCAATAAAAGTAGAAGGGAAATGAATGCAAAAACACGTGGCCAATTCAGCTAATCAGAATGCAGGAATTTCAATGAACACAAGGAAAATTATTTTTGCTTGACAAAAGTATATTGATCTATACTCAAACGTCGATATCATAATTGTTATCTATAATATTTTTGTCTACTTTGTCATCCCTCAACTTCTAAAAATTACCTATCAAACAAGTAATCATTAAGTGCTAAATATACATCCATCATAACATTTGACGATAAACAAAGCGGTACTAAAACCTGGTGACGGAGTGTGTCATTATACAATGTAGTGTCTTAAAGGCTAAAAACACATCGTGGTCACTGATTTAAATTGTATATAATGACTACTCGAGGGGGTGGCGTGGCTATTTATGTTAGAGATTATATGTATGTCAAATATATGGATCAGCTTCTTATAGTTGGTCTAGAGGCGATATGGGTACATGTTAAATGCAAAACTCGTGATTATTTAATTGGTATTGTTTATCGTGCAGATGAGAGTGAAGCGTGTAGGGAACTAATGAATCAATCAATAGGAAACGCAGTTGATATGAATATGTACACTGTAATTGCAGGAGACTTTAATATAGATATAATTCGAGAGAATAATCCATAAATCGAATATTTGCAAATGGTGCATGGACTTTCACAAATTCTTAGAGAACCTACTAGGATCACCCAACATTTCAGTACGTTGACAGATTTACTTTTTGTGACTCGGGAATACTTAATCCAGTTTATAGTGACCACTGTCCAATTTTCGTATCCATAAAAGAAGTAATCCCTAAATCTCATTCACTTATACGTAAAGTTTATTATTATTATTCTATACCAGACCTAGTTGGTTTCAAAACTAACTTGCTGAATATTGATAGTGATTTATTATTCTCATCGGGGGATGTGAACACAATTACTGATGAACTTACATCTCGAATAATAAACGTTTGTGATACACATATTCCCAATACAATTGTTACCATAAGAAAACGAAATCGCAAACATAAGAAAGCTAAAAGATGTAATACTCCAGCTGATTGGGCAAATTTTAGGCTGTTAAGAAGTAAAGTAATCGACTATGTCCGTAAGGCAAAGAAGGCACATGCATCTAAAATTGATACTGTAATAAATAGTTCTCAAGGTACAAAGACTTGGCGGCGTTTAGTAAAGGAATTCCTTAAACTTAAAACTGCAAAACAAAACTTTCCCCGAATTTTATTTGGGGATAGGTTGTATCAGAGACCATATGGTCTCTGGTTGTATGGATATTGATAATATTCTCAATTGCTTCTTTGTGGACCAATCTCGCATATGTAATCCTGATATGCACCTTCCAGTCGTAGAAATTAGATAAAGTTGATAATCTATTAGTAAATATAATTTTGATGGAAGAGGAAGTTAGGGATATACTACTGTCCGTGGACACCACAAAGTCAACTGGCCCTGATGGTATTGGAAATAAAGTACTTAAAAACACAGCTTACAGTTTAGCCTCAATCCTTACAAATGTACAAATTACAGACCGGTTGCGCTCACAAGTTGTTTAGCAAAGAAAAATGTATATTTAAACATGTCTATTACTATTTAAGGAATAAAAATGAGCTCACCAACCTACAATCTGGATTCACGCAGGGTGACTCCACCTCAAAACAGTTGACTTATTTATATGACTTTATTGCAAAGGTTTCAGATGAAGGCTGTGTTTTGTGACATAGTAAAACTTTTGATAAAGTCTAGCACACAGATCAATTTATAAGCTACAACATTATAAAATATGTGGAAATGTATTGAGATGGTGTGACAGTTACTTAGAAAATCGATATCTAAAGGTAGTTATAAATGGCTCTAGCTCGGATCCAAAAGCTGTCTTGGCAGGTGTGCCACAGGGCTCGGTCCTGAGACCATTATTGTTTATTATCTATATCAATGACATTGTTGAAGGAATAAAAATAATGTGTAATACATCTTTGTGTGTGATCATAGAAGATCCTGATATAGCTGCTCGTAATCTTAATAATGACTTAGACAGAATTTCAGAATGGGCTGCTAGTTGGCAAGTTAAATTTAGTCCCGAAAAAAATGAATCTATTCAATTTACCCATAAAGTAAACCCTAGTCACAAACCAAACTTATATATGAATGGTACAGAAATCAAAGATGTACAAAGTCAAAAGCACCTAGTTATTACTTTACAAAGTAAATGTACATGGAAAATGCACATTGATATCCTTCATATGCATTTTCAAGCGCTTCATTACCGATTTGGGATTCCAGAGACGCTTATTACTGACCAAGGCCGTGAATTCTGCAATATGTTGAATGATGAGCTGTGGGATCGTTTTGGAATAGATCCCAAGATAACATCCCCGTACCATCCACAGCCAGGGGGCCTAACTGGACGTTACAACAAAACGCTGTGTAAAAGCCTTGTAAAGTACACAAATGAAGCGCAAAATAACTTGGACATGCATCTTCCTCAGGTCCTATTTGCCTACAGGACATCAACCAAGAATGAAATCTGTTGAGTTGGATATACCAGTGGATCTGTAGAAGCTGATGATGTCAGTGCATTAGAAAGCAGAATAAGTTCATTCGTTGCCTTAGCTGATAGCCGCTCCACTGCAGCATGCAACATATCAACTGCTGAGAAAACCCAGAAAGAACACTATGATTCTCCGTCTCGTAAGGTATCTTACGAGAAGGGTGATAAAGTGTTGCTGTTCAATTCCAGGAAACATTCTAGGAAAGAATAAACTGAAAACTCGCTGGTCTAGTCCGTTCATTGTAGAAAATGTACTTAAAAGGGACGTATCGTTTTCGTTAAAAGAAGACAATAATCAATGGTTCCAATTTGAAACTAAACAAAGAATCGGAAGTAGCAAAGGACAATTCAACTACAGCGGCAAGGAGCAAACTCTTCACCTCGTGATCACGCCAGACTACAAAAATGAAACCGAAGCTCCCATTCAAGATAAGAAAGTTGTCATCAGAACCGTCTGAGGGTGATATATTCAGCAAGTTTGTCAGGCCAGGGAGCCTACTGATGCACAAAGCTCTCCGGATGTCCATACCATAACGTCTAGTGCATCTGAAAAACCCAATCGGGTCGACGGCTGTCCGGACTCCCTTTTTTTATTATCCAGTTAGCCAATACTGGCAAAGGGCAGAACACTCCATAATGAAAGCTCTCCAACTTTACTGCCAGCAAAGGCATCACCAAAGGATGTTGTTCGCATGAGAGTTGACGGAAACTGCCGTTTTCGTTCATTAAGTTTTGCAGTTTTTGGAAGCCAAAGTCTTCATGGTATTGTATGAACTTCTGTTGAACATTTTATGGTGTCACACGCACATCTTTTGGGTGATATATCTATCACTCCAATGGATGAGTATATTAGCAGAAGTGAAATGGATCTTGATGGTACTTTTGGAACAGAGATTGAGATTATTTCCGCACTACAATGCTGAAGGCATCAATCCATGTCTATTGCAGTAGGAATGAAGAGTGGAGAACCAACATTCGGGTGGTTTGTGTATTCTCCCCTGGGAAACAACAAACATGACGGAAGAAGCCATATATCGTGAGGATATGAGCAACCACTTCCCGCCAGTCACAAGCACCGATACAACTGGCACCCATTCCCTGGAAAGAGTGAGTGAGTGAGTGAATTGGGTTTAACGCCGCTTTTAACATTATTCCAGTTATATCACGGCGTGTCAGCTTAATGAGGGAAGAAAGCCCGAAGTGACGCAGGTCTAAGACGTTTACCACTTCGGTGAAACCCACGAGCACGGGTATGGTGCTGACAAACCTAGAAACAAAATTGGGGCGAACCGGGATTCGAACCCACAATCATAGGTTTCTGGCGTGCCCAAGGGACGCAACTCTGTCCCTGGAAAGAAGACCGCTCTTAAGAGTAGAAAAACATCTCTGAACTTTAAGACTTCATTGTCAGAAATGTGTCCAAGGCGTGAACAGCTAACTACAGATTTTAAAATTGACCGAGTAGAGATGGATGTGCACACCTAATTACAGCCTTAAAAATTGACCGAGATTGAGATGGTTTGTGTGTAACATGTTTCTTTCTTTCATATAAATATGCATTCAATTAAAACATTGCAAACAGTGTTTTAGTTACTTGAATTGGCATCCAAGTGAATTGTATGGCAGTACCTTTCATTGACAGAGCATTCAATCCATCATCAACAATCATGAAAATCGTATCCGCCCCGACGCGCGTATACGAGGAGGAGCGTCGGCGGGGATACGATTATATAACATGATTGTTGATGATGCCATCAATAAAACACTGGGTCTATCTGTCTTGTTGACCATGGATACCAAGAGATAAAACATGACATATGCGTCTGGGTAAGTCGGCATTGATGTCCTGCACAAGCACCTGGTGTTCACATTATATGCAGTGAAAAATGCAATGCTAGGCTTGTCGAGGTTTTTAAAATATTTTTCAAAATTATCTGTTATACAAATCATTTGTTTATAAACACCAGGTGCCTGTGATGTGCTGCCTCGGTTATTCAATGACGGGCTAGAAACTAAGGGGAATTTACCACACCACATATAGATTCACCTGCAATCAAGTCCTTATATCAGGATACGAAGTAGGACACTGCTGTAAACCACAGTGTAATAGGGGCGGTCGGATAGCCTAGTGGTTAAAGCGTTCGCTCGTCACGCCGAAGACCCGGGTTCGATTCCCGACATGGGTACAATGTGTGAAGCCCATTTCTGGTGTCCCCCGCCGTGATATTGCTGGAATATTGCTAAAAGCGGCGTAAAACCATACTCACTCACTCACTCACTCACATTAATTTTGTACCCTACCCTCGCGGAATATAAAACGAGTACCCGCCACGTACAGAGTTCCGCCGCCCTGGCAAAATTCGGACTTGGGATATGTTAAAGTTTTGATCAGAGCCACTGTGCTGGTTTAAATCAAATTGGGGTCCAAATACTATGGGGATCTAATTACTATGGGAGAGTCCAAATACAATGGGGATCAAATTTCTATGGGAGTCCAATTATTTTAGGTGAGGGGGTCCAATAGCCACAGACGAGTCATAGTACTATGGTTTGGGGGATCCAATTACTATGATTTTTTTATCGTAGAAGTACCGGGGGGTACAAATAATATTGGAGTCCAAATATTTCTTACACCGACCACACATTCTCTTGGAGTTATAGGACTGCAACTTGATGCTGTTGTCTTATAAGGCCAAGAGTAAGATCATCCGGACGACCACTGCACGATAGAATAGGATGATTGTTAGAGATCGAGGAGCTGAACACGAAACAGCTACCAAAGCTCCGATGCACAATAAAACGTTGTGGACCCGCAGACGGACTTGTTTTGTAAATCGAAGAAATATCCATGGACCAAACGACATTTTCCAAGGCCGATGAATGTTATGTGCGAAAATACGACAAACCAATCAGACTGCGCGTATGATTTCAAGTACTTCGTCAAAGAATCCCTCAGAAATAATTTTTGATTTTACATAGGTCTTGCATCTAAAAATATACCCAAGACACAGTTAAATGTGTTCAATCATACTATATAATTACACACGCCCCGGGGTGCTCTAAATTGCATCTGATATATATATAATATATGGGTATATAGGTGAACTATTACGCAACGAGTTGACAATTGTTTTAGGTATGCCCGTTTGCGCTAAGACGGAACTCGGTCGGAAAAATGGCCATGAGAGTGGCACGAGTCGCTACTATTCATCAAATTTCTTCTTCAAATGGAATCCAGCATTCTGCACAGTTGATTAAATGTGAGTGAGTGAGCAATAAGGGTTATGTCACCAGCTTACAATAACAGTGTGAGTGATTAAGTTAGGTGTAATGCCGCTTTCAACAGTATTAAAGTTATATCACGGCATTCAGCTTGATGTGGGAAGAAAGCCGTTTACCACTTCGGTGAAACCCACGAGCACGGGGAAAGTGCTGAAAACCTAGAAACGTAATCGGAGCGAACCGGGAATCGAACCCACAATCAACATTACAGTGAGGTTTTCATAGAAACGAAAGTTTAAAAACTACATTCATGACATTACAAGATTCAGAAGCTCCAAACATGAACAGGAGTAAATCAGTCATTCTCAGTTAAATGGAACAATTAGCTGAGCAAAGCATAGAAAAAATAAGTTGTGATTTTTCATGAAATCTTTTTATTTTCATAAAGTAGAAACTTCAACAATACTATAACCAAACATTCAGCACTGAGGGACAAATAGTGTCGTGACCCAAGTAATACAAAGTGACCTACCCTGATATTACAGTGTAATTTACATAACAAAACCTGGTTAAACATTACAGAATCTACCTCAGTTCCTAGAGATCCTTTGATCGACAATGCAGCATATTCTAAATACTAAAAGGAAACTAGATATTTCACACACAATAACGTTTAAAGATGTCTACTTTATACTCATAGTTTTTCTCCTTTATTTGCATATGCAAGAAATTAAACCTGAGGACAACATAGAAGCCATTACGGATCCCGTGAATGCAAGTTTTCATACATCAAAATATTTTTTCATAAATGTCACTGAGAAGTCATATAACGTAGCAATATAAAAATATACTTGGTTCTCACATTTAGACAGTCGTTCAAACACTAACACAGTACAAACAGTAAACTACGGTTATAACGAACACACTCATAACGAACTGACGGATATAACGAACTTACTTTTTGGTCCCGACTATTTGCTGTAGTCATGCTGTATATGTACTTATAACGAACTACGGTTATAACGAACTAATATTAGTAGTCCCTTTCAGTTCGTTATAACCGTAGTTTACTGTATGACCGTGACGTAAATTTCAAATCTAAACATATTTGCCATATTGTCTGCAGTCTAATTTAAAGTAGCAGCATATATAAAACGATTACTGTTGCATTGGTTCAGTTTACTTTAACTTATTGACACTAATCTATTCCATACTGAATAGGTAATTTACGTTGTAATTTACGCCACTCTATAAACTGTTGCTGTGCATTTGAAATTGAAATTACTTCCTAAAACAATTGTATTTGAATGTAATCTAACCCAGTGATTAGTTTTACAAATACAGTTCACAATTAACCTCGATTATATTTAAAAATACGGCTCCTGGCGGTGGGTTGTTTGAAGAATTCCCAACAATAAATGATCTGTAATTGAGTTTGACTAAAAATGATAAAAACTCGATATTTTAATTTAACCTGGCGAGTTATTAAAATTGAGGACACTTCTAAGCACAAAATAAAAGAAAGATTTGTCTGATTTTATAAAGTTAAATAGCAGTAAATGAAGAGAAATTCACGAGAAAGTTACGTCATAGAGTTCGTAATTTACGTTATACTGAACAACATGGACAAGCCAAATCTCTGGATATTTCTGTGGGACATTAGAAGGCGTGATGCAATGGCCAGTGGTACAAACACCTGTGTTTAAACATTCTGTGGGGTTAACATTTACTACTAAACGGTTTTTTCAAATGCCTATCAAACGTAAATTACATCTGAACTTCAATGGTTCAATATCCAGATATAAAAGCTGCGTTTTGGCGCTGTTCTGTTACGAAACATTTGTGGATATAGAAGCCCTGGTCATGACCATCGACTGAAACCAATTCAAATTCACATTACCTTTTACTAGCTGTCACGTATAATTACAAATCGCTTTGAAAATTCCTCATTAACGAACAAGTTCTTACCAACTACAGCTTTTGTTGTATTTAACAAGGTATATACTTTGTTCCTTCCAGCTTTACAGCCGCCTCCGTGGTCTTGTGGTAGAGCGTCCGCCCGGAGAGCGGAAGGTCCGGGGTTCGATCCCGGGCCGCGTCATACCAAAAGACGTTAAAAGATGGTACTTGTTGTTACCCTGTCTGGCGCTCGGCATTAAGGGGCTAAAACAAGTACTGGTCGGCTCGGAGTCAGTATACTGTGTCTGAGTGGGGTATTCATGTTAAACTGCGGCATGGTATCTCAGTGAGCTAGCACTATAAATCGGCATCAGTCCGGACTAGTACAAGCAGCCACACACACACATATATGTGCATGCACGTCGCTATATAAGTGCAATAATCTTGGACACGACGTTTAACCAAATTTCACCTCACCTCACCTCACCTTCCTTCCAGCTTTGAATAAACCTGTTTGGTTGCAAAATATGCAATAAACAATTGAGCTAAGCATAAAGAAAGTGAGCATATAGTAAATTTCACAACATCTGCCGACAAAATATTTAAGTATATTTGACAATTCAATTCTGGCTCACATGCAGGATGTTTGGACTATACTGATATTTTTATGAATGATAGTTAGTATTTCTGACATTGTCACACATATCTTAGTTGGACATTTTCTTCATGGAAATGTTATTCACCGACAATTGAAATATGGCACCCCAAGCTAGGAAATTACATCTGTGAATTATTTGCACATGCGTAATGTGTTATTTTGTTTCGAATTAGTGAGTGAGTGAGTTGGGTTTAACGCCGCTTTTAACAGTATACCAGTTATATCACGGCGTGTCAGCTTAATGTGGGAGGAAAGCCCGAAGTGATGCAGGTCTCAGACGTTTACCACTTCGGTGAAACCCACGAGCACGGGTATGGTGCTGACAAACCTAGAAACATAATCGGTGCGAACCGGGGTTCGAACCCACAATCATAGGTTTCTGGCGTGCCAAGGGACGCAACTCTGCACAGCGAATCGCGGCGCCTTAGACGACTGGGCCACCCGTGACCCCTTGTCTCGAATTAAGTTTCTGGTATACTTAACTAATTAATGCGCAATAATTAATCTTCAAATACACTACAATTTTTGGAATAAATCGGTGTCATATCTGAGCGACTGCATTTGTACCAGTTAACTGAGAATGACTGAAATACGTAACGTACCTGCAAGTGAAGAGCGGAGAAGTGTTTTCTGCATTTATGACATGTATCATATTCATATAGAATGTTTGAACGTTATTTGCATATTGCCTCGCATGAAGTAATTGGCATTATTTATTTAGATTGGCTTATTTTGATCATAATGTATTGATCTTTATCTCATGAATACTGAGTGGAAACAGTTTTGGTTTTGTGTATTCAAAGTGCACGTGAACGTAAAAAGTGTAATTAAATTTTACAATTATCAGTTCGTTGTTTTTATTAATTATGTTGCACTTAGTGGCATTCGAACCTGATGACTGCAGCCCATTAACGATGTGTCATAAGTAAGAAAATGGAAGCGGCTTTGAATTCAGTCCAAATACACTCTTCAAAAAAAGAAACGCACAGGTAGTATGAAGTTCATTAAGCCTGACTTAAAAAACATCCGGTATATGAATTGGATATATGTTATTGGAAATTGTTGGTGGCCTAATATTCGACAAACGGTGCGTCACAACGCAGCCATTGTCGATTTGCAATGTCTTAAACGGCATTGTTTTCACACTTGTTAAAAAATGTCAATAAACAGTAAAGCAAAATGCACGTGCAAGTTATGGCATTCATAACTCGTGGTAGTGGCTAAAAAAATTGTCAGCATTTTTCAAGTTCGAAAATGCCGAGACTCAGGGATGCCGGTCGGAACATCCACATAGGACGTATCTAAAGAGGGGGTCCGCAGTCTTCTGTTGCACGCCACTTCAATGTCCACCACAACGCCATTTGCCGCCTTTGTGACCGCTTCACACAGTTCAATTCCACTGCAGACCGCCCGAGATCCGGCCGACCAAGAGTTACCACTCCTGCACAGGATCGCCACAATCGATTGTTCCACCTACGTCATCGCAATGCCACAGCTGCTGAGACTGCAGCACGCATCCCTGGTTTGAGGAGGATATTGGATCAGACTGTTAGGAACCATTTTCGCGAGGCTGGAATCCGACCCAGAAGAAAAGTTGTCGTCCCTGCTTTGCAACAGATTCATCAACAGCAACTTGCGTTGGTGCCAACGGAATTTGAGAAACTGGAGACGAGTGTATTCATGTAGGCATCTCCTCGACTATAAGGTCCGATGTAACACTCCTATCGCCATTGGCGTGAAACGTTGTTTGTAACCGAAAGTACTAAAACAACGTAATGTCTGGCGTAGTCCCCTGACCTACTTACGGGTCATATTGTCCGAGCTGTTAATATGGCAGTTTGGTATCGATTCCTTTGATGCACCAACCGAATATGGTGGTCTTTTGGGACTGACGTCACACGTGGACGACCGGCCGGTGGCAAGTCATGAGTGTTGCCCTGCTGTAGATTACGTCTCCAAAGAGATGTTATTGTGTTTCAATGAATATTAAAATGTCACTGTGGCTTCGTTTTGGATGGCCAACGATATAACCCGCAGTTTCCCAAGGAAACTTTCTCCATCGACCTAAACTAGATCATCTGCATATTCATGGCGACTAATAAGGTAACGGAAGTTACGCGGTCCGCACATTTGTCCGCTCTGTGGCTGGAATCTATAAGGAGATCATAAGGGCCATTATGCCATACTTAGAAATACGCTCTGCACTAGTAGCCAAAAGATAAATACATACTTTTGGCATACTAGGAGTGCTTTTTATTTATTGTTGACTTTTAACATTTTTCCATTTTTTTGACAAATTATTGTCATCCAACTCATTTCCGATATTTTGTTGTTGATTTAAAAAAAAAAAAATTCTCTTATTTTAGAATTGTACTTGTGCTGTCACTTATCTGGACAATTCACTGAAGTATGGCATCATCATACCAAATGGTTGGTAGAATTATGTCCTATGTTTGTCCAATTCGGACCTTCATACACAACTTTTCCCTGTACCGCGATACGATGGAGTTCTCTCCCTTGTGAAGCTGAGCGCGAGGTCCGGCTGTTACTCGGCGCTGCTTATGTAAATGATGAACTGTGATGATTGGCATCACTGTGGCTAGATGTGACCTGTGATGATTGACATCACTATGGCTAGATTAGACTTCTCATGACTGGCATCACTGTGGCTAGGTCTGATCTCTGATTGGCATCACTGTGCCCAGATGTTACCTCTGACCTCTGAGTGTATTGGACAGATGTGACCGCCTGTTGCCATCACTGTTGCTAGATATGACCTGTGATGACTGGCATCACTTTGGCTAGATGTGACCTGTGATGATTGGCATCACTGTGGCTATAAGTGACCTGTGATGACTGGCATCACTTTGGCTAGATGTGACCTGTGATGATTGGCATCACTGTGTCTAGAAGTGACCTGTGATGATTGGCATCCCAGTGGCTAGAAGTGACCTCTGACGGCCATCACTGTGGCTAGATGTGACCTCTGACGACCATCACTGTTGCTAGATGTGACCTCAAACGACCATCACTGTGGCTAGATGAGACCTCTGACGGGCATCCCTGTGGCTAGATGAGACGTCTGACGACTATCACTCTGGCTAGAAGTGACATCTGGCTGGCATCCCTGTAGCTAGACGTGACCTCTGACGACCATCACTGTGTCTAGATGTGACCTCTCACTGGCATCCCTGTGGCTAGGTGTGACCTCTGACGACCATCACTGTGGCTAGATGTGACCTCTGACGACCATCACTGTGGCTAGATGTGACCTCTGGCTGGCATCCCTGTGGCTAGATGTGACCTCTGGCTGGCATCCCTGTGGCTAGATAAGACCTCTGACGACCATCACTGTGGCTAGATGTCACCTCTGACGACCATCACTGTGGCTAGATGTGACCTCTGGCTAGCATCCCTGTGGCTAGATAAGACCTCTGACGACCATCACTGTGGCTAGATGTGATCTCTGGCTGGCACCCCCGGGCAAGGTGTGACCTCTGACGACCATCACTGTGGCTAGATGTGACCTCTGACTGGCATCCCTGTGGCTAGGCGTGACCTCTGACGACCATCATTACGGCTAGAAGTGACCTGTGATGACTGGCATCACTGTGGCTAGATAAGACCTCTGACCACTGCCAACCATGTTTCAAGATGTGTGAGTCTAAAACAGAATAAAACTGTAGAATGTTCACATGGTATAATGCGACAAAAGTTGATCAGACATTAGAAAAAGAAAAGATAATTCCAATGCCTGATAGGATGCTGTGATTTTAGTACCACATATGCTTAAGCTTTTGCGAGGGAGGAGGGGCATAGTTGTTGTTTTTTAATGCAATACTTCCACAAGAATTCACTCGAGGGTTTATTCATTTTCTTTCTTTAAAACGCCAGTGTCTCTTGTCTTCTGTTTCATCTTATCCCTGGAGCTATCCTTGTCTCACGTGCCAAAGACCGTGGAAGGGTTGGTCCTCCCCTGTTAGTTTAATAACTTGTTGGGAGTAGCCTTACATTTCAATGTGTCTTTTCAGTTTGTAGGTATTCAACCATGACGGTAATACCAGCAAGCACATATACGAACTGTATCACAATAAAAGTCTTTTTGGAAAAGAATTGGTGAGGACAGTATAATGAAACAGGTATTTGGCGAACTGACGGACGTTTTGGTACGGAGTTCAAATTACACTAGCTGAGTACCGCCAGTTAGAGGGCACGTGGCGACACGTGCTCATAGCTTCGCTAGCGCAAAATTCACGCATAAGTTTATCGATTTCAATATCAAACGTGGAAAAATTATTTTATTTCGAAATCACTCATGCGTACATATTTGTATACATAATAGGTACTCTATAGCTCGATGTACCGTAGTCACTATTGCTCAGTGAACACATTAACGCATTAACAGCTGATGGCTGTTGTGTATAAATGTTACAAATTGAAATACTATTGGGAGCGTAGACAAAATAACAACTAAAAGTTAAATGTTTGATGTGACAGGGGGTGGTCCAGTAGTCTGAGGCAAGGCAAAATCGCTGTGCAGAGTTGCGTCCCTTGGGTACGCCAGAAACCCATGATCGAATCCCGGTTCTCCCCGATTATGTCTCTAGGTTTGTCAGTACCATACCCGTTCTAGTGGATTTCACCAAAGTGGTAAACCTGCATCACTTCGGTCTTTCCTGATACATTACGCTGACACGGAAATGTTATCGCTTTATTTAACATTTCGAATTTACTGGTCCTTTAAGAGCCTTAAACATTACTGGTGTTTTACGTGTTCCGCCATTTTAACTGCTCAGCATCCCAAGCTGGAGGGTCATAGCAACAGTATCTAAGGTAGGCGTGGCTTCGTGACGTCCGTTGGAACTATGCAGTGCTTGACAATCCATGACATAAAACAAAAATTAATTACGAAAATTCTGTTTGAATTGTCGGAGGTCTATAACAACGGGCTATCCGCCAATAATCTCTCTCTCTCTCTCTCTCTCTCTCTCTCTCTCTCTCTCTCTCTCTCTCTCTCTCTCTCGGATGTAGTAAAGGATGCGCCTGTAAAAACCCCGTTTCGACGACGATCTAAGGGATATAACTCTTGGAAACCCCAGGTCTTGAGAAGATTTAAAACTGTTTCTCACAGAGGGAGATCTTATAACTTACAATCTCATTTAAATCAGATCTGAGCTTCATGGCATGAACTACATACAGTGTAATCTGTCTCAACTGGACTCTTGGATCTCTGTCAATACCGGACCAAACTTACCGACCGAATTAACAAAGTTCGCTGTGTGACAATGGACCAGTTTTACTACAACTCGGATCAGAATAGGTTTTCGGCACCTCATGCTTGTCGGATGGATGGTCAAGCTCGCCGTCTTGGTTGATGCACGCATCGTATGCCAGTTGCGTAGATCGATTGATTGTCTGGTCCAGATTCCATTATTTACAGACCGCCGTCACATAGCTGGAATATTGCGGATGGGGACGCTCGACAACAAACAAACTAATACTACCATGACTACTTCTACTACTACTACTACTGCTACTACTACTACTACTACTACTACTACTACTAATAATAATAATAATAATAATAATATTAAAAATTATAAAAAAATATAACAATAAAGAGTTATTATTTTTGCGGTGAAATCTTCCAAATATACTGGTCAAATCGGTGCTATGCTTAAAGGGGAAGTGTACACGCAAAAATCACCTTCTTTCTTTTTCTAAACAAAACGCAATTTTAGAATTAATTAGTATCTGTGTTTGAAAATATACACTCATTTTTTTCACAGTGAACGTAGGAAGCTCACAATAGTGTGAAAATGATATGCCGTTGTGAGGCCTTCGTTTTTCGAGCTAAACAGGCCTGAGTTATCCCCCTTAGATTATGACGTAATTGGTGCCAATTCAACTGGGTCCCTGTCTATTCTCAACGCAAAAGATATCAAGTACCAGTTTGCGGTAAAACAACATGGCCTACGACACACTCCGGCGCAGTGGTGACTCAGCATAACACTATGCTGGCTGGCATCTGAGACGCTAGAATCACACACCTGGACCTACACCACGTGAAGCGGCTCTAACAAAGCATGATGACGTCATCATGTTTATCAATTGGCACCAATGACGTCATATTGCAAGGGGCATAAGCCATGGTGTTTTTGTTGTGGAAATAGAACACTTGGTAAATGTGAAAAAAATAAATCGTTTTAATGCGAAAAATATGTTAATTAATTGTGATATTTTTATATTTTTGTCTATGACACTTCTATGTTAACACTTTTCATGTGGAAAAAGTACAAGAAAAATAGGTTCATTTCCGTGTGAACTTGCCCTTTAAAGAAGTTCACGAAGGTGAAGGCATGACACTTTTATGGATTACATCAATAAGGAAGTTGTCCCTAAAATATTCCACGTCTTGACTGTACTTGTTGAACTTAAAAAGACATATATTCAACGAAAGCACGTAACGTGATATATAATTGCTTTTTCTGAAAAATACGACATGGGCTCTGTGATGTAAGTCATCGCATTGCGGAAATTCAATCTTGCGCAGCCGCCAGCTGCCGATCTGTTCCCTGTGTGAGACGGGGCACCGTACTGAAACCTCGCCACACGGGTCAGCGAATACAGCAAATTGTGTACGAAGCGTCCGCGCCACTTGTGTTAACCTATCGCACTGCTGTCAGACGGAGCCCAGCCCATATCAGTTAACCACAGTTCAGATATCGGAGACGGTCATGTCAAACGTAGATTTTGTTGTTGCCTTGAGTAACCGAATTTGTTCATCGATGATTACGTTTCACTCCAATGGGAACGCAGTTGTACCAAAGCGTTCTCCGTTAGTGACCTAGTGAGAACAAACCTAGAACAGAGACCATATAATAGATATATATTATATGGTCTCTGCCTAGGCGACACAGGTTTCGGACCCACGACGATAGGCTCCAGTCACCCATAAGGGACGCAACTCTCCACAGCGAATTGAGACGACTGGTTAACCCCTTTGTATCCAATTACCAACAAGAGCGTGAATTAGGGTTGCACAAGTTTAAAACGATATATAATATGAATATAAAAGATATGTATTGATATCAACTGAAGACGTTGACTAATATTTATTTCATTGTGCCACTTTCGATGTACACAAAATATACGTACGCGCAGAGACCATATATATAACCTATTCTACCATGAATTTGGAATTTACTCGATTCTGATTGGTCAATCAGAGGCTATTAAATCACAATAAACCCCCTCTGATTGAAACAGCTGGTTTGACGGCCGCTTCACCGCGGAAGCTAATATTCGTAGAATGGTACTATTTTCAGTCATTGTCGGTAGGCGTATTTAAATAATTATATCTGCAATTACAGGTTACAAAATGCACAGATGCGGTTAATACAATATACAAAGGATGTGTGGCAATACATTTTGTGCAGAAAAACACGACAGAAATCAACAAAGGGAATGTATTTACGTTTTGGAGACAACAGGGAGCTTGGAATTTTGGCGCTTTTCTATATATGACTGTGACGTCATATCTTTTGCGTCACAATGAGCGGCATGACGTCATAAAGGTGACGTGCGATGTAGAGCGAAAGCCTTGCAAAGCTTGCTTTGTTTTTTTTACGGATGCCCACCTCATGTTTGCTTACCAAGTTGTCGTGCTTATATGCTTTCAATGCCTGTCATATGTTCGATTGAAGTATTACGGTATAAACAAACTGCTTGAGGATATACAGCACCATATTTCTTTTTCGGTGATTCCGTAATTCAGATCGATAACGCACTCAAAACACTGAACTCAACCCATGACGCTTCACTCAGTATATTTGCTAACACCAAAGAGTTCGCATTTTATTTAGTCATGGTAGAATGGAGATAAACATACTGTGTTTTCAATGTAGAGCTAGGTTACCTGTAGATTTAACCCCGCTAAATTTAACATTTGAAATCTCACTGCGCGTTCGGTTCCAAATTCAATTTAGCGGGGTTAAATCTACAGGTAACCTAGCTCTACATTGAAAACACAGTATGTTTATCTCCTAATTATTTGGTCTCAGGTACGAGTATAACCTAAATGTTTATGAGTGAGTGAGTGAGTGAGTGAGTGAGTCTTCATACAGTGTACCCATGTGGGGACTCAAACTCGGGCCTTGGGCGTGAAGAGCGGACATTTTAGCTACTGGGCTACCCCACCGCTTCTAAATTTAATCCGTATGAGCAAGACCTCTCACAGAAATCGAAAAGGGTTATTCATTTAATATTTACAGGGGAGGTTTAACCATTTAGACTTAATTACTAGTATGTACTGAATGTCCTTGCAGAGTCCTGTTACACTTGGGTATACCAGGGATATACATCGTCAGCACCCCCCCCCCCCCCCCCCCCCCCCTCCACACACACACACCAATACGCACGCACGCGCGCGCGCACACACACACACACACACACGCGCAGTTCTTTCCCTTAATAACAACCAATGCAAAACTATACAACTACAGTAAACTACGGTTATAACGAACTGACCGATATAACGATCTTATTTTTCCGTCCCGTCCATTTGTCGTATATATGCATATATATGCTTATAACGAACTACGGTTATAGCGAACTAAAATAAGGGGTCCCTTTGAGTTCGTTATAACCGTTGTTTACTGTATATTCAACCTGTTACAATGCTTAGTTCCCTAACTTAAATTGACCGTGAGGTAGGATACGGCGTTTAACGTCGTGTTCAAGACTATTGCACTCGTATATATATAGCAACGACTTACATGAATATGTCAACCAGACATATATACTGATTATCCAACCAGTCATTGTTTTATGTCCTCCTGTGTCGATCGCCAGACAAGGTAACAACAAGTACCACCTTAAATCGTCTATTGGTTTATATGACACGAACCATCGACCTTCCGCTCCCCAACGTCAACTGGATGTGAGAATGTAAGCGATCAGAGAACACAAGCACGACAACCCTGTATCACGCCCGTATAAAGATTGTCAAGCTATAACAGACGGTGGGGGCACGGGTGGCCCAGTTGTCTAAGGCGCCTCGATTCGCTGTGCAGAGTTGCGTCCCTTGGGTACGCCAGAAACCTATGATTGTGGGTTCGAATCCCGGTTCGCCCCGATTATGTTTCTAGGTTTGTCAGCACCATACCCGTGCTCGTGGGTTTCACCGAAGTGGTAAACGTCAGAGACCTGCATCACTTCGGGCTTTCCTCCCACAATAAGCTGACACGCATTGATATAACTGGAATACTCTTTAAAGCGGCGTTAAACCCAACTCACTCACTCACTCACTATAACAGACGGACATCCTTGTACTCACTAATGTGGTGGGTTAAAATCGTCAATTCGATGTGTAAAACTGCGTCCCTTAGATGGGTCAGAAACAATGGTGTTTCATGGTTCTAGTTCTGTCAGCACCATACCTTGCTCGTGGGTTTCACAAAAGTGAGGCCTACACGTCTCAGACTAGACTAACATCTAGTCTCTGAAATGAACATATCGTACAGAAAAAAACAGTTGTTAAATTATCTTAATACAAAAATAATAAAAAGGAACCCAGAGACTCTCTTCATTTTCAGATAATGCGGTAATCTAGACTTGCCAAACATTATAGACTTGCATGGGCTGTATTGGATATATTTGAATCAGGGTCTGAAAGACAGGCTAGTCTGAGACCTTCATCGCTTCTGGCTTTCCTCCCTTAAGCTGACACGCCGTGATAAATACTGGAATACTGTTCAATGCGGCGCTACACCCTTAACTCATTCACTATTATATAAACAGAGATAAACTGGTTTGTTAAGAATCAGACACTATTGTGTTTAGACTACCGAGACGAAAAACACCCGAAACGCAACCGTACACAAGGAAGCCTGATATAGGTAATTATTTTAACCACCCGAAATATTTTTAAAATGGGGATAATAAATTAAGAGAAGATCGACCCGTGTTGTGTATTAACAAGCTTTACCAAATTTAGCGTTCAGTTCTGTGGTGCAATAAAATATTTTTGTCGTGTGGAGTTTTGTTTCTAGTACTTCGCCAGTGACCGTGTTCTAATTTTACTACCGACGTGAGATGTAGACCAGTGTTTGCTTTTATTCACAGCATTCCTGACCAGAGAATATCAGCCAGCGCTGATTACTTTTACAGAGTTTTGCCGAAGTACAACATCGACACACTTTGAAAGACCCACTGTTGCTTTTCCCCAATGACTATCGAATTAAATCTTTATTCATATAATATGGGTTGCATGTCTACTTTCCTCTGAATTAGAAAGTAAAAAATATTGACAACATGACGTTATGACTCAAGAACCGCTCCCTCTGTTTGGCACACTCACTAGCATACTACTTGAAGCACAACTAGTTACAGGCGTGTGTAATGAAATGAACCTTGTTTGAACACCGTGATGCACACTTACAAGTGAACTAACCGTAATAGTAAATTCATCAGCGTCCCAATTGAAACGTTTGTACCCAAAACACATTCACGGGGGAAAAGTGTTTCCTAAAATAACGGCAAGTCATACTGATCGGGCAACGGTACGGACATAGCGTAGATCTGGAGAACTCTTCATTAGAAAAGGCGAAGTAAGCATTAGGACCTTGCGGAGCTAACACACAGGATGCCACGATGAGTCATCACGTCTTTTTTCAGAGTAAGATAGAAAAAGATTTTTCACTTTTTATAACAAAGATAACTTTTTGGGGCATCACACATTCATCAAACGAACAATGCAGTGTAGTTTTGCCTGCTTTGGTTCAATAGTAACTACACTGCATTGGTGATCGCAGGATATGTGTTCTGTCTGGTAAAGCGATCACCATTTTAAACAATTGCTAGTTGGGGGTATATACGGCGGCGTTGTGGCAGCTACGACATCAACAGCTGATCACGGTGATCCAGTATCAGTTTACACGCGGGGACTAGAAGCCTCCTCTACAGACCCTGAACAATAAAATATCCGAAAATTCCAAGCAAGCCTACAACAGTTTGGCAAGTCTATATTTCTCTAGTTTAAGGCTGAAACTGAAGAGATTCTCTGGGCTCATTCATAGTATATCTTAAAAGAAAATTTAAACCCAAAAGAAATATAAATGAAAAATAATAATATCAGCGACATGGTAGTTTGGGTGATTAGATATCAACTCTCAATTTCCAATTCACCCCGGTTCACCCCGATTATGTTTGTAGGTTTGTAAGCACCATTCCCGTGCTCGTGGGTTTCACCGAAGAGGTAAACGTCTAAGACCTGCATCACTTCGGGCTTTCCTCCCAAATTAAGCTGACACGCCGTGATATAACTGGAATAATGTTAAAAGCGGCGTTAAACCAAACTCACTCACTCAAAAGAAATCTCTGCCGAAAACAGAGTCGATTGTACAATTCCGACTGCATCACGAGCATGTGTTTATGAATCACTATCGGTAGTGATGGCACGGGTGTTCGAGAAAAGGTATGGGGTGGACTGAGGACAGATAGAAGTCGAGTTAGCGTCGAGTTCAAGTTCAGAGTATTTGAAACCAATGCAAGTAGCGGGGACAATGTGACGTTGAGGCCACAGTGTCTTGACTGGGGCTGGCCGCCATAGCGTGAAGCCGAACTATAGACACGTAAAACCTCACACTATTGACGGGATGGTCACAGCACTGTGTAATGCTTTTCTATAATGACCATGGCTTCCATCAACATGTATTAGTCATAGATGGACGAGTTGTCTAGTTGCTTTTAGTCCGTTGTATCCAAACGTAAAAAATATATGTGACGTTACAGGTTTTACGTTGCATGCAGGTGTTATTGCGATTTAATTAACGTACATTACAAAAACATACAATACAATACAATACCATACAATAAAATACAATATAGTTTAATATAATATAATACAAGGGGCGGTGGGGTAGCCTAGTGGTTAAAGCGTTCGCTTGTCACGCCGAAGGCCTGGGTTCGATTCCAGACATGGGGCAATGTGTGAAGCCCATTTCTAGTGTCCCCCGCCGTGATATTGCTGGAATATTGCTAAAAGCGGCGTAAATGCATATCACTCAATACACTCTATCCTGAAGCGGAGGGGATTTGTGGCTATAAACTGTCCCACCTCGCAATATCTCTCTCTCTCTCTCTCTCTCTCTCTCTCTCTCTCTCTCTCTCTCTCTCTCTCTCTCTATATATATATATATATATATATTGCAAAAAATCACATAGTTCACAAACCAAACGAATCAATGGTAGGACATGCGCAAACAACATGTCATCAGATGTTATAGAGGGGGTGGATCCGCGTCAACAGGAAGTGTCAACTGGATTTTTAAAGTTGTATAGAGATCTATAGTATTTCTCTTTGATTTGAGCATTCCTTACATTTAAAGTGATATGATTTTGAGAATTATGGTGAAATGAATGTATATTTGTACATTTTTAGTATAATTATATTTGCGAAGTATTCGTGGGGTTATTACAAAAATTATTTGCATATATAAAAGTTAAAATCAACTGACGACTCGCATCGAAATGTTATCAAAGATAGTTTTCATGAAAATAGTGTCAAGCACCGCAACACAAACATGGCGGATATGGACTTTGAGAAACTCTAGACTACTTCTTGATTGTTCTCTGATCTCGTTCGTTGACGTTTCTAAGAACTTTTCGGAAGTTGCGTGAGTCCCACGCCTTTAAACGCCGGCGGCGGGCTTGCACTGTGCCGCGCTGACACGGTAGCGTTCGCCCTTCCCCCTCGAACTGACCGTATCCTGCGGAAGTCTCGCGAAGTTTGTAGGTTGATGCAAAGCTCAAGCGTCAGTAGCGGGAGTAGTAAACAGCAGCGAGTCATGGACGATCTCGGTGAGTAACAACCATTCTTATCTCGCTACACAGATGCACAAGAGCGACAGGACATGACTGACACAATAGACATTTTGCATACTTCTCGAAAGGTCAAGGGGCAGTGATGTCCTGAATGTAAACATGATCCTGGTCGTTTCGTCATTGACAGATGTGCTAACTGTCGTGCGGTGCGATTGCCACAAAAGTGTGTCATCTCACTTCATAGCATAATTTATAATCCTGTTGTTTCTTTGCCTTACGTCAGTTTGGATACACATTCCTAAGGTGTGGCTGTTCATGCGTGACATCATGCTCCTACCAACTTGTTATTTGGGGCAACTATGAACGCTACTGAAACATGGAGACGGAATCTTGAAATGGGGAGATAGAAGCCTGCGAGCTCTGGATGTCGTAATGAGCTTCTAGCCACATCAATCATGGTTTTATTACCCGCTGATTGTCACAGTATTGTTAAAGAATTGGATACACACCATTGACTTTCTGTTTTTGTGGGATATTGATGCTACACCATGACACCCCTAAGCCTTGTGATAAATAGGCTTGACAGAGAGGCTGAAAACATTGGTTGACAAATTTTGCCACAACTAACACAATACCTAGATGGTGAGAGGTGCATGAATCAAGACTATCCGAAATATCTATGATTTTTTTGTGCTGTGGCATATGTTTCCTGGCAACTAGGTGCCTTATCTTGAGAGTGTGGGTTTTGAAACCTGAATCGAGCTTCACCCCCCAAAAGTACTAGAATTTAAACTTTAGTAAGAAAGTGTAATCCCTTACAGTCGAACCCCATTATCTTGAACTTATAAGAACCATGCTGTAACTTCGTGATATCGGGACATTCGTGATAACGAGGCATGATAGAGATGCAGTGAGGCAGTCGGGACCGAAGAATTGGCTCCAGATATCGGTACATCGAGATAACGGTATCTGAGATAACAAGGCTCGACTGTGTATCATATGTTACATTTTACCTCTCTCTAAAGTCAATTGTTTATTCATGACTTATGTTCAGAATATACTAAGTACACCAGAGGAGTGTTCAAAATGAATCAGGAATGTTAGTAGGTGCTTGTTAAAAGTTGTATCCTGATTCCATGCCAATGATACAATATGATCCCTATATTGCGATATGTGCCATATAAAGTACGTTACGTTACATTACATGTTATTTTGGTGTAAAAACGTGAAAAATTAGATATAAAAAAGTAAATGAAACTCTTCAACAACCAGCTTTACACACATTCTCCCGTATTTCCCAGTTGTCTATAAATAGCATAACATTCACAATGCCCTCTAGGCTATGTTTCATCCCTCCAACATCCTATCATCAATCTCTGAAATTTAAAAAAAAAGATTCACCTGCAAAAACAAAGAATCAACTCATGACATAAAAGTACTGTATCAGAATACCAATCGGATCATACCCATAGGTTTGCAACTCCACCATATCGTTACACTTCTAGTGCTCTGATGACGTGGATCGTTGCTCACAATATCAATCACTGGATTTGTCTTGTCCAGACTCAAGTATTTACAGACTTCTGTCATACAACAGGAATATTGCTGAGTGCGGCATAAAACGAAATACATACAAACATTGCCCATTGGTGATACAAAGTTACACTGGCCATGTCGTCAAAAGCTTCAGAATCCGATCATTGGATACCCAAGCAGACCTCAAGCACCCCAGGACCCGGAATCTCAGACACTGTTAATTGATTTATTACCTGAGAAAACCATGGGCCGTTTTTAAGGCCAGGTTTATGAACTTTAAGGCCAGGTTTTTGAACTTTACGGCTAGCTCACCCAAAATACTCAGGGTTGAATCTTCAGGTGACGATGACTCAGGCCTTATATGGCAATTTGAAACAGTTTTACTCAAATATTTGCATCTTTATTTCCAACTTTCATGTCAGAGCTATTCTTGTTATTCTTACCTAGTATTTCATGATGGAGCATGTTGAAGAATTTCCTTTTCAGTCATGAAATATTCTATTTATTTGTTCGTTTGAGTGAAGAGCTCTAAAAAAGCCACAAAATACATCCAAATGACCCGATAAATTTTGAGCTGCTTGTATACAAAACCCAAAACAAATAATATTACACTGTAATTCCATAAAGTAGGCTCTCTAAATATATGTACACATCAATATCTACTGTTTGATGGTGGCACGTAGTCACGGGCCACAAATGAGGTGAAGTTAAGAAATGTTGGTCATGGAGAGTCCTTGGATGGGTGACCGTGTTCAGCAGCTTGGCTCCTGAGAGTTTCAAGGTTTCGGTCCTGACCCACACAGGGGCACATGTTGACCTTCTGGAGCTTCACAGGCAGCTTGGGTTGTATACTCCCCAAGGAGCTGAGAATGAAAATCAAGTGCATACTGATCCATTGACCGGGGTAATAGTGGTGTAGCGCTATGACTTGGTGCCTGGAATTTGGCATATTATTAATGCACATGTCATTATTATTGTTGTTGAATGCAGGCATCACCTATATAAACTCTGATGCAGTGAATAATGCACAATAGGGCTAATTCTTGCTTATTGCTACTGTGACGTAACGCTGTAGTGAGCTTACACAACACTGGGGCAGCACATGAAGAGAAGAAAAGAAGTTACCTGAAAAAGCATCTTGAGGAAGAATTATCTTTAAAGAAATTCCATCCATCAGTTTAAAAATACCCAATAGACAGCATCCAAGAAAAAAATGTATTGAATGTCCCAAGAAAACGATCAAATACCCAGTGTGAATGATAACATGTGAGTAACCCGATGGCTTAAAAACTTATCTGGAGCCCTGAACATGAAATCAAGGGGTGATGATTAAGGCAGTCTCTAGATTCTTCTTCTACAGGGGCAAATCTCAAGGACCCATGTGACCCCCTTAATTGCAAACACTGCTTACCGTATTCGACGTAATAAGCGCCCAGGGTGCTCTCAAATTAGAAATAGGGCGCTCTTATTAGAATATTATTTTGGTGGAAAAAAAAGAGTTGAAAGATACATTTCGTGGTTTATGCTGACGGTCTGAACTGTTTATATACGACAGATATATTTTTCATGAATTTAATTGCCCATAATTAAGGGTGCATATAACACACGAGTGCGTATTATACACAAATAAATAAGTCTTGTGTACATTAATCAATCGGAAGGGATGCTAATTGGGATTGTTCACTTGCCAATATATTAGCAAATATCGCTGTGGGCGCTTATCAGAGCGGGGCGCTTATTACGTCGAATACGGTAATATCATGCTGATGTGAAAATTGTTTGAGGTGTAATACATTGTCACAGGTCTAAAAGTTTCCACTCATAAAAAGATTTCAATCCCTGTCAAGGCTTTGCTAAAACTTCTACATGATTTGGAGTCTGTTATCTCGAAAGAAACTTTAAGATAAATTTGATATGTGATGAAACAGCTGTTTTTGGCAATACATTGAAGCCTGACACGTGGATCAGTGCACAGCAACATCGCCATCTCCACACATGGAGCGGAACGTTGCACCTGTAGCACCCTCAGCCACAGCCCTGAAAACTCATCACACACTCAGTCCGAGAAAAAGTCGTGTCTGACAAGAGCTGTGGAGATGGAGACTCTCATCACACTCTCGCTGTACATGATGTATTCTCACACACTTCCTGCAACACCAGCCCTAGCCTTGCTCCAAGGCTGTATTGAAAGAAAAGTCCATGGATGTTTAGTAATTCTATCCTAATAGGCAAGTCTAGATATGTAGACCCCAGTCTCTTTTAGGGACATCTTGTTTACATAATCTAGAAATTATGATTTAAGATAATAATTATTGCCTTAGAGACTTGTGCAAGTCTACACCAGCCCCGACATGTAAAGGGGTACCAAGTTGTGAACATGCATCATAGATGCAGGACCAGCATCACTTTGGCCTGTTCTTACGCATTAAGCTGTCATGCTGTGATGTAACTAAAATCGGTTCAAGGGAGCGTTAAATCCACTTCACACCCTGCCTAGTCTTGCATAATTCATTGAAGACCTAACATAATTTCTATCCCGGAGAAGGACTTGAAGGGGCTCTTTGATTCATATTCATTTTGAGTCATTTGCAGTCTGTGCAAGAATGTTTCAAGTCTGCTAGCCAGAACATGGCTCTAACCATCAGTTTCAGTAGAGTTTAGTATTATCATATGGACTATTTTTACTGAGCTAACTAGACTAAACAGAATTTTACAAGATTTGGTTTCGGTGGTTAAAGTCACACACTGCATGTATATCTGTGCTCCAAATAAGCTGCATATTTATGTAAAGTATGCAAAATTATTCTCCATAACCCACTTAATTTTGAGCTGCTTGTGTATTAAAATGCATGAAAGTTTTTAAAAAGTAAATACCCATTTAAGCCATTGCCTCGTGGACCGAGGGTTCCATCCCTGGCTGTGTCATACCAAAAGACGTTAAAATATGGTAGTTGTTGTTTCCCTGTCTGGCGTACGGCATTAAGTTGGTTTACTGTGTCTGAGTGGGATGTTCATGTTAAACTGCGGCATGGTATCTCAGTGAGCTAGCACTATAAATCTGCCTCAGTCCAGACTAGTACAAGCAGACACACACACACACACACACACACACACACACACACACACACACACACACACACACACACACACACACACACACACACACACACACACACGTGCATGCACATCGCTATATAACTGTAAGTGCAATAATCTTGGACGCAACGTTAAACACAATCTCACCTTTACCTGTATGTCTTTTCAGGTCTATATATACTGATTTACCGTATTTGATGTAATAAGCGCCCAGGGCGCTCTCAAAATTAGAAAAAGCGGGCTCTTATTGGAATATTATTTTGGTGAAAAAAAGAGTTGAAAGATCGTTAATTTCGTGGTTTATGCTGACAGCCTGAAATGTTTATACACGACAGATATATTTTTCCAGAATTTAATTGCCCATAATTAAGAGTGCATATAACACAAGAGTGCATATTATACACGAATAAATAAGTCTTGTGTACCTTGATCAATCGGAAGGGGTGCTAATTATAGGATTGTTCACTATATATACCAATATATTAGCAAATATCGCCATGGGCACTTATTAGAGTGGGCACTTATTACGTTGAATACGGTAATGAATGCAGAGTACACTTGAACTCTACTGCAGTGAATGATTCACAAATTGCTGAGTCTTGCTTATTGTAAAGTTTCGGACTTGTGAAGATCCAGGGTCGAATAGGTCTTCAGCAATCCATGCTTGCCGTAAAAGGCTAACATGCTTGTTGTAAGAGGTGACTAACAGGATTGGGTGGTCAGGCTCGCCGACTTGGTTGATGCATGTCATCGTATCCCAATTGCGTGGATCGATGCTCATGATGTCAATCACTGGATTATCTGTACCAGATTTTATTATTTACAGACCGCCGTCATATGGCGTTAAACAACAAACAAACCAAACCTTAATGAGTATTGCTATTTTGAGCTTATGTGACACACTTAGGGCAGCACACTAACAGATGGAAATTAGAACTCACTTTAAACCACATTTTTTATCAGAGTTATGTTAAAAAAAGGTTAACTCACTGGTGTGAAAATACCCAATAGCTTGGATCCAAGGGAGTAGAAATATATTGAATAGCCAAAGAAAACTGTCAATATCCAGTGTGAAAGACATGTGAGTAAATAATAATCAATGGTTAAAAAATTGATCTGGAGCTCAGATGCATGTTTTGGGGAATTGAAGCTGAGAATAAGTTATGGATTTTCTGATTATTTACACTGCGGGCATAACATATTTTAAAGAGTTTGGGTTAAGTCATGGCTGAGCGATCTTCAAAGGTTGTCTGGTATATTATTCATCGTTCTTGAAAGTGGGGAAACCTCTTAATTTCTCTTTTCGTGAAGAATTTATGTCACTTTTAGTATCTATCAATCATTAAAACATACCAAGGCATAATTTCAAAAGCTGATGGAACTCTATTTCTCTCCCAGTGTATGTTTAATGTTGACGTTATTGCTGTGGGTCAGCAGTTCCACCATTGGAATCTCTACTGACCCTGTTTTTTGTCCAAGGAATGTGAGATCATTTACAATAGGTCTTTTCAAAGAATTTGTTTGGTCAATACTGTATTCATGAGTGGATGATTGTCAATGTTATTTAAAATAACCTGCCCTGTCCCAATAAATGCCTCCTGACTAACTTCTAGCCCAGTCTGTAAGAGCCCTGAACCAAGCCCGCAAATTTACGTGACACTTCATACTTTCTTGTGTATATTACAAATCTTTGTAATATACTGTACAAAATAAGTTAGGGATCATGAATATATATATATACCGTATTCGACGTAATAAGCGCCCCGCTCTAATAAGCGCCCACGGCGATATTTGCTAATATATTGGCTAGTGAACAATCCCAATCAGCACCCCTTCCGATTGATCAATGTACTCAGGACTTATTTATTCGTGAATAATACGCACTCGTGTGTTATATTACCCTTAATTATGGGCAATTAAATTCTTGAAAAATATATCTGTCGTATGTAAACACTTCAGGCTGTTAGCATAAACCACGAAATTTACGATCTTTCAACTTAAAATAATATTCTAATAAGCGCCCCCTATTTCTAATTTTGAGAGCGCCCTGGGCGCTTATTACGTTGAATACGGTATTGGTTTTTCTTAATGAAATTGTGGCCTCAGTCATCACTACAAAAAAATACCCCCAAAAATATTCACGATCCCAAATTATTTTGTTCAGAAAAGAAAACTGTAGCCCAGAGGGTATATTATTGCCTAGTAACTATTATAGAATTTTTTTAAATTTTATTGTTCACAATCGCTCAATCTTAGAACAAAGAAAACTATAGCCCAGAGGGTATATTATTGCCTAGTAACTATTATAGAATTTTTTTTAATTTCATTGTTCACAATCGCTCAATCTTAGAACAAAAGAAAACAGTAGCCCAGAGGGTATATTATTGCCTGGTAACTATTATAGAATTTTTAAAATTTCATTGTTCACAATCGCTCAATCTTAGAAAACAAATTGAACTTGTTCTTTATGGTTTTATAAGGGCAACTTTTTGTTAATTTTCTAAGTGCCAGGGGCACTTACTACAGCGAAGATACAACTTGCAAGCTTGCATGTTGGACAGGATCCCGGAATTCAAAGTGTGGTATGCGGAATTCTGAATAAGATAAGTGGTGGGTGATCTGGTCCAGGCAGCACATGGAGGCTAACACTTTCTCTGCCAACCTGAGAACCTTCACTGATTGCTCACCAGGTTTGATTTATTATACCAAGTGTTTATTTTTATTATTCGTGTTCCTTAGAAGCAAAAGTAGTTGTTGGCCGAAAAACAGAAAACACAAACTGCTTATTTCATTTGAAGATTCATCTTTCTGCATGTGATATTTTGCATTAAGATTGTTGGCATTATAAGAGGAAAAGAAGATAAAATCATGTGTTCATGTTCTGGGTCCACTTGCCATGCTTGCACAAAGCGATCTTAGCGCTAAGACTATTGTAAGCCTATGTTAAACATTGTTAAAGTATGGGAGTTACGATCATCTTAGCGCTAAGATCCGCTTTGTGCAAGTGGACCCAGGTTTTGAGATCCAGCAGCTGCAGACATGGCTGAAAATCATAATTGAAAAAATAGAATGAAAATATTTTACATATTCATGACTACACATTTTTAAGATCTGTGCATTGAAGTAATCGAAAATAATAATTAAAAAATATAAATTTGAATACTTTTTAAATTTGAAGCTTCATGTATCTCCTCATCCCTACAGGAACACTGAGATGGGTAGAAAGTTGTAGAGACGATTTGTGTAAAGGCTGATCGGGTTTCAGAGCCAGTGGTATTTACATCCTTCACAGAGTTTGATGGTTAAGACCAGCGGCGGAATTGCTGATTAACTAAGCAGGTAGCTGACCTGATGTTAAATAGGTGGAAACTTGGCAAAGAGATACCAAGTACTTCTCCGTGTTTCCCTTGGTGGAGATTTCACTGAGGCCTGCTTCATGCATTGTCAGCAATATTGATAACTACCCGTGGACATTCCCGGGTGTGAATACAGAATGCCAGCAACCTATGTTTGTAATCAAAATATGTTAAAATATGGAACTTGTTGTTACCTGCCTGGCGCTCTGCATTACGGGATAAATCAAGGACTGGTTGGCTCAGTCAGTATACTGAGTGGGTTTATCAAGGTATGTCAATGAGCTAACACTATTAAACTTTCATAAGTCTGGACTACAACACATGCTACAAGTACAAGAAACTACACATGCTCTCACGCACATCACTGTATACATGCAATAATCTTGAACGTGAATTTAAACCTCATTTCAGTCCCAGATTAGAATTGGTCTTCAGCAACCCATGCTTGTCGTGCGAGGAAACTAACAGGATCAGTTTGTCAGGCTCGCTGACTTGGTTGATGCATGTCAACTTATCCCTATTGCGTTGATCGATGCTCATGATGTCAATCACTAGATTGTCTTGTCCAGATACGATTATTTACAGACCACTGTCATATAGCTGGGTTATTGCTGAGTGCAGTGTTAAACAAACAAACAAACAAACAAACAAACTTCCTTTTATTTCATCTCACCTCATCTCAGATTAGTGGAGGGCCTCGCAGGTTGCCTAGCCATTAAAGGCACTGCAGTTGGCTGCACAGTATTGTGTTCAGACTTGCCAGAAACCTTTGATCATGGGTTTGTATCCCAGCTCGCCCTTATTGTTTCTAGTGTCAACAGCACCATACCATGATTTGGGGTTTCCCTGAATGTTTAAACGTCAATGGTCGGCATCACTTTGGCCTTCCTCCAACATCAACCTGATGAAGCGGACACACTGTATTTTAACTGATATACTGTTCAAAACAGTGTTAAACCGAAGTTACAACCTAATTTAGAGATAGTCACGTTCTGGAAAGATAGTCAGGTACATTACTTTCAGATTTGATTGAGCGCCTCTCATTCCCAACACTTGTGTAGATCTTCCAGCTGGATCGTTTCCTTCTCCGTCATCAGCTGGGCTGTGTTCATCTCACCTGCAGCATGTGTGTAGAGCCCTGAAATTACCATCCAATTAGGACCACAAATTATGTAGAATTACTCAGATTTTATCGCGTCTGTAGACAAAGTGATTTCAATTTGTTGGAAAGAAGTATAATTTCCTGTGTCAGTTTGGAAGTAGGCGATATGATCTGTCATGTGATGTATGCTTGTCTCTGACTGTCATTGTGCTGGGAGTGGGAGAAGTCAGGTCATGAAGTGCTAACACAGTTCTACTGTCTACTGGTGCAAGGAAGACAGGCTATTTCTGTTACTGCTCTCATCATGCAGGGATTATAGCCAGGATTCTCAACTAAGTGCCCCTGGTAGGAGAACTGGGAAAAAATCAAACAAAATTGGGATTAAATTCAGAGGCCTATTATAACATTGTATTTTGAGATTGCATTGAATGCAATAATATACCACAAAGTCTTACAACCTCTTCCTATTTATTCTTCTTGTTGTCAATGAAATATTTATTATTTCTCCAAAGCCATATTGGCTCATAATTGGCTCATTGTTTTATGTATTAACATAAATTGGGAAGTTTCAATTCCATTTTTGGAATTTGGGGACATTTTGTAGACTTGATCCTATGTCGGCCTTTGAGCAGGCTTAGTTAAGTCTCTGTCATGTTCACATGTGTTATGCTGCACTCCCCGTGACTTATCTATCTCTGCTCAGAGGCCATATTTGGTCCAAATCTATAAAAATAAATGTCAGTCATCATTACCAAATTGGAAGTAAAATTTTCCTACTCATAATAGACCAGTGAGGATCGGGGGTAGAATAGGACTGCAGCAATCCATGCTTGCCATATAAGGCGACTATGCTTGTTAAAGGCGACTAATGGGATCGGGTGGTCAGGCTTGCTGACTTGGTTGATGAATGTCGTCTATCCCAATTGCGTGGATCGATGCTCATGATATTAATCACTGGATTGTCTGGTCCAGACGCGATTATTTACAGACCGCGGTCATATAGCTGGAATATTGCTGAGTGCGGCTTTAAACAACAAACCAACCAACCAACATGACCAACCTACTCATAATATTCAACTGATGTTATGGCTTTGTAGAGGTGAATTGTATTTCATTGACATTAGGACCAGTAACAGTATTTTATTTTTCCAATTTGCCTGGATGCATGGATTAATGTGTATGTTGGATAATGGAGAAAATTGATATTTGATGTACATTTTCTGCCCTAAATATGCACCTGATGGGTATTTTAGGTAAGAATTGGTCCCCAGTAACCTATACTTGTCTTATGAGGCGACTTCATCATGTTTGTGTGTCATTTGGTGATCAGACTTTGATGACTCTGATGGTGTGGTCGTTTCTCATTATATTATCACGGGATTAATTGTCTGGTACAATTATTTACAGGCCACCATCATATTGCTTGGACAATGCTGTTAAAACAAAGATGAAGAAATATTAAATCTAGATGTGCTAATTGAACAGATGTTTATCAGGTTTCGACATGATTAGACTTGTTTACAATGTGTGAAGAAAAATCAGTCATAATAACAAAGTCTTTGATGTGTCAGTTCTGGAAAATAGACAATAACTACTACATAATCATTATCAGTGATTGTTTGTGAACAAAGAACATATGACCAGTGACCAATGATGAAATCTCAAGTCCATACGCTGTTATATGTTAAAAGGTTTTAGGTACTAATTGTCTGTAAACTTCATCCATGGTAATTAGGCTGCTGCAATTTCGGTGAAATCAAGTGAGGGGTTCTACTCTTCTTTTGGGGGCGGCAGGGTAGCCTAGTGGTGAAAGTGTTTGCCGAAGACCCAGGTTTGAATCCCAACATTGGTACAATGTGTGAAGCCCATTTCTGGTGTCACCCGCCGTGGAATATTGCTAAATGCAGCGCTAAACCATACTCACACACTCACTGCTCTTCTTTTAGCATTAATCCAGCAAAACCATGACTGGGGACACCAGATATTGGCTTCACACATTGTGTCCATTTGAGGAATCAAACCAGATCCTTCACTGTGACAAGCGAATGCTTTAACCACTAGACTATCCGGCCACTGTTGAAATGAAAACAATGTTGTTTTAAGCTACAGTCAGCAATATTTTGGGTTTCTATAACACAGCAATCACACATACCATGGTTAGTAGCATTGACGATGGCCCTTCCTGTCATGGGCTCAATGAAACACAATGACACGGATCACACAATGACACAGATCACACAATGTGACTTGGACTTAGTATAGTGAGCTCTTGTTATAAGCATTAGTTCTACACAGACACAGGAAACAGGTATATAAATAGGGAGATGAAAGTACAGTTTTTTTCATATGCCACAGTTCAACAAAGCGATCTTAGCACTACGACTATCATATTAAGTTATTGTTATAGAATGGGAGTTACGACAGTCTTTGTGCTAAGATCACTTTGTGAAACCGGGCCCAGATAACTAACTTGCAGAAGAGTTAGGGACTGGTCAATTATTTAACGAAGAAGTTTGAGTATAGTTTCTTGGGGAGGGTCATAAAAAATAATACACATATTTGGGGAAGGTCATAAAATGGACATTTTAGAATATAATATAAAGTGCTTTTGCCTTTTGTCTTTCGGCTTAAGGTCTTCCATAAATGACAAGCGATAGGGGAAGGTCATTTTACTCCCACCCTTAAATAGACACAGATTTATACCATGTATACAGATTAAACATTAAGAAACACAATGTCATGAAAGAGAGTATCCGTGGTAATTGAAGTGTGTCTGTCTGCAGCTGGTATGCTATTTTGAGTGTATATGCATGGTATATATATGAAATATTCCACATGTGGACAGAGAGGCAGTGTGGTTGAGTGGAGAGGCTATATCCTGTTTATCGCATACTGCAACAGACCGGGTATCATGCAGACAACACGTTGAGGAGGAGGCACTCTGAGCTGAAGGGAAGGACTGCTGTCAAGTAGTATTAACGCTGTCACAGGGTAGTGTGGAGATCTTCAGTGCTGTGGATGTATGTGATATGACAGGATTCTGATTACAGAAGTTTCATTTGGGAGATATGAGGTAAAGTCCACTTAGTTGATTAGAATATCTATAGTGATGCTAATGGACATGGTGCACTTCTAGCTAGGTATTAACTTAGTAGCAGCGTTAGAAATTGGCACTAGTCCTATAGTCCTTGCCAAACTGCCCAATAGTTAAGGTCTCCTACATGTCCTACGGACTAGTAGAAAATTGCCCTTTTTAGGGTTTTTGCTATATGTTATCACTATAAGGACTAGTTGGCTAAAACTGTGAGCTTCTATCACTGAGTAGGCAGGTGGATGTCGGTGTATTGTCCAACTTGTGTCCACAGAATGTGTCTGGAACACCATGCTGTCATAATACCCATAGGCTATCATAATACCCATAGGCCAATTTGATCATTACTGTCATATCTCCACTAGTTCCGAGGTAGAGGATCAGCATGTAGCGATTTACCATTTACCAAATATTCCTAAGAACTTTGGTTGTAAGTTTATTTACGTACCTTCAACACTATGGAAGGCTTCTGACGTGTCCTTGATACTCCCTAAGTCCATTACCCCGTATGTGGCCATTTTCTGTCTCAAGCAGCCTCAAGGTTTACCTGCCTCAAAATGGCGGAGTTGTATCCCTAAGGCAATTCAGAATCCTACAATCATAGGTTTGAATTCCATATTTGCTCTTATTATTCCTCGTGGTTGGTGAAACAGCATCATACTTGAACTGCTCATTGATTGTAGAGAAGTGTAACACACTTCTCTCCTCCTGTAGTAACAGTAATGGGATGTGGACTTGTTACTGCTCACCACTCGCCTTCCAAATGTCAAAACAGTAGATCACAAGATTGATTAATTGTTAACTGTTTTTCAGTTTTCAGAGGAATATGTTTCATTGATATGAGCATGGTCAGTGTGGCAACAAGAGTTGAACTTGTTATGAAAGAGGCTTATCACATTGTTATTTGTCTGTTTTTCAGAATATTGTTTTCTGAAAGGAGCTAAAATTTATCAAAGATTTAACCAGCTAAACCTGTGATCAATCATTGATCAATCTGTGATCATTATCCACATGATCTCACAGGGATGATCAATCATGAGCTTCTACGTGATTCCCACAATGAAGTGGCGGATATCTGACAGAGACCTGGGGTGGGGCGAGATCTGTGGGCAGCCATCACACATGTGTTGCTATTTCCTTATAGTCTGACATTCATGAGTGTTTCTGTTTGTTTCAGTAGTGCCAGTAAGGCCCCAATTTATAAATTTGTGTTGTAGGTAACAAATAGTGATCACTTTTTTAATTTTCTTTTGGATTGGAGCAGTGGGGTTGGCTGGATAGCTGGGGTTTGCTAATTATGCCGAAAACCTGGGGATATTTCCCACATTGTTGTGTGTGAAGCCAAATCCTGGTGTACATTGTACACTTCTGTGATAATGCTTGAATATTGCTAGAAGTGGCTTAAAACTGAGCTCGCTCGCTCACTCACTCACTCACTCACTCACTCACTCACTCACTCACTCACTCACTCACTCACTCACTCACTCACTCACTCACTCACTCACTGTTGAAATTTTGATGAGCTACTTCATGACTAGTTCCAGATGTTATGAGAATTTCATGGTTGCAAGTGAAAAAGATTTTGTATTCTGGTCTGTTCCATCAAATTTGATGAATAAGTAACATCTGTACCGAAGTTGGAGACCATTAAATGATCTGGATGTATAAAAGTTAGGTCATAAAATGCATGGCGGTGGAAGATTACACTTATTCACACATGTTGATTATGAAAAAATATTTTTGGGATAAGGAAAACATTGTCTATGTAAAGTCTCTCATTCGCGATGAACAATACGCCCAAGACATAGCTGTGCATTAAGTCTGGTTGAATTGAAGCATTATGTTCAAGGATGTTATGGTTGGCTGTTTTCAAATTGGTTCAGGATATGATGTTGTGTATGACACAAGACAACACACTGACAGTGGGTCGGGAGTTAGTAGTGAGGATCTCTGTGTCCACACAACACACCTCCCTTACTGACAGTGGGTCGGGAGTTAGTAGTGAGGATCTCTGTGTCCATACGACACACCTCCCTTACTGACAGTGGGTCGGGAGTTAGTAGTGAGGAGCTCTGTGTCCATACGACACACCTCCCTTACTGACAGTGGGTCGGGAGTTAGTAGTGAGGAACTCTGTGTCCATACGACACACCTCCCTTACTGACAGTGGGTCGGGAGTTAGTAGTGAGGAGCTCTGTGTCCATACGACACACCTCCCTTACTGGCAGTGGGTCGGGAGTTAGTAGTGAGGAACTCTGTGTCCATACGACACACCTCCCTTACTGGCAGTGGGTCGGGAGTTAGTAGTGAGGAGCTCTGTGTCCACACGACACACCTCCCTTACTGATGGTGGGTCGGGAGTTAGTAGTGAGGATCTCTGTGTCCATACGACACACCTCCCTTACAGACAGTGGGTCGGGAGTTAGTAGTGAGGATCTCTGTGTCCATACAACACACCTCCCTTACTGACAGTGGGTCGGGAGTTAGTAGTGAGGAGCTCTGTGTCCATACGACACACCTCCCTTACTGGCAGTGGGTCGGGAGTTAGTAGTGAGAAACTCTATCCATACAACACACCTCCCTTACTGACAGTGGGTCGGGAGTTAGTAGTGAGGAACTCTGTCCACACAACACACCTCCCTTACTGACAGTGGGTCGGGAGTTAGTAGTGAGGAACTCTATCCATACAACACACCTCCCTTACTGACAGTGGGTCGGGAGTTAGTAGTGAGGAACTCTGTGTCCATACGACACACCTCCCTTACTGACAGTGGGTCGGGAGTTAGTAGTGAGGAACTCTATCCATACAACACACCTCCCTTACTGACGGTGGGTCGGGAGTTAGTAGTGAGGAACTCTGTCCACACAACACACCTCCCTTACTGACAGTGGGTCGGGAGTTAGTAGTGAGGAACTCTATCCATACAACACATCTCCCTTACTGACAGTGGGTCGGGAGTTAGTAGTGAGGAACTCTGTGTCCATACGACACACCTCCCTTACTGACAGTGGGTCTGGAGTTAATGGTGAGGAGCTCTGTGTCCACACAACACACCTCCCTTACTGAGGGTGGGTCGGGAGTTAGTGGTGAGGAACTCTGTGTCCATACGACACACCTCCCTTACTGACAGTGGGTCGGGAGTTAGTAGTGAGGATCTCTGTGTCCATACGACACACCTCCCTTACTGACAGTGGGTCGGGAGTTAGTAGTGAGGAACTCTGTCCACACAACACCCCTCCCTTACTGACAGTGGGTCGGGAGTTAGTAGTGAGGAACTCTATGTCCACACAACACACCTCCCTTACTGACAGTGGGTCGGGAGTTAGTAGTGAGAATCTCTATCCACACAACACACCTCCCTTACTGACGGTGGGTCGGGAGTTTGTAGTGAGGAACTCTGTCCACACAACACACCTCCCTTACTGGCAGTGGGTCGGGAGTTAGTAGTGAGGAACTCTATCCATACAACACACCTCCCTTACTGACGGTGGGTCGGGAGTTAGTAGTGAGGAACTCTGTCCACACAACACACCTCCCTTACTGACAGTGGGTCGGGAGTTAGTAGTGAGGAACTCTATCCATACAACACACCTCCCTTACTGACAGTGGGTCGGGAGTTAGTAGTGAGGAACTCTGTGTCCATACGACACACCTCCCTTACTGACAGTGGGTCGGGAGTTAGTAGTGAGGAACTCTATCCATACAACACACCTCCCTTACTGACGGTGGGTCGGGAGTTAGTAGTGAGGAACTCTGTGTCTATACGACACACCTCCCTTACTGACAATGGGTCGGGAGTTAGTAGTGAGGAACTCTGTGTCCATACGACACACCTCCCTCACTGACAGTGGGTCGGCAGTTAGTAGTGAGGAACTCTGTGTCCATACGACACATCTCCCTTACTGACAGTGGGTCGGGAGTTAGTAGTGAGGAACTCTGTGTCCATACGACACACCTCCCTTACTGACAGTGGGTCGGGAGTTAATGGTGTGGAGCTCTGTGTCCACACAACACACCTCCCTTACTGAGGGTGGGTCGGGAGTTAGTGGTGAGGAACTCTGTGTCCATACGACACACCTCCCTTACTGACAGTGGGTCGGGAGTTAGTAGTGAGGATCTCTGTGTCCATACGACACACCTCCCTTACTGACAGTGGGTCGGGAGTTAGTAGTGAGGAACTCTGTCCACACAACACCCCTCCCTTACTGACAGTGGGTCGGGAGTTAGTAGTGAGGAACTCTATGTCCACACAACACACCTCCCTTACTGACAGTGGGTCGGGAGTTAGTAGTGAGAATCTCTATCCACACAACACACCTCCCTTACTGACGGTGGGTCGGGAGTTTGTAGTGAGGAACTCTGTCCACACAACACACCTCCCTTACTGACAGTGGGTCGGGAGTTAGTAGTGAGGAACTCTGTCCACACAACACACCTCCCTTACAGACAGTGGGTCGGGAGTTAGTAGTGAGGAACTCTGTCCACACAACACACCTCCCTTACTGACGGTGGGTCGGGAGTTAGTAGTGAGGAACTCTGTCCACACAACACACCTCCCTTACTGACAGTGGGTCGGGAGTTAGTAGTGAGGAACTCTGTCCACACAACACACCTCCCTTACTGACAGTGGGTCGGGGGTTAGTAGTGAGGAACTCTGTGGCCACACAACACACCTCCCTTACTGACAGTGGGTAGGGGGGTTAGTAGTGTGACAGTGGGTCGGGAGTTAGTAGTGAGGAACTCTATGTCCACACATAACACCTCCCTTACTGACAGTGGGTCGGCAGTTAGTAGTGAGGAACTCTGTGTCCACACAACACACCTCCCTTACTGACAGTGGGTCGGGAGTTAGTAGTGAGGAACTCTGTGTCCACACAACACACCTCCCTTACTGACAGTGGGTCGGGAGTTAGTAGTGAGGAACTCTATGTCCACACAACACACCTCCCTTACTGACAGTGGGTCGGGAGTTAGTAGTGAGGAACTCTGTCCACACAACACACCTCCCTTACTGACAGTGGGTCGGGAGTTAGTAGTGAGGAACTCTGTCCACACAACACACCTCCCTTACTGACAGTGGGTCGGGAGTTAGTAGTGAGGAACTCTGTCCACACAACACACCTCCCTTACTGACAGTGGGTCGGGAGTTAGTAGTGAGGAACTCTGTGTCCATACGACACACCTCCCTTACTGACAGTGGGTCGGGAGTTAATGGTGAGGAGCTCTGTGTCCACACAACACACCTCCCTTACTGACAGTGGGTCGGGAGTTAATGGTGAGGAGCTCTGTGTCCACACAACACACCTCCCTTACTGAGGGTGGGTCGGGAGTTAGTGGTGAGGAACTCTGTGTCCATACGACACACCTCCCTTACTGACAGTGGGTCGGGAGTTAGTAGTGAGGATCTCTGTGTCCATACGACACACCTCCCTTACTGACAGTGGGTCGGGAGTTAGTAGTGAGGAACTCTGTCCACACAACACCCCTCCCTTACTGACAGTGGGTCGGGAGTTAGTAGTGAGGAGCTCTATGTCCACACAACACACCTCCCTTACTGACAGTGGGTCGGGAGTTAGTAGTGAGAATCTCTATCCACACAACACACCTCCCTTACTGACGGTGGGTCGGGAGTTTGTAGTGAGGAACTCTGTCCACACAACACACCTCCCTTACTGACAGTGGGTCGGGAGTTAGTAGTGAGGAACTCTGTCCACACAACACACCTCCCTTACAGACAGTGGGTCGGGAGTTAGTAGTGAGGAACTCTGTCCACACAACACACCTCCCTTACTGACGGTGGGTCGGGAGTTAGTAGTGAGGAACTCTGTCCACACAACACACCTCCCTTACTGACAGTGGGTCGGGAGTTAGTAGTGAGGAACTCTGTCCACACAACACACCTCCCTTACTGACAGTGGGTCGGGGGTTAGTAGTGAGGAACTCTGTGGCCACACAACACACCTCCCTTACTGACAGTGGGTAGGGGGGTTAGTAGTGTGACAGTGGGTCGGGAGTTAGTAGTGAGGAACTCTATGTCCACACATAACACCTCCCTTACTGACAGTGGGTCGGCAGTTAGTAGTGAGGAACTCTGTGTCCACACAACACACCTCCCTTACTGACAGTGGGTCGGGAGTTAGTAGTGAGGAACTCTGTGTCCACACAACACACCTCCCTTACTGACAGTGGGTCGGGAGTTAGTAGTGAGGAACTCTATGTCCACACAACACACCTCCCTTACTGACAGTGGGTCGGGAGTTAGTAGTGAGGAACTCTGTCCACACAACACACCTCCCTTACTGACAGTGGGTCGGGAGTTAGTAGTGAGGAACTCTGTCCACACAACACACCTCCCTTACTGACAGTGGGTCGGGAGTTAGTAGTGAGGAACTCTGTCCACACAACACACCTCCCTTACTGACAGTGGGTCGGGGGTTAGTAGTGAGGAACTCTGTGTCCACACAACACACCTCCCTTACTGACAGTGGGTAGGGGGGTTAGTAGTGTGACAGTGGGTCGGGAGTTAGTAGTGAGGAACTCTATGTACACACAACACACCTCCCTTACTGACAGTGGGTCGGGAGTTAGTAGTGAGGAACTCTATGTCCACACAACACACCTCCCTTACTGACAGTGGGTCTGGAGTTAGTAGTGAGGAACTCTATGTCCACACAACACACCTCCCTTACTGACAGTGGGTCGGGAGTTAGTAGTGAGGAACTCTGTGTCCACACAACACACCTCCCTTACTGACAGTGGGTCGGGAGTTAGTAGTGAGGATCTCTGTGTCCACACAACACACCTCCCTTACTGACGGTGGGTCGGCAGTTAGTAGTGAGGAACTCTGTGTCCACACAACACACCTCCCTTACTGACAGTGGGTCGGGAGTTAGTAGTGAGGAACTCTATGTCCACACAACACACCTCCCTTACTGACAGTGGGTCTGGAGTTAGTAGTGAGGAACTCTATGTCCACACAACACACCTCCCTTACTGACAGTGGGTCGGGAGTTAGTAGTGAGGAACTCTGTGTCCACACAACACACCTCCCTTACTGACAGTGGGTCGGGAGTTAGTAGTGAGGATCTCTGTGTCCACACAACACACCTCCCTTACTGACGGTGGGTCGAGAGTTAGTAGTGAGGAACTCTGTCCACACAACACACCTCCCTTACTGACAGTGGGTCGGGGGTTAGTAGTGAGGAACTCTGTGGCCACACAACACACCTCCCTTACTGACAGTGGGTCGGGGGTTAGTAGTGAGGAACTCTGTGGCCACACAATGTGAACATGCTCCCCTGACTGACACCATTAAAGATCAGGTGTCCTGGGTGTCTGATGTGTCTGTTGAGAGATCCAGAAGCTGTGATAGTAGAGGGATTGATGTCTGTTGTGGACCTGTTTTGTCATGGTTTGGGGTAAAACAAGTCAACTGGAAAATGAGTTTTCTGAAGACTGTTGATAGATGTATAAATGTTTGAGAATGACTGAGGTGTTTGTGTGGGAAGTGACCTCTCTGTGGTATAGGCAGGTAATGTGGATGATCAACATAGGGTACTTCCAATCACTGGAAACAACACATGACCTTCTTTTGATGTCTACCATGTCTAGAAGAAAGGTTTTCAAAGAATAATTTCTATTAGTCTTGTGGACTCATATTAACTATGTAACATGTTTAATCATTCAATTCTCGCCATTGGACAATTACCAGTTTCTGAGCTTAAGTGAGTGAGTGAATCTTGATTTTTATGCCTGGTCTAGATATTGTCCAAGGCATATGCTGTAACTATCCGATTACCATTTTTGCCAAATTTTATGACAAGGATTGGGATTTTTTGTGGCGGGAATTTCCATGAGATTCTTAGCGAGCTTTACACACAGTTGAGGCAGCTCATTTGAAAATGTGAAGAATAGTATAGGGTTGGTATTGTGTCCAGATGCTTGTGTCAAAGGAATAAGTAATTACCTATGGACAAATGTTTGTGTTCTGGAAAATATTGTTTCTTCCCTGATCAGCTTAGATCAGTTTGTAAAATTGTAAAAAGGTTCTGCATATTCACGTTTTGACCAACTCAAGCCTGAAACACACACTAAGCGATGGACTGAGGGTATACGTTACAGTGTATCACATCCAGAAGACTATTGTCCCCGGAAGGATTGTCACATTGTATTGTGAAGGATATAAATCATTTAGTGTTCCTGAATGTTGTCAGGAGGGGGTGGGGGTGGAGGGGAGTTCATGGTGCAATGGCCTGGTAGTCCTGGTTGCCTTGGTGTCTCTCCTGTTACAGGTGCCCCTCTCATTGCATGTGTCCCTTCATTGACAGGTGTCCTGGCACAGGTGCCTCACCCATGACAAGTGCACCTTTCATTACATGTGCCCCTCCTGTCATAGTTGTCTCTCCCATAACAGGTGTCCTTCCTGTGAAAGGTGTATCTCCCATTACATGTGCCCCTCCTGTCACAGGTGTCTCTCAGATTATAGGTGTCCTTCCTGTCACAGGTGTTTCTCCCATTACATATGCCCCTCCTGTCAGATGTTTCTCCCATTACATGTGCCCCCTCCTGTCACAGGTGTTTCTCCCATTACAGGTGCCCCTCCTGTCACAGGTGTTTCTCCCATTACAGGTGTCTGTCCCATTACATATGCCCCTCCTGTCACAGGTGTCTCTTCCATTACAGGTGCCCTTCCATGACATATGCCCCTTCTATGATATGTGCCTTCCTTGCACAGGTGCCTTACCCATTACAGGTGCCCCTTCCATGACATGTAACATTCGTATAGGCACAGGTGCCTCTCCGATTTCAGATGACCTTCCATGACATATGCCTCTTCTATGACATGCCCCTTCCATGATATCTGCCGTCCTGGCTCAGGTGCCTTACCCATTACAGGTGCCCTTCCATGGCATATGCCCCTTCCATGATATGTGCCGTCCTGGCTCAGGTGCCTTGCCCATTACAGTAGCCCTTCCATGGCATATGCCCCTTCCATGATATCTGCCGTCCTGGCTCAGGTGCCTTACCCATTATAGGTGCCCTTCCATGGCATATGCCCCTTCCATGATATCTGCCGTCCTGGCTCAGGTGCCTTACCCATTACAGGTGCCCTTCCATGGCATATGCCCCTTCCATGATATCTGCCGTCCTGGCTCAGGTGCCTTACCCATTACAGGTGCCCTTCCATGACATGTGGCTCTCCTGGCACAGGTGCCTCTGTTATAACAGGTGCCCTTGCTCTCACAGGTGCCTCTCCCATCACAAGTGCCTCAAGCCTATAATTATAGGATGCTTATCAGTGGAAAAGCTGATCCTATTGTCAGGAGAACTAGCTACACGTCCAAGTGGGCCCCTTGTGTTCTGCCCGACTGAACTGACAGGTTGTGTAAGGGGTAGCTGCATCTACAAATAGCAGCAGGTCAGCATCACACATTCCACACATGTCTGTTTACAATACACACATACACTTCCACACTGGCTGCTGTCCGGGTTTAACCTGGGTACATGGGGAAGCTGGCTCACAGCCTCTGAGAAGGTAATCCTACTCAATGTTCCACTCCTTTAAGTTTGTGTACCTTGATAATACCTGCCACAAGTTTATTATCTACCACTATTCATCAAGATGAAGACATACAAGATACGACACAGGATGTGAACTTACCCAGCTGGGGATGAGTTCGGGATTGGTGGTTTTCACCAACGATGTAGATACAGTGATGTGAAGCATTTGTCAAGGTTTTGCCTCCTACAAATTTAGAATGTGGGCACATATTATTAGTGGTGGGACGATACACAGATGCATTGGTGGATTGCGATATTTTACTTCCCGATACAATATCGAACACTGTGATCACACACAAAGTAAAAAATATCGATTCATACCTTAAATGTTTACTTTAATGGCTGGTAAACCAACTACTTATTAGTAGTGAAAATGTAAATATTTTCATCCATTGAGCCATATTGACTCTGCCAACTGTAAATCGTCAGTGTGCCAGGTATTTAACTATCCAGTCTATGAAAAAGATGACTAACGTACCACAGATACCAGCACATACAAGTATCTTGAAACGTATGGGATCGTGAGCAAGGTATCATGATACCTATCGGATCGCACAGTTGGTGTATAGTCCCAGCCCTACATATTCTCCACGGCAAGTCTCACTGGATGCAAAAGATTGCAGATTTTGGAATTATTGAACTTAGTGGATTGAAGCATGTTGAAGATTTTTCTAATATTTCTGTGCTGATAAGAAATGCAATCTCTATTTGGACACACACTTTTTTACTTTTACAAGAAAATCTGTAGACTTGCGCCAAGGCTGTATCCAGTTTTATGTAGTTACTAGTCATGCTTGTCTGAAATTAATTGAGGACCAGTTGGATATAATTTGTGGTGTCCTATCCTTATCATCCATTGTTTTGTTGAAAGTTGGAAGTAGCCTTTTGGTTCAGTAATGTAGCCACAGATATAATGTCCTTGATTAATGCTGCGTAGGAGCATGGCCCAAGTTGAGACCTTAGTTCATCTACTTGATTACTGGTTCGGTCTAGCCTTGCTCCAAGGCTGTACTGAAAGATAAGTCTATGGATGTGTAGTAATCATGGTAATTCTATCCACCTAATAGGCAAGTCTAGATATGTGTACTCCAGTCTTTTATAGGGACAACTTGTTCTTATTATTTCATAGTCTAAAAATTATGATTTAAACTAATAATTATTGCCTTAGAGACTTGTGTAAGTCTACGTTCGGTCATGTAAGGATAATTGTTCCCCTGAGGCCCCAGGCCTTTTTAATTGGGCCAAATTTGTCAGAATTAATTAAGTAGAAATGTTCCAGCCCAAGCTGAGTAATATAGATCCTGCTGAATCTCCCATCCCACTGAGCCTCCCATTTCATCGTGTGTTGGACTTGCAACTGGTCTAAAATGGGCATGGTGCTTTGAAACACGGAAAACGTTCAAATATCAGGGACATACATGTCGGTTGGCCGTCTCAAGTGGTGTGGATGACCTTGTGTGCAGGGGCATCTCCCTTCTCTTGTGTCCTAGAGTTGTGTCCGATCAACACTTGTAGAGTCTTGTACGACTAGGAACTAGTGTGGCCGGACATTGTTGTCCTGCCCTTACATCTTGTCAGTGCATCATCTGTGTGCATCGTCTGTGTGCATCATCTGTGGGCATCATCTGTGTGCATCATCTGTGTGCATCATCTGTGTGCATCATCTGTGTGCATCATCTGTGCGTGTCGTCCCTGTAAATCATCGGAGTGAGTGGATAGGAAAGGGTGAGTTGAGGCCACGGCTTTCACTCTAATGGTGTATACAGCTTGATTTTCAGCTGGAATGTGTCGATTTGACGGTTTGGAAGTTTGCAAACTTATTCCAGGGTGTTCGTGAAGACTTAATGTGTGATTGTATTGATGGAATATGATGATGATTGCTCTTGTGACTAAATGATTCTGTGCTGTCTTTTAGTTACTTCCCTGTTCATATTTACTTGATTGCTTATCCTCACTTATTATGATCACAGGGCACAGTAAGGTCCCAGGGCGCAAACCGATCTTAGCGCTAAGACTATTGTAAGCCTATGCTAAAGTAAGGGAGTTACAATGATCTTAGCGCTAAGATCGCTTTGTGCAAGTGGGCCCTGTTGCCTAAGGCAGTGCAATTTGAGTTATGTCCTTTAGCATGCCAGAAACCTGATTGTGGGTTCGAATCCTGGTCGCCCTGATTATGTTTCTAGGTTTGTCAGCACCAAACCCGTACTTGTGGGTTTCACCAAAGTGGTAAATGTTCAAAACCAGGATCATTTTGGGATTTCATTCCACAATTAATCTGACCCGCTATGATATTACTGGAATAACCCTGTCCTTTTCCTCATTAGCATATACCTATATCCGGCCCTACTTATGTTGTATGGTGGGTGTTGGGCCTCTTGTTGCGGACTCCTCCACAGGGTCAGTGGGATATGGAGGAATCTAGGTCAGGGATGAAAGACAAAGCTGTTTCGTGACACAGATATGACAGGTTTGACCCCCGGGTTCAACCTGGACACTGAGGTATGGACATGATGGCAACGTTTGCTTGAGGTGATACACATACATACCTGGACAAACGTTTAAAGCATTGCCAGCCATGCTTCAACCAGTGTTCTAAATTAAGGTGGTCTTAGACCAACTGTTTGATTGGCCTTCTAGAAGTTTGCAAAATAAGTAAGAAAAACGTACAATTTTATGGATAACAACTTCTGGTTTATTGCATATAGCGACGTTTCTTACACCGTTATCAATCTGGAGTGACATCAACCAAGTGACCAACACTTAGTGTATGAAACACTTCTTGAAAATAATTGTAATCCTTTTTTTCAAAAGAACTTTCCTGTGGAATGAAGGAAACTAGACTTGGTATAGATTGATCTAGACTTGCCCAGGCTTTTAGTAAAACAAATAAAAAAATATATATATATTCCACAGTCATTGTGCAGGATTGTGGGGTCCTTGAGGTCTTTGGAAATTTTATTTGAGTGAGTGAGTATGGTTTTACACTACTTTTAGCAATATTCCAGCAATATCATGACGGAGGACACCAGAAATGGGCCTGTTTTATTTGAATTTAGGGACCCAATTAACCGTAGCCTTTAACATTAGGGCTATGACAAGGATCCCTTGACTTCCATTCTTAATTTTGAACACTGCTGTATATTTCCTTATATAACATCCATTTTTGTAATCGTGGTAATCATACATTCTAAACTTTTATGTCAATACTCGTATATTTAAGTTACATACTTATATTGAAGTACAGAACCAAAAATGATCTCCTGGGCCCCGTTCCTCAAAGCGATCTTAGCGCTACGATGATCGTAACCCTATGTTAAAGTATGGGACTTACGATCATCTTAGTGCTGAGATCGCTTTGAGGAACGGGGCCCTGACATGTTTTGTAACTGATCCATGGCAGATGTTTGCATGCGCTTTCAGTTTCGTCCGCTGTTTTTAGTATCACATGATATCAGCCCTTGTTTGTTTTCTCTAGACTAGAGTATTACAATAACTGCATATCCCGTATATATACCGATTGCAGTGTTAAACAACATTCATTCACTCCAGAGTTTAAAATTCGTAGTTTCCTCCCACATCAAGCAGACACGCTGTGATACAACTGGAATACTGTTCAAGGCTGTTTTAACATGTTTAAACTCTAGCGTTTTAGAGTGTCATGGTCAAAATCATGATGGCATGTTTTTAAATAAAAATCTGCTGCCTGAAAGATAACTTAAAAAACATGTGTTTTGACAAAACTGTTTATTATACTCGTTTATATATGAAACTTGAGAAAGGCAGTGATAAATGTACTCTTGCAGAAGTCAACTGGACAAATATGATGACAGGTATTATCTTCCTGTTTAGATGCCGATATTTGGCCCAAACCTGCAGCAAATGTGGAATTACAAATTTCCCAATTCATGATATATTGTAATAACTAATCTTATGTCTTTGTTGAGCTGACTTGTATTTCACTGACCAGTTTGAGCAAAATAACAATTGTTTTCCCAAATTGCCTGTCTAAGGCACTTAGTTTGGAATCCTGGATAACTCCCTGATGGATACATGATGAATACATGATGAATACATAAGAATATGCTGAGTGGACAGTTTATTTCACAAAATAGTCCAGGGGATTCCGAAACTCTTAACAATCTCGGTGTAAAGGAAGTGGGCAAATCACCATTATCTTACTCATGGTGAAATGACTTTCAGCAAGATCAAAGATAGATAAAATGCATTGTTCTTGTTGCATATGACACGACACACCTGATCAACGTTATGAATGCCTGTGGGGCTCTGGGAGCTTGTTGGAAAATACATTTCATTTAGGGCTGGGACGAGTCCAAATTTACTACCTGGGTACATAACCCCCTATTACCTGACCCTACCCGGGTACCCACTGTAGGTCTCAGGAGATGTCTCAAAATGTCCGACTGGGAACATTTTTAGAATAGCCCTGGCAAAACGTATTTTGATACATGTATTAAACAACCTGGTCATTCATACACTGAAGTTGAATTAAGTTATATCTTTATTCAACCATATGAAAAATTAGAAGGAATGGGTGCATAGTCAGAAAGAAATGCGAACATTAGTGACTTGTAGTGTGACCATAGAGTTCTAGATAATTTTTATCAATAAACAATATATCACGTGACCGGACCACGAGTCCAGGTAGTTCTGTGGGTACCCGGGTCTTACTAAGTACCCACACGACCTGGGTACCCGAGTTTCTCGTCCCAGCCCTAATTTCATTCCCTGCACTCACTCCCTTGGATTGAAGAAATGTAACATGTCTGAGCTTGTGATAAGATCACAGCATACGAATCCTTTCTTCAGTAACATCTGCAAAATAACTGACTTGTGAAGTCATAAATCATTATGAGAGTGACATTTACAAGAATGCTTGCCAACATATATTTATATTATATAGATGTTTTTTGTGATCTAACTGTGACATGTTTTCTGTACGGTTGAACATTTCTGTTCACTGTCGCCCACTGTACGTCTCCTGCCACCACTAATGTGTTTGTACGTCTCCTGCCACCACTAATGTTTTTGTACATCTCCTGCCTGCTGTGAAACCTACAATCTACCTTCAGAAGTTTCCCTTTGTTGTAGAGGAGCCGCTCTGCTGCGAGAATCACATGTTCGATAGGTTTATGTGCTGTTTTCATATTGTGTAGAGAAGGCTTGATGAATGCCATGGCATTAGCCTTCCTTCGTCAATCAATCCAGGGAGAATGAAATAACATAATTAGCTTGCTTTTCATCATTGTGCACAGATGTTTTGCTGCACGACTTTGCTCTGTAAACAAGTTAAATGTGCTATAGATATAATATGTGCTTGTCAATGAACAAGCGATGTTTCTACTCAGCTGGGTGCAGGGAGCTCAGTTGGCAACATCTAAATGAACATCAGTATGTTCTGTGATGGTGCTTGGCTTGGTATGAAGCTAGACAGGAATATGTTTTGTGTGTTAGATGATAGTGACACAGCTGGAGCTATGTGGCCATGTGCAAAGTCATAGGCTGCAACATGATCTATGTGGTAATAGGTAACAATATGGGCCCCCAGCAACCTTATTTAAATGCTTGACGTGAGAATGACTAGATGGAATGGATGGTCAGGCTCACTGACTTGGTTGATTGCATGTCATCTTATCCCAAGTACGTGGATCAGTGCTCATTAAATCAGTCACTGGATTGTCTGGTCTTGACTTGATTATTTACAGACCGCTCCTGTAGATGGAGTACTGCAGAGTGTGGCGTTCCGACAAACAAACAAATCATAGTGGTCATCATAATGATCTGAGCCCAACATGTTTCCAGGGCCCTATTTCAATGACCTTGAGGCTTAAATAATCGTAACTCATAGACTTACGACAGTCAGAGCGCTAAGATTGTGTTGTGGTACGAGGCCCAGGTACACAGACTGTGGCAGGCAGGAAGAAGGGAAGTTGTAAATTTCTTATCATTCATGCCAGACACATTTAATTTCTTGATTTATATATTCAGATTGTGACTTTAGAGACTGGGCTGTGGCCTGAGTTAAATACAGTTTCTGTCTGAAAAGATTTCAGGTGATAATAATCGGTCATATGTTAAGACTAAACTCATCTGAACACAGATGCCAAAACACAGGCCTGGATGAGAAGACTTAATCATTTTGGCACGAGTCATTATGCCATTTTGTATCAAGAGGTAGGAGACAAACATTTTGTCAGTCTGAGCATGTTGTAACTGGTTAATTTCCTAAAAAATTGGGGCGGTCTGGTAGCCTAGTGGTTAAAGCGTTCGCTCGTCACGCCGAAGCCCCGGGTTCGATTCCCAACATGGGTACAATGTGTGAAGCCCATTTCTGGTGTCCCCCGCCGTGATATTGCTGGAATATTGCTAAAAACTTAAAATCTATCATTCTTAACAGGTCTATAGAAAAAGGGTTAGTTTCAATCAGACACTTGAATAATAATCTGCTGCTTCTCACTTTTTTTCTTCACATTTCTTTTTTCTCTTGCTGAGTTTAATTCAGGACTGGATGTTCCTCAGGAAACATGTTTAAGCCGAATTAGAAACCTGAGAGTTGATCAGTTGTATTAGATGACTATAAAGAAGTAGGGTAGCTTAGTCATGATAAGATGTGAGGGGGAACACTCACTGTGTGGCTATGCGATATCACTTGGCAGTACAGGGCTGGGGGGAGGGGATTCTGGGTTAGACAAGAGGTGACTTAATGGATGGACTCTGTGACTTGGTTGACAGTGTCCTCGTAACCTGATGGAGTGGATTGTTGCTCATAATGTCAATCACTGGATTGTCTGATCCAGACATGATTATTTACAATTATAGGTTGCCGTCACATGGCAACAACAAACAAACAGGAAAGAGGTATCTAAATACAGAACATCAGTGTCTATGTGTGTGCTGTCTTTGTGGTTTTGCGGAGTCTTTATTCTGAATATGGGTTGCTAAGCTTTTGCTGAGAAAACCCAACTGAATCTGTCCTGTGAGATCCTTGTATGGAGAATCAGGACGAGGAGCTGGTGTGTGGGTGGACAGGGAGATGGCGTGGAGAAGGTTGGGATCACAGACAATCAGGGGAAGATCAATAATCCTTGCTGATATTGATGTATGGAATTGGTCTGCCATTTAAGTCTCATGCTCTCCATATGTAACTAACATTGATAGGTGACATAGTGCTTGAGTGCTGTAATGGTCATGTTGGGTAGTCCAGTGGGCAGGGTGTTGGCGTGTCTTGATGATGGCCCAGGTTTTGTTCTCCATATGTAACTAACTTTGATGGGTGACATAGTGCTTGAGTGCTGTGATGGTCATGTTGGGTAGTCCAGTGGGCAGGGTGTTGGCTTGTCTTGATGATGGCCTAAATTTTGTTCTCCATATGTAACTAACATTGATGGGTGACAAAGTGCTTGAGTGCTGTGATGGTCATGTTGGGTAGTCCAGTGGGCAAGGTCTTGGCGTGTCTTGATGATGGCCTAGGTTTTGTTCTCCATATGTAACTAACAATGATGGGTGACAAAGTGCTTGAGTGCTGTGATGGTCATGTTGGGTAGTCCAGTGGGCAAGGTGTTGGCGTGTCTTGATGATGGCCTAGGTTTTGTTCTCCATATGTAACTAACATTGATGGGTGACAAAGTGCTTGAGTGCTGTGATGGTCATGTTGGGTAGTCCAGTGGGCAAGGTGTTGGCGTGTCTTGATGATGGCCTAGGTTTTGTTCTCCATATGTAACTAACATTGATGGGTGACAAAGTGCTTGAGTGCTGTGATGGTCATGTTGGGTAGTCCAGTGGGCAGGGTGTTGTCTTGATGATGGCCTAGGGTTTGTTCTCGAGATGTAACAAACAATGATGGGTGACATAGTGCTTGAGTGCTGTGATGGTTATGTGGCCCAGTGCTTTGGTGGTTGGGTAGTCCAGTGGGCAAGGTGTTGGCTTGACTTGATGATGGCCTTGGTTTTTTCTCCATATGTAGCTAACAAGGATGGGTGGCCCAGTGATTTAGTTGTTTGGTTGTTGGATGGCTCAGTGGGCAGGGTGTTAGGATGCCTTGTTGATGGCCAAGGGTTTGTTTTCTACATGGGACTCAGAATTTTGAAACCATGAATACCAACTTAATGAACCTACCAGGTATAATAACCATGTGAAAAGGATGCTTTCTTGGAGTACCCGCTTGGAAGGGAGGAGAGGGGCATCAGTTAGGATAGGCGTGGTACATTCAATTAGTACATTATGATAATTGCTAGAGTTGCATTTGTATGGTCTTATTATGAGCGCCAAAAGGCCAGTGACTAAGTTATTCCTGGCCACAGGCCAAGGACAAGTAGTTAAGGTTCACCTCTGACTCGGCAGTGAAATTTGCCCAAAAGAACAGCCAGCAGTTATGGTCGACCTCTGACTCTGCAGGAAGATCTGAACGAAAGAACAGCCAGCAGTTATGGTCGACCTCTGACTCTGCAGGAAGATCTGCTCAGCAGAACAGCCAACAATTACTCAGTAGTAGGAGAGTCCTCTTACACACAGTTGGTGAAACATGCTCAGCAAGTACTGCAGTGAGAAACAAAGCTCTTTAGTGCTAATGAGCCCCAGACACTATTTCCTCCTTCACATGGCCTCAAAGCCAGGAATGACTTGTAATTAGTTGAGAGGAAACTGTAATTGGTGGGTCAACACAAGGGTGTGGATGGGGATCAGACTGCTTGCTCCACATGGGCTTCTCTGGTCTCCTGGCAGTGTAATGTACAGGGGGAGATGATTGACAGCTTGACCTGTCAATCACTTAGAGAATCAGGGGAATTAAATGTCATTCCAGGAGATGCCTTGATGGCTGGTAAGAGCTGGGCATTATTGGAAACAAGCATTCAGTGATTGCAACATGGCATGCTGAGGTGGAACAGTTTATTAACTGTGTGAAAGGGACTGGTAGATTAATGGCTTTGTTGAGCTTTCATTATATTCCAACAAAACCAACAGTAATAATTAGTCATTAGTGGCTTATTAATTATATAGTTTGGAGACAGGAAAAAAGTTTCTTTCTCTTTCAGTAACCATATGAATCGGTTGGTCGGTTGGTTGTTTTGTTGTTAAACACCGCACTCAGCAATATTCCAGCTATATGACGGCGGTCTGTAAATACTCGAGTCTGGACCAAACAATCCAGTGATTGATATCGTGAGCATCAATCCACGCAATTGGGATCGATGACATGCATCAACCAAGCCAGTAAGCCTGACCGCCCAATCCTGTTAGTCGCCTCTTACGACAAGCCTAGTTGCCTTTTACGGCAAGCATGGGTTGCTGAAGAGCTATTCTACCCCGGATCTTCACGGGTCCGCTATGAATCGATATGGTCAGTACCACACCCTAAATGGAACAATACGTCTTCAATCTGTTGGCGTGTTGGTCCATATATGGGATATTGTGTACAGTCCATAACGTTAAACTAATAGACGTTAGAAGATGGTATTTGTTGTTATCCTTCGTCATTAAGGGGATGAAACAAGGGCTGGTTCGGCTCAGATGATAGGGGTCTCCATGTTAAGCTGTTGCATGGTATCGCAGTAGGCTTGCACTATAAACCTGGCATTAGTCCAGACTAGTATAAGCAGCCACACACATGCTTGCATGTATGTCGCTATGTAAGCAGGTAAGTGCAGTAATTTAAAACCCCATTTCATCTCTCTATTTAGGGTATTTTGTAAACTGTTGAAATTTCCAGCTTGATATGGTTTCTATCAGCATATTAAAGTCACTTGTTTCTTCCATGTCAGTGAAATAGAGTGAGTGAGTGAGTGAGTTGGGTTTAACACCGCTTTTAACATTATTCCAGTTAATGTGGGAGGAAAGCCCGAAGTGATGCAGGTCACAGGCGTTTACCTTTTCGGTGAAACCCACGAGAACGGGTATGGTCCTGACAAACCTAGAAACATAATTGGGTCGAACCGGGACTCAAACCCACGATCAGAGGTTTCTGGCGTGCCAAAGGGACACAACTCTGCACAGCGAATCGCGGTGCCATAGACGACTGGGCTACCCGTGCCCAAAGGAAATGAAGAAATGGGATTTTTGCAGGATATGCATAAGCATTAGACATGGAGGGGTCATCTTGGGTAGTTGTGTTTTTGTCTCCTAGTGCTCCTTGTAATGTGGAACAAGGTTGCCATGTCACGTCTGGCAGTGTGTGAGGCCTCCACCTCCACCTGTGTGCTGCAAGTTGATACAGTGTTACAAGCTGTGTGGGTAATAAGGCTGTAATCTCCTGGAAACAGTGGAATAATCATCTCGTATTCATGCACTATCATCCTGCATATATATGTGCAGAGATAGAATGTCATATGTATGTCATCTTGACACGGGCAGTGTCGGGTCTCGGGAGCCAGACCTGTTTTGAATAATTTCAAAACCCAACTAGACACTCAGTCAGGTGACCCATAGGTGTTGCCTGCCCTTCTTCAAAGTTACCTGCCCACGTTCAGGCACTATAAATATTGAAAAATCGCAAAAAAAACTATGACAGATGTCTTGATTCAGTTGAAATAATGCAAATATCTTGAGAATCCTCAAGGAGTTATTGTCTTAAAATTATCTGCAAGACAGTCGGGCTGATAGGGGAAAATTTCATGCAGCCTGACAGAAAAGTCACCAGACACAGGCAGGCCAGACGTTGTGTTTGTTTGCTGTTTAACTCATTCAGTCTATAAATAATCAAATCTGCACCAGACAATCCAGGGATGACATCACGAGCATCTATCTTTGCAACTTGGTTACGGTGACACGCATCAACTAGGGAGCATGACCACCCAATCCTCTTAGTCACCTCTTAAGACAAGGTTTGCTGAAGACCAATTCTAACCCGGATCTTCACGGGGGTGAAATATGTATCACTTTGATGTGTGTGTTGGTGGAGATGGAGAGGGGGAAGTCTGTATCTCACAGTAGACATGGAGAATCCCAGCTTGTTGCCACCTGATACATCCACTCCCTTATCATCATGCTATCAGGTATAATCAGTGCACCTCATTTGTACCAGCCAGAGACTTGGGGGGACTAGTGGGAGTAGTGCAAGAGACAAGACTAGGTGTAAGTGCTGGGTTTAGTGTAGCTGTACCAGCCACAACATGAGTGGTATGGGAGGTGATTGGGGGGCTCTGAGGTGTGCCTTGTGGTAGTAGTGTTTGTTTGTTGTTGTTTAATTTGTACGTTTGTTTGTTGTTTAACACCACACTTAGCAATGTTCCAGCTATATCACGGCGGTCTGTAAATATTCGAGTCTGGACCAAAAAATCCTGTGATTGATATCATGAGCATCGATCTATGCAACTAAGATATGATGACATGCATGAACCAAGTCAGCACACCCGACCACCTGATCTTGTTCGTCGCCTCTTACGACGAGTTGTTGTGTAAGGCCACACTCAGCAATAGTCCAGCTATGTGACGGCAACCTGTGGCCAAGTCCTGCCTAGACGAACCAGTCATTAATATCATGAGCAACATCACGTGACTGTTTGATAACACTCAATCAACGAATTCACCTGACCACCGACCCATTTATTCACCTCTTATAACAACCATATTAGTTGTTGGATGCTCGTACACTTGCCCAAAGGAAAATGCTCCTAATTAAGGTTAAATATCATGTACATGACGTATATGTGATCATTATTCGGGATAGTCATTTTGCCTCCTTGTTTTTCGTATCAAACAACAGAAGTCTCCAGTAAACGATTAATGCTGTTCTTATCATTTTCAAAGAGTACTTGCAGTCCCATTAGTACACAGTTGACTTGACATTATTGTAATTTTGATCCAAATCGTTTTCTCTTCTGGCCTTGAGCTGTCAGGATACAGAGCGGTGTATTTTCATCTCCTCACACCTGGAGCATCCTTCCCAGCATGCCCTTCCTGGGTCATCCAGACTCGTGCCGTATAAACAGGTTGTCTAGGACCTCTGAACTTTCAAGCCTTCATCCTGAAATACCTCACACCAATGTGGGTGGAAAGTGTAACTAATATGTTGTGTTGGTGTATTTGAAGTGTCTATTGTAATTGACACACATGATCATTTTGTGAAATGGTTCTTGTTCAGATTAATGATCAGTAACACAGGAGTATTGAGCTTTACCATGTGGTATTGGTTTGATATTTGGGATGGATATTTTGGGTAATGCTAGCTAAGATTTTGGTTGGTCGGCAGGCAGAGAAATAACAGGCTATCCTGGAAGAGTTTCCACACAGGTGAGGACCACATTTCCTCATTCCTTCTCAGTAGGGGTCCCTCCCACACCCTTCCCAACATTCAGGATTGTATTCTCGACTAGGAGTTGTGCCACAGTAGTCTATGGTGCTGCACAGGTAGGTGACTTGACCCACACCCCTCCCAACATTCAGGATTGTATGTAGACTAGGAGTTGTGCCACACTGGTCTATGGTGCTGCACAGGTAGGTGACTTGACCCACACCCCTCCCAACATTCAGGATTGTATTCTTGACTAGGAGTTGTGCCACACTGGTCTATGGTGCTGCACAGGTAGGTGACTTGACCCACACCCCTCCCAACATTCAGGATTGTATTCTTGACTAGAAATTGTGCCACACTGGTCTATGGTGCTGCACAGGTAGGTGACTTGACCCACACCCCTCCCAACATTCAGGATTGTATTCTTGACTAGGAGTTGTGCCACACTGGTCTATGGTGCTGCACAGGTAGGTGACATGAACCACACCCCTTCTAATATTCAGGATTGTACTCTAGACTAGGAGTCGTATCATCGTGCTGCACAGGTACTGAGGTAGGTGGCATGACCCTATCTTCCGAGTAAAGATGAAACCATATACATCCAACACCCCAAAACCCAGACCCAGAACCCCACACTCCTTCCAGAAATTCAAGATTGTCTTTCACATCTGTTCAGTTTCTAGGATTTGAAAATCGTCAGGGGATCCAAGCCCTCCCGTCACCCACTCCCTCTTGAAGTATGCATCCTCCTCCATCACTGGGTCAGTAGGAAGACAAACACACTAATGTTGACCACCGCCATCCATGATGTCCACCTAGTTGACTAAGATTGAGTAGAACTGATGCTTATTTACCCCCTCAGCTTCTGGTGCTTGCTCCAGCATCAGGAATAATCCAGCAGAAAATACCAACCCTTAAGGTTTAACTTAACCCTCTGGCATTGGCAGACATGTGTTTAACGACACTGCAGGGTTAGAAATATACACTAGCCCATTAGCCCGGGGCTAGCACAAATTCCTGCGGGCTAGTACTGATTGCCCATTTTCTCCATTGTTCTAACATTACAAGGGCAATTTATCTTTAGCTGGGCTTGTAAAGCTTTAGAGTTTAGTTCTAACCCTGCACTGGTCCACAATTCATTCCTAGTTAATTGTGTAAATCAGTTAGATTTGTGAGAATGTTCTTGCCATTACAAGATAAGGTATGTCAGTATTCATTATTTACATGATCATAATGGGTACAATGTGTGAAGCCTATTCTTGGTGTTATTGCAGTGAAATGGCTGGAACAGTGCTAAAAGTGGTGTAAAACATGACTCACTCACTCATTATTCAATTATTATTATCCGAGCAATAAGGTTAACGTCTCCAATGCTTCATTACGGAATAGATAACATGGTAAATAGCTCTTCTCATGTTTCTAAAAAGGTTTCACCGTTGATGTGTGCATGCCATGTGTGCTTCATTCAATAGGCATGTGTGCTCCATGCATGTAAGCTGCAAGCACCTGTGCCAATGGCAGTTGGCCTGTGATCACACACAGCATGTCAGATTCTACCAGATTACACTAAGTGTATGGATTGGTGAAAGACACAGTTGTTTTCTGTCATTAAACGGCAGATGAATGGAACATGTTTTGGAACATCATAGCTGCTTTGTCGGTTTGCTATGTAATTCGGGATTATGTTTGCAGGAGGAAGCAAGTGCATAACATTTCTGTGTTCCTGATGGTCTGCACTGTGTTCAACATTGTGGGTGCACGGGTGGCCCAGTCGTCCAAGGAGCTGCAATTCGCACTCGCTGTGCAGAGTTGCATCCTTTGGGCACACCAGAAACCTATGATTGTGGGTTCGAATCCCGGTTCGTCCTGATTATGTTTCTAGGTTTGTAACCATCATACCCGTGCTTGTGGGTTTCACCGAAGTGGTAAACGTCTAAGACCTGCATTACTTCAGGCTTTCCTCCCTTGGGCAAGCCAGAAACCAATGATTGTGGGTTCAATTCCCGGTTCGTCCTGATTATGTTTCTAGGTTTGTAACCACCATACCCGTGCTCGTGGGTTTCACCGAAGTTGTAAAGGTCTTCAGGCTTTCCTCCCACTTTAAGCTGACATGCCATGGAATACTGTTAAAAGAGGTGTTAAACCTAACTCACTCACTCTGTACAGTGTTCATCATAGTGGCGGCATGGGTGGCCCAGTTGTCCAAGGTGCTGCAATTTGGAGTGCAGACATGCATCCCTTTGTCAAGCTGTGATCCTTGGTTTGAATCCCAGATTCGCCTTGATATTTCCTGGATCATCAGTGCCATATCTGTACCCGTGGGTTTCACCAGAGTGGTAATCATCTGAGACCTTCATCACTTCAAGCTTTCTGACACATCGTACTGACTCGCCATGATATAACTGAAATACTGTTGAAAGTGGCATTAAACCCAACTCACTCACTGACATCATTTTGACTAAGCAATATGTAGAGATTATTATACAAGCATGTGCGACATACTGATTTTACGAAACGAGTGTCAGAATTCTTGTATTTCCCAAGCGAGCATACAATGTTAGATGAGTTTCACAAAATCAGTATCACAGACAATTTCTTGTTCATTAATCATTTTGAGCTCCCGTTTAGATTAATGCTCTACTCACCACCCCTGTCCTAGAAAAACACAATTTGTTGAATGGCGTCAAAACTCTTCAGCTATGACATTTCTAGTGTGACGTCATTCTAACCTTACGTCATGATAAGATTTGAATAATGTCAACAATGTCGTCTAGATGACGGAAACAATACACTCACGTGCGAGAAGTGATATTTGCACTAGTGCAATTTACGGGTAATAGGTAATAATATTGACACTGACATGTTTTTCACCTCAATTTTGAATGATCCTGATAAACATTTACAGGCCATATGTCCAACCAGATAAGTAAAGGTGCTTCAGGGGGCTTAGTATCAACATCTGTTTCCCATACAGGTATGACATGACCAGTGACGGTGGACACAGGTGGGGCAGGATACGCTCAACTTTTCGTGAACATTTGTCAGCACTGTTTGATAGTGATTCGTAAACACATGCTCATCATGCTCATGACATCATGATGTAGTCGACTCGTACAATGGATTTCTTATGATTTTGGAAACGTTCTTTGTCCCTTTATTTAGCTGGTTAAGCTGATGTGAATGGACCATGTGGCAAGAGGCAAAGGGTATTAGAGAGTGGCAACACCTCCCATGTAGCTGTTGCCTGCCTCTCTTGTTTACACAGATATTGTGGAGAGTTTACAGGATTTCCTGGGTGGGATGCTGCAAAGCTGATTGTCAACAAGTATTACAATTGAATTCTTTACTCTGCTAGGAACTATGACCTTCTCGAATGTCAAGCAATTTGCGAAAACTACAATTTCGACATATTCTCTGAAACCACAAAGTTAAACGAACATGGTTGAATCTGGACATAGTGTTTTTAAAAAGTGCTGACAGAATTGTGTTCTGATTATAAACATGACCACTATCACAGCCATTTTTTTAAAGCAGGGATGATTTGTTACGTTTTGAAATGGTCATTTTGAGCTTGTACTGTGTTAGCCATTATGACATGAAGCAGAATGATTATAATTTTACATTCATGTGAAGATGTTTTTAACTTTTTTAATCTGTATTTCCAACCTATGCGAAAAAGATCTTGTTTTTTCATTTGTCTTAAAACTTTGGCATGTTGGGTAAGCCTCAAGGCATTATACATTAAGATGGTGCTATTCACCTGACAACTAATGGCAAACCCTACTTGTAATGGTGTTATTTACCTGACAACTTAAGCATGTTGAGGTGGTTCCCACTTGTAATAGTGTTATTTACCTGACAACTCGTGGTCTCAACTGTCTGTAAAGGCTGTCGTTGACCCAGATAAAGTTGACCAAGGATAAGTCTTGCAGAACACAGGTTGGCTGGCCAGCAAGGCTCCAGATGATGTTTTGAGCCACTGAATATTTACTCAAAAGTTATCATTCTCATTGAGCATGTTGAGTATTCCTAGTTTTGGTCTTACATTTCACTGATAACAGGGCAAGAACAAGAACAGGCTTTAATGTTGAGTTTTACATTTTCGAATTGAATGAAATGTTCAAATGTTCCCACATTTAAGAAAATAAGGATTGTTTTTGCCCAAATCCCAATTTTGAACAAAATTTTGTTGTTTTCCTAATTTGTCTCCCAAGGTGACTAAGTATGGAATCTTAGCTAACTCTCACCCAGTTGCTCACTGGGGCTGCAACGAATACACTATGAGGCGAATATGATTCATATCTCATTATCATGAATATAGGGTTACGAATACGAATATTAATTTACAAATACAATAACAAGTCAGCAGCTGATGTATTATTTGTTATATTCAGTGAAACGATAACGAAAATTATTTGACATCGTTTGTTAACTATTAATATATTATACATTTATATACTGCACTTATCCAGGTACTAGTATCTGCTCAAATGCAACAATGACCAGTGACCACAATACTGTCAAATTACATATTATATGAGTGTTATCTCTGAATAAATCTATGCATATGATATGTTCTTATGGATATTTTTAGGTACAGGGTATGTGAATGCACATGATTGCATATCCATAAATATTTGATTCTAGTGGCCACGAATAACGAATTCAATTATGAATGGATATGGTTTGATTCACCTAAGATGCGAGTGAATCGTAACAGCCCTATTGCTCACGCTGAAGAAATGAATGAATATGGTTTTATCTGCTTTTAGCAGTAATTCAGCAATATCACGGCGGGGGACCAGAAATAGGCTGCACATATTCTGCCCTTGTGGGGAATCAAACCTTGGTCTTTAGTGTGATGAGCAAACTCTTTAACCACTAGGCTACCCCACTGCCCCTCACCCTGGAGGAAGAGTGTGACAAAGAGAACCATCCTTGTGTTATGAATAAAACTACAGCAGCAATCCTCCACTACCATATTACTTTTTACCTGTATGAGGGAGTGGGATATACAGTGTTGAACATGATCCTGGGGCCCTTCAATGTAGATACCATCTAAATTTTCAACTTGTAACATTAGGATTATCATAGATTAAAGCTCTGAAAATGTAATTTTGAAAGAAACAAGCAACTACATCCTAAATTGAAAAGGAGCCCGAGTGAGATTGGAGCCTGAACCTGGAGAAAATCTAGACTTGATTGATTGAAAGCTGTAGCATTGCAGTAAGGGCTGGGCGGAAGGGGAAATAATCTGGTTCAGGGACTGTGAAATAGACAAGGGTTATGACAGAGACTTCATTACTTACAATCTTAACTTTTGAATTGTTCCGTTTTTGAAAAATTTAATTGTGTAAGAACCTTTTTCCGAAGGCTGATAGACTTCAGTATTTTTATGATTCAGACGTTACGTTATTATGAGAAGTAGAATAATAATATGCTGACATTACGCCATCACAGGGCAGGACTGCTTGTACATCAATTGTCTATATATATTTACAGACATGCTCATAGTAAATAATATTGCTCATGTTGTGTCTAACAATAATCACACACACACTCTTTCGCTCACTCCAGTGAAAATAAAATAGGGTTGCACATCTCTTTAACGGTATGTTTTAAGGGAACAATTGCATTAAACAAGCATGTATTTGGCAGCTGTCTGTTATAAACAGTTTTCATGCCAGAACACTTGGTACTATCGTCCATCAGACTAGTTAGCAGTGCTGAGCAAGACCCCTAGCGACTGTCAGCAGACATGAGCTAGGTGATGGTGAGGCTAGGGTTAACTGCCTGCAGCGCTTGATAGTAAACTGAGCCCAGTTTATAGATGTTTTTACTGGTTCAGCGTCAGACAGACTCGTTCAGATGTGCAAGTTTGCTGGATGAGTCAACTGAGGTATTGAATATCAAAGAAATGTTGTAAGACTAGTAGCATTGTAATTACCAAAGCTTCTTCTTGTCAATGCGGTTTGAAGGTTTGCAAACCATGAGAATAGCTACATTTGGCATCAGCCTATGGGGTTGCATATGATGTTATATTTTATTGCAACAATATGTACTTTAGCCGCTTGACCGAAGCCTGTTTCTACTAAAATTCTGTTCAGTCTAGTGAGTGAGTCGGTGAGTTGGGTTTAACTCCACTTTTTAACAGTAGTCCAGTTATATCACGGCGTGTCAGCTTAAAGTGGGAGGACCAATGGTGTCTGCCTCTGCGGTTGTAACTAAATAGTCAGATAGCCTTGACTTGCTTAGCAAGAACATATTTGATAACAAGTCTACCAAAGGACAAGGTATGCATGGTATGATAAGGGCTGTTTTTGATCTGCATACCTTAAGATCTGAATACCTTAAGAAGTCCCTTTGAAATTTATCTGATACCTATGAACATGATGAAGGATAGTTCATGTCAGCAGTTGCATGTTGTGGAATTATGACACACCTTGATGTTTCGAAATGCTAATGTTTGAGTTTTCAAAGAGTTTTTTATATATATTTCAACATAAAGAAGTCCTTGACCAATGCTGATTTTCATAGGATATGTAAATAAAGACAGGACAAACACAGGGGAAGTATTCATCTTGGGTCACAGACTTGCTCATTCTTAGAATATCTCTTGAAGGTCTTAAATTGCCCATTTTAGTCACATTTGCATTCAACTATTTAATTGTGACTGATTAGTTTATATCAGTATTTCAAAGGTTTGCCCAACATTTTATAATTTGACATTTCCAGTGGCCCAAGAAGTACCCTTACCCTACGTCCTCCTTTACCAAGACCTAACCAACTTCCATCTGTCATTGTGATCCGTGAAGATCCGGGGTAGAATAGGTCTTCACCAACCCATGCTTGCCGTAACAGGCGACTATGCTTGTCGTAAGACGCAACTAACAAGATCGGGTGGACAGGCTCGCTGACTTGGTTGATGCATGCCATTGTATCCCAATTGCATGGATCGATGATCATGATGTCAATCACTGGATTGTCTGGTCCAGACTTGATTATTTACAGACAGCTGTTATATAGCTGGAATATTGCTGGGTGCGTTGTTAAACAACAACAACAACAACAACAACAACAACAACAACTGTCATTGTACAAGAAGAACAGTTCACCTGAACATTATTATTGACTTCCTATACATAATCATCATGGAGAGATGTTTTGTTAAATCACTTGGAGTTGAGGAACAAGAAGTGTGTTAACACCTGGAGCTCTGTTACCTGGAGGCTCGTTACATCACACTGACCCATGTTACTGCATCAACAGATTGCTGATGGCTACAGATAATTTCCTCTAGCAGGAAATCACAGGGTGCCATCTTGGTTCTGTCCCTTTCTCTTTACTCTCCAACATTCCTTCATTCCACTAAGGAGCTGTTCCATCTGGGAGACTAAAGCAGCCACGTTTCTTTAAACACGTCCAGAAACAGCCCATCCCAGGTGTGTGGCTGGGAGGAGAGAATGGAGTTGTCTCTTTGGTGATGGGAGGTAGTGTTGTTTAATGCTGCTGTCAGCAATATTCCAGCTCCATTACGCGGCTTGTAAATAATTAGTGTGGAGCCTGGACAGGGTAAGGTGGAGTTTGACAGCATGAGAAGTGAGCTATGACGTGAGAGACTGATGACACAGCCACGTCACAAGTACGTCCAACTGATACACATTTTAATCAACTCTTACGACAAGCATGCAGGGAGTTAACCAAGCAAGCTAGCCACCTACCCCAAAGGGGTTGGATGAACATGATGAAGCAGTGATATTGAAGCTCTTGTTGATGAAGTGGAGCTAGTACAAGTAGAGCTCCTGTTGATGAAGGGGGGTAGTACTAGTAGAGCTCCTGTTGATGGAAGGAGGCTAGTACAAGTAGAGCTCCTGTTGATGAAGGGGGCTAGTACTAGTAGAGCTCCTGTTGATGAAGGGAGACTAGTACTAGTAGAGCTCCTGTTGATGAAGGGAGGCTAGTACTAGTAGAGCTCCTGTTGATGAAGGGGGGTAGTACTAGTAGAGCTCCTGTTGATGAAGGGAGGCTAGTACTAGTAGAGCTCCTGTTGATGAAGGGGGCTGGTACTAGTAGAGCTGTTGATGAAGGGGGCTGGTACTAGTAGAGCTGTTGATGAAGGGGGCTAGTACTAGTAGAGCTCCTGTTGATGAAGGGGGCTGGTACTAGTAGAGCTCCTGTTGATGAAGGGGGCTTGTACTAGTAGAACTCTTGTTCATGAAGGGGGCTAGTACTAGTAGAGCTGTTGATGAAGGGGGCTAGTACTAGTAAAGCTCTTGTTTGATGAAGGGGGCTGGTACTAGTAGAGCTCTTGTTCATGAAGGGAGGCTAGTACTAGTAAAGCTCTTGTTGATGAAGGGAGGCTAGTACTAGTAAAGCTCTTGTTTGATGAAGGGAGGCCAGTAGAGCTGTTGATGAAGGGAGGCTAGTAGAGCTTGTGTTGAACATGGGAGCCAGGTATTGTTGATAATTGGAGGCCAGTAGAGCTTCTGTTGATGAAGGGAGGCTAATAGAGCTCTGGATGTCATTGCCAGTGAGGTAGAATCTTGATAATATATTTTGAAGGTTTCTTTAATGTTGGGTTTCAGTTCATTCATATTTTATTTCCTGGGTGTGACATATACAGACTTCCTGATGATGACTATCACATTGAATTATTTTCTTTTTAACAAAGTCACACTTGTTGAGTGAAAAATACTGTTGTCATCATTTAGGATGTCATTTTACAGTTATTTCTTTCTATTTTTCAATGAATTAGCTTTTTATGTTCCATTGAACAATTCCCACGCATATACTTCACATTTATGTTCCAATATTTCATCCATATGAGTCAACAATCCTTAACAATACTGCTGTGTTGTTTGTTGTAGATGCCCTTTTGGCTGACCTGCAGTCCACGACACAGAACATATCCACATATCAGCATCAGATCAATCCCCCAGCGCAGGTGATCACCAACACCAATAGGGACAGCTCTGCCTCAAGCCGTGACTCCAGGAGCTCCACCCCCCCACTGCCACCCCCACCACCGGTTGAGGTCTTGGATAGTCTGCCTCCTCCGCGAGGTCATGATCAGGTGAGGACAGGATTGTATGTTGTGAATGTCAAACTTGCCGGCACCTCTTTGGATTCCGGAGTCAAAGTTACCCATGAAATTACTTGTTGATATCAGGCATGAGAATTTTTCTTGGATTCCCAGAATTCCGGGATTTTCCTCTCAGTTTCAGAATGATGTAAAATGCACTTATTTTAATCCTTGTTTTTAAGACCAACCTAGATTGGCAATGTTCCTCCCCAAACAAGTTTTTCTGTTCTCATGTCTGTGATATAATGAAAGGAGGCTAATAGAGCAGCTGTTGATACAGGGAAGCTGGTAGAGCTCCTCTTGATTAAGGCTAGTAGAGCTCCTCTTGATGAAGGGAGGCTAGTAGAGCTGTTGATGGAGGGAGGCTAGTAAAGCTCCAGTTGATGAAGGAGGCTAGTAGAGCTCCTGTTGATGAAGGGAGGCTAGTAGAGCTGTTGATGGAGGGAGGCTAGAAGAGCTCCTGTTGATGGAGGGAGGCTAGTAGAGCTGTTGATGGAGGGAGGCTAGTAAAGCTCCTGTTGATGAAGGAGGCTAGTAGAGCTACTGTTGATGAAGGGAGGCTAGTAAAGCTCCTGTTGATGGAGGCTAGTAGAGCTGTTGATGGAAGGAGGCTAGTAGAGCTGTTGATGGAAGGAGGCTAGTAGAGCTCTTGTTGATGGAAGGAGGCTAGTAAAGCTCCTGTTGATGAAGGGAGGCTAGTAAAGCTCCTGTTGATGGAGGCTAGTAGAGCTGTTGATGGAGAGAGGCTAGTAGAGCTCCTGTTGATGAAGGGAGGCTAGGAAAGCTCCTGTTGATGGAGGCTAGTAGAGCTGTTGATGGAGAGAGGCTAGTAGAGCTCCTGTTGATGAAGGGAGGCTAGTAGAGCTGCTGTTGATGAAGGGAGGTTAGTAGAGCTGCTGTTGATGAAGGGAGGCTGGTAGAGCTGTTGATGGAGAGAGGCTAGTAGAGCTCCTGTTGATGAAGGGAGGCTAGTAAAGCTCCTGTTGATGGAGGCTAGTAGAGCTGTTGATGGAGAGAGGCTAGTAGAGCTCCTGTTGATGAAGGGAGGCTAGTAAAGCTCCTGTTGATGGAGGCTAGAAGAGCTGTTGATGGAGAGAGGCTAGTAGAGCTCCTGTTGATGGAGAGAGGCTAGTAGAGCTTCTGTTGATGAAGGGAGGTTAGTAGAGCTTCTGTTGATGAAGGGAGGCTAGTAGAGCTCTTGTTGATGCAGGGAGGTTAGTTGAGCTCCTGTTGATTAGGCTGACCTGTTTTAGTCTTTTGGTGAATGAATAGCAACCATTACCTATTCTACAAGACTCCCTGTTACCTATGAATTTCTTGTTATAATCAACAAGATGGAGTTTAGATGGAAAAAAGGGATATATTGACAAAAAGATTGTACATAGGGATGGGCAAATATTAGTTTGTACTATATATAGGTATGCCTCGTGCCATTCCTTAAGAGATGACTGTATGGATTATGTGGTCAGATTATATCAATCACTGGTTTGTCTGGTCCAGATAATGATTATTTACAGGCTGGCGCGATATAGTTGGAATTTTGCTGAGTGAAGCGTTAAACAACAAACAAATAAATACGAATGTTGACTGTGGACAGCGTGTGCTGAGACTCCCTACAGCTGCCCCACTGAGTTGGGTAAGTCTAGAGCAGTGCTCAGCAAGGGGAAAGGGGAATGCTCTTTCTTGTAAACACAAAACATTGCAGGTGGGTGCTAAGTACTGAAATAGCTCCCAAACTTATCCATAAATCACGGGACCAGGAATAGCACACTGAAAACTGCCAGCGCAAGTGAATCCTAGATTTATTCTTTCTATCCCTGCGGTTCTGTTTACCCTGAAGTATGTGTTTCCCTGTGGTATTTTAATAATGTAATGCATCTAGCATCGGTGCTTCCCACAGAGCAGTATGGACTGGTGCCATGCAGAGTTATTCTGGGCACAGGATCTGATAATACCTCACGCTCTGTCTGTGGATGTATAGGGGAGTTTTATGTATGAATGTGGTCCCAGGGAGTGAATATCGTAGTAACAGTCTGTGTGATGTTCGTGATAAACAAACCCCCTGATAGTCTGGACCCAGACTGTTTAGACTGTCCACATTTAGCATCAATGAGGAACTGGAGAGTGAAACAATTATTGTTTATTGTATGAAACACATTTTTATTGGCTATCCAATTCAAATAATTTATCCAAAAAAGTTCATCTTAGAGAAAATATTATCAGAAAACAGAACTTAATATTCCCCATCTGGATCAACCCAAGAGAAAGGTTTTGCTCAACCGAAGAATATTATCTGAGTATTGAGGTGTGACTATAATTTTTTCTCAATGTCAGGTTCATGGAGGGCAGGAGTGGCCTGTTCGTCTTAGGCCCTGCAGTTCACTGTGCAGATTTATGTTTCTAGGTTTGTCAGCACCATACCCATGCTCGTGGGTTTCACCAAAGTGGTAAACCTCTGAGACCTGCATCACTTCCTCTCACTGTGATATAACTGTAATACTATTTACTCACTCAGTTAGGTGTGTGGTATATTGTATCTTAAACATGTCTCTTTCTATCCCAGTGGGGTATATGGTAGACACAGGGGTAGACTTAACAACAAATTCATATGAACCAAGCTGGACTTGTTCCTTTCAAAATTTACTGGGCCTTCTCCAAACTAACTGGCCCAAAGCTAACTGGTGGAGGCCACGACTAACTTGTCCAGGGTCTCCGAAACGTTTAGAACTCCTCACCACTGAAACATCATTTCCTGCACTCTGAGATAAAATCTAGCTTCCATTTGCCGCATTTAGTGATGATTTTATGATTAAGTAAAGATGTTGTTGTAAAGAACGTTACAAAATGTCCAGTGGTTGTGTCTTCTACTGAGATGATCTTTGAGCCAACCACTCACACAACCTCATCCCCCCTAATTATTTCTTATTGAAATTACATGATTCACGAGCAGTGTCCAGTTAAAAAAATTAAACATACACAGAGGTGAAATTTTGACTAGCCAGACAGGCCATCTACTTTTTGCAAGCCTTTTGTAATTTTAACTGGCCACGGGCCAACAGGCCAGCAGTTAAGTTGACCCCTATAGACATCCTGTAGCAGAGACTCCAAAACGTGGAGACAGTGTTACCTGGCACTTTCTAGTCACACTGTGACTGACACATTGTGAGACTAGTCTAGTAAGTCTTCTTCTGACTAAGATCTTACCGCCTCCGTGGTCTAGTGGTAGAGCGTCCGCCCGGAGAGCGGAAGGTCCGGGGTTCGATCCCTGGCCGCGTCAGACCAGAAGACGTTAAAAGATGGTACTTGTTGTTACCCTGTCTGGCGCTCTGCATTAAGGGGTTAAAGCAAGGACTGGTCAACTCGGAGTCAGTATACTGTGTCTGAGTGGGGTATTCATGTTAAACTGCGGCATGGTATCTCAGTGGGCTAGCCACACACACACACACACACACACACACACACACGTGCATGCATGCATGTCACTATATAAGTGCATAATCTTGGACGCGACATTAAACCCAATTTCACCTCACCTCACATCTTCTGACTAAGATCTACTGTAAACAAAGCTAAAATACATGTTTTGGGCTAGTAGATTCACAAGTGTGTTTGCACAGACTGCTGACAAGGGCATGATTTGTGGAGGACCATTCTTTAATGTCAAGTAGTTCATTTCCCACTGTGCAAACTACCAACTCAAATTTCATTTTGTTGTGTTCAAAATTAAGTGGCATCCTGAAGTAGCCTTGGAACCCCTGAACATGACATGTTTATCATATTATGACAAGGCCCCCTGATTTGACATATCCAGAGACAGTGAGACACATTAATAATTAAAATGTCTCACCCTAGACAGTGAGATTTGGACCGAGATCCTGGAACATGGTCTCCCTTTAAGTAGAGAACAGAGATGTATACATGACAGGGCTCAAAAGTCCATCGTATCATTTCATCTCTAATCTTTTTCCTTAAATATGACTGATAATTTTTAACCTAATACGAACTGTGCAAAATGCATGGTTGAGCGAGTTTGACTGGGCACAGATAAATGTAGATGGCGGGAAATCTGAATTATTTTGTACTGTCATGAATAATAACTGAGAACATAAAACGTTATTAGATTTAACAGGGTAAGTGAAAATAATGCAGGACGAGTACGAAGTATTATCTGCTTGCCCTGCAGGACAAGTTGGGTTTAAAAATAATTACAAGCCCTGCATGATATGGACAGTATCCCAGTTTTCAGTGTCATGATCATAATGATCAGTTTGAATAAATAGATGTTTAATAGATTCTGTATATTCATGACTATTTACTGACTGACTACTGTTGTACATAGTGTGTAGTTTTGTGTGTATAGTGCTGTGCAAAAGGAAGAGGCTTCCTGTATGACTGTTAATCTTTTATGTAAGCCAGTATCACCTTCCCATGCCAGAGTGCTGCAGACAGCTGTAATGACATCTTCAGATGGTGGTGCTGTCGATTGCAGCATGAAATGTCTTCCAGTAACCATCCTAGGTAGTGAATAATCCATGGTTCACACTCACTGTTGTCTAGGCATGCATATGATATGTCCATTGACAACAGAGGACTGTTCTTTGTTTTGTCTGGGAGACTTGAAGATGTGGATTAATAAATGTTATCATTTGATACTTGTCATTTTTTCAGAACAAATTAATTTTGACCATGAACAGATTTTTTAAATTTCTATCTCAGGCATATAGCATGTTTCAGGTTAGGTATTCAACCTGTTTCCTATAAGCCATGAATGTGACATAGTCAGATATGCAGTGGTGGGGTAGCCTCGTTAAAGCGTTTGCTCATCACGCCGAAGGTCCGTGTTCGAATCGCCACATGGTTACAATGTGTGAAGTCCATTTCTGTGATTTTGCTTGAGTATTGTTACTAACAGCATACAACCTTACTCACCTTGGCACACAGCTATACCTCTGAGTGTGGCTTTAAACAACAAACAAATGATGAACACAATACCATGGAACTATTTTTGGTTTTGATTTTAAAAACTTCCGTTTTGAAAGAAACTGACAAATGTTTGTCGTGACATCTGCAGGAAGCTGGCTTATTACCCTTGTAGAAACAGTATTTCATTAAACATTACTGAGTGTAATTGTTTCCGGTAAGCGTTCTCAGCGTGGGATAATTACTAGTGTTACATCATAGGAGGATGGGATGAGTGAAAATTCATGAGGCCCACCGTTCAGCTTCAATAGTGAGGAGATTACCAGGAAATTATTTTGAAGACATATATCAGTAAAAAACCTTGTTTGCTAATGATCATTGTAGCAAACTGTGGATGTGGTCTTGACTATGAGCCATGCCTACTTGAAAATCACTCAGCAGTGATGCTTAAAACTAAGCATCTATTCCTGCGAGCACAATTGTTTTTATGATCTAATGTACACTTCTGTAGTGACGGAGTCGATATATTAAAGCCATTCAGGGAACAATGAGTTCTACTTTTACATAAGTAACATAGGAGTCATGTTAGAGCCATGCGGGGAACAGGACAGTCATGTTAGAGCCATGTTGGGAACAGGAGAGTCATGTTAGAGCTGTGCAGGGAACAGGAGAGTCATGTTAGAGCCATGCAGGGTACAGGAGAGTCATGTCGGAGCCATGCGGGGTACAGGAGAATCATGTTAGAGCCATGCGGGGAACAGGAGAGTCATGTTAGAGCCGTGCAGGGAACAGGAGAGTCATGTTAGAGCCATGCGGAGAACAGGAGAGTCATGTTAGAGCCATGCGGGGAACAGGAGAGTCATGTTAGAGCCGTGCAGGGAACAGGAGAGTCATGTTAGAGCCATGCGGGGTACAGGAGAGTCATGTCGGAGCCATGCGGGGAACAGGAGTGTCATGTGGATCCAACTGTTAGCAACAGGTTAGGGCAACACCAGTAACATAGTCCTGAGTCATGTTGGAGCCATGAAGGTCACTGTGAGCTGATCTGCAGCCTTGGAACTTGCTGTGTTTGTGATCACCAGTGAATACACTCTGTGCTATGCTGCACTTGCTGAACGTATCATGATGGGGACATTCATGTTAAATTGAAAACACATTTGTACCATGTTGTACTATATCACCATCTTTGTTGTAAGTTTGATTTATGTTTTTAGGAAAATAAAATCCAAACATCCTAAAAGGAGTCAATTAGGTAACACTAAACATACTAAATATATTTTTTATAACAAAATATCAACAATTTTCAGCTGTTCCAATCCAATACATTCTCTCGGAAACCATAACTCTTTCTGTACCTAAACCACGAAAAATGTTTTTGTGATGTTCTTTGTGTTTTACAGGAGCCAAGATCTCAATTAGGAAACTACTATTGCTTATTTTATGTCTTTTAATTATTGAAAAAGTCTAACTTGAGTCTTCATAATCTTATACAGTGTATAAGGGTCCATGTATTCAGCATGTTCAGGCCTGGGCTCCATTCCCCTCTTGGGTCCGACCGCCTCCGTGGTCTAGTGGTAGAGCGTCCGCCCAGAGAGCGGAAGGTCCAGGGTTCGATCCCGGGCCGCGTCATACAAAAAGATGTTAAAAGATTGTACTTGTTGTTACCCTGTCTGGCGCTCGGCATTAAGGGGCTGAGTGGGGTATTCATGTTAAACTGCGGCATGTATCTCAGTGAGCTAGCACTATAAATCGGCATCAGTCCGGACTAGTACAAGCAGCCACACACACACATACACGTGCATGCACGTCGCTATATAAGTGCAATAATCTTGGACGCGACGTTAATGGGTCCATTTCTGCTGCTGCCCACTGTAAGGTTGGTTGAATATTGAGAGAAGCAGCATAAAACCACACTGAGTCACTCACATTTATGTAGTTTGATCAGAGCTCCAGATACGTTTTTGGTGTTGTTGGTATTTTACCCATGCATTTAAAATCATTGGGTATCAGTAATTCTATCTAGGTATACAAATTTCTGTAACCCACTAGTTTTACACATGTGGGTATTTAAGTTAAATATTTAACAACGCTATTCATCTAGTCCCTGCAAACTGGTGTCATGTGGGTTAGAGAGCTTTATAGGACTCACAAATACCACGACACTTCCACAAGAAAGTGTGATGGCAAATGATCATGATGTAACTGTCATCGTGGAGTTTGGCAAGGTTGACGGAATGCCTGTTTATGATTTCAAAATAAGTTGCTGATTCACTAATCGAATACGCAGGGTTACTTCACAATATTTTGATAATACGCACAAGTTTTATTTTTGTAGCGTATCTGTACTGTTCGTTGCATATTTGATACGCTTGGATTTTATTTTACTGCGTATTTCTGCATTTCTGATGCGTATTTTACGCAGATAGGCAGCTTATCTGGAGCTCTGTTGATGTTAACATGTGCCCCTGATGGCTAACAAATAACTCTCTATCACACATGTAGATTAACGCCCCTAGCATTACAGTAAGGGCTTGGGGAAAGGGACAATAATGTGGTTCTGGGGCTAATGGAGGCAGACTATCAAACATACTGTGTTCTAATTAAGTAAAGGGGTTCTTTGGTCCTTAAGGTTGTATGCATGCATACCACAGTCATGGTGCAGGATTAGATAGATATTACATTCACAAAGTGGAAATCTTTTTGCTTTACTCAATTGCCCTATCACCTGTTGTAGTGCTGTATGAAATGGATGATGGAGTGATGGAGTGGAGTGTTGACACAGGGTAACACGTGCTGAGGAGATCCATGAAGATCCGGGGTTAGAATAGGTCTTCAGCAACCCATGCTTGCCGTAAAAGGCGACTATGCTTGTCGTAGGAGGCAACTAAAAGGATAGGGTGGTCAGGCGCGCTGACTTGGTTGATGCATGTCATCGATCCAAATTGCGTGGATCAGTGCTTATGATACCAATCACTGTATTGTCTGGTCCAGACTCGATTATTATTACAGACCGCCATCATATATCTAGAATATTGCGGAGTGCAGCGTAAAACAACAAACCAACCAACCATCATGTTGAGGAAGTAATCAGAGAAGACTAAGGCTTGTCACCACCCTTTCTCAAGTATGTCAGTGGGGACAAGAACAGCCACTCCATATTTATTAGACTAACGCTTAATCAATGAAAACATGTCTTAAAAATGATTATATTTTTTTTCTTAGAAAGAACCTTTCCTCTTCTGCTGTTTTCATATCAAACAAACTAGACTTGGTTAGTTTGATCTAGACTTGCCAAGGCTGTCAGTAAAAAAAAGATACCTAAAAAATATAAATTCCACAGTCATGGCGCAGGAATACATATTCATATGTAACTATATTCTCCTATGGCCTTTGTTATGCATGGACTGACTGACCTACACAATATCCAATGTAGAGGAGACTTTAACACAGTATACTAGTGTGTAAAGCATGTTGAAGCATAAGATTAACTTAAGCATCTTTCTTTTTAATGGGACCATGTGATGGGATGGGATGGGATGGGATGGGATGGGATGGGATGGGATGGGATGGGATGGGAATAGTACATTGATGCATCATGATACACACTATAGTGTCATCGTCCATTTGGGGTTGGAAGTGATCCCCAGCAACTGTTGCTAATAAGAGGTGACTGGTTAGATCATGATGGGGGGACAGATAAAGTGGGTTAATTGTGTCATTGTACCTCGGGGGTATGAAAAGTTGGTCAAAGTATCAATCACTGGTTTGTCTAGTCCATACTTGATTTGTTTACAGGGTTCTGCCATATAACTGGAGTATTGGGGAGTGAAGCCCCGAGGGTATGATAAGTTGGTCAGAATATCAATCACTGGTTTGTCTGGTCCATACTTGATTTGTTTACAGGGTTCTGCCATATAACTGGAGTATTGGGGAGTGAAGCCCCGAGGGTATGAGAAGTTGGTCAGAATATCAATCACTGGTTTGTCTGGTCCATACTTGATTTGTTTACAGGGTTCTGCCATATAACTGGAGTATTGGGGAGTGAAGCCCCGAGGGTATGAGAAGTTGGTCAGAATATCAATCACTGGTTTGTCTGGTCCATACTTGATTTGTTTACAGGGTTCTGCCATATAACTGGAATATTGGGGAGTGAAGCCCCGAGGGTATGAGAAGTTGGTCTGAATATCAATCACTGGTTTGTCTGGTCCATACTTGATTTGTTTACAGGGTTCTGCCATATAACTGGAGTATTGGGGAGTGAAGCCCCGAGGGTATGAGAAGTTGGTCAGAATATCAATCACTGGTTTGTCTGGTCCATACTTGATTTGTTTACAGGGTTCTGCCATATAACTGAAGTATTGGGGAGTGAAGCCCCGAGGGTATGAGAAGTTGGTCAGAATATCAATCACTGGTTTGTCTGGTCCATACTTGATTTGTTTACAGGGTTCTGCCATATAACTGGAGTATTTGGGAGTGAAACATAAAACAACAAACAAACATCAGCCACCATTTTGAAATGAGCTGTAAATCTAGTCGAGTCTTAAATCCCCTGCTAACAGGAACCCGTGAAGATCTCGGGGTAGACAATAGGTCTTTAGCAACCCATGCTTGCTGTACAAGGTGACTATAGTTGTTGTAAGAGGCAATCAATGGGAGCTGGTGCTTAGGCTTGCTGACTTGGTTGATCTATGTCATTGTATTCCAATTGTGTAGATCGATGCTCATGATGTCAATCACTGGATTGTCTGGTCCAAACTCTAATATTTTGCAGACTGCCATCATATAGTTGGAATATTGCTGAGTGAGGCATTAAACAACAAACAAACAAACAAACAAACAAGCAAACAGGAGTTACGTACTGGAGTAGTCAGTATATTGAGGTTCTGAATCCAGGAAGTGCGAGATCAGTATTGGATGAATGTTATCCAATTGGTTTATATCAGTCATATTTTGTTAACCTTGGAGGGTACCCCCTAATCCAGCTATTGATGACACTGGAAGATGCAGTGTTTCAACCCTCCAGAATGTGTGATTACCCTTCTCTTCTTGCAGCCAATCTACGAGCCCCAGAATTTTCGTATGAGAGAGACGACCCCTACATCGGACACATCACAGAGCTCCGACTTGGCTTCGATCCCAGACAAGGGGAGACAACAGCAAGGAATGTCACAGCTCAGCTCCAACCTGTCCGAGCTGGACCAGCTCCTGCAGGACCTCAACTCGGCTCAGTTCCTGTCTGAGGTCGAGAAGAAGTCCACTGGCGGTGAGAGCACATATCTTGTTTTTTACCCCCCATGAGATTCTGAGTTAGGGTTAGTCTCCAGCAACCCATGCTGGCCGTAAGAGGCGATAAAGTGGCCGGCTGGTTAGACCCAGTAGCTTGGGTCACAGCGTGTCATCCTAACCTTGCAGTGTTTACAAGATCAGTCAATAGATTTGATTATTTACAGGTTGCCATCATACAGCTGTGATATTTCTGAGTGTGCCATTAATCACACACGCACAGACACACACAAAAACACACACATGCTTCAAACAGTTGAAGTTGTCAGGAGTCAACAACATAGAGAGCATAAAACACTTTCGATCCAAGACCACCTGGGCCACTATCCTTGAGATGATAACACTGTCATATGAATAGATATGCAAAAGAACCCTTTCCATAATCATAAAAAAAATCTCTGCTAAAGTAAGAGTCCAATGTATGATTCTGAATATTTCATAAACATGAGGGGCGGCCGAGTAGCCTAGTAGCTGAAGCTGATGTTTGCAAAAAGGTGTCCTGTCCTGGTGCCTCCAATCACAAACACATGCAAAGGCAATGCAAGTGTCCTGAAAAAAACACGGGAACATAGGGTACAAATCAAAATGGGGACCTAAACAGCTACATACTGCCACATACATACAGCTACATGGTGTATGCAGGAGTATTCAGGCACTTGTAGCCAACAGGCAGTAAAGTAGAGCACGGGTTGTTTACAGGAAGTTAGTAATTACAGCATGCTCCATTATGTAAATGTGTGTGAGGTGTCAATAAGAGCACATACACCATGCTAGAATTATGCATGAGGCACTGTATCACTGATGTTGCAGAGTTGATTATTCTCTGTCCAGAGGGAAAACACAATGATAATGATGATAATAATAGTAATAGGCTACTATAGTGCAAGACTTTCAGACCATGTCCTCTCAAAGTGCAGGCCATTATCCTAGTCGCTGGATCATTGTGCATTCCAAATTAATTCTCAACTCCTTGGGGAGTATACAACCCAAGTCGCTAGAATGTGTGCATTTACATTACCATTTCAACCTACAGGGAACTCATTAACTGCTAGCCGTCATATAGCTGGAATATTGCTGAGTGCAGCGTTAAACAACAAACAAACAAACAAACAAACATTAACTGCTTGACGAACAGAGGCAAATTTGAACCCATAACACTTGCCTGTGGAGACATCTGTTAGCTGTTGCTTCATGTTGGGCTAAAGTTTATCACATTACTTAACACAAACAATACATGGTTAAAGGGAGATCAACCCAAACATATTCAGTAGGCTTTTGTCAAAATTGAGAATTCTTTTCATATATTCACAAAATAGCATCTTGACCATATATTTTGATAGTATATTGAATGCCTTCCTTATGTTTACACATAGACCCTCTTGTATCGATATATGATCTGGCATAAAATCTTCCCTCAAGGTAACAGCTACATACTCCCGCTGGTTAACAACTATATTCCCCCTCTGGTTAGAGCCTAGTCCTGGACCATGACTTCAGAATATATGTATTTTATGAAAACAACACTAATCTAGATTTATGTAAAAGCTGGTCTATCCACCTATAATCAGCATCAGGAATTTTTATTTATTATTTTTGAGGAGACAAATGTATTGTGTAATAAATGATTTCATAGATAATATGTTAGTCTAGTTCCCGCCATTTTGCCCCACAGCCATATTACCAACTGGTTAACAGCCATGTTCCCCCACTGGTTAACAGCCATATTGCCCCACTGGTTAACAGCCATATTCCCCCACTGGTTAACAGCCACATTCCCCAACCCGTTAACATCCATATTCCCATACTTGTTAACATCCATATTCCCCAACTGGTTAACAGCCATATTGCCCCACTGGTTAACAGCAATATTCCCCAACTGGTTAACAGCAATATTCCCCAACTGGTTAACAGCAATATTCCCCAACTGGTTGACAACCTTATTACCCAACCAGTCAACAGCCATGTAACCCAACTGGTCAACAGCCATATCCTTAAACCAGTTAACAGCCATATTCCCCTACTGGTTACCAACCATATCCTCCAACTGCTTAACAGCCATATTCCCCCACTGGTGAACAGCAATATACCCCAACCGGTTAACATCTATATTCCCAAACTTGTTAACACCCATATTCCCCACTGGTTAATACCCATATTCCCCACTGGTTAATACCCATATTCCCCACTGGTTAACAGCCATATTCCCCAACCAGTTAACAACAATATTCCCCCACTGGTGAACAGCCATATTTCCCAACCTGTTAACATCCATATTCCCCCACTGGTTAATAGCCATATTCCCATACTGGTAAACAGCCATATTCCCCCATTGGTTAACAGCCATATTCCCCCACAGGTGAACAGCCATGTTCCCCCACTGGTTAACAGCCATATTGCCCCACTGGTTAACAGCCATATTCCCCAGACAGTTAACAGCCATATTCCAATACTTGTTAACAGCCATATTCCCCACTGATTAACAGCCATATTCCCCACTGGTTAACAGCCATATTCCCCCACTGGTTAACAGCCATATTCCCCCACTGGTATATGCTATCCCCCTCCCACCAGGGGTTACAGCAGTGTTACACAGGTTAGGGGCATATGCCCTTGATTATGACCATGCTACACAGATAAGACAGACAGTAGATAACCAGTAGTCAACACTGAGCCTGGCTTCTATCTTGCCAGGCTGCCAGGTTCTGGGCCACAGATGCCTTCAGCATGACTCAGGTTACACCAGAATCAGCTTACATCAGCCCAAATTAAACCAGGAACCGAGGAGAAGTTTCATCTCTGCACTTTGTGTGAAGGTGTCCGTCTTATGGTTGAACAATCTCTGTGTACATGTGTTAGTTTCCAGAATTGTAGCCGTGATTTATCTGTAGGGGCTTATATCTGGCCCCATGTCTGTAGCAAATGACTGTAAAATTTCCAAATTCCTCGGAATTTATTTTTATAAGAACTTTTAAAAAGTTTAATGTTGATCAGTATCAAGATATTTTTTTTCAATTTGACTGCCAAAGGCACTTTGTTTCAATTTTTGGATAAATTCCTGTGTACATGGTGTAGAGTGTTCAAAGTTGAACTTTAAATAGACCTATACCAGGTAATTGTAGCACATGATTGAGCAATTATGTCCCAAAATACCAATAATATGAGTTCAACCACAATGTCTGTGCCACTTTCCAGTGGTCGTAGAATTGCCTGATTACCATCCTGGTCTTTGAGCATTATTCCTGTGAGTACAGGTTTGACCAAACCTCTCTGACCTGCATCACTGTGAACTTTCCTTCAGCTGACAGGCCTTGATAAACTGAAATACAGCTCAAAGCAGCTTTCAGCCTAATCTCTATAAAGTTCAATAGAAAATGTGATAAGAAGACTGTTTCTTTTACATGTATTTTTTTTTAACATACATACTGTGACCTTTGTCATCTTTGTGATCTTTGTTATATTACGGAACTGATCAGTCTTTAGCAGAGAGTTGCACCTGGTGCTAGTATATATGTACACCTGGTACAGGTATATGTTGCACCTGGTACAGGTATATGTTGCACCAGGTACAGGTATATGTTGCACCTGTACTGACGTCACATGTTGCACCTGGTATGGGTATATGTTACACCTATTGCTGGTATATGTATACCAAGTACAGGTATATGTTGCACCTGGTACAGGTATATTTTGCACCTGGTACAGGTACATTGTGCACCTGGTACAGGTATATGTTGCACCTATTGCTGGTATATGTATACCTAGTACAGGTATATGTTGCACCTGTTGCTGGTATATGTATACCTAGTACAGGTATATGTTGCACCTATTGCTGGTATATGTATACCTAGTACAGGTATATGTTGCACCTGTTGCTGGTATATGTTGCACCTGTACTGACATGTTGCACCGGGTACAGGTACATTGTGCACCTGGTACAGGTATATGTTACACCTATTGCTGGTATATGTATACCTAGTACAGGTATATGTTGCACCTGGTACAGGTATATGTTTGCACCTGTATTGCCATGTTGCACCTAGTACAGGTATATGTTACACCTATTGCTGGTATATGTATACCCAGTACAGGCATATGTTGCACCTGTTGATGGTATATGTATACCTAGTACAGGTATATGTTGCACCTGTTGATGGTATATGTATACCTAGTACAGGCATATGTTGCACCTGTTGCTGGTATATGTTGCACCTGTACTGACATGTTGCACCGGGTACAGGTATATGTTACACCTATTGCTGGTATATGTATACCTAGTACAGGCATATGTTGCACCTGTTGATGGTATATGTATACCTAGTACAGGTATATGTTGCACCTGTTGCTGGTATATGTTGCACCTGTACTGACATGTTGCACCGGGTACACGTACATTGTGCACCTGGTACAGGTATATGTTACACCTATTGCTGGTATATGTATACCTAGTACAGGTATATGTTGCACCTGGTACAGGTATATGTTTGCACCTGTACTGACATGTTGCACCTGATACAGGTATATGTTACACCTATTGCTGGTATATGTATACCCAGTACAGGTATATGTTTTACCTCGTACAGGTATATGTTGCACCAGGTACAGGTATATGCTAATTTGTTTTTCCTGCCCAGGTTATTAGTTTGTTTATGTGTACTTGGAGAGATAGCAAGTTTCTAAAACCAGACTCTCAAATTAGAAACTCTATATTTATACTAGCAGATATAGAAGATAACACATTCAGATATCTACCAACTGACCTAAAGGAACTGCATTAGAGATGGAAAGAAATAAACATGTTTTTAAAATAGATCAAGCTTTTGCAGATGTGTTTCATGAATTTCAAACTGAAGTTAGAAGCATGGTGTGATCACTGACACTTGCCCTGCCGACATTCCACAAGTACTTTACAACACACAGATAGCTCACAGAGGAGCTGCTGCTAAAGATAAATTAGAAACCAAAAATAACCACTTCCTCTGAAAGCCAGATTCTTGGTTGAAAATTAAAAGAGTTTTTGTGAATTTGGCATGGAGGGATCCCAGATGCAGCATATCGTAATGATAAAACTCTGTTTATATCACTTAAAGAAAAGTGAGCCAACATGATGGGTGACCCCTACGGAAATAACCCCTCCTCATCTCATACTTCATGTCCAGATCCCAGATAAGCATAATTAGGAGCCGAGAGCATCCTCAGATTCATGGCTATTTTATTTTATCACAGGAAAAGAGCCAATCGTGAATGGAACAGGGCGGGCACCTCCCCCAGTAGCTCCCAAACCTTCTCGCCCCTCCGAGCGAGCAACAGTCGAGTCTTTGCTGGATGAGTTGGAAGTGTCTGTCCCATCCCCTCACGGGTAAGTCCACAAAGGGATTTAAACCTTACATTACAGGTTACAAAGTCAGTTCCTTCTGTGATCAGATGCTTATCTTTGAGGAAACTGTACTTGGGTTTTGGGTCCTTTTCAAGTACATTTCATAAAACAGTTTGTGACAGAAGTTGATTGAATGATGAAACGTCTCATGTTGTGTGTAGGGACAAGATTATGCCTAAAGTATTATGGATATATGTTATTGTGAGACTTTTTTTTCATCCAAATTAAACCTTTAAGTGAACTCATATGTAGTTGGATTCAACCTATGTAAGATTGATCAAGAAGTCTTTTTATGTCTTAAATGTACAAATGTGAAATTATGTGTTTGGTGTCGTTTTTCAGAGCTGGTAACGACCTAGGTCACTACTCTGGCCCCTCCTCCCCCCATGGGCAAGTAAGAGGAGGTCCCCCTGCTCCTAACGGCCACCCTGGAAATGCTCCCCCCACCCCTGGGGCATCTACAGCTACCAAGGAGCTGGATGATCTTATGGCATCATTGTCTGAGTTTAAAGTAAGATCTTTGTTCTGTGTTTTCTGATTTAGAGCCCATGCCACTCAACCAGTGGTAACTTTTAGACAACCTGATAAGTTATCTTTTTTCAATTATTAATATCGCTATGTTCATCTCAAGCTTGCTCCATTTTCTGATGGGTTTCCAGCTCTCCGTGAAGCGAAAGTTTTAGATAGATGAAACTCAACTTTGATGCCATGAAGGAAGGATCTCCTCTTTGACTGTACTTTGATGTTTTAGTTAATCTCTTCTGGATTTGATTTTATTAGCAAGAGAGCAGCTTTTCTAGATAAGAGAGTCATCTTGTGTACAGCCAGCAAGTTTTTGTTCCCAGGAGTCAGTCCATTAGTCAGCAGGTGCTTGTTCCTCTAGTGTACATGGAGTCAGTGCATTAGTCAGCAGGTGCTTGTTCCTCTAGTGTGCATGGAGTCAGCCAATTAGACTGCAGGTGCTTGTTCTTCTTATGTGTACATGGAGTCAGCCCATTAGTCAGCAGGTACTTGTTCCTCTAGTGTACATGGAGTCAGCCCATTAGTCAGCAGGTACTTGTTCCTCTAGTGTACATGGAGTCAGCCCATTAGTCAGCAGGTGCTTGTTCCTCTACTGTACATGGAGTCAGCCCATTAGTCAGCAGGTACTTGTTCCTCTAGTGTACATGGAGTCAGCCCATTAGTCAGCAGGTGCTTGTTTTTCTGCTGTTCAGGTTCTTTAGTTAACAGATAGGTTCAACCCATTAGGCCAAACAGTTCATTTTGGACTTGATTATGCCACTTGACTACATTTTATGACAAAGCAGCTTGGTCCTAGCCTCTGACTACTGGACTAGTGGCTGTGTCCAAACTTTAATGAATGTATCTCATGATCCAAGATGTTACAGTTATTGGTGATGGAAATTCGCATTCGCCCACTAGCCTGAGTTAGTGCATCTAATGTTAACTTTTTACTGGGTGTCCTTGTGTATCACTTGTGTATCACCAATTAACATGTCGAATTTCAAGTCAAGTGGGTAAAGCGTTCACTCGTCATGCCTAAGTCCTAGGTTCAATACCCCAAGTGGATACAAAATATTTGCTGGAATATTGCTAAAAAATCATTCACTCGATTGAATTTCTACCACTGGTAATGTCAGAATAGAAAGGTGTTCCAGCTACAAACAATCACTTATTTGTAAGAATGTAACCTTTGAGTGTCAGATAGGGATTTTTTTAGGAAATGGCCTGTGCACATTTCTGCCTTTTTGTGCCAGTATCATTCTTCAAGAGGACAACCAGACTGGGATGTAATGGACCAGATTTGCACCTATTTTTGGTCAGTTTTATCACATGGTCTTCCCCGTTATCCCATTGAGACTGTTTACTGAGCAGGTTACTATAGCTTTAAAATATTTCTAGACTTGATCATTGTGATATTGTCTGAAATCATCTGCCCGGATTACTAAGATAATGTTGCTAATTCTTTATATGCACATGAACTATGTGGTTCAAAGTTTGGTGCTTCTGCACCAAAACTGGGTTGGTGTTTAAAAGGCTGCAAATGATATATTTAATCCCAGACAGGTTATTCTTTCTGTAGATCATGCCAGTGATTCAAGGACTTTAAACTCGACACATATTATCCATGTTGGCTGTTGAAAAGATTTTTAGAATATTTTAAAGTAAGAAATGTATTTTCAATGTTAAATTTTGTGTTTTCACAGCTTCAGAACAAGCCTCAACAAGCCAGTGTAGAACCAGCATACGCCAAACCGAACAAAGGTACAGGACGTCAGGTGACACCGACGAGTCCAATGAACCCAAGTATTCCCTCACCAAACCAGTTGGAGACCATGCTTGGAGACTTGCAGTCTGACATGAACAAACAGGGGGTCAGCACCAAGACTAAGGGTGTGTGTGCTGCCTGCAATCAACCCGTCGTGGGCCAGGTGAGCTAATACAGAAGACATGGGGGTTTAACAAATGGGTCAGCACCAAGACTAAGGGTGTGTGTGCTGCCTGCAACTGACCCACCGTGGGCCAGGTGAGCTATTGCAGCAAACTGGGTAAAATTGACACCAGGATTAATACCAGAACAATGGGATCTGTTGAGGTCTTTGACTCGTGGAACTTATGGAAATGGAAAATAGTTGAGTAGGTAATTACAACAGCTACCACAAAAGTAGGTGAAATAATTGATGCAATGACTAAGCAATCCTTTCTCACAAAAACAAGAAGCCATCTACCCGACACTACATTAATGTAGTGGAACATTCAGATTGGTTCTCTTGCTTACTGCTGGGTTAGAAATGGTCCTCAGAAACCTATGCTTGTCGTACAAGCGACTTAATGGATCAGGTGGTAGGGCTCAGTGACTTAATTGATAGTGGGTGATCGTATCTATAGTGTGGGGGCATGGGTGGCCCAGTCGTCTAAGGCGCCGCGATTCACTGTGCAGAGTTGCGTCCCTTTGGGACGCCAGAAACCTATGATTGTGGGTTTGAATCCCGGTTCGCCCAGATTATGTTTCTAGGTTTGTCAGCACCATACCCGTGCTCATGGGTTTCACCGAAGTGGTAAACATCTAAGACCTGCATCACTTCGGGCTTTCCTCCCACATTAAGCTGACACACCGTGATATAACTGGAATACTGTTAAAAGCGGCGTTAAACCCAACTCACTCACTCGTATCTATTGTTGATATCAATCACTGGTTTGTCTCCTCCTGGCTCAAATATTTACAGGCTGCCATCATGTAGCTGGAACATTGCTGAATAGCATGTTAAATAAACCAAACAACAAACTGACCGACCAGTAGATGTATAGTATATATGATTTGTGAAACTTGTGATTCTGTGCAACTCAAAAGAACTTAAGGTCCACATAATTCTTTCATATTACTATTGTTAATCTGTCAAGAAAGAATCGGGTAGTCCATAAGTTATTTTTAGTCGTATGATTATAAGAGATCATTAGTTACTAGTCTAACTGCTAGGGAAGCTTGCTGATTGTGGCCATATGATGATGTTATTGGGTACATCTGCAGGTGATCACAGCTCTGGGGAAGATCTGGCATCTGGAGCACTTCACCTGCAGCCACTGTAATGAAACACTCGGGACAAAGAACTTCTACGAGCGTGACAATCAGGCCTTCTGTGAGAGAGACTACCACGAACTATTTGCACCACGATGTGGCTACTGCAGTGGACCCATCGTAGATGTAAGTATACGTACACACTTACGCATAGACTGTGTACATATCGTAGATGTAAGGATACATACACACTTACGCATAGACTGTGTACACATCGTAGATGTAAGTATACATACGCACTTACGCATAGACTGAACACATCGTAGATGCAAGTATACATACACACTTTCACATAGACTGTGAACACATCGTAGATGTAAGTATACATACACACTTACAGACAGTGAACACATCGTAGATGTAAGTAAACGTACACACATACACATAGACTGTGAACACATCGTAGATTTAGGTACGTACACACACACTAACAAAGGTTTCAGGTGGGATCTGTTTCAGTAAGATTGGTTCAGATTACCTCACTGCTGATATTAGGAAACAAAGGATAAGATTGTGTGCATAATTAGTTTCCACATTTCTGAACAGACAGATGGGACTACTTTCACGCAAACCTGCTTGCTGACAGCCACAGAGAGATGGAATCAGACAGGCTGTTGTTGATGTCTTCTAGGAAGAACTAAGTAGTTAATTATCTATGACATGTTTTCCCACAAAGCCTTGGATTCCTGCTTTGTTTCAGAAATGTATCACAGCTCTGGGTAAGACCTGGCATCCAGAACATTTCTTCTGCACAAAGTGTGGCCGCCCGTTTGGGGAGGAGGGATTTCATGAAAAGGACGGAAAAGCATATTGCAGGTATGTATTTGGTGACCAATGACGGATTGTAGATGGATGTATTGTAGAAGGGTCTGTTTGTTGACCAAGGATGGATTGTAGAGGGGTCTGTTTGTGGACCAAGGATGGATTGTAGAGGGGTCTGTTTGTTGACCAAGGGTGGATTGTAGAGGGGTCTGTTTGTTGACCAAGGATGGATTGTAGAGGGGTCTGTTTGTTGACCAAGGATGGATTGTAGAGGGTTCTATTTGTTGACCAAGGATGGATTGTAGAGGGTTCTATTTGTTGACCAAGGATGGATTGTAGAGGGGTCTGTTTGTGGACCAAGGATGGATTGTAGAGGGGTCTGTTTGTTGACTTAGGATGGATTGTAGAGGGTTCTATTTGCTGAACAAAAATGGATTGTAGAGGGGTCTGTTTGTTGACCAAGGATGGATTGTAGAGGGTTCTATTTGTTGACCAAGGATGGATTGTAGAGGTGTCTGTTTGTGGACCAAGGATGGATTGTACAGGGTTCTATTTGTTGACCAAGGATGGATTGTAGAGGGGTCTGTTTGTGGACCAAGGATGGATTGTAGAGGGGACTGTTTGTTGACCAAGGATGGATTGTAGAGGGGTCTGTTTGTGGACCAAGGATGGATTGTAGAGGGGTCTGTTTGTTGACTTAGGATGGATTGTAGAGGGTTCTATTTGCTGACCAAAAATTGATTGTAGAGGGGTCTGTTTGTTGACCAAGGATGGATTGTAGAGGGTTCTATTTGTTGACCAAGGATGGATTGTAGAGGGTTCTATTTGTTGACCAAGGATGGATTGTAGAGGGGTCTATTTGTTGACCAAGGATGGATTGTAGATGGGTCTGTTTGTTGACCAAGGGTGGATTGTAGAGGGGTCTGTTTGTTGACTGAGGATGGATTGTAGCATGCGATTTTACCCCCTGCAGGGGGTCGGTGCTCTCTCCATCGTTGCCTTCTGGTGCCATGCCTTCTAGTGCCATGAAAGCTAGGAGAGGATCATGGGGCCATAGGGCTGATCGGGCCCAGGTGTCATGGGTTATTGCACATGCTTTCAGTCACTGGATTATCTGGTTCAGACTTCAGAATATCTGCAGACCACTGTTGTAGAGCAGGGATTTATGCAAGATTCCAAACCAAAGCATCCCCGCAGGCAAATTGGGAAAATATCATTATTTTGTTCAAAATTGGAATTATTTTTTTCAGTTTTTATTTTCTTGAATTCAGTTGGATTTTAACATTGTATTCAATGAAATGATATAAAACTAAGCAGTATAAATACCTTTATTCCTCTGTTTATTGGTTCTGTTATCAGTGAAATACAAAGCCAGAAAATTAGTTATTAGTTATATATATTAACATGAATTAAGAAAAGTTTATTTCCAACAAGGGAAATTTTACTGACTTTTTCTGCAGACATGGGGCTAAATATCTGCTTCTGAGCAGGTCTACATAAATGTCTGTTGCTGTGGTGTTAAACAACATATGCTTAGAAACAACTGATTAGAATATCCTTGTACTGCTATCACAAACTAATGCTTGGGCTATTTTGTGCCCAGGGATGACTACTATGAGATGTTTGCTCCGAAGTGTGGCGGTTGCTGCAACCCCATCATGGACAACTACATCACCGCGCTGAACCGCCACTGGCATCCCGAGTGCTTCGTCTGCTGGGTAAGATCGTAGTATTCACTGTCTCTATGCAACATTATCTTTGAACATTGTGACAGCCTTGACGTCACTCACTATGATCTGTCGCAGTAGTCCACATGTTCTGTGACACCACATAGTAGTTTGTGTGATGTTGTTTGAACAATAGGGGCAGTGGGTAGCCTAGTGCTCAACACATTTGGTTGCTGAAGGTCTGGGTTGGATTCCTCACATGGGTACAACGTGTGAAGCCCATTTGGTTCCCACCATGATACCGTATTCAACGTAATAAGCGCCCACGGCGATATTTGCTGATATATTGGCTAGTGAACAATCCCAATTGGCACCCCTTCGGATTGATCAATGTACACAAAACTTATATTTTCGCGTATAATCAGTGTTCAAAATACCTGCCTGCCCGACCGTCCGAGACGGGTTGATTTCAACTCGGGCTGCCAGATTTTCAAATCCCCCTGCCCGACGGTCGGGTTATATTTCATATGTGAAAATATTCTAAATATTTCCTGATGATAAGCATTAATTCACATGTAAAGATGAATGATAAAATGTAACCCAAAAGAAACCCCGTTAGCTTATCCTGAGAAACATATGATTATAGTGGGCAGGCAGGTTTTGGTCAGGGCTGGCAAGTATTTCAGCTAGCCAGTCCTGTGGTCTGGCTGAAATTTTTGGGAGTTTCATACCCTGGTATAATACGCACTGGTGTGTTATATGCACCCTTAATTATGGGCAATTAAATTCTGGAAAAATATATCTGTCAGACATAAACATTTCAGGCTGTCAGCATATACCATGAAATTTATCTTTCAACTCTGTTTTTTTTCACCAAAATAATATTCTGATAAGAGCCCCCTATTTCTAATTTTGGGAATTATGTCGAATACGGTATTACTGGAATGTTCCAAAATGCGGAATAAAAGCATACTCAATCAAGGCACTCACTAATTGATCAATATCCCTGAAATTTTATCAGATCTCCTGTTTTAGTGCATATCTTTATAATTACTTTCATAAGAATCAGTTAATGTTCAATCAAGAACAGGGGCATTGGGGTAGCCCAGTGGTTAAAGTGATCGCTTTTCACTCCAAAGACCCAGGTTAGATTCCCCACATGGGTACAATGTGTGAAGCCCATTTCTGGTGTCCCCTGTCGTGATAATGCTGGAATATTGCTAAAAGAGGTGTAAGACCATACTCACTCACTCAATTATGAAAAAATATCCACGACCCTTGACTCACAGCCTGTTTCATTGTTCCAGGATTGCCGAAGCCCATTCGGTGGTGGCAGTTTCTTTGACCACGACGGACTGCCCTACTGCGAAACTCACTACCACACCAAACGAGGCTCCCTCTGCGCCAGCTGTCAGAAGCCCATCACAGGAAGATGCATCACGGCCATGTTTAAAAAGTTCCACCCCGAACACTTTGTGTGCGCCTTCTGTTTAAAGCAGCTGAATAAGGGGACGTTCAAGGACCAGGGAGACAAACCCTACTGTCACCCCTGCTTCGTCAAGCTGTTTGGCTGAAGCCCCAGCCGTGTTCACACATGTCTTCCAGGATCGCCATGTAGCATGACGTACGTGACCAGTTACCGACTGAGTACACGCATGCACATCGGGGACCACATTGCAGCTGGTTCTGCTGCTATTTGTATGCAGAGAAAGAAGGACCTTTCTATGCTATGCTTTTTCAGTTATTGGAAATCTCTATAGGATTCGAAATGATGTGATGGATTTGCTAGTGTGATAATTCCGAGTCAGTTGAAGACCGATAAGAAACCACAACACTCTGGTGTGACATGTTGTCATACGGCTGGATGTTCCTGAGGCCGGTGCATGTACAGGATACGCATCTACCAAGGTGTGGGATACAAAGGTACGGAAAGCTTGATCGATGCAGGAAATACTTGCAGGATTCTGACTGGGTACTGGCACAGGAGCACAGGACTCAGGTTCCAGCTGGATAACAGGATACAGGTTCCAAGATACAGGCACTCGTACCAAGATACAGAACAGGATACAAGGACAGTACTGGACTCAGGACAGAGATCAGGCAGAATACTAGATACAGATTAATAGGATACAAGATACAGACACAAAATTATGAGATACAATATTGCCAGATATCTATACACATAAAACACACGTACTGACTGTGTGCACAAAGATGCAAAGATTCAGGATACTGTTCCCGAGACATCACTACCAAAACAATGGATAACTGTGCAGTGATACAAGTGCGATGATCCAATTCAATCCGCATGGATCCTTACTGCCTCTGAAGTGCATCAAGTGTGATGAGGATGTCCCAATACTGACCTCCCCAGCGACAAAGGCATCTAGGACATCTAGGGGTGATCACATGATAGTTTTATTTTTTTTACGAAGTATATTTCCTACCAGTCAACCGAAACACCTTCCTCCATAAGAAACAGTCATGAGTGCCAGTCTTCGTTTCAACATTACATCCGGAATATTACAGCAGCATCACCATCATTCAAAAACTCTCTGGCAGAAAGCTGTCAGTTAGTTTTGCTTGTTAGATGATATTTTCCACACCACCAATCTCACTGCTCCATGTGCATGGCCTGTTACTGAGAAATACATGTATGAAGAGTGGGCACGTTAATCAGCTGCCCTTCTAAGATCTAACCTACTGACATGGTACCATTTCATCTTGGACTCTGCCTGTGTTTCTAGTAACCAGATATAACCGAAAGGATTTTAGAAATATATTTAATGCTTACTCCAACTCACATCAAGGACATAGCCTTCGTTTAATTGTATCATCATGACTGAGGATTGACATAACCTGCAGGTTTTTGAGTTGAATTCAGAGAACCAGTACCAATAAACCGGTTTTCTTTAAACTGGTTCCTACAAACCGGTTCCTATAAACTGGTTCCTGTAAACCGGTTCCTATAAACCGGTACCTGTACCTTTCTACAAGATGACAAGCCTACACTATTCGTCACTTCCTCGCCTGCTGATGAGCGACCTGCCATCAGTTCTCAGTAATACTGCATGTGTCTTTTTCTTTCTGTCACCTTATGACTGCCTATGGAAACAACATCATATGCCTTATTTTAACTCTTTCTCATGACACTTGACTTCCCAATATCTTTCATCAGCTGGCAATAACTTGGGCTTGCTGATCCCTGTCAAAGGGAGACAATCCTTTTCTGAGAGATGTTGTGCTCAAAGGGAGGCAACTCTGCTCATTCAAACAAGGGAGTCCTGAAGATGACTATGTCGACACTTCTGAAATCAAACTTGTGCGTATTGTGATTGTATTATAATCAACAGTATAACTGGTAGCATCTATCCATGTTATATATGTTACAGAGATATGACATAGCCTGCTGCTTTGTGTAAACTGCCATTAATTTCAGAAATGGATATATAAAATTATGTACATAAAACACACTTGTTCGGTGTTTGTTGATTCAACACCGTTTTAACACAGTTGATTAATTGTGCATTGTGTAAACAGGAAGGGAGGTAAGTCTCTTGCTTGGTATTTACTTTGTGATATTTTAGCTGCTTCTATGCAGATAGACAAACTTGCACATGGATACTTCATTGAGATGCATCTGTGTGTGTTCTGCGTTGAGGAGATAGGCCGCAACAAATGAATGACAGGGCCTTTACTTTAAGTAAGGGGGACAGGGTGGTTGGTTGGCTTTATATAACATTTCTACATATGTAATTGATGAGCGGTATATTGGCAGATTCAGTCCTCTTGAATGACGAAAAGAAATCATGAAGTAAGAATTTTTGTTTCTATTTTTGAGAATATTAGGAACTTGGTACAAATTTCTTGCAACATGGATTTGAAAATTGTTTCATTTTTGTAGCCTCACTGAAAATTGTTTTCGGTTTTAAGGAAGTCCTATAAATGTGCTTAAAGTTGATGACAGTTGATGATATAACTGAAATACTGTTCAAAGCGACGTTACACCCAGCTTACTCACTCACTTGAAGTTGATGAAGTGTCCGCCACTGTAATATTGTTGGAGTATTGTTGAAAAATGACGTAAAACCAAACTTACTTATGGCAAACCATGAAATGAATTTGAAAGTTTTAGGCAATATTTTATTTTTTTATCAAAGATGAGAAGCGGTCCTTCTAAACCTTGAACAGTATTAAAAATGGTCAAAATTGTTTCTGATGGTGAAAGTTTTTGATTTGTTGTGGCCTGTGTTTTGCACTAGAAGTCTTTAGTTTCATTTGCACCTCACTCTAACAGATTATCAGTTCTGCTTTGCTCTTGTGCCAAAGCCTTGTGTTAACGGACCCAGTCCTATTGTTGCTGCACCATGCATACATACAGTGTCAACACACAGGATATCTGACTCTCAGTGTGATGACACGTTGCAATATTCTTTGATAAAGTGACAAAGAAACAAACAACTTTTTGAGATAATTTAATCTGTCCCTTGAAATGGGAATTGTTTGATAAATATGATACACTCTATGTGTTCATCTCCATCTGCGTCTCCAGGGTGGGTAGCCTGGTATTTACTGTGTTTGCTCATAACGCTTAAGGCCGGGGTTCGATTCCCCATATGGATACAATGTGGAGCCTTTTTCTGGTGTCACTGTCATCATTGCAGGAATTTTGGTAAAAGTGGCATAAAACCACACTCACACAATTTGCAGGATGCATCCAAAAATATATCTTTGAGCTGGCTCCTTGTAACATCTAATGAAATATTGTTTGTTTGTTGTTTAACGCCGCACTCAGCTATATTTCACCCATATGACGGCGGTCTGTAAGTAGTCGAGTCTGGACCAGACAATCCAGTGATTGATAACTTAAGCATCGATCCACGCAATTGGGATCGATGACATGCATCAACCAAGTCAGTGAGCCTGACCACCCGATCCCGTTAATCGCCTCTTACGACAAGCATAGTGAAATGTTGATGGCTACAAACAACTATGTCTTGTTCATATAATTGCATATTGCACAAGTATATTACAACGTGAGTCACATATCGCTGTTCATCAGTTTATGAATGACTTGTTCCAGCTCTTAATCACAACTTCTGATCTCTTAATATTAGCAAAGTATGCGTGCATAATGTCAGCATTTGAAGTCATTTGTTCCAAGTTTGAATGTTAATTCAGGCTTATATGGGTTTTTACTTACATTGATATATCTATGTCTAATTTTATATCTTTTATGATAATTATTGAGCTTTTATGTATGATTGCTGAAGTGCTACATGTAACCATGGTAATGTTTGTTTCTCAGAGACTACATGATCTTGTGATAGACCACTGAATCCTTGCCTTAATGACGTCTCCGTTGATAAATGATGCTACCATGCAGGCCTATCCCTGGTGAACTTACGTGCATGTAATAAGGGTATTTTGTAGGGAGGACTATTGAAGATATGGTCACTATTGCGATTGTGTTGCAATAGTAACCACACTATTGCAATAGTACTGCGATAGTTGTCAACTATTGCAATAGTAATGCGATACTATTAATCCAGCTTTAAGGCTTGATAGTTATATTAAACAATGTAATAGAAATGAATAAAGTATTGCTGTCGCTTATCAAACCAAGGGGAAGTAACTCTGATAAGAAGTTTGAAATCTGAGTTTTGTGACACATTATTCATGTTCTAATAATGACCTATTGCGACAATTGAAACTATCGATTGCTCTGCCCACTGTCAACAATACCACTGTTTTTTTTAAATACATTACTATATTGTACAATCATATGGAAAACAATTGCAATGCATCAGTAGTTTGAAATATCGTTTTACTCGTAGTACTTTGCACTTCGTAGATTTTGTTTCTAGGTTTGTCAGCACCATACCCATGTGCATGGGTTTCACTACAGTGGTATAGACGTCTTAGACTTGCATCACTTGGGCTTTCCTCCAACTCAAGCTGACATGCCCTTATATAAGTGGAATACTGTTGAAAATAGCGTTAAACCTAATTCACTCACTCACTTACAACCAGCTAGAAGGCAAGTCTCGTGACTTTCTGTAGGGGTTATCTTGGAGTTACTTCTTCCTGAACAACAATTTTTTTGGTGTGAAAGTCAAATAGCATTTTTCTCAAAACAGCACTGGCTTTTCATAGACGACAATCTTGACGTATGCAATAATTGGAGCCTACATCTGCTGCACTGATTGTGACATTTGAGGAGTTTTTTAGCTTGGATAAAGAAATTAGGACAACAGCTTGTGTCGCTACCAAGCCTGTAAGTCAATATTGTATGTGACATGGGCTTGCTGTCAAAGGCAATGTATTTTCTGGATTATAGAAGATGGGATGCATGGCCATTGGAACATGATAATCTAAATACATTTGTCATATTTGTATGTTCAGATAACCTATGGTAGTATTACTTTAGTCTTCAGTACTTAGTACACTTTTTATGTTTGTGGAGGTTATGGAAGAAAATTCTTTGGACAAACAAATGGGTCTGTGGTATTTCTCATTATATACTGAACAAAAAAAGTAAAGGATCATGAAGATACGGGGGATATTTTTTTGTAGTGAAGACAGAGCGCAATTTCATCACAAAATCCCCCAAAGTAGACATGATACCTATGTTGTTTTGTTCAGTATAGAAAGATGCTATATTTACCCTAGATAATCAAGAATAACAATGGCTTTTGATTGTACAGTTATTTAAGTACTTGAACACGTTTGGGGTTAAAGAAAGAGAGAGAGACCATGAATTAATGAGGCTTAAGAGAACAGTAGAGATTATCTGCTCTGAGTAAATACAGGTTTTACATTTTCAAAGTATGCGTTATTCAACTTGTATTTTTAGTAAAGAATTTCTAGGAAGATGTTTGTTACCTGAAGAGATGCCGCCAAGCTGAGCTATTGTTCTAATGATGTCACATGAATATTCATGAGGTAATCATGCTATGCACTGACATGGAAACAATGAAAACACAGAATTATTTTTCAGTGAGAATTACTGAAACTAGGTTCCAGGAGACTGTGCCCCTAATATTGGATTATTTCTGTGTGTGACTTCACAGTAAGTGCCTTCACTGGAGTGACTGGGGGTCACCAGGTCGTGTCTGTATAGAGCACCCTAGCAACATGGAAAACTTGTTGGGGGCCTCTCGCCTGCGACTCAAGTGGAGAATTTCACTGTTGTCATTTGGTAACTGTCATGCACACTCTTATAATAAATGTTTTATCAATACATCCGGTCTGCTGTTTTTTTTTGTGGTGACTGATCTCCTTATGGTGCAAACTCATTAAAATCTGTTCTTAGTTCTCGCTAGCGCTAAACAAAGATCGCTGTCATGGCTAAACAAAGATCTCAGGACATCCTGTCACGGGTCACGTCAGACCGACCTTTCAACCGACAAATTAGAGCCTCGCTTTCCAGATTCGTAAAGTGGCAGAAGGAATGTGTTTTCTGATCTTGCAACCTCCAGAGGTCAACACAGGATATTCCGAATGATAGTTACTAATTGGTGAAACATTTAAAATGGAAGAGAATGTCCATATCCCGTAGGAAGTACTGCCATACAATATCAACCATCTATAAGACATTGTTTTGTTATGTTTTCAAATTTTGAATAGATATTTCTCAAAGCATAATCTGAAACGGACATTGCCAGTTTGAAACAAGCTCTGTAGAGCTCGAGAAAGCTGCTGCTGAATGGATAATGTCGACTTCTTGTTTCGCAATTTCGCAAAAGGTAATTCTGACTTGACCTGTAATTAATGGATTGTCCTCAGATCTTTGTTTAGCAGTAGCGGTGAACCTCACATTGTCAGACAGACAGGTGCTGGTTTGATTCCATATCCAGTTTGAGTCTGAATAAGTATATGTGTTTGAATATATAACCAGAATATATAAACATATAAAGAAATTAATCACCATCCCTTCATTTTCGTATTTCCCAACACTGCCATGCATGTTTTCGACCTACCTACATATGGCATTTGGATTAAGGGACTTAATATATATCATATATTATCCTCTCGGCATATATAATGCAGGGGGATATAGTCGATGCTCGTCTGTCCATCCATCTGTAATCATTTCGTTTTCATGAGCACAATTTAAAAACCATTCATATATTTTTCAACAAGAATTGGCAGATGTATCAAACAGATCCAAAGTTGCGCCATTTGCTATTTATGGATTTTGGGCACTTCAATTTTTCTCCATTTCCATGGAAACAATTTGTACTAAGTCTCATAATGGGGTGGATTTTGTTACTGGAGCACAATTTAAAAACTATTCAATATCTTTCAACAAAACTTGGGGGATATATCAAACAGATCCTGAAGTCCTGCCCTTTGCTATTTGCAGATTTTTTTCATTTTAATTTTTCTCGATTTGCATGGACACAATTTGGACTCAAAAGGTGGTAGTGGATTTCGTTTCCGGAGCACAACTTGAAAAGTGTGAAAAACTTTTTTATCCAAACCTACAATATGTATTAAGCAAGGGCTGAAGTGGTGCCTTTTGCTATTTAGGAAGTTTTCAAAATTTGATTTTTTCCTGTTTCCATAGAAATAACTTAGACTTAGCTGAAACGGAAGTATGTGTTGTTCCCAGAGGAAAACTAAACAACCATTGTACATTTTTTATCCAAACTTAGTACATGTTTAAATCAGGGGTTGAGGTGGCTTTTGCAAAACATTTTAAAACAATTATGTTTTTCCTGTTTCCATGGCAACAAGTGAACTTTGACTTTGTTCATAGTGGTGTGTGCCTGGAACATATCTCTAAAACTAATAGGTATTCTCTCATGACACTTTGCACACACAAAGACCAGGTTGCCAAAAGTGACCTTTTGCTACTTAGGGCTGATTAGGATTTATATTTGTTGCGTTTCGAATGTTCATAGTGGTGTGTTTGCCAGAACCATGTCTCTAAAACTTATAGGTACTCTTTCTTGATTTGTTTGTTTTGTTTGTTGTTTTACGCCGCACTCAGCAATATTACAGCTGTATGACGGCAGGCTGTATATAATCGAGTCTGGTCCAGACAATCCATTGATTGACATCATGAACATTGATCCATGCAATTTGGATCGATGACATGCATCAACCAAGTCAGAGAGTCTGACCAACCGATCCCGTTAGTCGCCTCTTACGATAAGCATAGTCGCCTTTACAGCAAGCATTGCCTGCTGAAGACCTATTCTACCCTGGATCTTCACGGGTCTCTCTTTCTTGAAACTGTGCAAACACAAAGAACAGGTTGTCAACTGGTGCCTTTTGCTATTTAGGGATTTTTAGAATTTATATTTTTTCTGTATGCGTTGAGTATCAAAAGGGGTCTGATGACCCATGGACAGTTGTTCACAATATCAGTCACTGGGTTGTCTGGTCTAGACTTGATTATATATACAGACCACCATAATAAAATATATAACAAAAGCTATAGAAACACCCCATACTTGAACACGTTTTTAGATACTACAACTGACAATCTGTTGCTTGAATAACATAGTTGTGTTTTCCATATCGAACTTCCAGGGTCATTTCAAGTGTTAAACATTGATTGATATTATGCGTTTGTTTGACAATGGGATGCATTTCTTTGATAAGGACTCAACAGCTCATTGCAAGGGTGTGTAGTTCACAGCAAATATTTAGTTTTATGTTGTACATCAATTATAATTTTGAAAATGCCTGACTTACATATAATAATAATAATAATAATATAATAATAATGAGAATAATAATAACAACAATAATGATAATAGAAACAAAACCATTTAAAGCTAGGAAAATAATCACTGAAATTTAGACTTGTCATCATCATAATAATAGTAATAATAATAATAATAAAAATGATAATTAATAATTAATAATAATTATAATGGATGAAAAAAAATATTCAGGGTACTGACATCCTCATACAAAGAATCATGTCAGACAATAGATCCCAGCACCCTCACTCTTCCCTCATATATATACCAATCATAATGGGAGGGCGTGGTCTGATTAAGGTGGAGGCTCTTCATGATAGAATTGTTTTGTGCACTTTTGCAAACATTTATTTGTCTGATGATCCTCTTGTGAAGCTCATGATGAAACAAGGCATTCCGTCAGTTTTTTCTAAAACGAGCCAAGGATGTGGGACATAATCTTAATGTCAGTGTTGATTATATTGATGGTTCTGTACTGCTCGACGGTACAGAAATGAGTGTCAACCAAGCGAAATGAGTTATCAAATCGGCACATGTTCGGTTTCTCAATGGAAGGCTCTCTTGACCACCACTGCATCAAGTTTATGTGCAGAGTCCTTCACTTGGATGAAGTTGGCTGGCCTTAACAGTGAAACAGAAGGCTTTCTGTTTGCTGCTCAGGACCAGTCACTTCCCACTTGAAACTGCAATGTGTGATTTTGTATCAAAATGTAAATATGAAATGTAGAATATGCTAGAATAATGCTAAGATTACACAATACATACACTTGATTTGTGTTATAGTGAATGCCACAACCAGCAAATATCCATGTAAATACAAATATGCTGTGTTTGTTTGTTTGTTGTTTAATGCTGCACTCAGCAATATTCCAGCTATATGACAGTGGTCTGTAAATAATCGAGTCTGGACCAGACAATCCAGTGATTGAATTCATGAACATCGATCCACGTAGTTGGGATTCTATGACATGCATAAACCATCAGCAGGCCTGACCACCCGATCCGTTAGTCGCCTCTTACAACAAGCATAGTCGCCTTTTATGGCAATCATGGATTGCTGAAGACCTATTCTTCCCCGAATCTTCAAAGTTCTACAAATATGCTGTGGTTTGTGTTGACAAAACATATCACCAAATGAGTTGATTTCAGTGAGGCAAAATGTTAACTCGATCACCTGTATATCACTTTAAACTGGATTTGGGGCACGGCGCTGTTAATTCGCTGTGCAGAGTTCCGTCCCTTAGACGTGACAGTATCCTATGATCGTGGGTTCAACTATACCGGTCCTTATTATGAGTCCAGGTTTGTCAGCACCATACCCTTTTCGTTGGTTTCACCAAAGTGGTCGATATCTAGTCTCGCATTACTTTGGCTTTTCTTCCACATCAAGCTGCCACGCTGTGATAAAACTGTTCAAAGCCGCTTTGAACCCAACTCACTCAAACACTCCAGCGACGTAAAACAAGGGGGATAGTATGCAGTTTTTGGATGATATCATGAAACCGAAAAATTGTATTTTTGAACATTTTGTCATTAATAATTACGTATCACAGAAACTGCTGTTCCGATATTGGTCTTGAATGTGGGAAATAGTGAAGGTATGTAGTTCTAAAATTGTCCCTTACTATATTTGACCATTTGTCAAAGCTTCAAATCCACAGCCACTCATACACCAGTTACACGCCTACTATAACTTGCTCGCTCGCTCCCTGACTCTCCTTGGGTGGTGGGGTAGCCTAGTGGTTAAAGCGTTTGCTTGTCACGCGGAAGGCTCGGGTTCGGTTCCCCAAATTGGGTACAATGTGTGAAGCCCATTTATGGTGCCCCCCGCCTGATATTGCTGGAATATTGCTAAAAGCGTGGTAAAACCATACTCACTCACACACTGACTCACCACATCTCAGTCACTCACCTCACCTCACCTCACCTCACCTCACCTCACCTCACCTCACCCCATCTCACCCCACCCCACCCCACCCCACCCCACCCCACCCCTGCTTAAGCTTAAGTTGGTCACCCACGAGGAATAGTTTTGATAGATTTCGTATAATTCCTGTTTTACAGTATCCTTCATATTATCATACATTAGGCCGCCTCCGTGGTCTGGTGGTACAGCGTCCGCCCGGAGAGCGGAAGGTCCGGGGTTCGATCCCCGGCCGCATCATACCAAAAGACGTTAAAAGATGGTACTTGTTGTTACCCTGTCTGGCGCTCGGCATTAAGGGGCTAAACCAAGGACTGGTTGGCTCGGAGTCAGTATACTGTGTCTGAGTCGGGTATTCATGTTAAACTGCGGCATGGTATCTCAGTGAGCTAGCACTATAAATCGGCATCAGTCCGGACTAGTACAAGCACACACACACACACACACACACACACACACACATGCACGTCGCTATATAAGTGCAATAATCTTGGACGCGACGTGAAACCCAATTTCACCTCACCTCACCTATCATACATTATCACAGATTATTAATGCAAATTTGATATATGAGCAGACACCATATAGCCTGAAAATCGATTGTCCTTCATTTAATGCGACAGCTGCGATCAAACTGTATTTGACAATAAACCCGAACAACAGACGACAAGTCGAATCAATGTGCTCTACAGAATGAAAAGAGGATATGAGAAGGACAGGTCTACTGAATAAATGTCCTGTCAGCTGTTGAAAACCCACGAGAGTGCGGTATACAAACAGAATTTGACTTTAACTGCGAATGATATTTAACTCACAGTATTAATGATACCGTCCTGCAAATACAATAAACTATACCTGTTAAGTGTGAGCTGTTTTCACATTTATTACGGAATTACAGATATCTTCAATTGTTTTAAATTGGATTTTTGATATCAGTAACGCTCAGAATTAATGATATCTTGAATTGATTTAAAGATATCTCTATTTGAATTAAATATATCTAAAACGAATCAATGATATCTGAAATGCATTTGTGGATATGTATAACATTGGTTTGCATTGTGTTCACACTATCACTCACCAGTTTGCATTGTGCTCATACTATCACTCACCAGTTTGCATTGTGCTCACACTATCACTCACCAGTTTGCATTGTGCTCACACTATCACTCACTTATTTGCATTGTGCTCACGCTATCACTCACCAGTTTGCATTGTGCTCACACTATCACTCACCAGTTGGCATTGTGCTCATACTATCACTCACCAGTTCGCATTGTGCTCACACTATCACTCACCAGTTTGCATTGTGCTCACACTATCACTCACTTATTTGCATTGTGCTCACGCTATCACTCACTCATTTGCATTGTGCTCACACTATCACTCACTGGTGCGCATTGTGTTCACTCTATCAATTAGTGATTTGCATTGTGCTCACACAATCATTTACTTGTTTTCATTGTGCCAAGACTATCACTCTTTGGTTTGCATTGTGTTCACAGTATCAGTCATTGGTTTGCATTGTGCTGCGCTATCACTATTTGGTTTGCATTGTGCTCACAGTATCAGTCATCGGTTTGCATTGTGCTCACACTATCACTCACAGATATGCATTGTGCTACACTATCACTCACCAGTTTGCATTGTGCTCACACTATCACTCTTTGGTTTGCATTGTGCTCACACTATCGCTCACTTGTTCGTCTGGTGCTCACATTCGCATTCACATCCTGTACAACCTAGCTTGGCCCTTCAATAGACACTGTTCACAATAGAAACATGATTGTTGCCATTTCTGCCTATCTCATTGTTACTGAATACACGTGGTCAAAAGTCGAAAAGCAACATCTCGCCCTGCCTGTTATTGGAAGGAGGCGAGTCAATACTCCCCCCGCTCGAATCACAAATATGTCTACAAAGGGTCGTGCGACGCGTGTTTCTTGCACCACCTCGAGCAGCAACAATAGTGCGAGAATAAATAACTGCTTGTATCTCATTACAGCTAACGGTTATTAAGCCCATATTAGCAGCTGTCGAGCCAGTCGTGGCTCACAGTCGATGAAGCTAAATAAGGATGTAAAATTAAGGGGTGACAGCTTGTTCTCGGAAACAGGAAATCCTAATAATATTGTATGTGTGAGGTGACTATGGATCTTCGTCTTATTTGTAGAGTTTTAGTCCGTTGTCCGTTGTCCGTTTGAGAAAAATGCAGCTTTCTCCCTACACCGTTGCTCTTGTTGCTTAATATTTATGCAGATATTTTGTTTATGCAAAATGTTTCAATAATTATTAATTATTAGCAAATAACTACTGCACTGAAGCAAAAGAAAATGATTAAGAAAATTTAATTTCTCGTCTTAACATTACGTTATAATCATCAACAATTTTGTAAAATATTTAGCTAGGCTAATGAACTTTTTTCGTAATATCCTGTAGCTAGCTACCGGTCCATTCAATAGTTCAAGTTAATAACACGCGGACCCGGATGTGTCAAGGCCTCATTAACTAAAGAGGTGAGGTGAGGTGAGGTGAGGTGAAATTGGGTTTAACTTCGGGTCCAAGATTATTGCACTTATATAGCGACGTGCATGCACGCGTGTACGTGTGTGGCTGCTTGTACTAGTCCGGACTAATACCGATTTATAGTGCTAGCTCACTGAGATTTTACATGAATATCCCACTCAGACACAGTATACTGACTCCGAGCCGACCAGTACTTGTTTTTAACAGTATTCCAGTTATATCATGGCGTGTCAGCTTGATGTGGAAGGAAAGCCCGCAGTGATGCAGGTATTAGACGTTTACCACTTCGGTGAAACCCACGAGCACGGGTATGGTGCTGACAAACCTAGAAACATAATCGTGTCGAACCGGGATTCAAACCTCCAATCATAGGTTTCTGGCGTGCCCAAGGGACGCAACTTTGCACGGCGAATCGCGGCCTGAAAGTCAACCCGTTGACCAGCATGGTGCGCATACTGCACGACCTTTAGCGCCAGTATGTTGTCTTCAAATCACAGTACACTGACCCTTCCATGGACAATTTGAAACGGCGTTCTGGTTGCCACAGTGATCCCGCCCCATATCATGACAATCCCACCCAAATTTGTCATGTTGCCTCATGTTGCCGCACGTTGACTTCGCATGACGTTCGTTAGGACGCCTCCAGACACGTCCAGGCCTATCCAGAAAATCCACACTGAATCCGGACTCATCTTATAACATTTGGGACCGATCATTTGATATTCTGGGAGGATGGGATTTTTAATGCTTGAAAAAAATAATTAAGCCTCAGACTGTTGGAAAAAGACATTGTTTGCCACAAAAATACATTGTTTCCAATTTAGGGTCATAGTTTTAATTTAAAAGATATGGTTTTGTATCTGAAATATATCTAGTCTCCATACAGAATCCCAGCTAATGGCGTTCATCACGTTGTAGACATATTGAGTATCATATTCTTTGTTTGATGTTAAATGACACACTCAGTAATATTTAAAATAATTATTATAACTATATTACTGTATATATACCCTCCTACATATACACTGTGAACATCATCGCCAATTGTACAATGTCATGAGTGTATACTCCTATGTATATGCCATCTGTGAATCAGAGGACCGCCTCCGTGGTCTAGTGGTAGAGCGTCCGCCCGGAGAGCGGCAGGTCCGGGGTTCGATCCCCGGCCGCGTCATACCAAAAGACGTTAAAAGATGGTATGGCATTCCAGATCTGACCACAGTAGAGGTGAGGTGAGGTGAAATTGGGTTTAACGTCGCGTCCAAGATTATTGCACTTATATAGCGACGTGCATGCACGTGTATGTGTGTGTGTGGCTGCTTGTACTAGTCCGGACTGATGCCGATTTATAGTGCTAGCTCACTGAGATACCATGCCGCAGTTTAACATGAATACCCCACTCAGACACAGTATACTGACTCCGAGCCGACCAGTCCTTGTTTTATCCCCTTAATGCCGAGCGCCAGACAGGGTAACAACAAGTACAATCTTTAAACGTCTTTTTGTATGACGCGGCCCGGGATCGAACCCCGGACCTTCCGCTCTCCGGGCGGACGCTCTACCACAAGACCACGGAGGCGGTCGACCACAGTAGAGAGCTTAAGTGTTACTGTGGATAAAGAAAATCATCATTACAATATTTTAACACAGGTGTCTCCTGTATCTTTACTTATCAGAGCGTTCCAGATTCCTATGCGACCGCGGGTTCGAATCCTGCAAAAGCCCTGGTTATGATTCCAGATTTGTCCGCGCGTTACCCGTGGTTTCAACAACTTGTTTGATGTCTAACATCTGCGTCGCTTCTGGCTTTTCTCGCACGTCATACACGGGCGGTGGGGTAGCCTTGAGGTTACGCCGAAGACCCCGGTTCGATTCCCCACATGGGTACAATGTGCGAAACCCAATTTTGGTGTCCCACGCCGTCATATTACGTGAATATTGCAAAAAGCGGCGTAAAACAGTACTCACTCACTCAGTCACTCATGCTGACACACGATGATATGACTGAAAACTGTTCACCATAAAAATTGTACGATGCAACAGAATAATAGTCCCGTTAAGTGACTTTCTCCATTACTGTCTTTATTGCACAAGAAGATTTTAACATATCAGGTGACCTTTCTCCTTTTCGGTGGATAAAATATGTAGGTATACGGAATAGAACGCGACAAAAAACATTTCCATGATCATTAGGATTCGTCATTAAAAGCATTTTATGAAAAGCATGTTTTTTAATCATTGTCAAATAGTGCTGTCACAAGATGTTCGCGAAAACATGAACGAATGCTGCCTACTGGTGGCACAAACACATGCAAAGGCAAGTCACTTGTACACAGGAAGAATCACGGGGACGCATGGTACAAGTGAAAATAGGGAAATAATTTCTGTCACTGATGAGTCAAATTTGGAAATGTCCTACACATGTCTACTTTTTGAAAAAGCTTTGCTGAGGTAGTGAATGTTTGAATCCAAGTCATCGGATCCAGTTCCGTTTTTGTAGTTTCATTGAAGTCCTACTTCGAGATATCCTTCGGTTCAAAGCAAATTCCCTCAGTCCACCATCGGTAAATGTTTGTATATCGTTTTCTTACCAAGGGCTTGTTAATCTTAGCACACATTTCACATATGTACGGGATACCCTTCAAGAAGTTCCCACCTTGGTCGTACTTAGCCATGTTCCTGAGGATCTTAGTATACCCAGGTAGGTCTTGCTTCAGAGCCTTGAGATGTTCTGCCAGAGCTCTTGGACTGGGGAAATCTGCTGTGTTGATGTTTAAGTCTGGGGGGAACAGGGTACGGTAGTCTGCACCCCCTCGAACCACTGGGACTATTTGTTTATTAAATGTGTTGAAAAACTTTTCGGTTACGTAATCCTTGCACAATGAGTTTTCGAACGATAAATAGAAAAAATATTTACCCCACAAATCCTTACACTGCGGTTCCTCACACGTCAGATTACCACATTGACCGTATATATCCACATCTATGTACTTTCTCAGTTCCTCAACATATTCCTTCCGTTTACTCTGAGTGTCACAGTGACTGACGAACCACAGCACAGACCTGGTCTTCCTGAGGACGATGTCGGTGTAGTTAGCGGTGTCGACAAAGCCGTCCTTCAGAATGAGTCTAGAGTACGTTGAAATAGCATCGGAGTCGAGTCGGAAGGATACAGTCCAGTTGAATCTACCTATCCAGTCAGCCCGTTGGATGGGTCTTGGATTCACGAACTGATACATTATCTCGGCTGTGTAGAAAGCCCAGATCTGGTCTGGGTTGTTATTTGGAACGTCAGTGTCCTTCAGTAAGTCGATATGAACCAAGACAACGTCGGCCGTGGGTACATCGCTTCTGTTGAGGGACATAACACAGTCGCTGACTGCACACTGAGAGAAGTCGGTGTACGCCTCCCCAACCATCCACGTGGGAGTATTCAGCCAGGCAAATCTCTTCAAGGGCCGCTTTTTAACAGATTCTACCTTTGTGGGGGCCTTGATCGGTTTGTAGACTACTTTCTTGACCTTCTCAACGACCAGTGCATAATTCGGTATCCCCCATTCAGATTCATGATGCACTTTGAATAACTCTGATTCATCCTTCACACCTCCTGGTAACACCACCCTTGGCTTTAAAGTCGTAGCAGCTTTAGTTTTAGGGAGGGGTATTTCCGTTTTGTTGACGAGGGTGACATGGTTTGATTGATTCAACAGTCGCACAACCACCAATCCGACACAGACAAGCAGGACAAAGCGTACCGCCGCCCCACGTCTCACAAGAGGGTGTACAAGCAGTGTCTGAAATGTAGAACATATTAATTTATTCACTCAATGGACAGTGAGTGAGCAGGATTTATATTGCGTGAAAATGATATCAGAACAATATTACATCAATAGCAAAGCAGTGAACGACATTACAGAGAAAGTCCAAAATCTCACGATTAGTTTCGTTTATAAGTTTTGTTCGAGGCAGTTAACATTCACGGATGAAAGGCTTTTGCAGATTACTCACATAATTGTGGCATTCACCAACTATTTGATAGTTTTACAGAACTTTGTTTTATTACAGTAAGGTCATTTGTACAGTACCAGAGGCAACACGCATAGTTTTATACATACACCTGGAAACAAAATAAGCACCACTTCCTTCTCAAAAAGAGTTAAAGAACACAGGATTCTGTCATATTAGTATAGTTAAACTGGCATGGCATGACATATCTACAGTAGTAATATGAAGGAATCGGGTTGTCGGGCGTTACAGAATAACTGCAGTAATATGAAAGAATCCGGTGTTCTTATCAGTAACATTTTTCTCTATAAAATCTTTATTTTAAAAAATCGTGTTCTGTATTAAGTTTCTGACGAAAATACTTTAGATTATTTTTCACAAAGTAAAATGCACATTTTAAAATACAGAACCCAATATCGACTATCCATTGACACGTTTTGTAACTGTTCCATAGCCGTAGTTGTTTGAGTAACTTTCGGTTGCTTCCCCTGGTTGTAAAGCAGTCCTTGGTTCCATACGTGCTGCTTTACCAATTACTTCTCAGGTACTGTGATCTCTTAGACATTGAGAAACCTGTGATCAATGGCATATGTAAATGTTTCCAAAACTTCAGGAAATATAACACGGGTGGTGCTGGGTATTTTCCATGTGCATGCATAGAGAGTAGAATACCAAGGATTGCTTAATCATATACCATTACCTTATGCAGATCAGAATAATGTGCATGGCTTAATCTATACTAATACCTTATGCAGATCAGAATAACAAGCATGGCTTAATCGTATACCAATACCTTATGCAGATCAGAAAAACAAGCATTGCTTAATCATTTACAAACCCAAATGCGGATCAGAATAACAAGCATGGCTTAATCGTATACCAATGTTCTATTCCATAGCCGTAGTTGTTTGAGTAACATTCAGTTGCATCCCCTGGTTGTAAAGCAGTCCTTGGTTCCATACGTGCTGCTTCACCAATTACTTCTCAGGTACTGTGATCTCTTAGACATTGAGAAACCTGTGATCAATGGCATATGTAAATGCTTCCAAAACTTCAGGAAATATAACACGGGGGGTGCTGGGTATTTTCCATGTGCATGCATAGAGAGTAGAATACCAAGCATTGCTTAATCATATACCATTACCTTGTGCAGATCAGAATAATGTGCATGGCTTAATCTATACTAATACCTTATGCAGATCAGAATAACAAGCATAGCTTAATCGTATACCAATACCTTATGCAGATCAGAATAACAAGCATGGCTTAATCGTATACCATTACCTTATGCAGATCAGAATAATGTGCATGGCTTAATCTATACTAATACCTTATGCAGATCAAAATAATGTGCATTGCTTAATCGTATACCATTACCTTATGCAGATCAGAATAAGAAGCATGACCTATCGCATACTATTACCTTACCCATTACCTTGTATTTCACCGACTTAAGTGCATTGCAGACAAACAGCTTTGATATTGCTTTGAACCGTTTCAAAACCAGGAATCACTAAATCAGAAACTTTCCTAAATTTGAAATTTGCAAACAAGGCAATCAATGCTTTAAAATTGAGTATCATCAGAGACAAAAATCAGTTTCCCTAAATGTCCTACAATTATTCAAATTTCAGGAACCACCACCAAATAACATAGCGGCATGAATGACGTCATTAATACATGGGTCAAGTGTCTCAGTAAAGCGCAGAGTAACGTGCATGGTGCCATGTGTACGTAATGTCTGTTCTCGTGCAATGTGCGTTGTTGTAGCCAACAAGATTGTGAGGTGAGGTGACATGGGGTTTAATGTCGCGCTCAAAGTTATTGCACTTATTGCCGACGTGCATGCACATGTGCGTGCGTGCGTGCGTGCCTGGCTGCTTGTACTGGTCTGGACCAATGCCGAGTTTATAGTGCTAGCCCACTGAGATACCATGCCGCAGTTGAACACGAATACACCAGTCAGACACAGTATACTGACCAGTCCTAGTTTTAAGCCCCTTGATGCCGACCGCCAGGCAGGATAAAAACAAGTACCTCCGTTTTACATCTTTTGATATGACGCTGCCGGGGATCGAATCCACGACCTTCCGCTCTCCAGGCAGACGCTCTGTCCACCAGACAACGGAGGCGGTCGATTTACGTGCAAACCATTACGTCTGTATAATACAAAATTCAATGTTGGGAAGACCATCTTGCAAGACATTAAGGCTATACTAAAATAGATTACGTGTTTGAAGGAGACTACCATGCAAGACATTCTGACTATAAAATACTAGATTTCGCGTTGGAGCAGAGAAACGTGCAAGCCATTACGTCTATATAATACCAGATTCAATGTTGGAGCTGAATATCATGCAAGACATTAAGGCTATACTATAATAGATTCCGTGTTTGAAGGAGACTACCATGCAAGACATTCCGACTATAGAATACTAGATTCCGCGTTGGAGCAGAGAAACGTGCAAGCCATTACGAATATTTATCAAAGATTCAATGTTGGATCAGACTATCTTGCAAGGCATTATGGCTATACTATAATAGATTCCGTGTTTGAAGGAGGCTAACATGCAAGACATTTTGACTAAGGAATACTAGATTCCGTGTTGGAGCAGAGAAACATACAAGCCATTACGTCTATATAATACAAGATTCAATGTTGGAGCTGAATATCATGCAAGGCATTAAGTCCATACAATGCTAGATTCCGCCGTGTTGAAGGAGACTAACATGCAATGCATTATGTTTATGTAATAGTAGATTCCGTGTTGGAGCAGACTTACGTGCAAGACATTTGTCTAAAACTACAGGATTCCTTGTTTGCCGAAGACTTACCTGCAACGCATTATGTCTATATAGTACTAGATACTGTGGGCAGCAGACAAGCATGTAAGATTTCATGTCTTCATAATGGTAGATTCTGTGTTGGAGCAGAGGAACATGCAAAGCATGTGCATGATGCCAATGTACTGCTAGATTATGTTATTGAGCAGAGTAACATGCAAGCCAGATACATTATTGCTGTATAATACTAGATTCCGTGTTAGAGCAGAAGAACATGCAAGGAACTACGTCTATAGAAAACAAGATTCCGTGTTGTGGCAAAGAGGTGAAATGGGGTTTTACGTCGTGTCCAAGATTATTGCACTTATAAAGCGATGGGCATGCACGTGTGTGTGTGGCTGCTTGTACTAGTCCGGACTGATGCCGATTGATAGTGCTAGCCCATTGAGATACCATGCCGCAGTTTAACATGAATACTCAGACACAGTATACTGACTCCGAGCCGACCAGTCCTTGTTTTAGCCCCTTATTGCCGAGCGTCAGACAGGGTAACAACAAGTACCGTTTTAAACGTCTTTTGGTATGACGCGGTCGGGGATCGAACCCCGGACCTTCCGCTCTCTGGGCGGACGCTCTACCTCTAGACCACGGAGGCGTCCTTGTAGCAAAGAAACATGCGCGGCATATACACCATGTCTACACAATACTAGTTTCCATGTTAGAGCCGAGGACCATACAAGGCATAAGCTGTAGGTCTAAATAATGCTAGATTTTGTGTTGGAGCTGAAGACGATGCAAGCCATTATGTCTATATGACACTAGATTCCGTGTTAGAGCCGAGGACCATACAAGGCATAAACTGTAGGTCTAAATAATGCAAGATTTTGTGGTCGCAGCGGAGGAACATGCAAATCATTATGTCTATATAATACTAGATTCTGTGTTGGATGAGAGGTACATGCAAGGTATTATGTCTATAACATACTAGATTCTGTGTTGGATGAGAGGTACATGCAAGGTATTATGTCTATAACATACTAGATTCCGTGTTGGATGAGAGGTACATGCAAGGTATTATGTCTATAACATACTAGATTCTGTGTTGGATGAGAGGTACATGCAAGGTATTATGTCTATAACATACTAGATTCTGTGTTGGATGAGAGGTACATGCAAGGTATTATGTCTATAACATACTAGATTCCGTGTTGGATGAGAGGTACATGCAAGGTATTATGTCTATAACATACTAGATTCCGTGTTGGATGAGAGGTACATGCAAGGTATTATGTCTATAACATACTAGATTCTGTGTTGGATGAGAGGTACATGCAAGGTATTATGTCTATAACATACTAGATTCTGTGTTGGATGAGAGGTACATGCAAGGTATTATGTCTATAACATACTAGATTCCGTGTTGGATGAGAGGTACATGCAAGGTATTATGTCTATAACATACTAGATTCTGTGTTGGATGAGAGGTACATGCAAGGTTTTATGTCTATAACATACTAGATTCTGTGTTGGATGAGAGGTACATGCAAGGTATTATGTCTATAACATACTAGATTCTGTGTTGGATGAGAGGTACATGCAAGGTATTATGTCTATAACATACTAGATTCTGTGTTGGATGAGAGGTACATGCAAGGTATTATGTCTATAACATACTAGATTCCGTGTTGGATGAGAGGTACATGCAAGGTATTATGTCTATAACATACTAGATTCCGTGTTGGATGAGAGGTACATGCAAGGTATTATGTCTATAACATACTAGATTCTGTGTTGGATGAGAGGTACATGCAAGGTTTTATGTTTATAACATACTAGATTCCGTGTTGGATGAGAGGTACATGCAAGGTATTATGTCTATATAATGCTAGAATCCGCGTTGCAGCAGAGGAACATGCAAGGCATAATGGCATTAAAACCAAAACATGTGTGTTGAGTAGGACAGGATATTCATGCGAATGAGAGTAATCAGGATAATCTGAAAAATTAGTATAAGATTAACACGAATAATCTCAGTAATCAAAGCAATCAGAACAATCACAGTAATCTGACATATACTTTGTTTGTTTGTTTGTTGTTTAACGCCACACTCAGCAATATTCCAGCCGTACGACGACGGTCTCTAAATAATCGAATCATGAGCATTGATCTACGCAGTTGGGATACGATGACATGCATCAACCAAATCACCGAGCCTGACAACCCGATCCCGTTAGTCGCCTCTTCGGCCAAACGTAGTTGCCTCTAACATATACTCTTCATATCGTGCTATTTTAAAGTACATTTAAATAGGACTTCTGTTTATAATGATCAAAATATATTAGTTACGGACTATGAATACTTTTGTGGATATTTCGTTGTAGCAAAGACTTAAATGTGTATGGCATATCAAAGTTATTCACGATCCCTCACCTTTTTTGGAAATCCTTTGAAAGTAAAATATAAACTTTATTAATGGTGATATGATTTATGATGACACGTGACACCTCAAAGCAGTTAATGGCTTAAACATTCCTATTGTTTATACAATAAACGGCTGGCAATCTAAAATGAAATGAAGACGCCAGTTTTCCCAATAATTATAAATTTTACGTGACAAAACTGCCACTGGTTGTACAATAAAGCCCTCAATCGTGACCAAGCAGAATGCGGAGAGACGAATCTGAAGCAAGCCAATGGGCTGCGCGCAGGACTGAAACTCGGACATCTGAAATTGAAAACAAATCTGGCAGATTATTGAGGGATGGTAGGTTCGCCTGAAAAAAAATCAAAACGCTGAGAACTGAATACCAAACTGCTGAAGTGATAAGGAAGTTATAATCTGGTTCAAAGCATTACATTTATACATTCAAATTTCAACACACGTTGACAACCACCAACATCGGTCAAATAGAACCCTGCAAGGATAATGTGTTAAATTATTCTCATATCAGAAATAAGCTTTTCAGTTCGATGATCACTGAAGATCCTCCGTTTAAAACTAAAGCTCCAGGTACATGTATATCGAAGACCTTATATTGTTCAATAGTTTTCAAATAGCCAATTCCCTTCCCCTGATTTATTCACCTGAACTACAAATAAGGGAGACCAGCGAGGCCGCTTCATCTGTTTCATATTTAGATCTATGCATAAAGATTCAGAATGACAAAACACTCTCCACACGACAATATGACAAGAGGGATGGCTTCAACTTTCCAATAGTCAACTTTCCCTTATGTCAAGCAATATTCCAGCAGCTTCAGCCTGTGGTGTCTACATTTCACAACTATTGAGGCACAATCGAGCATGCTCTTTCAACGAATATATACGAGCTTTATACAACCCTTGAACATTCAAGGCCTCAAAAGGTTTTATGATAGACATGTGGAGGACAACGACGTTAATGATATCCGATGCAATTCCCTAGCATAATTTGGACCATATGTTCCCGTGCTTGGTCAGGTGAACATTTTTCTCAGGTGAACATACTTTGTCAATTATCACGTTTGGATGATTGGAAGTTTTGAGTGTTTGTGGACAATTTGAGGGTGTCAGCAACATAGCAAACACATCACAGTACATGACAGCCATGTATTGATTGTACACAACAAAATCGTTGTTTTATATAGAGCTTTAAAGTAACTTATGTTCTTTAACTTTGACGCATCGGTGACAAAAATGATGTCAATTGGAATTCCCTTTTTTGACTTGTACCATATGTTCTCGTGTTTAACAAGTTAACAAACGACTTGACTTTGTGACGGGCAAAACGTCGGGGCGAGGACAGCCCACCTTTCGTGAACACCTGGTATAATTACTATGTGATAGTGATTCATTAACACATGCTCATGGTGTAGGCCTAGAATGGACTCTGCTTTATGGAGAGATATCTTATGATCAGGAAAATGTTTTTGGTCGCTTTTTATGCAGTATCAGTTTATTAGTGTAGATTTGTTGACACTGCTGTTGTGCACTGATGTACTACAATATATTTGTTTAGGTATTTAAAGATCAGTTCAAGAGGTTAGATAGCTGAATGGTCAAAGGCTCTGTTCCCCACATGGCAACAATGTGTGAAGCAGTTTGGCAGATATGAAAGCTATACTGAGAATCATTATGGTGTTTTACTGTGTTTCAGAGAACAGTCTGACTATCAATAGAAACAGATACAGTTGTCATGTCTAAATAATATACTCCATAGCAGTAAGTTTTTTTTGTATGAATGCAAATATTATTGGTGTAGTATAACTGCGCATATTGTTACCTTGGTATATTTGCACATACAGTCGGTGTGGTATAACTGCACATATTGTCACCTTGGTATATTTGCACATACAGTCGGTGCGGTATAACTGCACATATTGTCAGCTTGGTATATTTGCACATACAGTCGTTGTGGTATGACTGCACATATTGTCAGCGTGGTATAACTGATAATATTTTCAGTCAAGTATGACCACTTGTATATCCTTATACACATAATACTGTGCGTACAGTCGGTTGATGTAGATTGGTTGATACTGCTGTTCTGCAAAGATGTACTGCATTATACTGTTCTGTTATTAAGAGATCAGTTTAAGAGACTTGGCTGAGTGGCAAAAGACTCAGTTCCAAACATGACAACAATGTGTGAAGTCAAAGTTCGGCCGGATATGACAGCTATACTGAGAATCATAATGGTGTTACTCGCCCGTGAAGAGATCACCCGTTTAATAAACATACAGCTGTATTACACATTGTGTTATACCAAATCGCGTGCTTATGTACTCTCGACACACGTTTTACGAACAAATATTGAAAGCACTCCACATCCCTGGGCTTATTCAACGACATTGCGGGTGGAGATGATAGATCACTGAGAGGAGCTTATGCACACTCGAAGCCCCCAGCAACCTTGTTGCTATGCTGACGTCACATGGCATTGTTTCCCCTATGGATCTTGCAACAAAATTCCACAAATTACGTCATCGGGTACCGTGACGTGATTGTAAACTTTGAGGTGCAAGGCTCCGTTCCACAAGGCGATGGTACTGTAGCGCAACGACAGTCGTTGGTCTTAGTTAAAGTATGTGAGTTGCGATAACCTTAGCGCTACGATAGTTTTGTGGAACGGACGCCTGAATTCTGAAGGTAGACCGTTGTATGGTATTAAATTCATACGTTTCAACTTTTGACGTGTTTGAAGTATTATTATGTTGAACTCAACTGGATAATGCCGTGGGTCGTGTAGGTGTCAGCCTATTCACACTCAACAGCATAATTCTAATAAAACGTTATAAAATACAAGTAATAAATAAAATACTAAACTCGCTCCCGTGTAAAACAAATTTTATGAAACTCGTGAATAGTTGTGGTATCTGACTCGCTTTCGCTCGTCAGATACCACAACTATTCACGAGTTTCATAAAACTGGTATTACACAGGAGCTCGTTTAGTATTCTATATTTACTATATGTCAGAGATCAGCATGACCATCAATAGAAAGAGATACAATTATCACATGTCTCAATAACATTCTCACTTAAACATAACATAAAATAAATAGTAAAGTCGATTGAATTGTTCTCCATTGTCTTTATTACCCAACATAATAACAAACTGCTATCACCGTAACTTCACTAATCTATCAATGACCACGACTGATACAAATCTGTTTGATACCATACATTTACTTCCAACTGTTAACTCCGTTCAGCTCGCCTATACCAATGGCATACTTTACATGCTTGATAATGTGTAGAAGAGACATGTCCTATATTTAAATGAACAGAAAGATCCAGATTGACATATATGCTCATATTGTCGATATGGTATAATTACATAATTTGTCGGTATGTAATAACTACACATGTTGTCAGAGTGGTGCGTGGTATATCTACACATATTGTCAGCATGGTGCTGTGTGGTATATCTACACATATTGTCAGCATAGTGTCGTGTGGTATATCTGCACATATTGTCAGCATGGTGGTGCTTGGTATATCTACACATATTGTCAGCATGGTGTCGTGTGGTATATCTACACATATTGTTAGAGTGGTATAGCTACACATATTGTCAGCATGGTGTCGTGTGGTATATCTGCACATATTGTCAGCATGGTGGTGCTTGGTATATCTACACATATTGTCAGCATGGTGTCGTGTGGTATATCTACACATATTGTTAGAGTGGTATATCTACACATATTGTCAGCATGGTGTCGTGTGGTATATCTACACATATTGTTAGAGTGGTATATCTACACATATTGTCAGCATGGTGTCGTGTGGTATATCTACACATATTGTTAGAGTGGTATATCTACACATATTGTCAGCATGGTGTCGTGTGGTATATCTACACATATTGTTAGAATGGTATAGCTACACATATTGTCAGCATGGTGTCGTGTGGTATATCTGCACATATTGTCAGCATGGTGGTGCTTGGTATATCTACACATATTGTCAGCATGGTGTCGTGTGGTATATCTACACATATTGTTAGAGTGGTATATCTACACATATTGTCAGCATGGTGTCGTGTGGTATATCTACACATATTGTTAGAGTGGTATAGCTACACATATTGTCAGCATGATGTCGTGTGGTAGATCTACACATATTGTTAGAGTGGTATAGCTACACATATTGTCAGCATGGTGTCGTGTGGTATATCTCCACATATTGACAGCATGGTTTTGTGTGGTATATGTACACATATTGTCAGCATGGTGGTGCGTGGTATATCTACACATATTGTCAGCATGGTGTTGTGTGGTATATCTACACATATTGTCAGCATGGTGGTGCTTGGTATATCTACACATATTGTCAGCATGGTGTTGTGTGTTATATCTACACATATTGTCAGCATGGTGGTGCTTGGTATATCTATTCATATTGTCAGCATGGTGCTGTGTGGTACATCTGCACATATATCCAGCATGGTGTCGTGTGGTATATCTGCACATGTTGTTAGAGTGGTATAGCTATACATATTGTCAGCATGGTGTCCTGTGGTATATCTGCACATATTGTTAGAGTAGTATAGCTATTCATATTGTCAGCATGGTGCTGTGTGGTATATCTGCACATATATCCAGCATGATGTTGTGTGGTATATCTGCACATGTTGTTAGAGTAGTATAGCTATACATATTGTCAGCATGGTGTCCTGTGGTATATCTGCACATATTGTCAGCATGGTGCTGTGTGGTACATCTGCACATGTTGTTAGAGTGGTATAGCTATACATATTGTCAGCATGGTGCTGTGTGGTACATCTGCAAATATATCCAGCATGGTGTCGTGTGGTATATCTGCACATGTTGTTAGAGTGGTAAAGCTATACATATTGTCAGCATGGTGCTGTGTGGTACATCTGCACATATATCCAGCATGGTGTCGTGTGGCATATCTGCACAAATTGTTAGAGTGGTATCGCTATACATATTGTCAGCATGGTGTCCTGTGGTATATCTGCAAATGTTGTTAGAGTGGTATAGCTATACATATTGTCAGCATGGTGCTGTGTGGTACATCTGCACATATATCCAGCATGGTGTCGTGTGGTATATCTGCACATATATCCAGCATGGTGTCGTGTGGTATATCTGCATATATATCCAGCAAGGTGTTGTGTGGTATATCTGCACATATATCCAGCAAGGTGTTGTGTGGTATATCTGCACATATATCCAGCAAGGTGTTGTGTGGTATATCTGCACATATGGTCAGCGCAGAGTCGTGAGGTATATAATGCCAGTTGTTTATAACTGCACATTTTACCTGTAGATATTGTCGGTGTGGTATAAGTGCACTAATTGTCGGTGTACACGTGATGTAGCTGCACATATTGTCGGTATGGTATAACTGCACATATTGTCGGTAGGTATAACTGCACATATACTCGGTATGATAATATCTGCACCAATTGTCGGTGTACGTTTGGTGTAGATACACATATTGTCACATACTGTAGGTAGGTATAACTGCCGACATAACTGTGTGGTACAACTGAACATATTTGCAGTAATATAGATTACTATATTGCATGTCAGTAAGGTGTTGAATGTCCTTATATACACAGTCTTATAACACTCAGCTGGTGTTATATCCACTTGTACAACTCAATGATCAAAACTCAACCAGATTGTTTTCGTCTCTCTTAAGCTAGACAGCCAGGCATTGCATTTCATCACACACACAGCACAATCCAAATACATGTATATCATAACATTCAGCTGGTGTTATATCCACATGTCGAGATCCAACAAGGGATGCTGCTCATCTGATAAGCTAGACAGCAAGGGTTCATCGTGAAACATCAACACATATTTATGTCATGATTACAGACAAGCAATTGGGGAAAGCATCATTCATCAGTTCATTTCCACTGTTACATGCATTGCCACAGCACACACTCTTAATATTGTGTAACTGTGTATCCATATATATCCATATATCTGGAACCCATACACATATTCTGAGACACACATCAGATCACAAATTTGTAGGTCCAAAGACAGATACTGGTTTAGATATCTGAATATTCATCTACGTTATTGACGTGACATACAACACTCCCCTCCAGGTTGTATAACTATCAATTCATGGTACTGTTGGTTCATGATAGACTAACGCTAAGTCAGCATTTCCTTACTGTAATAAATGCGAGAGTGCCAGGAAGTGGAAGACGAATTTCGACTCTAGTAGTCCTTGGGATCATAACAAATCCCCTCAGTCCACCATTTGTATATATTCTGGTACGTTTGTCTCACCAGAGGCTGATGTAACTTGGCACACATGTCACATATAAATGGGATACCTTTCAGAAAGTTCCCGCCAGGCTTGTACTTAGCCATGTTCCTGAGGATCTTAGTATAGCCAGGTAGGTCTTGCTGCAGAGCCTTGAGATGTTCTGCCAGAGCTCTGGGACTGGGGAAATCTGCTGTGTTGATGTACAAGTCTGGGGGGAACAGGGTACGGTAGTCTGCACCCCCTCGAACTACTGGAACGATTCTTTTGTTAAATGCGTTGTAAAACTTTTCGGTTACGTAATCCTTGCACATTGAGTTTTCAAAAGACAAATAGAACCAGTACTTATTCCACAAATCCTCACACTGTTGTCCTTTACATGTCAGATTGCCACAATGACCGTATATATCCACATCTATGTACTTTCTCAGTTCCTCAACGTATTCCTTCCGTTTACTCTGAGTGTCACAGTGACTGACGAACCACAGCACAGACCTGGTCTTCCTTAGGACGATGTCGGTGTAGTTAGCGGTGTCGACAAAGTCGTCTTTGAGGGTGAGTCTGGAGTACGTAGAGACGACGTCAGAATCCATCCGGAAGGATAATGTCCAGTTGAATCTTCCAATCCAGTCCGCCCGTTGAATGGCTCTAGGGTTATAAAACTGGTAAATTGTCTCGGCTGTGTAGAACACCCAGATCTGGTCTGGGTTATTATTTGGTACGGCATCGTCCTTCACTAAGTCGATATGAACCAAGACAACGTCGGCCGTGGGTACATCGCTTCTATTGAGGGACATAACACAGTCGCTGACTGCACACATCGAGAAATCATTGTACTCTTTCACTTTCATCCAGGTTGGATTATTTAACCATGCAAGTCTCTTCAAGGGTCGCTTTTTAAAAGATTTTAACTTTGTGGATACCTTGATTGGTTTGTATACTACTTTCTTGACCTTCTCAACGACCAGTGCATAATTCGGTATCCCATATTCATATTTATATTCCATTTTGAACAACTCTGATTCATCTTTCACGCCACCTGGTAACATCACCCGTGGCTTTAATGTCGTGGTGGTTATAGGTTTAGGAGTTGTTATTTCTAGTTTATCTGCAAAAGAATCATTTGTCTGATGGAAAAGTAGCAAAACCAGAACACCCACACCGACAAGAAGGGTCAAGCGTGCCACGGCGCCCCGTCCGAGTACACGACAGGGGTGTACAAGCTGTGTCTGAAATGTAAAGCAATCTCAGTCAATTCAGTGGACAGGACACTGTGTTAGTGAATGCGTCTTGGTATAGTGTGTGAACAAATCGAGTGGATGATTGAGTGAGTGATTGGATGATTAAGTGAGTGAGTAATCGAGTGGATGATTGAATGAGTAAGTAATCGAGTGGATGATTGAGTGAGTGAGTAATCGAGTGGATGATTGAATGAGTAAGTAATCGAGTGGATGATTGAGTGAGTGAGTAATCGAGTGGATGATTGAATGAGTAAGTAATCGAGTGGATGATTGAGTGAGTGAGTAATCGAGTGGATGATTGAATGAGTAAGTAATCGAGTGGATGATTGAGTGAGTGAGTAATCGAGTGGATGATTGAATGAGTAAGTAATCGAGTGGATGATTGAGTGAGTGAGTAATCGAGTGGATGATTGAGTGAGTGAGTAATCGAGTGGATGATTGAGTGAGTGAGTAATCGAGTGGATGATTAAGTGAGTGAGTAATCGAGTGGATGATTGAGTGAGTAAGTAATCGAGTGGATGATTAAGTGAGTAAGTAATCGAGTGGATGATTAAGTGAGTGAGTAATCGAGTGGATGATTGAGTGAGTAAGTAATCGAGTGGATGATTGAGTGAGTAAGTAATCGAGTGGATGATTGAGTGAGTAAGTAATCGAGTGGATGATTAAGTGAGTGAGTAATCGAGTGGACGATTGAGTGTGTGAGTGATCGAGTGGACGATTGAGTGAGTGAGTGATCGAGAGGATGCATGATTGAGTGAGTGAGTGATCGAGAGGATGCATGATTGAGTGAGTGAGTGATCGAGAGGATGCATGATTGAGTGAGTGAGTGATCGAGAGGATGCATGATTGAGTGAGTGAGTGATCGAGAGGATGCATGATTGAGTGAGTGAGTGATCGAGAGGATGCATGATTGAGTGAGTGAGTGATCGAGAGGATGCATGATTGAGTGAGTGAGTAATCGAGTGGATGATTGAGTAGGTGAGCGGATGGTTGTGATTTATGGAGTGGATGACAGAGTGAGTGAGTGATCGAGTGGATGAATGAATGATTGCTTAAATGGGTAATCGAGTGGATAATTGAGTGAGTGATTGGATGATTGAGTGAGTGAGTAATCGAGTGGATGATTGAGTGAGTGAGTAATCGAGAGAATGATTGATTGAGTGAGTAGATGAATGTTAGGGAAATAGGTGTGCGAGTGAGTGGATGAGAGATTGAGCGTGTGCGAAGAAGTATCGATTGCTTAACGTTATACGGTGATGAACAATAATTACTTTGTGAGTGTACAAAACCATTAACTCTGTGAGAGGAAATACGTCGAAATACGGCGACATGACACATGTATGGTTATTTGTTTATAGTTAAAAGTTTAATTTATATATAGTAAATTATACAGGTAAACAGCAGAAGTTACTTCAAACGATCACGATTTCGTTGAGCAGTTAAAACACCTGGCTATCATCTACACATTAAAATGTCAACTTATTTGATAAACTCTCAAAATACGTTGCTGTCAGCGTTGGTGTTTCCCTGTGATTTTCAGTGACCTCTTTCACAACAACTTTCAATCATGCCATAGTGGCAATTGACAAAGTATGATAAGGACCCTTGTTGACCATGGGGAATGCATAATTTAAACAATGAGAAAAACGTTTACAAATTATAAAAATATAAAACGTCAACCCAAGAGAAGGGCCAGTGTCGATTAACGGCCGAAACAGATTCCATTGGGCGTAAGAGACAAAATGGCGATGCTAATTATATGAATGGCTCATTGAAAATCAGTGACGACGCCAGGTGTCCACGAAAGGGGCATCCAGCATCAGAAACATGGACCAAGTCCAGCATCAGAAACATGGACCAAGTCCAGCATCAGAAACATCCACCCAGTCCAGCATCAGAAACATCCACCCAGTCCAGCATCAGAAACATGGACCCAGTCAGAAACATCAACCCAGTCCAGCATCAGAAACATCCACCCAGTCCAGCATCAGAAACATCCACCCAGTCCAGCATCAGAAACATCCACCCAGTCCAGCATCAGAAACATCCACCCAGTCCAGCATCAGAAACATCCACCCAGTCCACCAGCATCAGAAACATCCACCCAGTCCAGCATCAGAAACACCCACCCAGTCCACCAGCATCAGAAACATCCACCCAGTCCAGCATCAGAAACATCCACCCAGTCCAGCATCAGAAACATCCACCCAGTCCAGCATCAGAAACATCCACCCAGTTCAGCATCAGAAACATCCACCCAGTCCAGCATCAGAAACATCCACCCAGTCCACCAGCATCAGAAACATCCACCCAGTCCAGAATCAGAAACATCGACCCAGTCCAGCATCAGAAACATCCACCCAGTCCAGCATCAGAAACAGCCACCCAGTCCAGCATCAGAAACATCCACCCAGTCCAGCATCAGAAACATCCACCCAGTCCAGCATTAGAAACAGCCACCCAGTCCAGCATCAGAAACATCCACCCAGTCCAGCATCAGAAACATCCACCCAGTCCAGCATCAGAAACATCCACCCAGTCCAGCATCAGAAACATCCACCCAGTCCAGCATTAGAAACAGCCACCCAGTCCAGCATCAGAAACATCCACCCAGTCCAGCATCAGAAACATCCACCCAGTCCAGCATCAGAAACATCCACCCAGTCCAGCATCAGAAACATCCACCCAGTCCAGCATCAGAAACATCCACCAAGTCCAGCATCAGAAACATCCACCCAGTCCAGCATCAGAAACATCCACCCAGTCCAGCATCAGAACCATCCACCCAGTCAAGCATCAGAACCATCCACCCAGTCCAGCATCAGAAACATCCACCCAGTCCAGCATCAGAAACATCCACCCAGTCCAGCATCAGAAACATCCACCCAGTCCAGCATCAGAACCATCCACCCAGTCCACCAGCATCAGAAACATCCACCCAGTCCAGCATCAGAAACATCCACCCAGTTCACGTATGTATGAAGTAAGCCGCCTTGGGCGAGTCACGGACTTGCTCGTTGTTCGATTTTCACTTGAAGTTCGAAAAATCATACTACTACCATCCCTACCTACTACTACCACTACTCCCACTCCCACTACCACTATCACTACCACTATCACTACTACTACTGCCACTACTACCACTACTACTGCTGCTACTACTACTACCACTACTCCCACTCCCACTAACACTACCACTACTACAACTGCTACTATAGCTACCCACTACCACTACTACTACTACTACTACTACTACTACTACTACTACCACTACCACTACCACTACCACTACAACTTCCACTACAACTACCACTACTGCCACCACTACTACCACTACTACCACTACTACCACTACAACAACTACCACCACTACTACTACTACAACTACTTCTACTACTACTTCTAATGATAATAATGATAATGATAAATAAGACATATTTATAGCGCTCTTTCCAGACTTGATTTCAGACGGGATGTTACCATGCCATTGCCTGAGTTCTCAATGATCTGCCAGCCAACAGCAGATGGTAGTGACGCAAGCCCGAACAAACACCGTATGGAAACAAAAAACGACAACACCGGAGACTTCAACAGTGATCGACCTCTCTCGGGAAAGTGGATATCAGGAGATTTGCGGATTTCAAGAACTTCCGTTCTTCCTCCATGCCCATCCTCCCAAAAAGTGAGTGAGTGAGTATGGTTTTACGCCGCTTTTAGCAATATTCCAGCAATATCACGGCGGGGGAACACCAGATATGGGCTTCACACATTGCACCCATATCGGGATTCGAACCCGGGTCTTCGGCGTGACGAGCGAACGCTTTAACCACTAGGCTACCCGACCGCCCATGCGAGATAAGAACAATAACTCAACAACAATTTGATTGCCAACAAACATGTACTTTTATTAACACACGATGGTTGATGGTCATGGTATATGCATGCTGGTCAGTTTAACGAATAACATTATCTTGTACTGAACATATAAACGATGTGATATTACATACTGCCCAGATGGAGGGAATAGCGCCTCACATGCTGAATATCCCAACTTAAATAAACCACAGGAGGGACTCACACTTTCACTCACCATAACGTAGGGTTTTTGCCCAGTTAAAACAGTTAAAGGGGGTCTGGGCTCGGGAAAATAAGCAGTCCCAGCAAGTTTGATTTGAAACAAAATATACAACGTCAATGCCAGAGAATGCTCAGTCTCGATTGTCTGATAAAACAGATTCCACTTGGCGTAAATATACGTTCAAAATAGTGGTGAATATTATATAAATGGATCACTGAAAATGACACCAGGTGTTCGCAAAAGGGTTAGCGTGTGAACACACACTGTGAAGCATAAACCGCCTTCATATGGCAAAGTTGACACAATTTATGGATAACAACTTGTTTAATACTGTAATGTATTCACAGATAGCAACATTTTTGATACAGTACAGTATTAAAAAAGTTGTTATCCATAAATTGTGTCTACTTTGTCATCCGTCAACTTCTAAGTAATGCCTATCAAACAATTCGCCTCCATATGATCAAGAACATATACTAGTATACAATGTACAGAATCCTGACTTAAATTTGCAGTCTTAGCAATTTTGAAATAATTTGTTAAGGTACAGATTGTTCGTCTTCTAGCTCAAATTGCACGAGGGTTTCAGTTTCCAACAAGGTAACAATTACAACATCAAGATCTACAACAATGAATCATAAACACCATCAACGCTAATAGAACAAACAATCAAATCACCGAACTATGACCTAAACCTGACGCTTACACAGCTACCCTACCGCTCTTGCTACACCGATAGATTCACTTCCCTACACCAGAGGAGTCTGGGGGCACGGGTGGCCCAGTCGTCTAAGGCGCCGCGATTCTCTGTGCAGAGTTGCGTCCCTTGGGCACGCCGGAAACCTATGATTGTGGGTTCGAATCCCGGTTCGCCCTGATTATGTTTCTAGGTTTGTCAGCACCATACCCGTGCTCGTGGGTTTCACCGAAGTGGTAAACGTCTCAGACCTGCATCACATCGGGCTTTCCTCCCACATTAAGCTAAACCCAACTAACTCACCAGAGGAGTCAAGTGACACGTTGCATGACGCCCACTTGTGGCAGATCACAAGGGATTAATACACTTCAATATACAAATATACGACACTGTGCATGTATGACGATGACCCTACATTATTGATGCAGTGTACTTTGTTCACAATATGACATGTCTGTGTTTATTATTATTGAAGCTTTTTTCACGATAGTCTAACGATATCCTGTTCACTATACGAGAGGTTAACGATAATCTGTTCACGTTATGATTGTTTTACGAAATACCGATCATAATGTGATAGCTTAACAATATTGTTTTGAGATATGAGAGTAGAAAGATATCCTGTTCACGAAACAAGAGTCTAACGATATCCTGTTCACAATACGAGAGTATAACGATATCCTGTTCACAATAGGATAGTCTAACGATATCCTGTTCACAATAGGATAGTCTAACGATATCCTGTTCTCAAAACGACAGTCTAACGATATCCTGTTCACAATACGAAAGGATAACGGTAACCTGTTCACAATACGATAGTCTAACGATATTCTATTCATGATATGAGAGTTTAAAGATATCATGTTCACGATACGACATTATAACGGTATCCTGTTCACAATATGACAGTCTAACGATATCTTGTTCACAATACGAGAGGATAACGGTAACCTGTTCACAATACGATAGTCTAACGATATCTTGCTCACAATGTGACAGTCTAACGATATCCTGTTCACAATACGATAGTCTAACGATATCCTGTTCGCGATACTACAGTAAAACGATATACTGTTCACAATACGACCGCATAACGATATCCTTTTCACGATACGATAGTATAACGATATACTGTTCACAATACGATTATATAACAAAATTATATTGAGATATGACAGTGGAAAGATATTCTGTTTACGAAACAATAGTCTAACGATATCCAGTTCACGAAACACTATAAGCTAACGATATTCTTTTCACGAACATTCATAGAATGATACTGACAAATGTTTCTTTGTTTATATACAATATTTACCAGGATGCACTTTTCCCAGAAAAAAACTTGATTATGAATTCAGAAACAAAAGAAAACAGAAACAGAATTTCCCAGATAAACGCTTTCGTAAAGTTGATAATTTGATTTTCGCCTGAAAGTGCGTTCAATATTTTGATAATGTGGTATAGTTTTAAAAACAAGACATAGTTTGATATTCGTATTTGTAAATGATAGAAAGGTTGATGATAATACTATTGCTGTATTGACTTTTCATGATTCAGTTGTTTCGTTTTAATGATCCCACACACTTTTTGTAAGTTAATTTTAGACAAGATAGATATTTTTGTTGAAACAACATAAGAATATGATCATAATAAGTATATCACTATTAACTCATGCATACTCCAAGCAAAATGCCAAATTAACAATAAATAATTATCTGTGGCCCGGGTGTTATCACAGACATCTGTTTTCCAAATTCTTGGTTCCAATTCCGTTTTAGTATTTTCATTACAGGTTGTTTTCGAGCGCTCATTCAAAGGTTGCTCTCATCCCCAAACCAGGCTTACGTTATCGTGTAAAGATTGGCGCACGTGTTTTTGGTCCGAACTGGTAGGTAAACTCTATGCAGAAACGGAATTCATGTGTTAGTCTTCAGGTCTCCATAGTTTTTCTTTTTTGCTTTTTGACAGACAATCCGTTTTCTAAATGTCCTTTGGTTCATAACAAATGCCTTCGGTCAACCATCTGTGCATATCAAAGTAGTTCTTCCTCACCAAAGGCTGGTGCAACTTGGCACAAATGTCACATATACACGGAACACCCTTCAAGAAGTTCCCACCTTGTTCGTACTTAGCCATGTTCCTGAGGATCTTAGTATAGCCAGGTAGGTCTTGCTGCAGAGCCTTGAGATGTTCTGCCAGAGCTCTGGGACTGGGGAAATCTGCTGTGTTGATGTACAAGTCTGGGGGGAACAGAGTTCGGTAGTCTGCACCCCCTCGAACTACTGGAACGATTCTTTTGTTAAATGCGTTGAAAAACTTTTCGGTGACGTAATCCTTGCACATTGAGTTTTCAAAAGACAAATAAAACCAGTATTTATTCCACAAATTATCACACTGTTGTCCTTCACACGTCAGATTGCCACATTTACCGTATATATCCACATCTATGTACTTTCTCAGTTCCTCAACGTATTCCTTCCGTTTACTCTGAGTGTCACAGTGACTGACGAACCACAGCACAGACCTGGTCTTCCTGAGGACGATGTCGGTGTAGTTAGCGGTGTCGACAAAGCCGTCCTTCAGAATGAGTCTGGAGTATGAAGAGACGATATCAGAGTCTAATCTGTAGGTCATTGTCCAGTTGAATCTTCCAATCCAGTCTTTCCGTCTGTAGCTTCTAGGGTTGTAGAACTGTTGAACCGTCTCGGCTGTGTAGAACACCCAGATTTGATCAGGGTTAGTTGTAGGTGTTTCAGCGTCAGGAATAGCATTACCTTCAACCAGAACCAAGTCAGCACCATCCACGTCGCTCCTGTTGAAGGAGATGACGCAGTCACTGACAGCGCACTGAGTAAAGTCTTTGTAGGGCTTGACCGTCATCCAACCGGGGGGATTTAGCCAGGCGAGTTTCTTCAACTGCACCTTCTGAGCAGACTTGATTTGCGAGGAAACGTTGACAGGTTTGTAGACAACATTTTGAGCCTTCTCAACAACCAGCGCATACTTCGGTATGACGTACGTGGGTTGGAACTCCACTCTGACCAACAGTGTGTCCGACTGTAATACATCCCTTTTGGGGACAACACGTGGACACTCGATGGCTTTATAATATTTGTCCACGACATAATTTATGTAAAATGTTCCAAATATATAACTCCCCAGTAAGCATATCATGATGACCAGGATAAGGCGGGTCATTGGTATTCGCCGTGGCTGTGGGGTTACGAGCGATGTCTGAAATACAGAAGTATTATTGTCGATAGTTTCCTTGCCTTGATTATCCAGTGCATATTAATCAATATTCGTCGTGTCTGTTTTGCAAGGGCCTAATCATCCTATAATTGCTTGAGAAGACAAAAGACTTTCTGTAGCATTTCCCGAACATATGTAACCGTCATTTTCACATAACACCCCAAGAGACTTGCCAGGTATTTTTGCACAGAATTATTCACAACTAACAAACCTAACTCATTACTCGCACACAACACACCTAACTCATTACTCGCAACTAACAAACCTAACTCATTACTCACAGCTAACAAACCAAACTCATTACTCGCAACTAACACACCTAACTCATTACTCACAACTAACAAACCTAACTCATTACTCGCAACTAACACACCTAACCCATTACTCGCACCTAACAAACCTAACTCATTACTCACAACTAAGAAACCTAACTCAGTACTCACAACTAACAAACCTAACTCATTACTCACAACTAACAAACCTAACTCATTACTCGCAACTAACAAACCTAACTCATTACTCGCAACTAACAAACCTAACTCATTACTCGCAACTAACAAACCTAACTCATTACTCGCAACTAACACACCTAACTCATTACTCACAACTAACAAACCTAACTCATTACTCGCAACTGACACACCTAACTCATTACTCACAACTAACAAACCTAACTCATTACTCGCAACTAACACACCTAACTCATTACTCACAACTAACAAACCTAACTCATTACTCACAACTAACAAACCTAACTCATTACTCACAACTAACAAACCTAACTCATTACTCGCAACTAACACACCTAACCCATTACTCACAACTAACAAACCTAACTCATTACTCGCAACTAACAAACCTAACTCATTACTCGCAACTAACACACCTAACTCATTACTCACAACTAACAAACTCAACTCATTACTCACAACTAACAAACCTAACTCATTACTCACATCTAACAAACCTAACTCATTACTCGCAACTAACACACCTAACTCATTACTCACAACTAACAAACCTAAGTCATTACTCACAACTAACAAACCTAACTCATTACTCGCAACTAACAAACCTAATGAATCCAGATGAAAACCAATTTGATATTTGTGTTAGAACTTTTCTTCTGTCTTCTGTCAGCACCTTACATTTTAAAGGTACCACGACGCCCTGCATCTCCCTGTTGTCGTCAGCTGACATGAGGTGATGTAAGTGAAATATTGTTCAAAGCTTCACTAAACTGAACTAAACAAATTTCCATGAATAAGGTGACACTCTTTCACTGTACGTCTGATATCAGTGTCTTACTCTAAACACGCTCACAAGCATGCAACAAGTTAGGTGTGCCTCTCCTACTGGCCAGCAACTGTCATAAATAGTCGTGTTCATTCTTTTCTTTTGTCCCAAAATAACACAACGTCCCAAAGAAGAGGTGAGGTGAGGTGAAATTGGGTTTAACGTCGCGTCCAAGATTATTGCACTTATATAGCGACGTGCATGCACGTGTATGTGTTTGTGTGGCTGCTTGTACTAGTCCGGACTGATGCCGATTTATAGTGCTAGCTCACTGAGATACCATGCCGCAGTTTAACATGAATACCCCACTCAGACACAGTATACTGACTCCGAGCCGACCAGTCCTTGTTTTAGCCCCTTAATGCCGAGCGCCAGACAGGGTAACAACAAGTACAATCTTTTAACGTCTTTTTGTATGACGCGGCCCGGGATCGAACCCTGGACCTTCCGCTCTCCGGGCGGACGCTCTACCACAAGACCACGGAGGCGGTCCCCCCAAAGAAGAAATTGTAGGGAATGGGCCAAGGAGTTTTAAAGCAAATTTATGGAGACACGACACACTTCATAATATTGGATCGATGATGACAAACACACAGGCACACGCACACGCGCGGACAGATGTAATAACAAATAATCAAATACATATAGATCATCTTAATAATATAATTTATTGCCACAGTTACATGCACATCAGCTTCAACACTTCTAAAGTTTCAAATGAAATATTCGTCCACTGTTCAAGTCAGGTAAACAACAATATTCGAGACTGTTTGATATATTAATTGTAATATATACCACATTAATTCATGAATTTCTGCGACCCGTGAAGATTACGGGGTATAATAGGTCTTCAGCAACCCATGCTTGTCGTAAAAGGCGACTAACGGGATCGGGTGGTCAGGCTCGCTGACTTGGTTGATGCATGTCATCGATCTCAGATGGGTGGATCGATGCTCATGATATCAATCACTGGATTGTCTGTTCCAGACTTGATTATTTACAGACCGCCGTCGTAATGCTGGAATTTTGCTGAGAGCGGCGTTAAACAACAACCAAACCAAACCAACCAATCATGAATTTCTCCAGCAAATACTACTAACAAGAGCTGTCGATGATCACTAATGCATTCACTGATTAGGATACGAAATATCAATGATATCAGTGTCTTATTGACTAGATGTTGGCCAGTTTTGACAACATAGCTCTCCACAGAACACAGTGCAACAGCTGCAAAGGTGACACGTGGAGCAGGGACTTTCTTGAACCTTTGTACCCATTGACAGACCATTTCACTGACCTCTACTTGACACAATCCCCACACATACGTATAGAACTGTGGTGGAGTCCGGACATACCCTATCGCCTTGGATGCCACTGAATCTACCTTTAACCTTTAACCATGGCTCCGTGCACCAACGTAATGAATTGTTTATGCCAGAAATTCCATTTCCCTCTATAATTTACCTTGACGAAGAAGAATATCGCGAAAAACGTGTGTCGCCAGCGGGTTTCGAACACACGAAAGCCGTACCGAAGGCTAAAGAATGTAGATGTTTTTTCACAGTACTAACCTCAAGACTAATAGTTACTAGTAATCCTTTTCATGAATGGGTAAATGTACGATTTATTCAGTCAGTTACTCTTTACCTGATCAGGGCTGTGTTTGCTCATATAGGCCCATCAACAAGGACCTATAAATTTTATGAGATTGATAAATGTGTTCGAGTTGGTCTAGTATGAATTGAGACATGCCCCGGGACGTGTATTTTATAACCCGAGTCGTTAAAGAGAAAGATGGACGTGTCAAAAGCACAGGGAACATATTTCACGTGTTTCACATAGGGCGACGCACACAATGTTCTCAAAGTCAAATATATAGCTCTTGAATATGTTTTAAATACGGTTGTCAATACCAGTATTGTTTAAACAGTTTAGGCGTGAAAGTTTCTTTCAATTTATTGCAGTGGAGACACTAAATCAATCCGACCATCGACTATGGCATCATGGGCTAGGACTTTATTAATTATGACTGACTGCTACGCAATAAATCGCAAAAAAATGAAAGACGAGACGTAATCAATTTCGCGATCAAATATTGTTCCATCATGACGTCATACGCTTGTAACCTGATGACGTCGTACATTGGACGATGCTATTTTTGAGGGCAATCGCCGACAAATGCAAGGCCCGAACAATCGCATCCAAGAGATATGAAGGGATAATGGCCGTCCTCACCTGGCACATTTACCGTCAATACTATTAATGTCATGTTCTGCTGTAGAAGATTACATGTCATGGACACAAGGTGAATGAGAAAATGAACGCTGTAGCTGAACGGAGGTTTACACTGTAACCTACTAGGTGTTTGTCAGGTGATGAGGACAATGATGAAATAGAGTGAGTGAGTGTGTTTGTTTTTACGCCGTTTGTAGCAATATTCCAGCAATATCACAGCGCGGGACACCAGAAATTGGAGAATCAAACAAGGGCCTTCAGCGGGACGAGCAAACGCTTTATCAACTAGGCTACCCCACCGACCCGGTGAAATAGATGAACTGTTAGAGGACATTGCATATCTATCATATTTAGAAAAGGAAGGAATGTTTGAAATGAAAACTGAGCATGATGTTGATTTTTTGTTTGTTTGTTTGTGTGGTTATTTGTTGTTTAACGCCACACTCAGCAATATTCCAGCTATATGAAAATGATCAGTAAAAAAACGAGTCTGGACCAGACAATGCAGTGATTGATATCATGAGCATCGATCTACGCAACTGGGATACGATGACATGCATCAACCAAGTCAGCGAGCCTGACCACCCGATCCCGTTAGTCGCCTTTTATGACAAGCATAGTCACCTTTTACGGCAAGCATGGGTTGCTGAAGACCTATTCTACCCCGGAATCTTCACGAGACCGTAGCAGAGAGGGTTTGAGGGGTATTCAATGCGATAACTTTGTCCTTCACACATGTTAAAACTGTTTGTGGATATGGAATATGATGAGAAAGGAAAAAAACACGCGCGAGACTGAACAGCAAGGAAAACCATACCCCGCGCATGTACGAGGCACCTGACGATGAAAGAGTTCTATTCTTATAATAAATCCAAATAAAAGCCAGAATGCTCAGCATTTTGCAGTATCCACGAAAAATGGTGCCAATCGAGGGTCCATGGTAAGAAAGGAAACGTGAGCGTGTCAAGTACAGGGGACGCGTGTTTTAAGCACATGAGACTTGTTTGTCTTAAGGACATGAGACATGCGTGTTTCAAGATCCACACATGTGTCCCAAGATCCGCCAAAGTCTTTCTTACTATGACAGTCTAATTATAATAATGATAAAATAATCACAATATTCCAACGTCGGTCCTCACACAGATGGTCACAGACAGTAATGTCATACAATGTTCTGAAACGTGCCGGTCAGTGTGGAGGACATTGACCGTGTCCGCAGAATCTACACAATCTGTCCTTCAGACATATATATATATATATATATGATATGTAACTTGAATTAATACCGACACCAGATCGTGAAATAAAGTACCAGTATTACCTTAAGTTGGCGTAGTCCGGTCATGGTGCTTGCTGCAGGCTACACTGAGGAAACATGACTGTACACAGGTGTCGACATTGTAACACACACGGTGATTGGTTGCGCGTCTGTTATTGACTGTTGATACATGATAGGTTGTGACATATAATACGACACGCCTTCAGCTAGGCAAATATAAACACATGGGGCACTGCGGTTCATGTAGTCGGGAAATCAAACGCTATTCACCCAGTTCCTGGTGTCTAGAACAACAGAAAGTATCATCATACACATAACATATGATCATGCACCATCGAGGCTCGCTGACTTGGTTGATGCATGTCATCGTATCCCCATTGCATGGATCGATGCTCATGATGTCAATCACTGGATTGTATGGTCCAGACACGATTATTTACAGACCGCCATGATATAAATTTAGCTGGAGTGCGGCGTGCAGCGTTAAACAACAAACAAACAAACAAACATACACCATCGGTCCTCAGTTACCTATTACAGTAAGAGGCATCTAGAGGATCCGATAAGAGGATCGGATGGTCAAACGTTGTGACGTTGCTGATTTGGCGTCGTTGTGGATAATTGTTCATGCTTTCATTCACTCGTTTTCCTGGTCCAGACACGATTACTTATTGATGTTATATAGCCTGAATATTGCTATCTGGCGTTAAACAACATAAATTCACTCACGATTCAAGAGACCTGTAGACAATATATAATGCGTGGTATAAAAAAAGAGTGAGTCTATTTGCTGTTACGACAGAGGCAGGCTTGGTAGATATGTTTTTAACAAGTTGATCACGTAATAGCCAACTTAATAGACATCACCCATGACAGTTTACAAACCCAGTAAGTTTCAGAAAAGAACATTGAAAAAATAACTTTGTCTCAAAATTTTATGTTATGTTGTATATCAATCTAGCAGTTCGTCTCTCACTTTCTCTCAAACTTCAATGTGATTATCTATATCAATCTAGTAGTTCGTCTTCTCTTTTTCCCTAAAACTTCAATGTTATTATGTATATCAATCTAGCAGTTCGTCGCCACCCTTTCTCCCAAACTTCCATCTGATTATCTATGTCAATCTAGTAGTTCGTCTTCTCCTTTCCCTCAAACTTCCATGTGATTATGTATATCAATCTAGCAGTTCGCCTCTCCCTTTCTGTCAAACTTCAATGTGATTATGTATATCAATATAGCTGTTCGTCTTCTCCCAAGTTACATAGAGACGTTGCCTCAAGACGTTGCCTCGTTGCCCCAAATTTAAACCCGAAGGTACAAAGGCGTGTTGCATAGTTCCTCTTCAAAGTAGTTCGAAAGTATGACAAATAGCATAACACAAATCAGACGTCATATACATACATATTCCATACAAATATTGCACAACTATTACATATGCATATGGTCTCTGCTCAAATATACCAGAATGCGTGACAGTTTTCAAGTTTTGATTACTGAAAAACCGTGGCGACAGCTGCTAGCCCATTCTCGAATGCTCGTTTCATTCCGGTTAAAGCCAAATGATCATTCTGTGAAGCATACAAGGAAACACACGACTGCGTTTTAAATGGCATCGATATTTTGAAAGGAGGAAGCTCATGGCGACATTCCAACAATTGGCGCTATCGACCCAAGTATTATGGCAGCATGTACATTATCGTATTACCATCAGCTGAAGACGTTAAAAGCACTATAAGATATGATTATTGATAGATAATGAGTTGCTGATCTGGTAAGTATTGTCGGAGGTTTTGTAAGACCTTGTTTTAATTAGGAGAAATATTTCCGTATTGGAATCAGTCAACTTTTAATTCAATTTTGAGTGAGTGAGTTAGTGTTTTAAAAAAAGTATTTTAGTTGTATCAATGTGTGTAAGTTGATATGGGAAGAAAGATCAGACCACCAACATACAATGGATATCATGCGTGGACCTCGTAGAAGAGTGAGTGAGTGAGTGAGGTTTTACGCCGCTTTTAGCAATATATCAGCAATATCACGGCGGGGGACACCAGAAATGGGCTTCACACATTGTACCCATGTCGGGAATCGAACCCGGGTCTTCGGCGTGACGAGCTAACGCTTTAACCACTGGGCTACCCGACCGCCCCACCTCGTAGAAGACAACACAGAACGAAAATCTTACAAGCACAAGACTGGATTACTATTTTCTGCTCAAACGATGAAACGAGTAAAAACGCTACAATCAAATGCAAGATTAACTCTGAAATATATCTGAGGAGCAAACACCGACTGTCATATTGCATTGAGATTACAGCATAGGAAATTCATGGTCCAGCATAGAGCGTGGTACTTCAGGAAACAGCGCGTCTTGTACACATGGTCATGTATCTTCGGGAATAGGGATACAGTATGAACACTATTTAAACAATCTCATGAATTATCCTATTATTGAACAAATCGGTGACGCCCGTTGAATATTATTATCCTGAGCCTGTATTGTGATGAAGTAGGTTGGGACACGTTGACGTTTGCGGGCGAGGGCAATAACAATACGACGCTGAAAAGTATTGATGTAGATGTGATGAAGCTAATATCACTCGTGTTAATATGCGAGAGGCAACATGTGGAATAAACGGATCAAGTACTAGTATACACGCACCGCTGTGTCACCAATAGCGCTAACTTGACGTCGTGGTTCGATAGTTATTTATACCGAGAGGGCGACAGACTTCCAGGGTTTCAAGGACACGAAGGGGATGAAGATCCATCAGTTGGTGGGTGTCTGGCAGGGACGGGAGAAGGGTGGATGGGTATAGTGGTATGTGGGATTTGGTATACTCCAGAGGCGGGTATAGTGTAGGATCTGGTATACTTCAGAGGTGGTATAGTGTGGGATTTTGTATACTCTAGAGGTGGCTATAGTGTAGGATCTGGTATACTCCAGAGGTGGGTATAGTGTGGGATTTTGTATACTGCAGAGGTGGCTATAGTGTAGGATATGGTATACTCCAGAGGTGGCTATAGTGTAGGATCTGGTATACTCCAGAGGTGGTATAGTGTGGGATTTTGTATACTCCAGAGGTGGTATAGTGTAGGATCTGGTATACTGCAGAGGTGGGTATAGTGTAGGATATGGTATACTCCAGAGGTGGCTGTAGTGTAGGATCTGGTATACTTCAGAGGTGGTATAGTGTAGGATCTGGTATACTCCAGAGGTGGCTATAGTGTAGGATTTTGTATACTCCAGAGATGGCTGTAGTGTAGGATCTGGTATACTCCAGAGGTGGTATAGTGTGGGATTGTGTATACTCCAGAGGTGCTATAGTGTAGGATCTGGTATACTTCAGAGGTGGTATAGTGTGGGATTTTGTATACTCTAGAGGTGGTATAGTGTAGGATCTGGTATACTCCAGAGGTGGGTATAGTGTAGGATATGGTATACTCCAGAGGTGGCTGTAGTGTAGGATCTGGTATACTCCATAGGTGGTATAGTGTGGGATTTTGTATACTCCAGAGGTGCTATAGTGTAGGATCTGGTATACTCCAGAGGTGGTATAGTGTGGGATTTTGTATACTCCAGAGGTGCTATAGTGTAGGATCTGGCATACTTCAGAGGTGGTATAGTGTGAAATTTGTATACTCCAGAGGTGGTATAGTGTGGGATTTTGTATACTCCAGAGGTGGCATAGTGTAGGATTTGGTATACGCTAGATGTGGTATAGTGTAGGATTTGGTATAAGGTAGATGTGGTATAGTGTAGGATTTGTTATACTCTAGAGGTGTGAATGGTGTGGACATTTGTATACTCCAAAGGTGGTATAGTGTACGATTTGGTATACCTAGAGGTGGGTATAGTGTAAGATTTGGTATACGCTAGATGTGGTATAGTGTAGGATTTGGTATAAGCTAGATGTGGTATAGTGTAGGATTTGTTATACTCTAGAAGTGTGAATGGTGTGGACTTTGGTATACTCTAGAGGTGGGCATAGTGTGGACTTTTGTATACTCCAAAGGTGGTATAGTGTAGGATTTGGTATACCTAGAGGTAGGTATAGTGTAAGAATTAGTACACTCTAACCTCACGTCACACGCGATCTTCACTTCACACTCTAACCTCACGTCACACGCTATCTTCACTTCACATTCTAACCTCACGTCACACTCTAAATCTCACTTCACACTCTAATCTCACTTTGCGGTCTCTCCAATTTGCCTCTAACTCTTCATCATGTACTCCCCCGCCCCTTAAACCCCTCTTGTCCCCTCCACACGTTCCTGACTTTAACCCCTCTTGTCCCCTCCACACGTTCCTGACGTTAACCCCTCTTGTCCCCTCCACACGTTCCTGATTTAACCCCTCTTGTCCCCTCCCCACCTTCCTGACTTTAACCCCTCTTGTCCCCTCCACACGTTCCTGATTTAACCCCTCTTGTCACCTCCCCACGTTCCTGACTTTAACCCCTCTTGTCCCCTCCCCACGTTCCTGACTTTAACCCCTCTTGTCCCCTCCCCACGTTCCTGACTTTAACCCCTCTTGTCACCTCCCCACGTTCCTGACTTTAACCCCTCTTGTCCCTTCCCCACGTTCCTGAGTTTAACCCCTCTTGTCCCCTCCCCACGTTCCTGACTTTAACCCCTCTTGTCCCCTCCCCACGTTCCTGACGTTAACCCCTCTTGTCCCCTCCCCACGTTCCTGACTTTAACCCCTCTTGTCCCCTCCACACGTTCCTGACTTTAACCCCTCTTGTCCCCTCCCCACGTTCCTGACGTTAACCCCTCTTGTCCCCTCCACACGTTCCTGACTTTAACCCCTCTTGTCCCCTCCACACGTTCCTGATTTAACCCCTCTTGTCCCCTCCACACGTTCCTGACTTTAACCCCTCTTGTCCCCTCCACACGTTCCTGATTTAACCCCTCTTGTCCCCTCCACACGTTCCTGACTTTAACCCCTCTTGTCCCCTCCCCACGTTCCTGACTTTAACCCTTCTTGTCCCCTCCACACGTTCCTGACTTTAACCCCTCTTGTCCCCTCCCCACGTTCCTGACTTTAACCCTTCTTGTCCCCTCCACACGTTCCTGACTTTAACCCCTCTTGTCCCCTCCCCACGTTCCTGACCAGCTGTTCGCTTTGTTACAGTTTGAGCGATGATGCGTCTCTGTCGCTTTGGCCTTGAAGTTCAACAATCAGTCATATATTTAACTGTGCTATCTTGTAAACCATCACAAATAATTGTCACTATGAAATGTAACCTTGCCGCAATGATTTAGCGTTCAATGCAACATGTACGCTCAGTGAAGCACGCCGAAGCCCTTAATTACCTTGCTTTGAGATACTTGTTTCTGATCCATGATTTTGGGCTGCTGTCAACAAAGAGCTGCTATGTTATGCCCAGTGTCTCATGCAATTTGAAGAGGACGAAGAGAAGCAGAGAAAACAGTGAAGATGGTGGACTCGTGACTGGCTTCTGCGCAGATCAATCCATGGTCAGTATGACGCCCTGATGGAAGTATTACAACTTCAGGATCCTGAAGCGTTCATGAACTTTCTGCGCTTGGACATGGCCACGTTCCATGAACTGTTAGCAAGGGCAGAGGACCGTCTCACCAAGAATAGGCCCCGGTGGCGTGATCCTGTGTCTCCTGGACTCAAGCTGGCTGTGACATTAATGTTCCTAGGTACTGGAGACTCACACCACTCACTGATGTTTAATGTCAGACTTGCCATCTCAGGGATTATTGTTTCCGTGTGTAAGGCTATTCTGGATGTCATGGAAGTCATGGTCCTATCGAACCCAGAGATTGGTAACAAATGGCAGATCGATTTCAAGGAAGATGGCAATTTCCACATGTCTTGGGTGCTCTTAGTGGCAAGCATATCGCCATCAAAAAGCCCTCCAATAAAGGCTCTACGTATTATAACTACGACGGGTTCTGCTCCATTGTATTAATGGGCCTGGTTGATGCAGATTACAAATTCCGATGGATTTTGGGGATGTTGGGTCTAGCTCCGATAGCCAAATATGGAACCACTGTGCCCTCCGCCAATCAATACAACAGGGAATCTTGGGTATACCAGATGCAGAGCCTTTACCATTTGACGATGTTGATATACCTTATTACATCATTGCAAATGATGCCTTTGCCATGCAAAGTGGGTTAATGAAACCATTCTCTCACCGGGGACTGGCACAGGATGAGCTAGTATTTAATTATCGCCTTTCAAGAGCACGACGTGTGGTTGAGAATGCCTTTGGGGTACTCGCAAACAGATTTAGGTGTCTGCTTAGCACTCTCCAGGTTCACTTACTTACTTACTTACTTACTTACTTACTTTGGAGATTTAACGTGCGCTTTCCGACTGATGCGTATTTCGCACACGGGCCCGGCCAGGCCATTTAATGTGTTTCCGAAAGGGGCGAAAGTGGTCTGTGCAACCCAAGAGGGGGGTTTTAGGGGTTGCTTATATAGAATTTGGGAATTTTGAGATTTGGAATAGATGCCGGTGGGATTGGGGAGGAGAACTAAGGGAGCTGGGTATGGTGGATGTTTGTTTGTTTATGTGGTTTTGATTTGGTAGGTTATTGTGTTTTTAGATGCGTTTTATTAGTTCCGTTTTTATTAAGAATACGCCTAAGGCCTTGAAGTTTTCTAGTTTATTTTGTGGGTTTAGTATTGCTTCTAGAGTTAGAGCCTTGTTTAGATTGAGGGTGTTTTGTAATGCGGTTCGATGTGTTAGGTAGTGTGTGCAGTGGATGAGTGCGTGTTCTGGGGTTTCTGGTTGTTTGCAGTGTGGGCAGTTACCTGTAGTGTGTTTTTTTAAAAATTTAGGTGGTTATTTAGGTTGGTGTAGATACCAGGTTCAGGTAGATACTGCATCCTTATAGTGAGAACGTGTGTAATTAGCACTGATAGGTGTAAGAATGGACATAGCAAGGGACAAATTGAAGCCAGCTAGGCAATTAGCCCCGACAAAGATCAAAGCAGTAAGTCCCAAGCACTAGGCAGATAGGTTCCCGTTACGGTTCATGGCTGGCTGGTGTCTCCTGATTTCAATGGCTTCTTGTAGTTTCCTTTGTCGTCAGTTGTTATTGTTGGTAGACAGGACTTTGGTGGCTTCCAATCATGTCATGATCCTGGACAAGGAAGATGCCAACCACAACTTGGTACCTGGTGCCTGGCGAGACACACCCAACTTGGAGGACATGAATCAAACTTTTTGGGGTAACCGTGACACAGTAGTAGCCAAGAAGCAGCAGATTTACCTGAAACATTACCTTTGCTCACCCGCGGGGTCGGTTCTATGGCAGGATACACATCTTCGCCAATACTGAATCGTTGTTGAACGTCCAATTTAAGGGCAAGGTGAAGAACCATGTTTTACTCTTTTAAGTTAATGCCCTTGTATCAGCTTTCATTAAAATATCAGACCTGTGCATTTGTATTTGTTTGTCCTCATATTTTTGTTATATTCAAGAATAATAAATTTTTCGTTGTTTTCACTGACATTACTGCATTCGGATTAGCTGAATTGGTCACGTGTAATTGCATTCATTTCCCAATGAATGTAAAAGATTAAGCCACGCCCACCGAGGCGCACTACTTTTATTATTGCGGAATGTCGAGGAATCCCAATATTACAGTCGAGGGAATTCCCTTTCTGCTCACGTGTATCGTCATGCACAGGTCATTTAGCGACATTCATGCATATTTATTGTCCAAACTACCCTTTGAAACCGAAAACCGAGAATGAATGAAACAGCAAACGTGCAGGCTCACTCGCCTGTTTTGTTCCCGCTCGCCTCGGTTCATTTCTAACAAGCATTTTTCCAACTGTGTTTTACCACAATCAGGGAAATAATGTTTGAATCTGGCGGTAACTGACCATGTTATTTGAAACAGCCCCCTTCTCCCGGACATATTACTTCCGGTCCGTTACAGTCTGACTGTTGCAGTTCTTTTCGCCTATTGCCTTAATTGACAGGTCCAATGAACATTGTTTTAATCCCACTCTCCGTTGATTGGCTACTGACTGTGTAGGCGTGTCAAGTTATGGACATAAATTAAACGATCACCTGATTCATGTCACGCCACAGTATGTATTCCTACACCTTGAATGTTTATCAATCTCGTAATTTTGTCTGTTGATATATACACCTGTTTTTGGTTAAACAATTGTAGAGCATGTTTTACGTTGTCGAATTTAATTATAAGCATTGACTGTGTATTTTTTTCGGTTCATTCAGGTATGAATCGAAAAACCGATGTGCAAACTTTAGTAAGAATCCGCTATGCGTATTCTACAGTTTTCACATGGCTTTTTCGATTCATACCTCAATGAACCGAAAAAAATACACAGTCAATCCTTAACTAAACAAGAACAAACAATAATGAAGTTAGATAAATAAATAATTTACAAAGTAATTTCACCCCTTTCTTTTCAAAATATGGTACTTGGAATTACTGATTTTGAAAGAAACTCTCATGTGAAATGAAGGCATATTATAACTTAACAAAATAAAGATTTGGACAGACCGATTTCTTTGAACTTATATCTTTATCAGAATGTTACATTTGATTATGTCAACTCGTGAATCAAAGGAGCTGCATGTAGTCAAAATATAACTATATTAACTATATGGCGCATTAAAGCTGCATTACTGTTTGGTTTCAGACTAAAATCATCATCTGAAAATTAATTCATGAAATTAAACGATTTACCTCATTAAGTAGTAAAATTGTTTTGTTTCGAGTTTTTGATCGACAAAGATAGGTATGACGTCATTATAATTATGTCCACATATGCTTCATGTGTGCACTACAAGATATCGAAATTTATTTTTATTTTTTTTTTTTGGGGGGGGGGGGCTGCCAATTTGTAGAGTACGACCAACTTATTTCGAAAATAATAATAATGTAGCAATTTAAAGCTTAGAAAGGTTTTAAAACTTCATTTGAACGTAAAAAAACGGGAGGGGGTGTCTTTCACCTCATTTTCACCCCTTAATTTTTGAAAACAGTGAATACTTAGGAAAGATGCCTCTGTCAAATGATTTAAATATTAAAGGGTAAGATGTCACCCTACAATACATTAATGTAGCTTTAGCATTCACAAGAAATGGACGTTCCCCGTATACACAAGGAAGGTCACCATCAAATTTACTGTATAGTTTCAGACTGAAAATCATCATCGGATCTTACTTTACAAAAAGACTACTTTCCTCATTAAGTAGTAAAATTGTCATGTTCGAGTTTTTGATCGAAACAAAAAGTCATATTTATTATGACCACGCACCCTTTATGCACGTGCTATGCGGTATCAAAATCTAATCTTTGCAGCCAAAATGTAGAGTATGACCCAATAGTTCTTACCCTCATTTTCACCCCGTAAATTTCGACAAAATTATCTCAGATTTTGCGTGAATACTGAGAAAAGATGTCTATCAAATTATTTGAAAACCTTTAAATAGTAAGATTTGACCGATTCAACTATATATAAGCTTTACCTTTAATTGAAATGAGGGTCTTCCAACATCTTTTTTCAATTTAGATTGTATCTATATATGAAAATAGGACCTTCTTTACAGAATTTTGTTTCAAATGGCCTTTAAATAGGAACAAGCAGTTTGTTTTGGTTTGTTAACACAACCCTCTTAGCTAATAATTTGGCTGTTTTCATATCATATCATATCAACAATATCACATTTGTATTTTTTATTTCAACTTTTTGTTTAAAATACAAACATACAAAATAAAAATACAGGGAAGCATCAATAGTCTTTGATCCTCCAGGCAGGATGTGGGGACAGTGGTTGCCAACCAGGATCAAACGTAAATCCATTCCTCAAAACCTCCACTCTAGAATTCAAGGAAGTTCTTTAGAGAGTGTGAAGGAGGTGCACTTGAAGACCACTCTGGCTGTCCCTGCTGCGGTTGATAAACATGCTGCCAGAGTGGCACCCATCCCGTTGGGCACTGTTGCTGCTGTGAAACCGCAATATTTGAAGCCATCTGGTAGTCCCCACTGGTGGATGAGGTGACAGGAGGGATGGTGTGTGGCTGCTGATGTTGTGCTTGCGTCTGAGATAGCAGATGTAGATGAGGTTGGGACTGTTGTTGCTGTACATGTGCCTTTGCGTGAGTCCTCGCTTGTGCCTGTACTTGCGCCAGCTTCCTCTGCCTGGACGTCCCGCCTGTATATAATAATCAGATGTTGAACATTCCCTTGAAATGAATCCCATGCCTCTTCATCGAATTCTGCTGTTGATATACCAATGAGCCTTCCAAATGCCATGCGATCAGTCTCCTCCTGAAGTTGACAGAGAACAGGAGAGCTTACAAAAAATTAAAATTCATATTTCATGAAAAATTCACATTTTGATATCATCTTTCATTTAAAAATTCAATTTAAAATCATCAATCATATTTCACTCAGTCGTCAACCGTTAAGTTCTGTACGTTCATGTCGAAATTTACAGTTAAAGTTAAAGAAATTCAAATACCAAAATCGATATCACGATGATATGTCATTTCAATAATTGACTCTCATAATACATGTTCTTAAATTCGTGTTTTTACCATTTGCAACAGCTGTTCCTACTGCCTCTGGGTTGTGGCAATACTTTCCTCAATCTTTTGGACGACCATTGCAGTCGCGGAGGTTTTACGTTTTTTTCTTGATTGAGCTGTGGAGGTAGGTTGAGGCTCTTCACAACACACCGGAAGATCCTCTGTATCTGACTCGGAGTTAGGAGCTTTTCCTTCCGTGCAGCAGGCTCTCAAAATCTCTCAGGGTGGCGCTCCTTCAGTTGGGCAGTGAGCTGCAAGTAGAAGAACAAGACAAGATCTTAATCATATAAAATATTTCTGGCATTGAATTTTATTTTTTTTAAACCCATGAGTCAATGGTTATACTTACATCCACGCCACACCTCTTTGGTACCCTATACAAAGTCTCGTCTTCAGCCACTCTTCTCTGAGGGTGAGATTCTTTCTCCCAGCACCAGGCGCTGTTCTTGTGGCCTTGCCATAAGTACTTCTCATATTCGAGAACCATTTCATCAGACGCGGACCAGATGCAATGGTACCTAAAATATATTCAAAAACAAATTAGTCATTTTGTTGAAGAAACATGAAGACATGATGTAAATATTACCAGTATTGTAAAAAATGAATATTTGGTAAGAAAAGTGGCCGATGTGATTTTACTAATTTGATAACAAATTACTGAAATATTGAACACACCATCAGATTCCTTTGCCTGGATGAGTGCCTCAAGTTCTTCCCAAAAGGCTTCCTTCTGAGATCTTTTTCAAAAGATTTGGGTGGCTCTTGTTGAATAGTTCAGGGTGGGCTTCTACAAATTCAAATTCAAACACCCGAACCTCCTGATCGTCTTTGAGCCAGATGTCCTGGGTGCTGACTTTCTTGGAGCAGCTGCCTCTTCCTGAACATTGCAACTCTGAGAGCTTTCTGGATCTGGGGGAGTGACATCAACTTCATCAATATCCTGCAAGTCTTCATAGATCGGATCCTCAGCAACCTGGGGTTTGACATCTGTTTCTTGTTTTCCTCATAGCTAGACATTAGTTAAGCTAACCCAAATGACCAAAATGACGAAAGGAATGAAATATATATGTGCTTTGTCAGGAATTCAAAAGTGAAAGAATGATGAAAACCACATGTCTCTTTATATACCCTGTACTTTTTGCACGCAATGTTTGCCCTAGTTTACCGTAATGTAACGCTTTTAAATGTAGTTCAACGTACCTGCATGTACTAGCTACTGTACTTTACTGTAGTCTAACGAAGCTTAACGTAGGAAAACGTAGATGATGTGTTGCACTCTTTACTTGTATATAATTTGACGGACATTTCCCTGGTAACACTTTGATATAGAAACGTTGTTCGACGTAGTCCAGCTTTTCTTTTACATATTTCGACACGAGGGTGTTATTTTGGCTACGTTAATATCCCTAAGGATAACTACAGCTACTAACGCAAGTGTGAATACATACCGTTATGCCTGGTATGGTAGGTTGGCTTTAGTATATTCTGGTGCTTGGTATAGAGTGGGCCTATCGCACTTTTCACTTTATCCCAACTTCTCTCTCTTTCCTCACTTGTCCTCATTGTAATATCGCTTCTCCACACTATAACTATATAATGCAATAACACGTGACCAATTCAACTAATCGGAATGCACGAATTATAATGAACACAACGAAAGTTTAATTATTGCGTTATAAACATGCTGTTTTAAACGTGTTTTTTGGTTGACATTAGTCAAATGAATTTATGAACAGACGAATGAACAAGAAACTTTGAAGATAAGAAAGTACATCGGCTAGAATGGTATTTTTCACAGTCAAATTCGAAATGATGTTCATCCTCAACATTACCTTCTTTACATAATAAACATAATCTTACATTTCTCAGCTCTTAGTTGTATTCACCTGTTTCTGTTCTAACTTAGTGCGAACTGCACTTGAGCCTTGCTAAACAGCGCCTAAAAAATGAAATGTATGTTTTTCTTATTGTCGAAAGATTGTTGTGCCCAAATATTTTACAACAAAAGTTTTACAACATTCTGCGTGGTCCCCGCGTAGCTACGCAAACGTTTTACAACATTTTGCGCGATCCCCGCGTAGCTACGCAAAAGTTTTACAACATTCTGCTCGATCCCCGCGTAGCTATGCAAAAGTTTTACAACACTCTGCGTGGTCCCCGAGTAGCTACGCAAAAGATTTACAACATTTTGCGTATTACCCGCGTAGCTATGCAAAAGTTTTACAACATTATGCGTGGTCCCCGAGTAGCTATGCAAAAAAATTACAGCATTCTGCGTGGTCCCCGCGTAGCAACTCAAAAGTTTTACAAGCATTCTGCGTAGGACCCGGGAAAATTTTGCGAAATATAGTAAGAGACTTTTGCGTTGTAGTGTAAGTACTTAATACTCTAGGCTTTATATCATAGATTTAATGACCCTGACCCTTCTCTTGAGCTTCCGATAAAGAGCAGAACATGCGCACTCGTTTCTCTCCAGGTCTTAACTCATCATTGTAACTTTTTGGTGAGTGTAGATTTGATGGATCTGTGGCATCAAGATTGTCTGAACTCCATTTTTGTTTCTATTTAAAAGTGAACGAGTGTTTGTGTTTAATAAGGAGTTTAACAGATTGCGTTCCAATGAGGAGCTAGGCTACCAATACAATTTATCTCTTTTATCACAACAAAATTAGAACGCGAACTCGTCGGGGTGTCGATATCGAGCGATTTGGTCTTAGATAATCATAATCTTCAGGGAAAAAGAAAATATTGATGATAGCTAAAAATCAAATAAACAAGAAATAGTTATTCGATGGTGATGGTGAATATCTTGATCGTGTTTTGAACCATAGGTATGCAGTATTTCGGCGACTGTTTTCGGCGACTGTTTTCGGCCTTTTCACGTTGTGATAACATCTGTATTTCTGTTTTTTAATCAAATCCTATTTTCAAGTGTATACTTTCTTTTGTCCGGCAGTTTACGTAATAATGAGTGAGCGAGTCGACTCCTTAGTTGAAGTTTATTGTGTACGATAAAACTCGTCTGAATTTTTTGTATGAGATTTAATACCCCCCAAGAGGTTTCAATATCATTAAAAAACGAGGGAAGTGTTTTGTCCTATTAATGAACCGGACGAAAAATCTGAAACTTTTAACAACAGTTTTACGTTTGAAACGCTTTCCATGAACCTTGGGAAACGGATGTAAAATATATGATGGCATACGTGTACTTGAAAAGGTGAGGTGAGGTGAAATTGGGTTTAACGTCGCGTCCAAGATTATTGCACTTATATAGCGACGTGCATGCACGTGTATGTGTGTGTGGCTGCTTGTACTAGTCCGGACTGATGCCGATTTATAGTGCTAGCACACTGAGATACCATGCCGCAGTTTAACATGAATACCCCACTCAGACACAGTATACTGACTCCGAGCCGACCAGTCCTTGTTTTAGCCCCTTAATGCCGAGCGCCAGACAGGGTAACAACAAGTACAATCTTTTAACGTCTTTTTGTATGACGCGGCCCGGGATCGAACCCTGGACCTTCCGCTCTCCGGGCGGACGCTCTACCACAAGACCACGGAGGCGGTTGTACTTGAAAAAACAGATACTTAAAGGCTTCTGTAGCTTTATGGTTCATTGACATGGCTGACCCGTGAAGATCCGGGGTAGAATAGGTCTTCAGCAACCCATGCTTGCCATAAAAGGCGACTATGCTTGTCGTAAAAGGCGACTAACGGGATCGGGTGGTCAGGCTCGCTGACTTGGTTGATGCATGTCATCGATCCCAATTGCGTGGATCGATGCACACGTTGTCAATCACTGGATTGTCTCGTCCAGACTCGATTATTTACAGACCGCCGTCATATAGCTGGAATTTTGCTGAGTGCGGCGTTCAACAACAACCAACCAACCATTGACTAGGCTACAAAGACAAAGGCTGCGAGTTCAATCTACTGAAACATAATATGAACGATATTTTGTATCTAAAATCGGCGTTATTTTGTGTATAAAATAGAGGGGATTTTACGTATGAAATACCCGAAATATATAACACTCTGGAGGTTATGACATATAAAGACATTAACAGAACAATGGGATGACGTAACTGGAGCTCTACATGTCTGTAACACCAGATTCCATGTTGGAGCAGAATAACATGTAAGGTATTATGTCTTTATAATATACATGTACTAGCGACATAAAATAAGGGAACTGATGAAATGATTCTGAAGGTGTAATCACAATAAATGTCTGTAAAATTAATTGCGCGCGTGTAGATCAATATCTTGTGTGTCTACCATAAGGGCGACACTTGCACGACGCCTTGATGGTGTACTGTTGATTAACGTATGTATGGTTGACCTTGGTGTTGCCCCCCATCCCCCTGAAGAGCTGGCGTACACTCCCGCCCGAGAACATCCCACAGCCGCTCTCTTGTTGGGGGGGGGGGGGGGGGGGGGGGGACTTAGCAGCCAGTCCGATGTCCGCCTGCCTTCTCGTCGGAGATAATCGGTGACGTCTTGAGAAGATGTCGTCTGGCATTGTCACCTTCCAGTTCAACATGTCTGTCGATAATATTAGCGAATAGAACAACAGAGGGATACTCTCATATACGATCACCACAGATACACATACTGTTGTTACTGACACTTGAAAGAACGGAACACTTATATGATTGAGCATATTTGTTATGTCTTAGCACCTACAGTATACAATCTGATGAATGTTTATGCGGCACATTTCCCTATGATATAATCAAACACGTATTTATGTAAAAAAGACTCAACGACAATGAACTATTCTTGTTGAGTCTATTATTGATTTACTAGATGTGACAACTTTATCTAGCCTCTGGAACGATGATGACGATACCTTTCTGTCCTTTTAACTTGGCGGCTTGCCAACAGAAAGAACTTTTACCATTGCGTACATCTTATGGACAAATATAATGCTTCTTGTTTGTAAAACTGATAAAAAGTTGAAAAAATCTCCTCAGTTACCTTATATGATAACGATGTGAAACTGCCTGTACATACGATATATCCCCTGGTATATATACGTTTGTAGAATACCGTAATATCTCATATCAATGCATCTTCATCATTTGGAGGAAACCTATCTATCCATCTAGGATATACCAAATCCTACACTTTACCCACCTCTCGAGTATACCAAATCATACACTATACCCACCTCTAGAGTACACCAAATTCTACACTATACCACCTCTGAAGTATACCAAATCCTAAACTATACTTACCCTTAGAGTATACAGATCCTAAATTATACCATCCTCCAGAGTATACCAATCATATACTATACCACATCTAGAGTATACCAAATCCTTCACTATACCCACCTCTAGAGTATACCAAATCATACACTATACCACATCTTAAGTATTCCAAATCCCACACTATACCCATCCAACCTTCTCCCGTCCCTGCCAGACACCCACCAACTGATGGATCTTCATCCTCTTCGTGTCCTTGCAACCCTGTAAGTCTGTCGCCCTCTCGGTATAAATAACTATCGAACCACGACGTCAAGTTGGCGCTATTGGTGACACAGCGGTTCGTGTATACTGAAATCGTTTATTCCACATGTTGCCTCTGATATTAGCTTCATCATATCAACATCAATACTTTTCAGCGTCGTATGGTTAATTTGCCCTCGCCCGCAAACCCCAACGTGTCTCAACCTACTTCATCACAATACAGGCTCCCGAGGTTCAGGATATAATATTCAACGGGCGTCAACGATTTGTTCAATAATAGGATAATTCATGAGATTGTTTAAATAGTGTTCATACTGTATCCCTATTCCCAATGATACATGACCATGTGTACAAGACGCGCTGTTTCCTGAATTACCACGCTCTATGCTGGACCATGCATTTCCTATGCTGTAATCTCAATGCAATATGATGGTCGGTGTTTGCTCCTCAGATATATTTCAGAGCTAATCTTGCATTTGATTGTAGCGTTTTTAATTGTTTCATCGTTTGAGCAGAAAATAGTAATCCAGTCTTGTGCTTGTATGCATTTCGTTCTGTGTTGTCTTCTACGAGGTGGGGCGGTCGGGTAGCCTAGTGGTTAAAGCGTTAGCTCGTCACGCCGAAGACCCGGGTTCGATTCCCGACATGGGTACAATGTGTGAAGCCCATTTCTGGTGTCCCCCGCCGTGATATTGCTGGAATATTGCTAAAAGCGGCGTAAAACCTCACTCACTCACTCTTCTACGAGGTCCACGCATGATATTCATTGTATGTTGGTGGTCTGATCTTTCTTCCCATATCAACTTTCACACATGTATACAACTAAAATACCTTTAAAGCAGAGTTAAACACTAAATCAGTTATTCATAACTGAATTTAGATTGAACTGACACCAATACCATAATATGTCTCCTGATTAAAAAAGGGCTTAAAAAACGCCCAACCAATACTTATAACTATTTATCTGTCAATCATCATATCCTACAATACTTACTACGTCTTTTGTTGATGGAAAGTCCATAATGTGTATAATACCATAATATTAGGGTCGATGACGCCAATTGTTGTCATATCGCCACATGCTTCCTCCATTCAAATATCTATGCCATTTATAACCAGTCGTGCGTTTTCTTGTATGATTTACACGAATATCATTTGGCTTTAATCGGAATGAAACGAGCAGTCGCGAATGGGGTAGCAGAAGTCGCCACGGTTTTGTCAGTAATCGTAAACTGAAAACTGTTACGCATTCTGGTAGATTTGAGTGAGTGAGTGAGTGAGTTGGGTTTAACGCCGTTATATCGTGGCGTGTCAGCTTAATGTGGGAGGAAAGCCCGAAGTGATGGTAGATTTGAGTAGAGACGATATGCATATGTAATATTAGTGTAATGCGTGTATGAAATGTGTATATGATGTCTGATTGTTATATTATTTGTCATACTTTCATTAGCTAGGGGTAAAAAGGAAGTAAAACGACCTGTATTGTACATATGTACACCGATTTCGGTTGAAGAGAAAATTTGCTTCACCTTTTGCCCTCTTGAGACAATGTCTAAACGCAACTAGGGTGAAGACGAACTGCTGGATAGATATACATTATAACACTGAAGCTTGAGACAAAGTTGGGTTTTTTATTGCTTAAATGAAATTTGATTGGACTGTAAACTGTAAAATGATGTGATCATTGAATTCTCCATAACCTCCACTAACCTAAAAAGTGTACTTATTTCTGAAGACTAAAACAATACTATCAAAGGTTATCTGTTGACAACAATCTGGCAAATGTATTTAGATTATCATGTACCAATGGCCACGCATACCATCTTATGGCTTTATTTTCATAATTTTCATTCATAATTCCAGAAAATGAATTTCCCTTTGACAGCAAGCCCATGTCACATACAATATTGACTTACAGGCTTTGTAGCGCCACAAGCTGTCGTCCTAATTTCTTTATCCAAGCTAAAAAACTCCTCAAATATCACAATCAGTGAAGCAGATGTAGGCTCCAACAATTGAATACCTCAAGATATTCATGTATGAAAAGCCAGTGCTGTTTTTGAGAAAATTGCAATTTGACTTTCACGCCAAAAAATTGTTGTTCAGGAAGAAGTAACTCCAAGATAACCCCTACAGAAAGTCACGAGACTTGCCTTCTAGCTGGTTGTAAGTGAGTGAGTGAATTAGGTTTAACGCTGTTTTGAACAGTTTTTCACTTATATCAGGGCATGTCAGCTTGAGTTGGAGGAAAGCCCAAGTGATGCAGGTCTAAGACGTCTACCACTGTAGTGAAACCCATGAACTCGGGTATGGTGCTGACAAACCTAGAAACAAAATCTACGAAGTGCAAAGTACTGCGAGTAAAACGATATATCAAACTACTGATGCATTGCAATTGTTTTCCATATGATTGTACAATATAGTAAGGTATTCAAAAACACTAATGGTATTGTTGACAGTGAGCAGAGCAATCGATAGTTTCAATAGTCGCAATAAGTCATTATTAAAACATGAATTATGTGTCAGAAAACTCGGATTTCAAACTTCAGATCAGAGTTACTTCCCCTTGGTTTGATAAGCGACAGCAATACTTTATTCATTTCTATTACATTGCTTAATATAATTATCAAGCCTTAAAGCTGGATTAATAGTATCGCATTACTATTGCAATAGTTGATAACTATCGCACTACTATTGCAATAGTGTGGTAACTATTGCAATACAACCGCAATAGTGACCATATCCTCAATAATCCTCCCTACAAAATACCCTTATTACATGCACGTAAGTTCACCAGGGATAATAGGCCTGCGTGGTAGCATCATGTATCAACGGAGACGTCATTAAGGCAAGGATTCAGGGGTCTATCACAAGATCATGTCGTCTATGAGAAACAAACGTTACCATGGTTACATATAACACATCAGCAATCATACATAAAAGCTCAATAATTATCATAAAAGATATTAAATTAGACATGGATATATGAATGTAAGTAAAAACCCATATAAGCCTGAATTAACATTCAAACTTGGAACAAATGACTTCAAATGCTGACATGATGCACGCATACTTTGCTAATATTAAGAAATCAGAATTTGTGATAAAGAGCTGGAACAATTCATTCATAAACTGAACAACAGCGATATGTGACTCACGTTGTGATATACTTGTGCAATATGCAATTTTAGGAACAAGACATAGTTGTTTGTAGCCGTCAACATTTCACTATGCTTGTCGTAAGAGGCGACTAGCGGCATCGGGTGTTCAGGCTCGCTGACTTGGTTGATGCATGTCATCGATCCCAGTTACGTGGATCGATGCTCATGTTGTCAATAACTGGATTGTCTGGTCCAGACTCGACTACTTACAGACCGTCGTCATATGGGTGAAATATTGCTGAGTGCGGCGTTAAACAACAAACAAACAAACAATATTTCATTTGATGTTACAAGGAGCCAGATCAAAGATATATTTTTGGATGCATTCTCCTAATTGTGCGAGTGTGGTTTTGTGCCACTTTTACCAAAATTCCTGCAATATCATGACGGTGACACCAGAAAAGGGCTCCACATTGTATCCATATGGGAAATCGAACCCCGGCCTTCAGCGTTATGAGCAAACACAGTAAATACCAGGCTACCCACCTTGGAGACGCAGATGGAGATGAACACATAGAGTGTATCATATTTATTAAACAATTCCAATTTCAAGGGACAGATTAAATTATCTCAAAAAGTTGTTTGTTTCTTTGTCACTTTATCAAAGAATATTGCAACTTGTCATCACACTGAGAGTCAGATATCCTGTGTGTTGACACTGTATGTATGCATGGTGCAGCAACAATAGGACTGGGTCCGTTAACACAAGGCTGTGGCACGAGAGCAAAGCAGAACTGATAATCTGTTAGAGTGAGGTGCAAATGAAACTAAAGACTTCTAGTGCAAAACACAGGCCACAACAAATCAAAAACTTTCAGTAACTCCTGGTTCCAGAAGTCTATTCCGATATTGGTCTGGAATGTGGGAAATCTCATCTCATCTCATTTTGACAAATGTCCAACTTTCCAGCGATACCGCTGTATGACCCTCCAGATGATCGCCAGTACTGCCGCATGTTCTATGACACAACGACGCAGTGGTAGCATCTGCAAGGTAACTACTTCGCGGAGCAATACAATAAAAAGACAGTGTAAGCACTGCTTCAGGTGTTATAGATCCCGTCGCCCATCAGGGATAGTTTTGATAGATTTCCTGTAAGTCTCTTTTTACAATATCGTTCATTCTATTTTCAAAATCACATAAATGAACAGAGACCATATATCATGAAAATCGATTGTCCTTCATTCAAAGCGACAGCTGCGATCAAGCCGTCTTTGACAATAAACCCGAACGAAGGACAGGGATAGGGTCCACTGAAGAACTGTCCTGTCAGCTGTTGAAAACCCGTGAGAGTGCCGTATAACATACATAATTTGAACTTACCTGCTAATAATATTTACCTCATAGTTTTAATGATACCGTCTTGCAAATACAATAAGTGAGTGAGTGAGTTGGCTTTAACGCTGACTTTTAACACTATTCCAGTTATATCACGGCGTGTTACCTTAATGTGGGAGGAAAGCGCGAAGTGATGCAGGTCTCAGACGTTTACCACTTCGGTGAAACCCACGAGCACGGGTATGGTGCTGACAAACCTAGAAACATAATCAGGGCGAACCAGGATTCGAACCCACAATCATAGGTTTCTGGCGTGCCCAAGGGACGCAACTCTACACAGCGAATCGCGGCGTCTTAGACGACTGGGCCGCCCGTGACGTTTTCATTAATACCTGCGTCGATACTGGAACAGTATGCGAGACTTGATGTCTACTAGCACCTGTTACATAATCAAAACAAAACAATACAATGGTTGAGATTTTTATTTGCAGCTATTTGTATTTTTCAGATTCAGATGGCGTCAATGTCGTCTTTTGAAAGTAAAATTGAAACCTCTTTTAATTGTGATTTGATTGATGATGACACTTGTCGTCATTAAAAACACAAAACATTTAATGCCAGGACCCCGTTCCACAAAGCGACATTCGATCGTAACTCCCATTAACGCTTATGTCCGATGTAGTTCCCCACTTTGACTTGAACAATTGACTTGCCTTTGCATGTGTTTGTGACGGATGCCACCGGTTGGAGCAAACTACGCTCACATTTTCGCTACCACCGTGTATCATCACTGTTTGATAGTGATTCATAAACACATGCTTATGGTATAGTCGGAATCGTACAATCGACTGGAAGAGACTTCTTATGAATATGAATATCGTTTTGTTTATCGGGGCACAGATGACTTTCAAATGCACAGTTAACATTGAGTCTTTACAACAAAAATAATGATGACATATTCTTATGAATATGAATATCGTTTTGTTTATCGGGGCACAGATGACTTTCAAATGCACAGTTAACATTGAGTCTTTACAACAAAAATAATGATGACATATTCTTATGAATATGAATATCGTTTTGTTTATCGGGGCACAGATGACTTTCAAATGCACAGTTAACATTGAGTCTTTACAACAAAAATAATGATGACATATTCTTATGAATATGAATATCGTTTTGTTTATCGGGGCACAGATGACTTTCAAATGCACAGTTAACATTGAGTCTTTACAACAAAAATAATGATGACATATTCTTATGAATATGAATATCGTTTTGTTTATCGGGGCACAGATGACTTTCAAATGCACAGTTAACATTGAATCTTTACAACAAAAATAGTGATGACACCAGCAGGAAATGCTGCACACACATTCCGATTGTTTGAGAATAAATACGTCTATATTTTTAGCTGACAATACTGATGCAGATTGCACAAAAATAAACGCGATAATTTTCCTTCCATATTCATAAAAAATCCGCACTGTGGGCATGCGTCCATGAATCACCATCAAACAATGATGATACGGTGAGCCTACCCTGCACTACATCGGACACATCCCCTGTCACTGATGCGTCAAATTTGGAAATCCACATCCACATCTACATGTCTACCATAAATATTTGGAAAAGTTTACTGATGTTGCAATGTTGTGAACAAGAGTCGTTTTGACATTCTTTGCAATCTTCGCAGAAAGAGAAACTTAGCACACATGTCACATATAAATGGGATACCTTTCACAAAGTTCCCGCCAGGCTTGTACTTAGCCATATTCCTGAGGATCTTAGTATAGCCAGGTAGGTCTTGCTGCAGAGCCTTGAGATGTTCTGCCAGAGCTCTGGGACATGGGAAATCTGCTGTGTTGATGAAAACAAATGTCATCTGAAGTTTACTGAGACATGCCTTTGCATGTGTTTGTGATTGTACCACTTTTTCGTGAACACCTGGTATAATCACTCTATTTGATTGATGTCGGTTCAAAAACACTTGCTCGTCATATAGTCCGAAGCATACAATAAAGTCTGTTTTTTTATAGCGATTTTTTTATGATTATGAAAATGTTTGATGTCGCGTTGTATTCAGCATCAGTCATCTAGTAGTCCTTAGGATCAAAACAAATTCCTTCAGACCACCATCTGGATATATTCTGGTATGTTTTTCTCACCAGAGGTTGATGTAACTTGGCACACATGTCACATATAAATGAGGCACCTTTCACAAAGTTCCCGCCAGGCTTGTACTTAGCCATGTTCCTGAGGATCTTAGTATAGCCAGGTAGGTCGTGCTGCAGAGCCTTGAGATGTTCTGCCAGAGCTCTGGGACTGGGGAAATCTGCTGTGTTGATGTACAAGTCTGGGGGAAACAGGGTACGGTAGTCTGCACCCCCTCGAACTACTGGAACGATTCTTCTCCTAAATGGGTTAAAAAACTTTTCGGTGACGTAATCCTTGCACATTGAGTTTTCAAAAGACAAATAGAACCAGTACTTATTCCACAAATCCTCACACTGTTGTCCTTTACATGTCAGATTGCCACAATGACCGTATATATCCACATCTATGTACTTTCTCAGTTCCTCAACGTATTCCTTCCGTTTACTCTGAGTGTCACAGTGACTTACGAACCACAGCACAGACCTGGTCTTCCTGAGGACGATGTCGGTGTAGTTAGCGGTGTCGACGAAGTCGTCATTCAGGATGAGTCTGGCGTACGCAGAGACGATGTCAGAATCCAGCCGGAAGGATAATGTCCAATTGAATCTTCCAATCCAGTCCGCCCGTTGGATGGCTCGGGGGTTGAAGAAGTGGTAAATCGTCTCGGCTGTGTAGAACACCCAGATCTGGTCTGGGTTGTTATTTGGCACCATCCAGTCTTTCAGTAAGTCTGCATGTACCAAAACAACGTCAGCCGCTGGGACGTCACTTCTATTGAGGGATACAACACAGTCGCTGACGGCACACGCCGAGAAGTCCAGGTACTCTTTCACGCCCATCCAAATTGGATTGTTAAGCCAGGCAAGTCTCTTCAAGGGCCGCTTTTTAACAGATTCTACCTTTGTGGAGAGTTGGATGGGTTTGTAGACTGTTTTCTTGACCTTCTCAACGACCAGTGCATAATTCGGTATTCCATATTCATATTCATAATCAACTTTGAACAACTCTGATTCATCTTTCACGCCACCTGGTAACATCACCCGTGGCTTTAATGTTGTGGTGGTTATAGGTTTAGGAGTTGTTATATCTAGTTTATCTGCAAAAGAATCATTTGACTGACGGAATAGTAGCAAAACCAGAACACCCACACCGACAAGAAGGGTCAAGCGTGCCACGGCGCCTCGTCCCAGTACACGACAGGGATGTACAAGCTGTGTCTGAAATGTAAAGCAACCTCAGTCAATTCAGTGGTCAGGACACTGGGTCAGTGAATGCGTCTTGGTGTAGTGTGTGAACACTTGTGTGAGAGGAAGAGTGAGTGAGTTGGTGATTGATTGAGTGAGTGAGTGAGTGAGTGAGTGGACGAATGTTGGGGTAGTTGGTGAACGAGAGCGTGGATTAGAGGCTGTGTGTGTGAGTGAGTGGAAGGGGAAAACATTAAATTGCTAAACGTTATGCGGCGATTGGGAAACACGTCAAAATACGGCTATAAAACACAAGTATATTCGAACCAAACTATATCCGTAACATGTGTTTGTGAATCACAATTAAATAGTGATGGTGAGGTGTTCGCGAAAAGGTGAGCATATCCTGTCCCACCGGTGGCACTCTTAACAAACACATGCAAAGTCATGCAAATCAATAGTAAACTTGAAAAACACAGCAACATATGGTACAATTCATAATAGTGAATTGCATCTGACACCATTTTTGTCACCTCTGCAACATGATATGTGTTGCTATGCTGGTAACACCTTAAAATGTTAAAACCGTCTCAAATTACGTAGCTGTCAGTTCTGATATTTCCTTGAGTTTTTCAATGAACTATTTCACGACAACTTCCAAACATCCAAACGTGCCAATTGACAAAATATGAAAAGGGCCCTCGTTGTCCATTGGATAAGCATAATTTAAGAAATGATGAAAAATTTACAAATTACAATGAAAGATGCATTTTTATATATTTGAAAACTTGCATGTTTGGGACTTCAAACAACCACGTTCTGTCACCACGTGTATATTTTGAACACGAACAATATACATCGTATGTACATCACCTGTAAAATAATGATAATAATAACAAAAATAATAATTAACTATGCTAATGATGGCAATAAGTGAGTATTGTCTTTAGCACTTTATGTCTCGTTTATGTCCGAGATTTGAGGATTTTAAGAACTTTCGTTCTACCCTCAAGATTGCTCTTGGGAAAAGAGTAATACGGGATAAGGTTCGCTTTATTTATTTCTACATTTACTGTAATCATATTATTATAACTATGTTTGCCACTCTAACCAATAGGTATGTCTTTTCAAGTATAAATCCAGTAATGATGCGAGATAAGAACAGGAACAGTCTGTCATTATATATAAATAAAATATTAATTTTAATTTATTTTAATTTACTGAACAACAATTTGATTGCCCACAAACATGTACTTTTATTAACACACGATGGTTGATGGTGATATCGTATGAAAACTGATCAGTTTAACGCAGGCATTATCTGGTACTGAAAACATAACGATATATTTTACATACTGCCCCGATGGAGGGAATAACGCCATCGGGGCAGTATTGAATATGCTAACTTACATAAACCACAGAAGGGATGCACGTTCATTCCAAGTAGGACAACATGAAACATTTCTAGACCCAGGCAAATATGCAGTCCCTGCAAGTTTGGTATGTGTAAGGTATATAAAAAAAGTCAACGCAATAAAAATACTCGGTCTTGAATGTCTGCCGAAACAGATTCCTTTTGGCGTGAAGGATAAGACACTGTTGAAAATATATATGAATGAATCCCTGAAAATCAGTGATGACACAAGGTGTTCGCGAAAAGGGTAAACATGTAAACATGTAACACACGCTTTTGAGCAAAAAAAACCAACAAAACATTTCATATGAACAAGGAAATATAAACTAATGTCCAAAAGAAAGCATAACTAAAATGTTTTCCACTATTTTGATACATTAAAAAAACAACAAGATAAAGTAAGATCTAAATATGTTGCACGAACACGAAGCAAATGTATTTGGCGCGAAAATGCAGGAAAATGTGACAATGTTTTGCGAAAATCCTGCATTTTGCCACAAAGACTTTGGACTACGTAAAACGAAGAGCACTTGATAAAACTGGTGACACGGCACATTATGAAAAATAAAATATGCCACATGAAACCGCTATGCCGAAGGTGAGAGCCGCTGTATGGCACACCAAGGAACCACGTATGCCGCCTTTGCAAGAACGTTTGGATGCACCCGTGTTACCATTACTAAATTAATGCAAACATTATAAACAGTCAAGACAGACATCAGCAACAGCCACTTGCTATTGTCTTCCAGCAAGACAATGCGAGACCGCATGTGGTAATGCTCACACAGAACTTGCTGAACAAGGTGAACATTGACGTTTCACCCTGGCCGGTAAGTTCTCCTGATATGAATTCCATTGAAGATTTATGGAATTACCTTGACCGACAGGTCCGAAGACGACCAGCGAGTCCAGTCAACCATCAAGAACTGGAATAATGTCTCCTTAACATGGGCAATTTTACACATTATCTTGAAACACAACTCTTATATATATACATATTGACTTTCTACATACTTTTGCTTTTCTTTCAAAGTCTTTTATAACTCTTGGTATATTTTCTATTAAACATTTCTTTATTTACAATGCATAGACCCCTGACCTAATTTTGAAGTCTCAGCAAGTTTGATATAATTTAAGAAAAACATGTTTTTGTCTGCAAGCTCAAATTACGTGATAGTTTCAGTTTCAAACCAGGTAATGATCACAACGTTTCGAGCTGTAAGAGTGAATCATAACGCCCTCAACAAAAGCAGATTAGGACACATTAGACATATACTAATATTGTACTCGATACTGTAAATGCTTACAAGTATCTAGGACTAATGGTTACACCAAAGTGTGTATGGACAAAAGCATGTAAAGTCTTATCTGACCAAGCAAGTAAAGCTCTATTTCCTAAAAATTCTTTTCCTAAAGCGATATAGTGATATCCTGAATAGAAATATTGCACCTATTTTAAGATGTTGAAGTGTAATATGCGCTTTTAAGGACACAATAGAATGTGTGCATATTCGTTTTTGTAAATGACAGAAAAATTAATGTCAATAAACTGTTCATGGTTTGACTATTTATGATTCATTTGGAGCTTGCATGATCCCAAACAGTTTAGGAAGTCAATTTTAGACTAGATGGATTACTATGTTGCCCCAGCAAAGGTATAAGTTCCTCATAAAAATCGCTACTTTTTCATGCATATTCCACGCAAAATGAAAAGAAACCATCAATAACTCTCATTGGTCCGGCTGTGATCAAAGACTGCTTTAGAAGTTTTCGGGTCCGAATTGGTCTTTGTAATTTCATTAGAGAGTCTTCGAGCGTTAATGCCAAGCGCTACATAATCCCCACACCAGGTATACGTTATCGTGTTTTATTTTGGCTCTCTTTGCCACATGGGTCCTAACTGGTAGTTATAACGCTGGTGTCCTGTGCAGAAAAGGAATTCAATTGTTACGTATTTACAGTGTTTGTTACTATAGGTTTTGTAGGTTTCGGGTAAATTCAAACAGACAGTCCTTGTTCTAAATGTCCTTTGGCTCATAACAAATGCCTTCAGTCAACCATCTGTGCATATCAAAGTAGTTCTTCCTCACCAAAGGCTGGTGTAACTTGGCACAAATGTCACATATACACGGAACACCCTTTCAAGAAGTTCCCGCCTTGTTCGTACTTAGCCATATTCCTCAGGATCTTAGTATAGCCAGGTAGGTCTTGCTGCAGAGCCTTGAGATGTTCTGCCAGAGCTCTGGGACTGGGGAAATCTGCTGTGTTGATGTACAAGTCTGGGGGGAACAGAGTTCGGTAGTCTGCACCCCCTCTAACTACTGGAACTTTTCTTTTCTTAAATGGGTTAAAAGACTTTTCGGTTACGTAATCCTTGCACATTGAGTTTTCAAAAGACAAATAAAACCAGTAATTATTCCACAAATTATCGCACTGTTGTCTTTCACATGTCAAATTGCCACATTTACCGTATATATCCACATCTATGTACTTCCTCAGTTCCTCAACGTATTCCTCCCGTTTACTCTGAGTGTCACAGTGACTGACGAACCACAACACAGACCCTCTTTTTCCTGAGGACGATGTCGGTGTAGTTAGCGGTGTCGAAGACTTCCTGCAGGATGAGTCTGGAGTATGACGAGACGATATCAGAGTCCAATCTGCAGGTCATTGTCCAGTTGAATCTTCCAATCCAGTCCTTCCGTCTGTAGCTTCTAATATTGTAGAACTGGTATATTGTCTCGGCTGCGTAGAACACCCGGATCTGTTCAGTGTTATTTGTAGGTGTTTCAGCGTCAGGAATAGCATTACCTTCCACCAAGACCAAGTCAGCACCATCCACGTCGCTCCTTTTGAAGGAGATGACGCAGTCACTGACAGCACACTGAGTAAAGTCTTTGTACGGCTTGATCTTCATCCAACCAGGGGGATTTAGCCTGGCGAGTTTCTTCAACTGCACCTTCCGAGCAGACTTGATCTGGGAGGAAACGTTGACAGCTTTGAAGACAACATTTAGAACCTTCTCAACAACCAGCGCATACTTCAGTATGACGTACGTGGGTTGGAACTCCACTCTGACCAACAGTGTGTCCGACTGTAATACATCCCTTTTGGGGACAACACGTTGACACTCGATGGCTTTGAAATATTTGTCCACGACATAAGTTATGTAAAATGTTCCAAATACATAACTCCCCAGTAAGCATATCATGATGACCAGGATAAGGCGGGTCATTGGTATTCGCCGTGGCTGTGGGGTTACGAGCGATGTCTGAAATACAGAAGTATTATTGTCGATAGTTTCCTTGCCTTGATTATCCAGTGCATATTAATCAATATTCGTCGTGTCTGTGGGGTTACGAGCGATGTCTGAAATACAGAAGTATTATTGTCGATAGTTTCCTTGCCTTGATTATCCAGTGCATATTAATCAATATTCGTCGTGTCTGTGGGTTTACGAGCGATGTCTGAAATACAGAAGTATTATTGTCGATAGTTAGTTATAAGATCTACAGTTTTAAGTCTACTCAAGACCTGGGGTTTCCAAGAGTTATATCCCTTAGATCATCGTCGAAACGGGGATTTTACAGGCGCATCCTTTACTACATCAGAGAGAGAGAGAGAGAGAGAGAGAGAGAGAGAGAGAGAGAGAGAGAGAGAGAGAGAGAGAATTAATTTTGGAGAAATAGTTAACTGATCATGATGGATGGGTTCCCTCGAAAAATGCGGCTATTCCCTTCAGAGCAGGATGCATGTTTTGAAGTGCATTTAAAATATGAATATAAAATGTGTAAGATTGAAAGGACAGATGAATGTTACACACAAATGTTGCATGTACAATTTAATTACAATTGTTGTATATGTGTTTATTCATAATACTGAAAGGCCATAGGCCTATAGTACATGTTATATTGCTGGAATATTGCTAAAAGCGGCGTAAAACCATACTCACTCATTCATTACAATTATGCATGATCCAGTAGACCGATGGCCTTTAAAATATTTTATTGAAAGACCTACCAATGAATGTAAATCATGGTTTCCAAATGTCACATTATCTGAACGTTCAAAACGTATGCTTTGATGGTATCTGATCTGGTCTTGCTATAAACTAATATCAACACCCGATGAAAACAAACTTGACATGTGTATCAGAACTTTAAAATCCATAACCTTCCATTATTTAGGCGACCCTCTCTCAATGTGCACACCAGATTTCAATGTGTTTTCAAATCTAATTGAATGTTTCTGTTTTTGAACGTGTGGTCATTTCCAAACCAGAAACGTTTATTGAGAAACCATCAGTGAACGCATCAATCCTATTCAATCCTATTATGTGGCATTATTGACGACAGAGTCGCATTGTGAGCGGTAATATTTATCTTATAATACTTAGAACCAGAACTTAACATCGTATTTTCGAGTCGCTTCCTCTGCTTGTATTACAATTATTCCTACTCTCTGCCATCTGCTGTTGAGATACAGTAACTGCTCTCGTCTGAGAAGGGGATTCTTCTCCACTGCTGGTGGCGCCAGTGCTGGTGCTGTGTTGCCCGTTGAAGACGGTCCCTGCTGGTGTGTCCCCATGGTCGGTCGAGGTGTTTCCGCAGCAGTAACAAAGCGATCTTGAAGATGCTGTCGCACAATCTGACGATCCTTGGTCTTCCACTACGTGGTCGGTCATCTGTAGTGTTGGTCGTCTGGTACCGATGCTGGAGCCTGTATATGGTCCTTACGTGGACTTGAAATGCATAGGCTACTTGCCGTGTGGTTTGTCCAGCTTGCAATCGTCCAAGGGATGGTGTCGCTGATTTCTTGTCAATCTTGGCATGTGGTATCAATTCAATAACGAATTAATGTTATCCGATCTGGGTGGATTCTTATAGGGCAAGAAATTGGGGAACGCATGTGCATTTCAATTTGCACGGAACTCACGTGCATCGGGTTACCATGGCCGTTGCCGTGATGCGTTTGGGCGATCGGTTGTATTGTCATCTGCTTTGTTTTTTATCATCAAATTTCATTTTGTCCGGACAAGGTAATGTTAAATTTTAGACACTTTGACAAAAATTACCTATGTATTTAAATGACAACTTTTCATGCAATGTTACTTAAGGTGGCGTTTCTTTTGCGGTTCAGTATATAATAATACCACTTAAAGAAGCCTCATTCACTATCTGTTGGCCAGTTTTGATGATATTGCTCTCCATAGTACACAGTCCAATAGCTACAGAGATAACGTGTAGGAATGGCTCTCTCGAGCCTTTGCAACCATCTGGTGGTGGAGCCCGGGAAATATCCTGTTGCATTTGATAGGAATAAATCTACCTTATCCCATGGCTCCTTTGTCTTTGATCGCGCGGACCGCCTCCGTGGTCTAGTTGTAGAGCGTCCGCCCGGAGAGCGGAAGGTCCGGGGTTCGATCCCCGGGCGCGTCATACCAAAAGACGTTAAAAGGTGGTACTTGTTGTTACCCTGTCTGGCGCTCGGCATTAAGGGGATAAAACAAGGACTCGGCTCGGAGTCAGAATACTGTGTCTGAGTAGGGTATTCATGTTAAACTGCGGCATGGTATCTCAGTGTGCTAGCACTATAAATCGGCATCAGTCCGGACTAGTACAAGCAGCCACACACACATACACGTGCATGCACGTCGCTATATAAGTGCAATAATCTTGGACGCGACGTTAAACCCCATTTCACCCCCCTCATCTCTTTGATCGTGCATGAACCAACTAATTGACGATGACAGAACTTCTTTTCCCCTTTTAATCTACCTTCATGATGGAACAATTTCACGAAAGACCTGTGTCGCCAGTGGGACTCCATGTCACGCCCGTACCAAAAGCTATAGAATGTAGTCATTCACCACAGCGACATGGAAAGAAATCACGTGGAATTATGAAATATTTACTAAAATGAAGACTAATTATGGTTCATCCTTTTCATAAACATGTATATTGATGACTTTGTCATTGCGTTTGCTCATAATAGGTCCATCAACACGAATAAATAACTTGTGGATAGAGGGAACATATTTCACGTGGATCACGCTGACCCGACACACACAGTGTTCACAGTTAAGCATTGAGTTCTTATATATCTTTTTAAGTATGGATAACAAAACAATGTTGTTCAACTGCTAAAGGTATTTTTAATGTTGGCCATGGTCCACGTAGGTTATATCTCTTGGACCGTGGTGTCATTTATACATAATGTCCTATGTTATTTTTTGTTTAAAGTTCTTTACATATGTTTCGCTCACAGCAAAAAAAAGTATAGGTTTCCGTCTTCCGGAAACCTTCCGGATACCTTCCAATTTTGGATCCGGCCAGGATACCTTCCGGAAACCTCCCAAAAAAATGTCAAAATTTGGGGGGGGTGCATTTTGTTCACTTAAGTGTGAAACACCTAAAAAAGTTAACTTGAAAATACCTAGAAATTTGGAGGTTGCTTAAGGCATCTGGAAGGTTTCCGGAAGGTTTCCGGAAGGTTTCCGGGCCGGATCCAAAATGGGAAGGTATCCGGAAGGTACTTTTTTTGCTGTGGCTAGATGTTTGTCCTGTCATGTGTTGTGCTCGCAACTTGATGCCGTGGTCTACTGGACGACGATATGTTTTATAGTGAAGTGTCTAGGAAGTTGATTCGTATAGACGTAACTGGGCTACCAAGATAAACGCAGTGGCCGAACAATCGCATCCAAAAGTGAGTGTGAGTGAGTGAGTATGATTTTACGCTGCTTTTAGCAATATTCCAGCAATATCACGGCGGGGGACACCAGAAATTGGCTTCACACATTGTACCCATGTCGGGAATCGAACCCGGGTCTTCGACGTGACGAGCGAACGCTTTAACCACTAGGCTACCCGACCGCCCCTCCAAAAGTGAGAGATTAGAGAGTCGGTATTAGAAGAAAAGGTATAGGTAATCAACTTGAGGATTGTGAGAATATGCGGGAAATACCAAACTTAACCACCTGTTCGTAAAATGGGCAAGTCCGAATTTGAGGTAAGATTCTATTCAGGGTGTCATCATAAGTTAAATACAGGTATATATTTTTAAAGCTTGTACATTTTAGTTACATCCTTAAAGAGGATTTACATAATTTACATTCACCTGATGAAGGAGTAAGCATATACTCCGAAACGTTGTGTTCCTCATAATTAAGAAGTTGACATCCATATATTCTCTTGCTTATGTGAATCACTTCAAAATGCTTTTCAAAGACCTGATTTACATAATATTGATATCTCATACAAAAAATATTCAACCACATCGAAAGTACAAGCTTAAGTATACAGTAAAATGCATTTCTCCTATTAATAGGCAAAACGCCACCATATGTTCGTATAGGAAAATATTAACCACAAACTCTTCATGTAGGACAGACAGACTTTGGATGACAGCTGGCTGCGACAGAATGGGTTTATTCAAATTCTGTTTCCTCTTTTTCAGTTTGTGCATGCTACCAATGACAACAACACGAGTGACTTAACCCACTCTGAAAGACATACAATAGATTTCTCTTCTCTTGTGGCCTTTTTTCCCCATAAGTTTCAACAGCATCCAGACTGATTTTAACGTTGAGATCCCAAATGGAAGGAGGCTGCTCACGATATTTTGCTCCATATTTGAATAGTGAGTGAGTGAGTTTGATTTTACGCCGCTTTAAGCAGTATTCCAGCAATATCACGGCGGGGGAACACCAGAAATGGGCTTCACACATTGTACCCATGTCGGGAATCGAACCCGGGTCGTCGGCGTGACGAGCGAACGCTTTAACCACTAGGCTACCCTACCGCCCCCCATATTTGAATAACTGACGAAGGCTGTCATTGTCAACAATAGAGAAGTATCTGTGATTATATGACCTCCAGGTCGGTAGCAGTATGGTGAGACTTAATTAGCAGCCACAAGTAGTGGAATTTACATCAGCCAAGTCCACGTTCTGCAATACGTTCCTACAATTGAACAACCTTGATGAAATGGTGTTCGTATAGGAAAATATAATTGTTAGTGGTTCCTGAAATTTAAAATATCGTAGGATTTAAGGAAAGCGAGTTTTGACTCAGAATGTTACTTAAATGTTATGGCACCAATTATACATCTCAAATACTGGAAAATGCAGTCTCAAATATACATAAATTTAAAATGCTGCTGTCACCCTCATGTAAACAATTACTTGGAAACCCATGTAAATACCCGTGTTACAGCTATGAAAAAAGACGTAATTATGAAAAGCCTGTAAATCTGTTAATTTGTACCCGACAGTACCTTTTTTTCATGTACCACACTATTTTAAAAGTATGTATTGTATATGGGCCAGTGGCCAATAGAAGACGTCTTCTTCTGTACGTGGAAAATGATAAAATGGTTGCGTGAGCAGAAACAAAGATACAACCTAGTGTTCCTTGAAAAATATAGTTTGTGCATGAGGATAGGCACAAAGGAACAGTATAACGTAAGGTGAGACTATATACAACTTATATACACGATGGTACAGATATACAGGTGTCACACACCATATGATCTGTAGTCGTGGCGTGGACGGAGATACAAGTGTTATGAGTACAAAATACATTCTTAGTAATTGCAAATGTTTGAGTTTGGGTTAATATAATATCTCATATAAGAAATAATGTGTCAATCGAACACATGTACACATAATATAACTGTAACCACAGGCCATGATTATGTATACAACTGTAACCATGGGCCATTGCTCTATAAATAACTGTAACCGTGGGACATGAATATATATATAACTGTAACCATGGACCATAACTATATATAACTGTAACCATGGGCCATGATGATATATACCCGTAACCATGGACCATGACATAATATTTAACTGTAACCATGGGCCATGAATACATTTAACTGTAACAATGGGCCATGAATATATATACCTGTAACTATGGGCCATGAATATATATACCTGTAACAATGGGCCATGAATATATATACCTGTAACCATGGGCCATGAATACATATAACTGTAACAATGGGCCATGAATATATATACCTGTAACCATGGGCCATGAATATATATAACTGTAACAATGGGCCATGAATATATATACCTGTAACCATGGGCCATGAATACATATAACTGTAACAATGGGCCATGAATATATATACCTGTAACCATGGGCCATGAATACATATAACTGTGACCATGGACCATGAATACATATAACTGTAACAATGGGCCATGAATATATATACCTGTAACCATGGGCCATGAATATATATAACTGTAACCATGGGTCATGAATACATATAACTGTAACCATGGGCCATGAATATATATACCTGTAACCATGGGCCATGAATACATATTACTGTAACCATGGGCCATGAATATATATCCCTGTAACCATGGGTCATGAATACATATAACTGTAACCATGGGCCATGAATATATATCCCTGTAACCATGGACCACGACATGATATTTAACTGTAACAATGGGCCATGAATATATATAACTGTAACCATGGGCCATGAATATATATACCTGTAACCATGGGCCATGAATATATATAACTGTAATGGCAATGGCTGAGGCAATGACAAAAGAATGTACTCAACTGGTGAGTATTTGGAGGCCACATCGCGACCGTTGAGTCAGAAGTATGGTATACCAGTAAATCATTAGGGAAGACTAGTTTCAAAGGTTTCATGGCTGATGTATCCAAATATTCAAAGTATCACATGGCCGTGAACGGACTATGTATGTTAAAGGCTTTGATTGGTTTGTTGGTTGTTTTACGCCGCACTCAGCAATAGTCCAGCTATATGACGGCTGTCTGTAAATAATTGAGTATGGACAAGACAATTCAGAGATTGATGTCATGAGCATCGATCCACGTAATTGGGATCGATGACATGCATCAACCAAGTCAGCGAGCCTGACCACCTGATCTCGTAAGTCGCCTTTTACGACAAGCATAGTCGCCTTTTACGGCAAGCATGGGTTGCTGAAGACCTATTCTACCCCAGATCTTCACGGTGTTACAGGCTTGGAAGCCAGACAGATCATGTATATGTCCGGTCACTGAAATTAGGCGTCCATTCTAAGCTGTAACAGAGAATGCTCGCAACCTCAAGCGATAATCAGCAGCCGTAGTATGATCAAACACACCCCTTAAGTCCACAGTTAATATGAATCAATTATCAGCATCTGTCGGGTCTGGATTTCTTTCCAACTCGAACTTTACTTGATGCAACATATATTTCAAGTGAATTGGCATTGTCGTAGCCGCCGGACCGCCTCCGTGGTCTAGTGGTAGAGAGTCCGCCCGGAGAGCGGAAGGTCCGGGGTTCGATTCCCGGACGCGTCATACCATAAAGGGACTAAAACAAGGACTAGTCGGCTCGGAGTCAGTATACTGTGCCTGAGTGGGGTACTCGTGTTCAACAGCGGTATGGTATCTCAGTGGGCTAGCACTATAAATCGGCATCAGTCCGGACTAGCACGCACGCACACACACACACGCACGCACGCACGCACGCGCGCGCGTGCATGCACGTCGCTATATAAGTGCAATATCTTGGACGTGACGTTAAACCCCATTTCACCTCACCTCACCGCCGTAGCCGCCATTTTCTGCCCTTTATAAAACCAAGGGATGTAACTCCCAGTGGAATGTTTCGGACGGATGACGTCACGACTCCCGCGATGATATACATGTAGTTCGCTTTAAATAATTCAAGTTTGATGTTTAATGGATTGTTTTGTTATGATTTATGTATCTGTCAATAAAGTTGTATTTTTTACGTTCATCAGCTGAACAGTGTCTCACGTTAGCATATCTAGCACGAAGCGCTAACTGTGTGTATTTGGTTGACAAAACATGTCTTTATGTCAGTTATGAAAACTCCTGTCTCCATCCCTGGTTCCGATTCACATATGTTCCCATTCGTCACCACTCGCCTCTTTCCGTAACCTGCAAGAAGACTCGTCCGCCTATCGATGAATGTTATGTGCGAAAATACGACAAACCAATCAGAATGCGCGTATGATTTCAAGTTCTTCGCCAAAGAATCCCTCAGAAATAAATTTTGATTTTGCATATGTCTCTCATCTAAAAATATACCAAAGATACAGTTAAATGTGTTCAATCATACTGTATATTTCCGCACGTCCATATGTGCTTTAAATTGCATCTAAAATATATATAATATATGGGGAAATATATGTGAACCATTACGCAACGAGTTGACAATTGTTTTAGGTATACCCGTTTGTGCTAAGACGGAACCCGGTCGCAAAAATGGCCATGAAAGGGACACGAGTCGCTATTCGGCTTGTCCCGGAATAACACGAGTTGGTCACGAATGATATGTTCCTTGGTCATTTCTGCATTCATTTCATAATGATGACAACAATAGTCGAGAGCAGACTGCACCTGGTTCTGTGGGTTTTATGGCTCAATGACGTCTGAAGCGTGTCTCAAGTTCATTATGCGTGTGTCTTAAGACCGTCTGAAGCCCGTGCCACAAGAACAGGAGACGCGTGTGTCTCAAGGACATGAGACGTGTGTGCTTCAAGGACATGACACCTGTGTGTCTCAAAATCACCATACGTGTGTCTCAGGACCCCCTGACGCCTGTGTATCAAGGACAGGAGACGTGTGTGTGTCTCAAGGACATGAGACCCGTGTGTCTCAAAATCACCATACGTGTGTCTCAGGACCCCCTGACGCCTGTGTACCAAGGACAGGAGACGTGTGTGTCTCAAGGACATGAAACGTGTGTGTCTCAAGGACAGGAGACGTGTGTCGAAAGGAAATGGGTAAAGTGTGCCTCCTGAACAGGGGACGTGTGTGTATCAAGGACATGAGACGTGTGTGTATCAAGGACATGAGACGTGTGTGTCTCAAGGACAGGAGACGTGTGTCGAAAGGAAATGGGTAATGTGTGCCTCCTGAACAGGGGACGTGTGTGTATCAAGGACATGAGACGTGTGTGTTTCAAGGACAGGAGACGTGTGTGTATCAAGGACATGAGACGTGTGTGTCTCAAGGACATGAGACGTGTGTCGAAAGGAAATGGGTAAAGTGTGCCTCCTGAACAGGGGACGTGTGTGTATCAAGGACATGAGACGTGTGTGTCTCAAGGACATGAGACGTGTGTGTCTCAAGGACATGAGACGTGTGTGTCTCAAGGACAGGAGACGTGTGTCGAAAGAAAATGGGTAATGTGTGCCTCCTGAACAGGGGACGTGTGTGTATCATGGACATGAGACGTGTGTGTCTCAAGGACAGGAGACGTGTGTGTCTCAAGGACATGAGACGTGTGTGTCTCAAGGACAGGAGACGTGTGTCGAAAGGAAATGGGTAAAGTGTGCCTCCTGAACAGGGGACGTGTGTGTATCAAGGACATGAGACGTGTGTGTCTCAAGGACAAGAGACGTGTGTTTCTCAAGGACAGGAGACGTGTGTCGAAAGGAAATGGGTAATGTGTGCCTCCTGAACAGGGGACGTGTGTGTATCAAGGACATGAGACGTGTGTGTCTCAAGGACAGGAGACATGTGTGTCTCAAGGACATGAGACGTGTGTGCTTCAAGGACATGAGACCCGTGTGTCTCAAAATCACCATACGTGTGTCTCAGGACCCCCTGACGCCTGTGTATCATGGACAGGAGACGTGTGTGTATCAAGGATAGGAGACGCGTGTGTGTCTCAAGGACATGAGACCTGTGTGTCTTTAACCGGAGACATGCGTGTTTCAATATCCATATGTGTGCCCCAAGACCAGTCAAAGTGTTTCAAGCGATGAAAGTGAAACAACCTTACTAACACAGACATTCCAACGCCGATCTTTATATTCACAGAAAGAGCCTATCGTTCATATTTCCTGAAATAGCCCTTTTGCTGTGTCCTAGCAATTAAATAACGAGGACATTTACCGTGTCCGCAGAATCTACACAATCTGACTTTCTGAAAATAAATTGTTGCTAGCATTTAAACTGAGATGCAAAAGAAAGTCTTATCGTCTTTGTTTTTGTATGTAATTGAAAAATGAACTATTTAAATTTAAATGAGCTTTAACTATTGTTAAATTTGATTATGTCTATTTAAACATAACTTCTGCAACTCACATCATTCCTGCAACTGTTTGCAAAAATTGTTTCTGTGGCTGGTCAAAGTTTATAAAAAATACATCGGTTCAATGAGGACTTGGGAAAGAACTGGATTTACAACCACGTGACCACTACCATGTTTCAAATGCTGTAAATGTGTAACGAAAATAGCAAATTTGTTGATTTTAAAAGATATGATGTCTACGATACCCATCCGCAGTTGTGTAATAGGCGGACTTTTGCTTTTAATTGTTTTATAGTTTTAAACCAAAATTTACTTTAAGAAATAAAACCATATATATGTACTCTTTGAGTGCTGATTAAGTGTCAGTAAGTTCCATTTTGTACATGAGTTCGCTAATTTAAAATATTTTTAATTGAAAATCAAACATATGATAAAATCAGCTGAGAGATACAGATTCGAAATATTTACACATGATACGTTATGCTTGCAACGTGGACCAATACCGACACCAGATCGTAGACTAAGGTATTACCTTAAGTTGGCGTAGTCCGGTCATGATGCTTGCTGCAGGCTACACTGAGGAAACATCACTGTACACGGGTATCGACGTTGTAACACACTCGGTGATTGGTTGCGCGTCTCTCTTTGATTGTGACACACTTTATGATTGGTTGCGCGTCTATCATTGGCATCATAGGAAGTCATATATAATACTATACGCCTTTTTGTGCTATGCAAATTTAAACACAAGGGACAGTGTGATTCATATAGTCTAGAATTAAACAGTATTCACCCAGGTCTTGGTGTCTAGAACAACAGCAAGTATCATCATACACATAACAAGTTTGATCATACACCATCGGAACAAATGACTCACATTCGGAGGTGTTCCTGCATCATTTCCGTTTTCCAACCTGTAAACTCGGTCTTTACTAGAACGGTGCCCGACATACGTCATTGTGGGAGTCAGGGTCAGAATAGGTCCTCAATGACCAATGGTCATAAGAGACGATCGGATGGTCAAACGTTGAGACGTTGCTGATTGAACGTCCTTGACTCGATGGTCACTCGTTTCCCTGGTCCAGACAAGATTTTGTACTGCTGTTAATAAGCCTGAATATTGCTATCTGGCGTTAAACAACATCCATTCATTCAGGGTACAACAGACCCGTTGAATGAAGGGTGGAGATGACTAAAATTCAATTATAAAAATATGCAAGCGAATTTAATAATCTCACAATTTACATGACTCATGACAGTTTACAGTCCCAATAAGTTCCATTAAAGCGATTTATACACAACTTGAGTGTCAAACCTCAATGTTATGATGTATACTAGTCTAGCAGCTCGCCTGTACCCTTTGTCTCAGGCTTCAGTGGTATGGTGTATACTAGTCTAGCAGTTCGTCTGTACCCTTTGTCTCAGGCTTCAGTGGTATGGTGTATACTAGTCTAGCAGTTCGTCTGTACCCTTTGTCTCAGCCTTCGATGGTATGATGTATACTAGTCTAGCAGTCCGTCTGTACCCTTTGTCCCAGGCTTCAGTGGTATGGTGTATACTAGTCTAGCAGTCCGTCTGTACCCTTTGTCTCAGGCTTCAGTGGTATGGTGTATACTAGTCTAGCAGTTCGTCTGTACCCTTTGTCTCAGGCTTCGGTGGTATGGTGTATATCAATCAAGCAGTTCGTCTTCATATTTCCTATTTGTATCCATATTACAGACAATTATGCTCGAATCTCCCAGAACGCGTGGCAGTGTTCAAGTTTCGATTACAGACAAAACTATGGTGACAGTTGCAACCCAATTCGTGACTGCTCATGTCATTCCGAAAAAAGCCAAATGGTCTTCTAATCACAGATCTCGCCGCGAATGGCATTAAGATTACGTATGCGGTTTTCAGCAATAATCACTCACTCACTCACAGTAATTATAGATCACGGAAATACACGAATGGTTACAAATTGCATCGATAGTTTGAATGGAGGAAGCACAGTACAACAATTGGTGGCATCGACCCATATATTATGGTAACATGTACTTTATGGTTTTACCATCAACTAAAAACGTAGTAAGCACCATAGGATGTGATGATTAACAGATGAATAGTTGCTGATGTGGTAAGTATAGTTGGGGTAGCGGTTTTGTAAGCCCTTGTTTTAATCAGGAGAAATATTACCGTATTGGTATCAATTAAAACTTAATTCAATTATGAGTAAGCGCTGTAGTGTTTAACGCTGCATTTAAAGGTACTTCAGTCATATACATGTCTGTAAGTTGATGTGGGAAGAGGGCGGTCGGGTAGCCCAGTGGTTAAAGCGTTCGCTCGTCACGCCGAAGACCCGGGTTCGATTCCCGACATGGGTACAATGTGTGAAGCCCATTTCTGGTGTCCCCCGCCGTGATATTGCTGGAATATTGCTAAAAGCGGCGTAAAACCATACTCAGTCAGTCAGTCAGTGATGTGGGAAGATGGTTCTGAACGCCTTTCGTAGATCAGACTACCAAATATAATGGATATCAAGCGTGGACCTCGTAGAAGACAACACAAGAGTGAATTATTTTCAGCTCAAACGACGAAACGCGAAAAAACGCAATAACCAAAATGTATGTAACCTCAGAGCATAGAGCGTACATGGTTCAGAGCAGACAACGTTGTCATTCAGTAAACACAACGTACTGTAAACATTGCCGTGGATCTTTGGGAATAGGCAATTTTTGTATGAACAATATTAAAAGCTCATTATCAAAAACATATCATATTGTGAAACAAATCGGTAACGCCTGTTGAGCATATCCTGAATCACGGGAGCGTATATTGTAATTAAGTAGGTATAGACCCGTTGAGGTTTGCTGGCGAAGGCAAATTTACCATAGGACGTTAAAGAGTATTGATGTAGGAGTGATGAAGCTTCTGGCTGAAGTGTGTACATGAGTCAGGCAACATGTGGAATACACGGATCAATCAGACACGCAACCCGTGTACATCCAACAAAAGAAACTTGACGTCTCGGTTCAAGAATTATTAATCTCCAGGCAGTGACAGAGTCCAAGGGTCGCAAAGACACGATTAGAATGAAGATCCATCAGTAACTGCTGGTGGGTGTATAATAGGGATGGAAGATGAGCAGATGGGCATAGTGTGGGCTTTGGTATACTATAGGAGTGGGTATAGTGAAAGATTTGGTATATTCAGGTGCTTGGTGCTCGGGTGCTTGGTGTTGGGCGGTACGCTCTAGTGCTTGGTATAGACTAGGGGCAAGCATACTCTAGTGCGTGGTATAGACCAGGCGCAAGCATTCTCTAGTGCTTGGCACAGACTAGGCGCAAGCATTCTCTAGTGCTTGGTACAGACTAGGCGCAAGCATAATCTAGTGCTTGGCACAGACCAGGTGCAAGCATACTCTAGTGCGTGGTACAGACTAGGCGCAAGCATACTCTAGTGCTTGGTACAGACCAGGCGCAAGCATTCTCTAGTGCTTGGCACACAGACTAGGCGCAAGCATACTCTGGTGCGTGGTACAGACTAGGCGCAAGCATACTCTAGTGCTTGGTATGGACTAGGCGCAAGCATACTCTCGTGCTTGGTACAGACTAGGCGTAAGCATACTCTCGTGCTTGGCATGGACTAGGCGCAAGCATACTCTAGTGCGTGGTACAGACTAGGCGCAAGCATACTCTCGTGCTTGGCATGGACTAGGCGCAAACATACTCTGGTGCTTGGCATGGACTAGGGGCAAACATACTCTCGTGCTTGGCATGGACTAGGCGCAAGCATACTCTAGTGCGTGGCACAGACTAGGCGCAAGCTTACTCTGGTGCTTGGCATGGACTAGGCGCAAGCATACTCTGGTGCTTGGTACAGACTAGGCGCAAGCATACTCTGGTGCTTGTCATGGACTAGGCGTAAGCATACTCTGGTGCTTGGTACAGACTAGGCGCAAGCATACTCTGGTGCTTGGCATGGACTAGGCGCAAGCATACGCTCGTGCTTGGTACAGACTAGGCGCAAGCATACTCTCGTGCTTGGTACAGACTAGGCGCAAGCATACTCTCGTGCTTGGCATGGACTAGGCGCAAGCATACTCTAGTGCGTGGTACAGACTAGGCGCAAGCATACTCTCGTGCTTGGCATGGACTAGGCGCAAACATACTCTGGTGCTTGGCATGGACTAGGGGCAAACATACTCTCGTGCTTGGCATGGACTAGGCGCAAGCATACTCTGGTGCTTGGCACAGACTAGGCGCAAGCATACTCTCGTGCTTGGCATGGACTAGGCGCAAACATACTCTGGTGCTTGGCATGGACTAGGGGCAAACATACTCTCGTGCTTGGCATGGACTAGGCGCAAGCATACTCTAGTGCGTGGCACAGACTAGGCGCAAGCTTACTCTGGTGCTTGGCATGGACTAGGCGCAAGCATACTCTGGTGCTTGGTACAGACTAGGCGCAAGCATACTCTGGTGCTTGTCATGGACTAGGCGTAAGCATACTCTGGTGCTTGGTACAGACTAGGCGCAAGCATACTCTGGTGCTTGGCATGGACTAGGCGCAAGCATACTCTCGTGCTTGGTACAGACTAGGCGCAAGCATACTCTCGTGCTTGGTACAGACTAGGCGCAAGCATACTCTGGTGCTTGGCATGGGCTAGGCGCAAGCATACTCTGGTGCTTGGTACAGACTAGGGGCAAGCTTACTCTGGTGCTTGGCATGGACTAGGCGCAAGCATACTCTCGTGCTTGGCATGGACTAGGCGCAAGCATACTCTGGTGCTTGGCATGGACTAGGCGCAAGCATACTCTGGTGCTTCGTACAGACTAGGCGCAAGCATACTCTCGTGCTTGGTACAGACTAGGCGCAAGCATACTCTGGTGCTTGGCATGGACTAGGCGCAAGCATACTCTGGTGCTTGGTACAGACTAGGCCCAAGCATACTCTCGTGCTTGGCATGGACTAGGCGCAAGCATACTCTGGTGCTTGGCACAGACTAGGCGCAAGCATACTCTGGTGCCTGGCACAGACTAGGCGCAAGCATACTCTCGTGCTTGGCATGGACTAGGCGCAAGCATACTCAAGTGCGTGGTATAGAGTAGGCGCAAGCATACTGTAGTGCGTGGTATAGAGTAGGCGCAAGCCTACTCTAGTGCGTGGTATAGAGTAGGCGCAAGCTTACTCTAGTGCGTGGTATAGAGTAGGTTCAAGCGTACTGTAGTGCGTGGTATAGAGTAGGCGCAAGCGTACTCTAGTGCGTGGTATAGAGTAGGCGCAAGCGTACTCTTGTGCTTAGTGTGGCATCGCTGCGATAACCGTATGCTCCCTGTGAACGAGTTTGATATTGACTTGTCGCTACGTTCCTGACCAGCTGCTCCCTGTGTTACAGTTTGATATTGACTGGTCGCTACGTTCCTGACCAGCTGCTCCCTGTGTTACAGTTTGATATTGACTTGTCGCTACGTTCCTGACCAGCTGCTCCCTGTGTTACAGTTTGATATTGACTGGTCGCTACGTTCCTGACCAGCTGCTCCCTGTGTTACAGTTTGATATTGACTTGTCGCTACGTTCCTGACCAGCTGCTCCCTGTGTTACAGTTTGATATTGACTGGTCGCTACGTTCCTGACCAGCTGCTCCCTGTGTTACAGTTTGATATTGACTTGTCGCTACGTTCCTGACCAGCTGCTCCCTGTGTTACAGTTGATATTGACTTGTCGCTACGTTCCTGACCAGCTGCTCCCTGTGTTACAGTTTGATATTGACTTGTCGCTACGTTCCTGACCAGCTGCTCCCTGTGTTACAGTTTGATATTGACTGGTCGCTACGTTCCTGACCAGCTGTTCCCTGTGAACGAGTATGATATTGACTTGTCGCTACGTTCCTGACCAGCTGCTCCCTGTGTTACAGTTTGATATTGACTTGTCGCTACGTTCCTGACCAGCTGCTCCCTGTGTTACAGTTTGATATTGACTTGTCGCTACGTTCCTGACCAGCTGCTCCCTGTGTTACAGTTTGATATTGACTGGTCGCTACGTTCCTGACCAGCTGCTCCCTGTGTTACAGTTTGATATTGACTTGTCGCTACGTTCCTGACCAGCTGCTCCCTGTGTTACAGTTTGATATTGACTGGTCGCTACGTTCCTGACCAGCTGTTCCCTGTGAACGAGTTTGATATTGACTTGTCGCTACGTTCCTGACCAGCTGCTCCCTGTGTTACAGTTTGATATTGACTTGTCGCTACGTTCCTGACCAGCTGCTCCCTGTGTTACAGTTTGATATTGACTGGTCGCTACGTTGCTGACCAGCTGCTCCCTGTGTTACAGTTTGATATTGACTTGTGGCTACGTTCTTGACCAGCTGGTCCCTGTGTTACAGTTTGAGCGATGACGAGTCTCTGCCTCTTTGACCGAGAAGGTATGTGATCTTGTCAGCTATCACGAATGATTGACAACAGCAAATGTACCCTTTCTGCAACGATTTTACGGTCAATGCAACCTGTACGCTGAGTGAAGCAATAAATTAATAACCTTGCATTGGGCTTCCCGTTTCTGATATGTGTATACCCGGTTGGCAAACACCGAACTTCTTAACAATGTGAATACAAAGATTGATTTGTATAATCTCGAAACTGTACACCTATTATATGCAGTTTAGCGAACATAACCGAGGATATCCGAACTGTAACGAAAGTTTGTTTATGAATCACTTTCAGACAGTGTGTGAGTGAGTTGGGTTTAACGCCGCTTTTAACAGTACAGTAAACTACGGTTATAACGAACACGCTTATAACGAACCGACGGATATAACGAACTACTTTTTTGGTCCCGACTATTTGCTGTAGTTATGCTGTATATATGCTTATAACGAACTACGGTTAAAACGAACTAAAATTTGTAGTCCCTTTGAGTTCGTTATAACCGTACTTTACTGTATTCCAGTTATGTCGCCGCGCGTCATGATCACCTTAATGTGTGAGGAAAGCCCCAAGTGATGCAGGTCTCAGACGTTTACTACTTAGGTGAAACCCACGAGCACGGGTACGAGCACTTTCAAAAATATACCAGGTGTTCGAGAGAAGGTGAGCGTAACCTACCCAACCGCTGGCACCCTCACAAACACATGCAAAGGCAAGTCAAATGTTCACCTAAAACACACGGAAACATATTGTTCAGATCGAAATAAGGAATTTCATCAGACACCATATCTAGAAGAGGTCTTAAGTAACCCATTATTGCCGTAAACGGCGACTATGCTTGTCGTAAGAGGCGACTAACGGGATCGGGTGGTCAGGCTCGCTGACTTGGTTGATGCATGTCATCGATCCCAATTGCGTGGATCGATGCTTATGATATCATTCACTGGATTGTCTGGTCCAGACTCGATTATTTACAGACCGCCGTCATATAGCTGGAATATTGCTGAGTGCGGCGTTAAACAACAAACCAACCAACCATTAAATTATTCATTACCACAATTGATTAAAAATACATTTTTTTAACCTTCAATGTACTTCCAACTGTCAACTCCGTTCAGCTCGCCTATACCAATGGCATACGTCACATGCTTGACGATGTGTAGACGAGACATATCCTATGTTATAAATGAACAAGTGTGGTGAAATGGGGTTTAACGTCGCGTCCAAGATAATTGCACTTATATAGCGACGTGCATGTACGTGTGTGTGTTTGTGTGGCTGCTTGTACTAGTCCGGACTGATGCCGATTTATAGTGCTTGCTCACTGAGATACCATGCCGCAGTTTAACATGAATACCCCACTCAGATACAGTATACTGACTCCGAGCAGACCAGTCCTTGTTTTAGCCCCTTCATGCCGAACGCCAGACAGGGTAACAACAAGTACCATCTTTTAACGTCTTTTGGTATGACGCGGTCGGGGATCGAACCCCGGGCCTTCCGCTCTCCGGGCGGACGCTCTACCACTAGACCACGGAGGCGGTCTTAAATGAACAGGAAGGTCCAGATTGATATATCTGCTGATGTCGATGTTGTGTAATTACAGATTGTCTCGGTGTGTAATAAGTCAGATTTTGTCAGTGTGATGTCGTGAAGTAAAACTGCTCATATAGGATACGCTCATCTTTTGGTGAACACGTTGTATACTCACTACCCATGAAGATCCGGGGTAGAAGAGGTCTTCAGCAACCCATGCTTGCCGTAAGAGGCGTCTATGCTTTGTCGTAAGAGGCGACTAACGGGATCGGGTGGTCAGACTCGCAATCACTGGATTGTCTGGTCCAGACTCGATTATTTACAGACCGCCGTCATATAGCTGGAATATTGCTGAGTGCGGCGTTAAACAACAAACAAACAATTTCATAGTGATTCATAAACACTCCTTATGATATCGTCCGAAGCTAACAGTTTGTTGATGTATATTGGTTAATACTACTCTTCTGCAAAGATGTCCTGCGTTATATTTTTGGGGGTATTTTAAAGATCAGTTTAGGGAATTAGGTAGCTGAGTGGTAACAGACTTGCAAGAAACGGGTCAGTTCCCACATGGCTGCAATGTGTGAAGTCAAAGTTTGGCATCATTTTGATGTTTAAATTATATTTGACCATCAATGGTAACAGATACAATTGTTATATGTCTAAACAATATACTCCATAGAGGTCAGTTTTTTTTAATAAATGCACGTAATATTGGTGTGGTATTACTACGCATATTGTCATCTTTGTATAATTGTACACATTGTCAGTGTGGTATAACGGAGTGAGTGAGAGAGTGAGTTGGGTTTAACGCCGTTTTTGACAGTATACCAGTTATATCACGGCGTTTCAGCTTAATGTGGGAGGAAAGCCCGAGGTGATGCAAGTCTCGGACGTTTACCACTTCGGTGAAACCCACGAGCACGGGTTTAGGGATGACAAACCTAGAAACATAATCGGGGCGAACCGGGATTCGAACCCACAATCATAGGTTTCTGGCGTGCCCAAGGGACGCAACTCTGCACAGCGAATCGCGGCGCCTTAGACGACTGGGCCATCCATGGCCCAATCAGGCTAGACAGCAAGGCGTTCATCGTGAAACTTAAACGTATATAATAGAAAAAAAAGTTTTCAAATTGTATAAATGATGAGCACAAAACTGGTTTAGATATCTGAAGATTCATCCACGTTATTGACGTGACACACAAGACTCTCCTCCAGATTGACTAACAATCAATTCATGGTACTATTCGTTCATGGAAGACTAACGCTAAGTCAGCATTTCCTTAGTTTAATAAATGCGAGAGTGTCGGAAGTCGGCTCTAGTAGTCCTTGGCATCAAAACAAATCCCCTCAGTCCACCATTTGTATATATTCTTGTATGTTTTTCTCACCAGAGGCTGATGTAACTTAGCACACATGTCACATATAAATGGAATACCTTTCAGAAAGTTCCCGCCAGGCTTGTACTTAGCCATGTTCCTGAGGATCTTAGTATAGCCAGGTAGGTCTTGCTGCAGAGCCTTGAGATGTTCTGCCAGAGCTCTGGGACTGGGGAAATCTGCTGTGTTGATGTACAAGTCTGGGGGGAACAGGGTACGGTAGTCTGATCCCCCCCTAACTACTGGAACGATTCTTCTTTTAAATGGGTTAAAAAACTTTTCGGTTACGTAATCCTTGCACAGTGAGTTTTCAAAAGACAAATAGAACCAGTAATTACTCCACACCCCATCACACCGTTGTCCTTTGGCACACGTCAAATTGCCACATTTACCGTATATATCCACATCTATGTACTTCCTCAGTTCCTTAACGTATTCCCCCCGTTTACTCTGAGTCTTACAGTGACTGACGAACCACAGCACAGACCTGGTCTTCCTGAGGACGATGTCGGTGTAGTTAGCGGTGTCGACGAAGTCGTCCTTCAGGGTGAGTCTGGAGTACGTAGAGATGAAGTCAGAATCAAGTCGGAAGGATAATGTCCAGTTGAATCTTCCAATCCAGTCCGCCCGTTGGATGGCTCGGGGATTGTAGAACTGGTAAATTGTCTCGGCTGTGTGGAACACCCAGATCTGGTCTGGGTTGTTATTTGGCACCATCCAGTCTTTCAGTAAGTCTGCATGAACCAAGACAACGTCAGCCGCTGGGACGTCACTGCTATTGAGCGACATAACACAGTCACTGACAGCACACGCCGAGAAATCAATGTTCTCTTTTTTCGCCATCCACGGTGGACTATTCAGCCAGGCAAGTCTCTTCAAGGGCCGCATTTTAACAGATTCTTCCTTTGTGGAGACCTTGATGGGCTTGTATGCCACTTTCTTGACCTTCTCAATGACCAGTGCATAATTCGGTATCCCATACATATATTCATAGTCCTCTTTGAACAACTCTGATTCATCTTTCACGCCACCTGGTAACATCACCCTTTGCTTTAATGTCGTGGTGGTTTTAGGTTTAGGAGTTGTTTTATCTTGTTTATCTGCAAAAGAATCATTTGACTGACGGAATAGTAGCATAACCAATACAACTACACCGACAAGAAGGGTCAAGTGTGCCACGGCGCCTCGTCCGAGTACACGACAGGGGTGTACAAGCTGTGTCTGAAATGTAAAGCAATCTCAGTCAATTCAGTGGACAGGACTCTGTGTCAGTGAATAGGGTTTAGGGTAGTACGTGAACACATGTGTGAGAGGAAGAGTGAGTGAGTGGATGATTGAGTGAGTGAGTGAGTGGATGAATGTTGGGGAAGCTGGTGAACGAGTGAGTGGATTAGAGGTTGTGTGTGTGTGTGTGTGTGTGTGTGTGTGTGTGTGTGTGTGTGTGTGTGTGTGTGTGAGGGAGTGGGAGAGGAAAAACATCAACTGCTTCACGTTATACGGGGAAGAACAACACTTATATTGTGACCGTACAAAACCTTTAACTCTACGTGAGGGGAAACACGTCGAAAGAAGGCCACATAACACAAGTACATGTATGTTTGAATGTTTAATTGTAAGCGACAATACCCTTTCCAAATTCATAAGAATCCGTCATATTATTATTAGCATGTGTTCATGAATCACTATCAAACAGTGATGATACCAGTTGTTCGCGTAAAGATGTGCGTATCCTGCCCACCGATGGCACCCGTCACAAACACATGCAAAGGCAAGTCATCTTTTAACTTGATAACACACTAGAAGAACATATAGTACAAGTCAAAATAGGGAACTGCATTGACATAATTTTTGTTTCTGATGCGTCAAAGTTAAGGAACATAAGTTACTTTAAAGCTCTATGTAAGATAACGATTTTGTTGTGGAGAATAAATGCCTGTCTGCCTGTGATGTGTATTGCTATGTTGTTAGCACCTTAAACTGTGAACAAACACTCAAAACTTTCAATTATGTGACAATTTACTATGTATGGTACGGTTGTTGTCCATGGGATATGCATAAGTTGAGAAATGATGACCAACTTTTACAAATTATTATGAAAATAATTTCTAATTTGAACACTTGCATGTTTGGGATTTAAAACAACCACGTTCCATCACCACATTCCTATTTTGGACCAATTACTATGCAGACATTAGGATAAGGAGGATGTAATGGACATTGGATGAAATAGCACTGCAGGTAGCACCAGTTATTCACACAATTTGCACAAAAAGTAAATATTTATTGCCAGCGCCGCAAAACCGTACTCCTGCCAACAACAGTTATGTATTATTGGAATTTCTCTTTTGATTTTAAAAAAGTTATAATCAAATTATATTTTAAAAATAAAGAAATGTGAACAAGTACTTTTTGAGTGTTGCTTAAACGCCAGCACAGTTTCTTTTTGGGCATAATATCGCTAATTCTTTTTAAAAATTGAAAATCGAACATTTGATGAGAGGTATTGTTCTGTTTCCCTTCAGTTAATATTTTTACATGATTACCAACATCAATCATTACCGTCACCGGATCGTGAACTAAAGTACGAGTATTACCTTAAGTTGGCCTAGTCCGCGCGTTGCGTTGGTTGCGCGTCTATCATTGGCATCATAGGAAGTCATATATAATACTATACGCCTTTTTGTGCTATGCAAATCTAAACACAAGGGACAGCGTGGTTCGTATAGTCTAAAATTAAACGGTATTCACCCAGGTCTTGGTGTCTAGAACAACAGGAAGTATCATCATGCACATAACAAGTATTACCTTAAGTTGGCGTAGTCCGGCCATGGTGCTTCCTACCTGTTACACTGAGGAAACATCACTGTACACGGGTATCGACGTTGTAACACACTCGGTGATTGGTTGCGCGTCTCTCTTTGATAGTGACACACTCTATGATTGGCTGCGCGTCTATCATTGGTATCATAGGAAGTTATTAATCATACTATACGCCTATCTGTGCTATGCAAACACAAGGGACACTGTGATTCATATAGTCGAGAAACTAAACGGTATGCACCCAGGTCTTGCAGTCAAGAGCAACATCAAGTATCATCATGCACAAAGCAAGTTTGATCAAACACCATCGGAATAAATGACTAACATTCGGAGGTGTTCCTGCATCATTTCCGTTGTCCAACCTGTAAACTCGGACCATACTAGAACGGTGCCCGACATACGTCATTGTTGGGGTCAGGGTCAGAATAGGTCCTCAATCACCAATGGTCATATGTGACGAGTAAACTGGACAGGTTGGTCAGACGCTGTGACGTTGCTGTTAGAGCGTCATTGTACACGATAGTGTATATGGCGTTAGACAACAATCATGTACTCACGATACCAGAGACCTGTTGACAATATATAATGCTTGGTATAAAATCAAGGTGAGTCTATATGCTGTAAAGACGTAACGGCTTGGTAGATATGTTATTGCCATCTGTGCTATTTGCGAGGTGTTTTCAACGTTGGCATATCGTTGTAAGATGAATGAAGATGACTACAATACGGTCACGATATACAGGCAAATGTTAATAATCACATACTTGTCAAGTAAATTGATATGACCACTGTTTGTTTTGTTTGTTCGTTGTTTAACGCCGCACTCAACAATACTCCAGCTATAGGGCGGCGGTCTGTAAATAATCGAGTCTGCACCAGACAATCCAGTGATTCATATCATCAGCATCCATCCACGCAATAGGGATCGATGACATGCATCAACCAAGTCAGCGAGACTGACCACCCGATCCCGTTTGTCGCCTCTTACGACAAGCATAGTTCCTCTTTTACGGAAAGCATGGGTTGCTGAGGATCAATTCTACCCCGGATCTTCACGGGTCGTATAGTTTCTCTTCAAGCGAAATCGGTTTACATGTGCCTGAGTGAGTGAATTAGTGAGTAAGTATGACTTTATGTTGCTTTTAGCAAAATTCCATCAATATCACGGCGAGGAACACCATTATACCCAGACGGGGAATCTGACCCGAGTCTTCGATCTGACGAGTAAACGCTTTAACCACTAGGCTACCCCACCGCCCAGACCATATATATATTTCATATTTCATAGTTTTATCCATATTACAGACTCCTATGACCCTTACCAGAACGCGTGGCAGTTTTTAATTTTCGATTACAGACAAACCCGTTGCAACCCCATTCTTGAATGCTCGTGTCATTTCGGAAAAATCCAAATGGTCTTCTAATGATAGATCTCACAAAGCCCGCTATATTCACCAGCCGCCCCTATTGCACACCCACCAGCAGTTACTGATGGATCTTCATTCTAATCGGGGCGGTCGGGTAGCCTAGTGGTTAAAGCGTTCGCTCGTCACGCCGAAGACCCGGGTTCGATTCCCGACATGGGTACAATGTGTGAAGCCCATTTCTGGTGTCCCCCGCCGTGATATTGCTGGAATATTGCTAAAAGCGGCGTAAAACCATACTCACTCACTCTAATCGTGTCTTTGCGACCCTTGGACTCTGTCACTGCCTGGAGATTAATCATTATTGAACCAAGACGTCAAGTTATAGTGTTAGATGCACAGGATTGAGTGTTTTATTGATCCGTGTATTCCATATGTTGACTCACTTATGTAGACACGTCAGTCGGTAGCTTCATCATTTCTAAATATTGAAATATGTGATCTTGTCAACTATCACGAGCAGTTGCTTGCTGCAACGACTCAGCGTTCAAAGCAACATGTACGCTTGATGGTGCACACCAAAACCCTTACCTTGCATTTCTGGTATGTGATATGTGACTCGTTTCTGATTTGTATACCTCGCTACCGAACTTCTTACCAATGCGAATGCAAGAAGTGACTATATTTTGTCAAAACTGAACACTTATTAAATGCAGTTTAGCGACCATAACCGATGATGGATTAATGGTTTGTTGTTTAACGTCACACTCAGCAATATTCCAGCCGTATGACGGCGGTCTGTAAATATTCGAGTGTGGACCAGATAATCCAGCGATTGATATCATGAGCATCGATCCACGCAATTGGGAGTGATGACATGCATCAACCAAGTCAGCAAGCCTGACCACCCGATCAAGTTAGTTGCTTCTTACGACAAGCAGAGTCGCCTTTTAAGGCAAACATGGGTTGCTGAGGACCTATTCTACCCCGAACTGTAATGAAAGGGTGTTTATGAATCACTTTCAAATAGTGATGATACCAGGTGTTCGAAACAAGGTGAGCGTAGCCTACCCAACTGCTGGCATCCGGCACAAACCCATGCAATCTCATTAAAATCAGACCTTAGTTCATGCTACCGCTAAAGAAAGATCTGAAGACATCCCATTAGGGGTCACGTCAGAACGACCTTTCATCAGACCAGTCAGAGCGTCGCTTACCAGATCATGAAAATGGCAGTCGGAATGTGATTTCTAATCTTACAACCTCGAAAACTTTAACACGGGGTATTCCGAACGATAGTTACGGGTTTAAAGACTGAATCCATTCAACCTAGACCAGTTATTAGCCATTCCAGAATGTTCCTTTGTTCAGGTTTCAAATTTGTAAACGAGAATTTGTCAAAATATGTTTCGAAGCGTAGTCGCCAATTTGAAATTAGTGCCGTAAAGTACGAGAAAGCTGCATTCTGACTAGTCATTCCATTGGTCGGTCAAAGTTCACGCAAGGTCGGTCTGACGTGACCCATAATGGGATGTCCTCAGATCTTTGTTTAGCGGTAGCGAGAACTAAGATCTGATTTTAATTAGATTGAAACCCATGCAAAGGCAAATCAATTGTTCACCTGAAAACGCTGAGAAAGATCACTGGTTAAATAAATAAGATCAATAACACAAGTGGCTTAGCTAAGCAACTGTCTTCCAGTTATAAAATGAGAGTACATGTAGCTAAAACACTTTGACAACATACCGACCAGGTGCGAAGACAGCCAATCAAATCGGCTGCAACAAATTAACACCTGAGTCAATTAACTGAACACGCTAATGATTGAATAATCTCTGCTGGGTTAAATAACGGGAAATAAACTCAGAGGGCCCATCGCTAAAATAAGTCACTTGGACTATAAAATAGACGAGAACATCTGAATATCAAACTAATTTAATCGACCAAAGATTCAGTCTCTTTGGCTGAAACAAGGAAAGACTAAAATACATACAAAAAAAACACTGGAAGGTTGGTTATCCATCGATTCAACCCCCCAAAGTACCAGATTCTGTTCTTTACAAAGAAAGTGGTATCCCAAATATAACATTTGTCACATTTGATCTCTTTCTAAATGGCATTGTGTGTTCATGACAAAATAAAAGTCAGGCGGGAGCTCGGATCCAGATAAATGAATGTTATCGTTCTTAACTTTCAGGCAAGGCAACTGTAGCGTATAACTAATTGGATGACGTACAAGCTGGGGATTACCAACAGGTTAAATCAGCTATTCTCAGGGCTTATACTCCTCCCCAACCCCATCGGCATCTATTCCAAATCTCAAAATTCCCAAATTCTATATAAGCAACCCCTAAACCCCACTCTTGGGTTGCACAGACCACTTTCGCCCCTTTCGGAAAAACATGAAATGGCCTGGCCGGGCCCGTGTGCGAAATACGCATTAGTCGGAAAGCGCACGTTAAATCTCCAAAGTAAGTAAGCTTATAAGGTGACCAATAAAGCGTATCATCAGCAATTTCAAGGTCTCAAGAAAGCAGGTTCTGAGAGTTACGCCGAGTTTATTGCTAAGAAGGGCCACGTGTTCGATAAGTGGACTAATGCAGAGTTTCTTAAAGAGATGTCTGAACTTAGAGATTTGATGGTGTTAGAAGAGGTCAAGGATAGTGTGCCGCCTGGTTTGGAAATTCTTGTCAGATCAGAAAGTTGTCAGAGGTCGCTGAGCGGTCAGACAATTATGTTTTTTCTTGTTCACAAGGTTCAGTCAACAGGTGGATGTCTTTCTCACAATGGAGCGGGTTTCCGTAGAAATGGCAATTTCAATCATTGTAATCTTGTTCCGTATGGTAGACTTACTAATGGCAATGTCAGTTGTGGTCAAAGTCGTGGTCTTCGTAGTGGTCAATTTGCTCAAGCTAGTTGGTTGGTTGGTTGTTTAACGCCGCACTCAGCAATATTCCAGCTATATGACGGCGGTCTGTAAATAATCGAGTCTGGACCAGACAATCCAGTGATTGACATCATGAGCAATTGGGATCGATGACATGCGTCAACCAAGTCAGTGAGCCTGACCACCCGATCCCGTTAGTCGCCTTTTACGACAAGCAAAGTCGCCTTTTACGGCAAGCATGGGTTGGTGAAGACCTATTCTACCCCGGAATATTTCACGGGTCCTCAAGCTAGTGGTCAGAGTGGTAGTCAAATGGAAGCAAGGGTAGTTCGTCTGCTCGAAGTGTTAGCCAAGGTATTACTCCAATAGTACACACGTCTAGATGTAGTTATTGTGGCATGTCACACCACTTGGTCGTAGATTGTTTCAAACGGAGAAGAGATAATCAGTCGCAATAGGCTTTGTTCAGACTGCAGCAGTCGAGGAAGGTAGAGAGATGGACGGTCCAGTTGGTTGCTATGGTATGTATGTAGTGGTCAGATGTGTTTACTAGGAATATCTGACCCGTGAAGATTCCGGGGTAGAAATTGTTGGTACTGTTAATCCTCCACCTACTATATATATTCTGTACAATGTCCCTCATTCAGTCTTGCTTGACAACGGTATAAGGATCTATACTGAAACCTCGCTTTTCACAGTATTAAAGAAGTTGTTATCCATAAAATTGTGTCTATCTTGTCATCCGTCAACTTCTAAGTAATGCCTATCAAACAAGTCTATGGTAAAGTTTTGCCGCTTTATTTACACAAGATGACAAAACATTAATTGAGTAACTAGACCTTTTTCTCAGTGTGTAAACAAAAATTACTTGAGACATGAATTATGAAAAATTAGGTTAGAAACAATGTCTGTTGCATAACATCGATGAAGTATAATAAAACAAAAGTATTATCAGGCCAATGTTGTGTGGAATTGAGATGGGGGAGCAATTTAGTGGCTCGTACACGCGACTGTTTAATTATTCGTTTATGACTCCATGAACTAGCAAAGTCGCGACGGATTTCCCATGTTTCTCATGCAGTATACAAAGGCGACTCCCATAGTATAAATACAAACTACAAATAATATTTTTGATATATATAATAATATATTTTTATTACATGTAGTAGATCACTATAATGTGTAGTAATACTATTTTAATTATAATATGTTTGAATTACGAAAATCTGTAAAATCTGTAAAATAGTTTTGGCATTGAAGCGATAAAACCCCTTTTTTATACTGTTCAACGTTCATTACACAGACATACATGTACAGGGTTTTCATGAAATATCAGTGTCATAAAAAGACAGATCGACGTGTAACACTGATACTCATCGGCGTGAGGTGAGTGTAATCGAAATTATATGTTAAAAAATAAAAAATAAAACAGGGCTAATGTAGGGAACGTTAAAAAAAACTACACGTCATTAGTACAAACGAATGGACACTTCACGGAACAAAGAGTTTATTATTTACCACTTCACCACCTACTCAGTTCCAAATAGTTTTTAAAATAAAACTTTAAAAATCCATTTCGCTGAAAAGAAAGTGATTAAAACATATCTTACAGATATCAATGTTGTTGTCTGCATTACCTGAAAAAAAATTATCATTTGGTGATCTGATTTTCTCAGAAGAAATATTCAGCAACAGCTGAGCCCTTTTTACGGTTCCGACTATATCATATGCATATGTTTACGAATCACTAACAACTAGTGAGGATACCGGGTGTTCGCGAAAAAGTGAGTGTATCCATTCCCATCGGTGGCTACCGTCACAAACACATGCAAAGGCAAGTCAACTGTTCGCCTAAAAAAAACACGGGAACACAGCGAAGCGAAAGGGGGAGCGTATCCTGTCCCACCGGTGAGTGGATCTATGGTCACCACGTGTTGTGCGAAAGGATCAGGGAATGGTCCTTTTCCGAGACTGCAAAAATTCAAGAAAGGCATTTGAGTTTTGAGAATCCAAATGGTTTTAATTCCACTTGACTGAAATGCTTTCTAAGAACCGTTTGATGGTGACTCATACAGATGTGGACATGCATTTGGAGCATTGGATTCTGAGAAACACGAGAAACACGTTTTTGCATGAGATAATAAGTCGTTTAAATATTTCATCTTCCGAATATCGACCTTTATCATATAATGGGTAGGTTTCTCGGCAGGATAAAGCCAACGGATAAAAACGATATCCGTTGGGGTCATATGCGGATAGAGATGCAAATATCAAAGGTCAAGTAGGGACTACTTTCACTGTTTATAAACAAACATGGCGTCGCCCTTGTCATTCGGGGATCGAGTCAGAATTAACCATCGGGAATCTGGATAAACTACAGGTATAATTGCTATCATTATCAAAAGAACAGTCTAATATACTGAAAATCTGTGTCTAACTGTGACGTAGCTAAGGCATTTTATAAGTTTTGTCAACTTTGGAGATATAAATTTCGAAACAATTTGACTAGGGCACGAGGCCTAGCCAAGCGGGATCAGTAGCCATATCTGTGCTTGTAGACCTCTGCGGCTTGAAACCTCCTCCACAAATAAAAATAGTTGGATTTGGCGGAAATCTGTTTGAATTGTTACCTTGTTTCGTTTTGTCGCTGTGTGTACATCTGACTACACTTTTTATTGTAATGACAGGACAGACCGACTGTCAACAACGTCTGACCGTGGCCGTGACGTCTCATAGACTAGGGTTAGAGTAGCTTCCCTTTGACAAAGGGCAGTTACTCTAGCGGACAGACCGATGGATTGCCGCGAAAGGCAATTAAAAACAATTGTTGTTTTGCGTATATGTTGCTTCGCCACTGTATAAGAAACAGATTTCAGTTAGAACTATATTGGCTACTGTCAGTGTCCGACTGACACATCACTTACCCTGTGACGTAATAAATATTAATGCGCGCATTCCAGGAAAACTCGCAATGTTTCGGTAATGTTTGTGAGAGAGCCAAGGCTCGCAAAATACAATGTTTATTCCTAATGCAGGATATTTACCATCCCCAAACACACTCGCGTGATAACCTCTATATATCTCCCGAATAAAATTCCTATGTATTTCGACCCCACAGATATTGTATTCCATATACGTCATTGGAGACAAGCAGAAAACGGGCTGATTGTCTACATGTAGAAGCTGGAATCCAGGAACCAATGAACCCATGATTCTCTTATCGGTGTCTAGCCGGGAGCGCCACATTTCAGAAATGGCTATTGCCGGTAGGGCCACATTTTCAGCTGAGTGCATTTCACCTATTCTAGCGGGTAATTAATTAATCCGATTACCGATACCTTTAAATGAGTGTCCCACATTTAAATTACTAAGCGTGGTGTTCTTTAGAGATACCTTTAAATGAGTATCTCACATTTAAATTACGAAGCGTGGTGGTACATTTTATGCCTGTCCCAAGTTGTTTGATCAGATTTATTGTTTACATGCTGAGGTGTTTGGCCATATGTTTCCATTAGTTTACTGTTTGTTGTCCAATCGAAAAAAAGAGTGTTATGTCAACATGTTTCAGTACCTTTTGCGATTTTGCTAGTAGAGGAGGTCTAGAGTTTGCCCCACTTACAATTCAGTTGGACTTTGAACGTGCAGCTCACAATGCCGTGACTGATGTATTTCCTGGGACATTAGTTAGAGGGTGTTTCTTTCACTTCACCCAATGTATCTGGAGGAGGGTGCAGAAAGAAGGTCTGGTGATGGACTATAAGGAAGATGAGGGGGTGAAGAAGCTGGTGAGAAGAGCTGCTGCCCTCCCTCTAGTACCTCGTGACAAAGTGGATGATGTGTGGCTTGATGCCATTGCTGACTCTCCTGCTGGCCCTAAAGTGACTGCTTTCATGGACTACGTGACAACCAGTTGGGTTCAAGGACAGGCCTTCATCCCAGAGAATTGGAATCACTTCGAAAACCAAGGCCACCGTACCAACAATCACCTGGAAGGGTGGCACAACAAGATAAAGAAACTTGCCAAGAAGTGCCACCCGAACATCTACGAGGTAGTGAAGCTATTTCAGCGAGAGCAGTCACTCAAAGAGGTTGCAGTCCTGAGACTCTCTCACCAGTGGTCAGAACCTTCACGAAGAAAGAAGTACAAGGCAATCGATGCACGTATTGCGTCCCTCAAGATCCAGCTCCTGAACCAACACCTGAGTGAGATGGAATATGCTGACCACGTGGGCGACCTCCTTCATCTGCAGTTATGATCCATTATGATATTCATATGCTATTCATATTCATCAATGTAAAGTTCTGATGAATATGTTATCCTTGTTGAATAAGAAATGAGAAAACAAGACTTGTTTTGTTATATACGGTAACCTGTTAGAATCACAAAGCATGTTTTGACAGCATAGCCGTGAGAGCCACATTATACAATCACGCAACCATAACCATTGCCGGGAGCGCCACATCAATTTGGGCTATCTATTTTCGAAATGTGGCTTTGCCGGCCTGTAACCCTCTTATCTATCACAGAATGAGTTGTAAACGTTCCTCTCTAATAAATATTAGTGCAGATATTTGTTGCGAATATTTAACTGATTTGTTTCCAGTTGCAGCTTTGGTGAAGCAGCACTTAATTATGAGACAGAGACACGAGATTACAGAACAAGTAATCCTGAATGGTATACACTCATAACAGAAGGGTAAATCTTCAGGGTAAGATATGTTATTACCGGAAATCACCATGTAAACTAATTATGTCTTACAGTATTGTTCATAGGATTTATTCAACAGGCCAGTTTCCACGTGGTTTGATTTGTTCGTTGTTTAACGCCGCACTCAGCAATATTCCAGCTATATGACGGCGGTCTGTAAATAATCGAGTCTGGACCAGACAATCAAGTGATTGACATCATGAACATCGATCCACGCCATTGGGATCAATGACATGCATGAACCAAGTCAGCGAACCTGACCACCCGATCGCGTTAGTCGCCTCTTACGACAAGCATAGTCGCTTGTTTCCGGAAGGTTACTGTGTGTGTGAGAGGGGATATTAATGCTGTCCTGTAGTCAATTCAGAGTTGTATCGTACCATAATAGCAATGTGACAGGTCAAAGTTCTTGTAAAACGAGTTAATGTCTGTTTCTAAATGTTTATCAACGCAAGTGCCGAGACACGTGTTCATGTCGACATGTGTTGCATAGTGGAGAATGTAGTACCGTACTGATCAAAAGTGACTTACCATCTTGCGACGTTTTGTTAAGATGCCGCATGGTACTTACTTACTTACTTACTTTGGAGATTTAATGTGCGCTTTCCGACTGATGCGTATTTCGCACATGGGCCCGGCCAGGCCATTTAATGTGTTTCCGAAAGGGGCGAAGGTGGTCTGTGCAACCCAAGAGGGGGGTTTTAGGGGTTGCTTATATAGAATTTGGGAATTTTGAGATTTGGAATAGATGCCGATGGGATTGGGGAGGAGAACTAAGGGAGCTGGGTATGGTGGATGTTTGTTTGTTTATGTGATATGGTTTGGTAGGTTATTGTGTTTTTAGATGCGTTTTATTAGTTCCGTTTTTATTACCGTATGGTGGAATTGTCACCTTTTTATAGGGGTTAGTGGGTGCGTTTATTCACTCAGTTGGGGGTGTTTCACTCCGGTGGAACCATTTCCTTCATTTCAGGGGTATCCCCAGCCTGCATACGATCGCCTGCAGTAGCCTGTCGACGCTCTCTGGCGATAGTGTATCGTAAGTCCCCATGGTACCTAGCATGGTGACCTACCTTTGGTTATTGGTGATCTATAGCCCATTTTTATTGTGTACTGTTTTGAATTGATAACATTTTATGATGATATGCTAGTTTTAAATCTACATCTGTGATAGTGTAGTGTGTTTACAGTCCTTCTACAGATTTTAATGTCTATATTTATGTATTATTAATGTACAGCGTGATTTAGTCATGATATGGCTGAAATATTGCCGATGTGACTATAAATCTTAACTCACGCACTCACTCACTCTGGCGATAGTCCCAATATCACGAAGATTTGTAACCACATTTTCGCCAAAAAGTAGGTTTGGCGTTGATTCTGATGAAGAGGAACACAAAGCTCGAAATTCGGGTTTAATTTCACCTGGCACGGCTTATTGGCGTCTGTGAACTGATCACTGTTTGTGGTTCCAAGCAACCAAAGCGCGTCGACCAAGCACTTCTGGGTATCGCTAAAAGTTTTTTTATCCATTTCGGACTTTTTCCGAAATGGGATGTCCAAAGCACGGGAAACATGGTCAACATTCTGTGCGTATGCCGAGATGTTATCCCACAAAATCTTGTTTAATTCCGGAACGTCAAGCACATCACAGTTCTCGGGCTTGCGATACGATTTTATGCGCTCTTCATTGAGCTTGTCGCCATCGCAAGAAGTTTTCAAATCAAACAAAGTTTTGATGATGTCTGCCAACTTGGGGTCAATAGGCTCAGAGTATCCCTCAGTAAGTCCGAGACTTTGTCTAAAGTAACAGAATTCATCATCCTCATGTGGAATAATCGCATAATAATGCGAGGGTGAGTACATTTTCCCTAATGGGTCAGTAATAATGTCCCTAGCGTTGGAACACAGTCCCTTGAAATTACGAGTCAATTGTGAGGATTTAATATTATCGTCTCCACATTCGCCCAATTTAATTTAAATCAGACCTTAGTTCTCGCTACCGCTAAACAAAGACATGGGCGGATACAGCTTTTTTGAAAAGGGGGGGTGCTCAATTGAGATCTATTTATTGTCTTGGTGGTAATTTATACAGAAATAAAGAATTTTTTCAAAATAAAGGGGGGGGGGGGGGGGGGGGGGGTCAGAACGACCTTTCATCAGACCAATAAGAGCGTCGCTTACCAGATCATGAAAGTGACAGTCGGAATGTGATTTCTAATCTTACAACATCGAAAACCTTAACACGGGGTATTCCGAACGATAGTTACGGGTTTAACGACCGAATCCATACAATCTAGACCATCTATTAGCCATATCAGAATGTTCTTTTGTTCAGGTTTCAAATTTGTAATCGAGAATTTGTCAAAATGTGTTTCGAAGCGTAGTCGCCAATTTGAAATTAGTGCCGTAAAGCACGAGAAAGCTGCCTTCTGATTGGTCATTCCATTGGTAGCGAGAACTAAGATCTGATTTTAATAAGATTGCACATTCGCCCAACTCATACTCCGGAAAGTAATCGTCCTCTCCATAGGAATGAACTTGTTGACTGTTAAGTTTCTGTTCTACTTATTTGAACGATGACCGCAGTTGCGAAAGCCCCTCCGACATTTTCTTTAGTTTGTCTAGCATTAGTGCCATTCATGTTACCGAATGCGAAGTCCCTGCTTTAGCTACACTGTCCCCCGAACTAGTAGAGGGTTTAGAGCTCGAATAACTCGTAGATTTAGACGTCTTTGCTTTAGATTTTCCCTTGGGTGTAGATCTGTGCTCCGCAGAAATCGTATTACGAACGTCGTCCCCATCATGGCAGCCGACACGGTCAACCAAGAGGTAGGTCAATATTCAAGTGGAAATTCTGACAACTCCGCAGGTTGTCAAACGGTAAACCTTCTATGAATGCGATCACCTCGGGATCGTAAAAAAACCAGAGTAATTGGCAGCAAATTATCCTAAGAAAATTTCAACTCGGAGAACGAAATGTATCCCATCTCCGCCATGAGGTCGCACTGGTCTACGCATGCGCAGTTGCAATCTCATGGGACCCCTGAATCACGTGACTGGATTGTAGAATTAAAATATTGACCTCTTTTTCAACTTTGCAATATTAAGATAAACATTCTTATATCAAATAACATTTTAACATATTTATGATAAAAAAAAAATTGTTATAAATTTTCTGTTAATGGTGAAATAGTAATCTGAGTAATCTATGACAGTGAACAGAATTATTTTCTTTCATATTTTTTAATAATTAACTTTCCCGTGAAGATCAGGGGTTGAATAGGTCTTCAGCAACCCGCGCTTGAACTAAAGGGCAAGTATTACTGATCGTAAGAGGCGACGAACGGGATCGGGTGGTCGTATCGTATCCCAATTGCGTGGATCGATGCTCACGTTGGCTATCACTGGATTGTTTGGTCCAGACTCGATTATTGACAGACTGCCGTCATAAAGCTGGAATATTGCTAAGTGCGGCGTTAAACAATAAACAATAAATATATCAAACGACAAGGATAGTCGCTTTTTACGGCAAGCATGGGTTGCTGAAGATCTATTTAGCAACCCATGCCTGCCGTAAAAAGCGACCGTGATGTCGTAAGATGATCCTGTGCTGTATTGTGTGCACGTCATGTGTACTGGCCCAAGACCTTTCATACAATTAATATTTGAATTGAACGGCGCTCAGATTTCATTCTGATATTTAGGTTGCCATATATTGCCGACACGAGTAATGGGCGACTTCAGAGCACTGGATTAGAGACGTGGAAGCTACACCAGTGCTGCCCTTTGTTCCAGCTACGGCTTGTATAATGTCATATGAACTGTCATCTTCCCGAGGCAAGAGAGTTAACTGACTATAAAAGTCCAGTTTCCACCCTGGCCGAACTAGGCTGGAATTACTGGGTTCGATCGTAGCGCCGCCAGTGGCTATTACCAGTTATCTCTCTTTTAAGCCTCTCCTATGGGCCAATCAGATTCCACCTCTCGTATCACTTGCGCTTGCTTCCCACAAAATGGTGGCGCCCGGTCAAGACGATCTGATCGATAATCAAGATCTATATTGTGATAAAACGGGTTTTACATCGCGAATGCATCAAATCACGTGAGCACCTTGATTAAAAACATGAAAGGATTTGGAAAATATCTGCTGACAACGAGTAGGCGGTGCACATGTTTTGCAAATCCTGCAATCGACCGAAATCTGCACGAAAGTTTACGAACCTGATTTCAATTCCGGTGTGCGAATTTGATTGGACTATGCATAGACTCGTTAGTCCAGCCAAAATGTAACTCCATAATACCAGCCTAGTTCGGCAAGGGTGGAAACTGGACTTTTATAGTCAGTTAACTCCCTTGCCTCGGGAAGATGATGAACTGTCAGAGTCAAACACGCGGATAGTATTAATTTACATATACGTACATTATCCTGTGCTGTTTTGTATGCACTTTTTGTGTAATGGCCCCGAGACCTTTCATACAATTAATATTTGAATTGAACGGCGCTCAGATTTCATTCTGATATTTAGGATGCCATATATATTGCCTACACGGGGAGTGGGCGACTTCAGAGCACTGGATGAGAGACGTGGAAGCTACACGAGTGGATAGAATAATTTACATTTACGTACATTTTGCTGATAATCGACCATAAAAAATGCATATTGCCTATTTTCCATGCGGACCTTTTACATGACATTGTGTTCACTATATTTATGCTTTACATTAATATTAGGAATAATATTATCTGGATTATTTTACGATTCCGACTATAACATAAGCATGGGTTTATGAACTACTAGCGAATAGAGATGATACAAGGTGTTCGCGAATAGGTGAGGGTATCTTGTCCCATCGTTATGTGTGTCTATGGTCACCACGTTTTGTGAGAAATGATCCATGGGTCAAGGGTCCGTGTGGATAGCGGTGGGTGCGTAGAAAAAATCAAATGTTTGACAGAATTGAACTTGATTCTTTGCTGAGACAATCAAAATTCAAGCAAATCCTTTGAGGGTTTTGGAATCCATACAGTATTAATTCAACTTGAAGTGTCTGTGAATATAGAGAAAGTCCTTCCTCTCGGGAAGATATCTGTGGACCTTTAGAAAAAGCCATGTCTATTGCCGAGGGACGAAAATAACTCGCAGTGCAGAGTTACGTCCCTTTGATTGTTGGTTCGAATCCCGATTGGCCCTGATTATGCTCCTAGGTTTTTATTCCCGTGAAGATCCGGGGTAGAATAGATCTTCAGCAACCCATGCTTGCCGTAAAACGCGACTATGCTTGTCGTAAAAGGCAACTAACGGGATCGGGTGGTCAGGCTCGCTGACTTGGTTGATGCTTGTCGTCGATCTCACATTGCGAGGATCGATGCTCATGATATCAATCACTGGGTTGTCTGGTCCAGACCCGATTATTTACAGACCGCCGTCATATAGCTGGAATATTGCTGAGTGCGGCGTTAAACAACCAACCAACCAACCAACCTAGGTTTTTAAGCAGCATTCACGTGTTCGTGGGTTTCACCAAATTGGAAACCTCCACGACCTGCATAACTTCCCGCTTTCCTCCCACATGAATCTGATGTTACTGAAATACTGTTCGAAACATTAACCCAAACACATCCACCCACATTTGACTGTGTGCTTTCATAGGCATTGGCACAAAGACGTATGTCGGCTGACCGACTGCACTTAAGTGGATGATTTTAACACTTTATGTGAGTGAATTTTGTTTTATGTCGCAGCAATAAGGGACAATGGTTGATTAGGTGTCTTCTTCCCTGATGGCATGAAACGTGTCTCATTATATCAACCACTTGGCTGATTAAACTCGATTATGCATACCGCCGCGATGGCTGCAATACTGTGACGTTCAGCATCAAAGGCCTCGATAAGTCGTCTATGGTCGACGTTCAGATGACTGCACTAAATAACACGTCGCCTGTGACCATGATGGGGCTGCTGTGACCTTGACACGGAGTTTGCACCCCTCTTTACTCACTGGCACTTACTGTGATGGATCGGCTTTGTAGGGCAAGGTGACGTGGCTGATACCGTGGCCATGGTCCCCGACGGCGTGAAACGTTGCTCATAATATCAACTACTGGGTATCTGACTCATACATTACTGACCTCCGTGATAGAGCTACAATAGTGTTGATACCACGTTTAACACATGTCATCGATCCCAATTGCGTGGACCGATGCTCATGATATCAATCACTGGATTTTCTGGTCCAGTCTCAATTATTTACAGATCGCCATCATATAGCTGGAATATTCCGTAAAACAACAAACCAACCAACTACATGTTTAGGTCCAAAGCAATAGCATTACAGAGCAAGTCAATATTGATTTGGTTAACATTGTATATATGTACATGTTCTGACATTTTATAATACAGATCAATATAATACAAATTTCAAATTCAACAGAGAGATAATTTCCCCAGTGCCAAATTGGATGAACTGGAAGCCCCGATTAAATGCGGAGTAGTGAGTGGGTGGGTTGGGTTTAACGCCACTTTTAACAGTATTCAAGTTATATCGCGGCGTGTCAGCTTAATGTGGGAGGAAAGCCCCAAGTGATGCAGGTCTCGGACGTTTACCACTTCGGTGAAACCCACGAGCACGGGTATGGTGCTGACAAAACTAGAAACATAATCGGGGAGAACCGGGATTCGAACCCACATAAATGCGGAGGATGTGCAGCTAAGCATATATTATTCAAGGGAACATCAACCAGGATGATCCATTATCGCCGCCTTGAAGAAAACACCAATTGTTAATTGTTATTTTAAATTTACGATTCATTGTGAATTTGCGACGAATATCGTGCAGACATTCTAAGCTCATCCATGTCAAATGCTAACTGCACAAATCAAGGACGTCAGAGCTTCTATTTTTGCAAATGCCATTTTATAACCATCTGGGTCGAATTTGTTACAAAATTATTAATTCATCGAAAATACCACTCTCGCCTGGCAGTTGTATTTATATTTCACTCCTACATGATTTGATGTCATGGAATACCTTCACGGTGAAAAGTGACTTGAAAACACTGACTGAGAATGGGATGCTGCACGAGGGCTACCCTCTGCTATAGTTAGTCCAGCAATACTAAGCTTTCCTGACCCGTGAAGATCCGGTGTAGAATAGGTCTTCAGCAACCCATGCTTGCCGTAAAAGGTGACTATGCTTGTCGTAAAAGGCGACTAACGGGATCGGGTGGTCAGGCTCGCTGATTTGGTTGATGCATGGCATTGATCCCAATTGCGTGGATCGATGCTCATGATATAAATCACTGGATTGTCTGGTCCAGACTCGATTATTTACAGACCGCCGTCATATAGCTGTAATATTGCTGAGTGCGGCGTTTAACAACCAACCAACCAACCAACCAACCAACCCACGTCAGAAATACCGTTATAGAGGGCTCAGTCACCCACGTGGATATTACGTGTTTACATGAATGTACATCTTGTTGATAATCTACCATACGCATCCATATTGCCTTTTTTTAAAGGAAAACTCTATATGTGCCATTGTGTTTTCTTTAGATATGCATTGCAGCGTAGGGCAGCTGGCGTCATCATTGACTTTCAGTGATCCATTTTTATCATTTTTACTGCTATTTTGCCTTTTACACTCAATAGAATCTGTTTCGGCGGTTCGAGACTGGTTTTCTCTGTCGTTGACGTCTTATCTTCAACTGTTTGAACAATAATGTATTAACGTCAATGATTCACGTATTTCTTATCAATGTTATTGTATTGGAAGCTGTAATATCGACAGGGCCTTAAAGGACGGGGGCTGTAGTCGACGGTCTGCGGTTTATTCGACGTTGTAGTTAGTGACATGAGAAAACTAAGACATGCTGTGACTGCCAATATACACAATTTTAGTATCCCTTTAAATATAAGAGCCAACACCCTTTTCCGTTAGTTGAAAGCAGAGTCCATTGTACGATTCCGATCATATCATAAGCATGTGTTTATGAGTGAGTGAGTGAGTGAGTATGGTTTTACGCCGCTTCTAGCAATATTCCAGCAATATCACGGCGGGGGACACCAGAAATGGGCTTCACACATTGTACCCATGTCGGGAATTGGACCCGGGTCTTCGGCGCGACGATCGAACGCTCTAACCACTTGGCTATCCGACCGCCCCCATGTGTTTATGAATCATAGTGATGATAATGGGCGTTCGAACAATGGAGAGCTTATCCTGCTCAAACGGTGCAAAATATAGTACGTGGAGACTCGGAGTCCAGTATACCATGGTTATAGATTCAAGCATGTTGAAATCTTTCTTGAAATTGTTATCTCAGCAGGTTAGATACCAAGTTGAAATTTCAAGTCATCATCAGGAAATTTCAAGATGATTACAGAGATCAAGATGCGAAGATCAAGCTCCATGACAACGAGGAAGCAACCATGCGGTTCATCGTCAAGAAAGTACGCCCAGAGAAAGTTCTAGTAGATGATTTGATTTTGTTTGTTTGTTGTTTAACGCCGCACTCAGCAATATTCCAGCTATATGACGGCGGTCTGTAAAATAATCGAGTCTGGACCAGACAATCCAGTGATTGACATCATGCGCATCGATCTACGCAATTGGGACCGATGACATGTATCAGCGAGCCTGACCACCCGATCCCGTTAGTCGCCTTTTACGACAAGCATAGTCGCCTTTTACGGCAAGTATGGGTTGCTGAAGACCTATTCTACCCCGGACTCTTCATGGGTCTCTAGTAGATGAAGCGGAAGCTGTTTGTGTGATCCAGTATATTGAATCCTTGCTGTCGTTATGTTACAGTTTGGAACTCCGTAAAATCATCAAGCGTTTTTCTACTGAATTCTGCTTTGGTTGTATGTTTGACGGAGAAGGAGAACACTTGTCGTGACTTGTCTAAACAAGGCAAAGTCAATCAGTTCTTTAACATAGTCATGTCTGAGGTCAATGATAATCACTTGATTCAACTGGTTCAAGACAACACCTCTTTAACACTCGGCATCCACCATATGTCAATATCAATGTACAGATTATCGTAATGCCAAAAAGACAATCTTAATTAATCTTAAGAGCTAACATGTTAAATGAAAGATCTCTCTCCCCAAACATGCCACCCTATAATCTACTGGCAACATAAGCCTCATTCGATTGTGGCAAATACATTCAATCTCTCACCTGTGGAATGAAAACTGAGTTAGGACATATCAATGGCCAGAAACAAGCAGAGTGCCACTCTGGTATCACCAGGGTACCCTTAGCCTTACATTCAGATATTGTGTTTGATTGCCCTCGGAATCAAACATACAGGAGGAACCACCCAGTTCATAACGCCACCCCAGTTGACAGTGAAACAGTCGACAACGTCACTTCCAGAATTGCAGTACTTAAGTTTAGTGTTAAATATGTAGCAAATCTGACTGTTTCATGTGGACCCCATTTCCGTTCAATTTGCTGAAATACGGTTTTGAAATACTCCAATCATCAAATCGATCATTCTACTAAGATAGTCAGCCCTCTGATTATCACATCGTGGAATCCACTGCATATACAACTGTATTGACTGTTTTGTACATATTTCAAATATATGTCAAGCCAAATTTTGCAAATGTATTTTCATACTGCCTTTCTCAATGATTGACACAACGTTTGTATTGTCTGTACACCACATAACACGGTTGCTCTTCAGGTTTGGAATAAAACTCAGTAATGTCAAGTGAACAGCCTTTAACTCCCTCCATGTAGAACTCTGACGAGGTTCTTCCGCAGACCACTGACCATGGGACTTGTCAGAATCACTCTCAACACAGTATCCACCAAAACCACTATCACTGGCATCAGAATAAACAAGTCTTGTAGTAAGAGATTTATCAACAAGTGCTCTTGAAGAATGTTTGTCAAGATTACCAAGCCAAAGTTTCAATTGATGAATACTGTCACATGAAAGCTTTATTGAACCATGTCAAGTAGAAACAATAAGTGTGTCTATACTTAATTATCTTGTCATAAGCTGTGATAACGGCCCCAGTACTAGTTTCATGGACACTAGCCGACCGACAACAGAAGCTACATCTCGCACTGACATTCTTTGACTTGGATTTTAATAGGTCTGTAATTGAACGCTTCACCTTGACTATCTTCCTCTGAGGCACAGATATAGTCATATTTGTAGCCTGAATATGAAAACCGAGCCATTCCAAGGACTGCGATGGTGCCCATAAAGATTTTTAATCAAGTCATTTTTAATGACAGAACCTGAATTCAGTGCTCTTGATTCTGACTGATAATATACCATCAACCAAATAAGTGAAAATCTTATGTCCTTCAAATCTCAACTTCTTGACAAGCTGGCGAGTGACTTTTGTGAAAACGTATGGAGCTGTTGTCAGTCCAAAGGGAAGTACTGCAAACTTATAAATATGTGTTTTTTCCATCAGAGGCATTCCAAGCAAAGCCCAAAAGGTCAGTATATCCTTCGTAGATATCTATATGGTGATATGCTGAATGGATGTCAATCTTGATTAGCCAGTCATTTGCACTGATATGTTCTAAACAGTTTTCAAATCTTTAACTTTCAAAGTCTGTTTGAACACAAACCTGTTAACAATACTCAGGTCATAAATCAAGCGTTTCTTACCCGATGACTGAATAGCGACAGATAGAGGATTAACAACATACAGCGGAGTATCACACTCAACAACTAGTTGTTTCTTGACAAGCTCTGATACAGCTTCACACACAAAATCAGCGTTATTTAAGGCACACTGGTTATTACGTACATTTTGGGTTGCATACACAAAAATGGAAATTTGTATCCATTTTTGATGATATCTAAAACAAAGTCGTTTGCACTTATCTGCTGCCAAAAGTTTTCATTCTGTTTCAAACTTTACCTTTCTGCAGCACCCTGCTCTAGTTATCAGGCAATTTAAGATCATATGCATCTAAACATTGAGTAGATGAACACTTAACTGATAGACCTTGGCCTGTGCCCTCTCTACTGCACGGCGGTTGCTGACGTGACGCTGCTTGACAACCTTGCAGTTTGGACATTTGCGTTGAGATCGGGACAATCTCCTCCGAAGTGGGTGAAAATATGATCCTTGTCGCTGACCTTTACCTCGAAAAAGCTGGTTGTTGATTGGTGGAATCGACTGCACACCAGAAGAAGCAGGTAAAGCAAACTGCACGGGCTGTGTTGTGAAATCCTGGACTTGGCTCCTGGCCTTGTCGGATACTGCGCATTCCGATTTCGTTTTTGCTTGATTTTTTTTACTGCTTTTAATCAGCCCTTGTAATCTTCTTATCATCGTCAGGAACATCTACCTAATCGTTTGTCACGTAGTTTCGGCCTGTTTCCCAACCACCTTCTGATGAATCTGCAATCTTGATTAGCTTGTTCCTCTGCTGTAATCTCTGGATCTCTGAACCAATAGCACTCCGCTTCTCATAAAGTTCCAGAGTATATTAACTGTCTGATTTTGTTCAACCCGTCAACACATTCTGTTGAAGCCAAATTGAATTTTGTTTCCCTCCTGTGACCACCTGTATTCTTTTCTGCTTTTATTTTCCTGACGCCTTTCCGTAACTTTTGAATCTATTGCCAATTCAATTTCTGTCTTGTTTGAATTTAGCTGATCCAAGATGGCGTCTAGTTTTGTCGAGGTTGATATTTCATCAGTCATGTTGTTAATTGAACTGCCTTGAGAGCAAACGAGAGGGGCGACATCATAAAACCCTCCCCTTATATACCTCCAAATGACAGCGCCATCTACCCTGCATAATTACCTCCCTTGATTAGAGAACGTACCACTAGGAGAAAGTAGTTTCCCTCTAATTTAATACTTCAAACGAGGGAAACATCATTTGTATAGCGACGTGCACGTACGTGTGTGTGGCTGCTTGCACTAGTCCGGACTGATGCCGATTTATAGTGCTAGCTCACTGATATACCATGTCGCAGTTTAACATGAATATTCCACTCAGACACAGTATACTGACTCTGAGCCGACCAGTCCTTGCTTTAGCCCCATAATGCCGAGCGCCAGACAGGGTAACAACAAGTACCATCTTTAAACGTCTTTTGGCATGACGCGGCCGGGGATCGAACCCCGGATCTTCCGCTCTCAGGGCGGGACACGGAAGCGGTCTATTTTTAGACAAATCAGGGTTTCGAACAAATGATCGCATTGTCAATCACAACAAACTCAAGTAATCACAGTGAATTGCGGCAACAAAGACCTCTAACCCGCCTGTGCTCGAAAATATATAGTAAGTGAATGAGACAAATCTCTTGTTTGGATATGTCATGACGACCTGATAAAATTCGTGTATTAACCCAACAGCATTCAAAAGCTATTTGATAACAGTCGAAGCTGTTTATTGATGATACAACCATCTATTCATATTGTGCATTAGAAAACGAACCACCGCGTGTTGTGTGAGTCGTACAGAGCGCAATTGTTGTACAATGAATGTCCATTCAGTCCATTATCGGGAAACCTACACTTCTCATTCGGATTCTCTGCCTGTACTCGTGTCAGTCGAATATATGACTGGATTGGACACGTTTCCGGGTAAGTAGAGGTGAGGTGAAATGGGGATTTAACGTCGCGTTCAAGATTATTGGACTCGTGTGGCGACGTGCATGCACGTGTGTGTTTGTGGTCTATATGTCTGTGTATTGCTGAATTTGGCGTCCAACAACAAACACCCCTGTAAAACGAAAGTACAAGGTATGTAGATTCAGAAAAGGTTGCATTACCACCCCACTGAACCAACATTCAGCGGACCAATACACACGGGCTTTTGGTGGATCGATGCTCATGATATTAATCACTGGATTGTCTGGTCCAGACTCGATTATTTACAGACCGCCGTCATATAGCTGGAATATTGCTGAGTGCAGCGTTAAACAACAAACCAACCAACAACCAACCAATTGCGTCGATCGATGCTGATGATATCAATCACTGGATTGTCTGGTCCAAACTTTATTATTAACAGACCGCCGTCATATAGCTGGAATATTGCTGAGTGCGGCGTTAAACAACAAACCAACCAAACAACCCAGTTATGTGGATCGATGCACATGATGTCAATCCCTGGTCAGGCGGGGAATAGGTATGATGACCGATCCGCACATGAAAACTGGTACCGACGCAATGAAAAACGTGAGCGATGTAATGTGTTAACCTAGTAACGTCAACCTAGCTTCCAGAATTTTTTAGACCTTGCTGCAAGGCTCTATACAATGCTTGACGAGTCTCGCCATTTCCGGAAGTTACCACGCCACTCTTGCATCTATATATAGTATTTTCCTGACGACTGCTTACCTTAAATAGTACAACATTCCTGACGACTAATCACTGCCCAAATACAATGCAATGAGCGTCTACCGAATCTCAACAGAAACAATGTAACAGTTATAATCATTGTTAAACAATACTATACACTGCCATATAACACATGCTCCCAACAAACACGCAAACATCCAATGTGCAAATTGTTAATCACGATCTTAAAATTGAGATCTCTTCATGCATATGTATTGAAAGATTTATTTATTTTTAGATCCATTTAGATTGAACTTCATATGAAACAGTGACTTGTTTCTGTTAGTGTAAGATTGTTCACGATGCATTTGATAATTTCTTTTCAGTTAGTTTGTCTAAAACTTCATTAGACTGGATTTAAGTGGATTTTATTTTTACAGTAGGATTACCTAAGAGGTCTTCATAATGACAGAGGTGGGTGAGATTGACACAATGATCACTGAGGTAAGGGTCTGACCATTTTATATTCGGGGGGTGGGGTGGAGGGGTGGGTGGGGGTGGGGGTGGGGGTGGGGGATTAGATAATTACTCAGCAACACCTACAAAACAAGATGTTTCTTTAATAAATGTTTTTTACACAAACATACTTGCAATAATGTAGTGTTTGTGGCTGACAATTTCTTCTTTTTTTCAACAGTCTACAATGATTTATTTGTCAGCACTATCCCAACTCACATGAAGGTGACAAGCTGTGATATACATTGAAACTGATATGATGTTCACAGCCGCCTTAATCCGACCTCACTCACTCATCGTGAAACTTTTTTTTTCAGGACAGAAATGCGATCATCCAGGGGGACGACAAGCTTGAAGAATTTGAACAGAGAGCGGAAGAACTCGAGGAAGTGACCACCCTTCTTTTTAAAAAAATAGTAAGTCATTTATGATAGTCATAACGGGCAAACGGGCATTTTCTCACTGGAAGAAAAGGAAACATTTCTTAGCTTGGAAAGATCATGGAAAGACTGGATTTGGCAACATGTCCTTGACGGAAATACGGATCTTACCAAGATTGGGAAATACGGATCTTACCAAGATTTCCAATAGTGAGGTTTAAGAGCAGCAAACATTTTACACGAAGATTCCAAGAAAATCACCACCTCTTTAAAACCTTCCATAAATCTCAAGACATTTTCACAACTTTCAAAATATTTTAAAATGTTTGGAATAAAAGCGACAAACCCCTTTCCATATTCATAAGAAATGTGTGAATATAAGAAATATGAAGTTGTGTAATGTAGCCACGAAAGGCTGGAGCTGCTGGAATATTGCTCGAGATAAAGGGAAAGTCGACCATAGGAAAGTTGATGTCCTGCATCTAGTCCTACATTCTTCTGAGGAGTTTGTTTGTCACTTTGAATCTGTATGCATAGATCTTAATATGAAGCAGATGAAGTGGTCTCACTGATCTCTTTTATTTCAGTAAATCGATGGAAGGGAATTGACAGGTTTATGGTCATTGAACAATATCAGATCATCAATATACCTGAAGCTTAAGTTAAACTTCTCGGCCACATTACGCTGTTTTGACTTTGCCAAAAAGGGGGCTGAAATACCGATTCATATGCATCCATATCTGTATACATCCCTATATAAACAGTCCATATTACAAAACAGTATATTGGAGTGAGTGAGTGAGTGAGTCAGTGAGTATGGTTTTACGCCGCTTTTAGCAATATTCCAGCAATATCACGGCGGGGGACACCAGAAATGGGCTTCACACATTGTACCCATGTCGGGAATCGAACCCAGGTCTTCGGCGTGACAAGCGAACGCTTTAACCACTAGGCTACCCGACCGCCCCACAATATATTGGAATGTTTATACTTCATTTGTGTTTTCTATTCAATATAACATATTTCATCGGACCAGGTGAATTTACACTTTTTATTATGGGAAGACATGCTACACATTAGTATATTTGAATAGTGTATGGAATGATGGCCAGAAGTTAAACAAATAAACAATTGTTTTAGTTGTTTCATAGTATTTGAGTATTTGTCTTTGAATCTGCTTAAAATTAAAACTTAATTCATTTCTACTTTGCAAATTAAGTTGTTTTGTGATTCAAGTTATGACATTCACTGGATTGATGTGTTTTCCTTTAAATCCAAATACAATATTTCCTTTGTACATTGCACCGTTCCTCCCGTTATATTCCCAAGCCAGCTGGTCACTAACTTCCATATACTTACAGATTGAGATCATTCACAAACCATATGATTTTTTTTTTTCATTCATGTCTTTGCTGTTTGTGCATAATGTTGGTTGTTTGTTTGTTGTTTAAAGCCGCACTCAGCAATATTCCAGCTATATGACGGCGTCTGTAAATAATCGAGTCTGGACAACAGACAATCCAGTGATTGACATGAGCATCGATACGAGCAATTGGGATCGATGACATGTATCAACCAAGTCAGCGAGCCTGACCACCCGATCCCATTAGTCGCCTCTTACGACAAGCATAGTCGCCTTTTCCTGTACCGCCGGTGGCACCCGTCACAAACACATACAATGGCAAGTCAGTTGATCGCCTGAAAAAACAAGGGAACATTAAGCACAAGTCAAAATAGGGAATTGCATCGGACATCAGTTTTGTCAATGTTATGCTCATTTCTCCATAAAACATTTTGAAAGCTTTTCTGGGGCCTCGAATGATGTAAACCTTGATCAAACAGCTTCTGAGTTAGAGTCGTGTGGGGCTCTTTGAAATCTTGGTAGAAAGAGCATGCTCAAAATGGTGGAACTGCTGGCATATGTCTCGACATAAAGGGAAAGTTAATTATTGTAAAGTTAAAGAAAAAAATCTTATACAGCCTCTTCATGCATAGATCTAAATATGAAACAGACGAGGCGTTCTCACTCGTCTCCTATAGTTCTAGATCAGGTGGGTAAATCAGTGGAAGGGAATTGGCCATTTGATGTCAGATATCAGATCATCGATAAACATGAAGCTCAAATTAAATGTCCTAACCAACTTATCTTGTTCTGATTAATATGCATAAAGAATCAGATCTGCGAGAAGGAGAGACCATGTATATGCATATTTCCTGCCTAAATGTCCTACCCCAAAATCTAACATAGGTTTTACTATATAGAAAGTCCAACATTTCAGAACCATTCAAAGACTCAAGTTGGTCGTCGCTGTGAAACACCGAAACAAAAAAGTTGGAGGTCGCTATGCTGCTGTAGCTGTAGTGAGCCTCGAGAAGACGCCCCAGGAGAAGAGATAAAGACATAACCGAAGGTACGTTTTATATTCTGTGAATGTTGGACGATATAATGGAGTCACGACAGCACGATCAACACCGTCAGGGTCATGTTCAGTCAGATCACACATTAGACACACCTGATTCTGATGAACCGCCTCCTCCCAGATCAACGTCATTGAATCCTCCAGAGACTATTATGTTTTGAAGATATGTTCAGATTCAAAATATTTTGCCCAAAGGAAAACCTTCGATCCAGAGGTTGAGACATTTGCGTTTTCGTTTTTTCGTAAACCTAAAGAGACTTTGAATAGATATTATTTCATATTCCAGGTGGTGATAATGGATAAATGCTGGCAGACCACACAGCCTAAACATTTAACTGGGGCCTCCATCTGCATCCAATTTCGCACTGGGGAAATGTATCTCTGCGGAAGTAAATAGGAAGGAAAGGTTCACACTTGCAACAGATCGGGCTTGTCATGCAATACCAGACAGTTTGTTCTTGTACTGATCTGAAAGAGCTAGAGCTGTTTCACAATGTATATTTGTATTATTAAATGCCAGAAGAATATTTCCATACACAGTGTTAACCAAATCATTAGAGACTTTGTAATTTTGTTACCCGTAAAGATCCGGTGTAGAATAGGTCTTCAACAACCCATGTTTGACGTTAAAATCGACTTTGCTTGTCGTAAGAGGCGACTAATGGGGTCGGGTGGTCAGGCTCGCTGACTTGGTTGATGCATGTCATCATATCCCAGTTGCGTTGATAGATGCTCATGATGTCAATTACTGGATTATCTGGTCCAGACGCGGTTATTTACAGACCAACTTCTTTGATAGGCATTTAGAAGTTGGAGTACTACGTGACAACCCAAGCCACAGCATTCAGTGGGATAAAGTCAAAGCCCTCACCACCAACCTCAAAGACTTCAAATTCAGAAAACTACGAGAAGCCATCAACATCAAAGACCCCAATCAGCCATAATCCTGTTGTTTATATTACTGGCTTCATTCTTTGTTTATGTCACTGACTTCACCGATGATTGTCTTTACTACCCTTGTGTGTACATAACAGGCTTCTCCACTCGAGTGTAACTACATCTGATGCCTAATCTACTGTATAAACATTCTCAAACAACTTTAGGCTTTGTTATCGAGCCATAACTCTCAAACTAATAAAACTATGCAATGACCACATGGTCCACTGTTGCCTTTTCATGTTTGTCAATATTTTATGTTATTATTGTGTTTCCATGGACACAATGTAGATTTAGTCTCAATTACTAGCGATTGTTTCCCGCCAAATCAATAAAGGTAATGAATGTTTCTGAATGAAAACCATTATCTTTCCCGGCTATACTTTACTAGTATGGTGTTTCGAATGTATCAAAAAGGAAGGGGAGACATCTGCTTTTATGAGTACAAACACATCATAGTATGACGGTGTGTAAGGAAAGCTATCTTGATGGAGCAAAGGGTAACCACGTCTCTCCCATCCAGTGCTTTAATGTCACTTTGTCCTGCGTTAACAGTGTTTTACATGCATATATATCAGAGTGAAATGTGAGAGTCATGTAAAATATGAATGCATCTTGTTAAACGAGACTGGTATTTTTTATCAATAAAAATTGCAGTGGTAGGAGAATCATAAGTTCCCGCTTGTAAGTGTAGACAGTCAGGCCGTTTCCTTTTTGTCACAAACCGCTACCCATGTGGTATGTTCACACAAAGGCCAAACGTATGTGGAATATAATATCATTGGAGTTGAAATATACTACTCACAGTTTGCTAAGGATCAAGGTTTCATATAAAAAATCATCAATCAAGTAAAGATTGAAAACTCCAGGTACACATTAGTTGGGTAGCCCCTCTAGGACCTCAATGTCCTGATGAACGAACAGAGGCATGCAGTGATGGACACGATGTGTGCACAAAGTGCTTGAAAATCTTTGTTTGTTAGAATCGTGACAGAAACTTTGCTCTTCATTATCAGAGAACACAACATTTGCTACTGAGGATTGCAAAATGAATTCACTTATGCCCCCTTAGCGCCAAAGACGTCGTTTGATGGCCGAAGAGATAGACAGATTCATAGGCATGCTTGAAACTTGGTAAACACAACGTCACGATGCAAACGTCTTTGGTGTCAGCCAAAATGTGATCAGCAGGGCATGGAATCGACACCAGACGTTTGGATTAGCTGCCCAGCGACATGCAGTTGATCCACAGCCTCCACCGTACAGGGGAAAGACAGGTTTCTCCTGATTGCCACCAGTCGTCATCACTTCGTGACTGCCACCACACTCAGAAATGACCCGCGGAACGCCAGTGGCGTTAACGTTTCTACTCGGACAGTGCATAATCGTCTCCGGTCATGGAGGGCATGCATTCGCATCCCAGTGACACGCCAGGGGTCCAGTACAATATACTGTCTAGACAAGGAGAAAGTTTTCAGGATTCGAACGTAGGGCTCAATCATGATTTGGGGTGGGATCTGTAGAGCTGGAAAACCTCATCTACATGTCTTAGAGTGGGACACGATGACAGGAGTGCACTACGTGGATGACATTCTGGATGCGTACGTGAGGCCGTATGCTGGTGCAATCGGATCGCACATCCTCTTAGATGATAACGCACGACCTCTCGTGCCAGGGCCGTTGATGCCTACTTAGAGCAGATCATTATCCGCATGAAGTGACCAGCCCGATCACCTGACCTCAACCCTATCGAACACATGTGGAACGAGCTGCAGATCCCCCTCTCACGACGCCCTGTCCTCCGGGAACTCTACAGGAACTTGGCAGTGCTCTTACTGAAGAATGTAACATTCTTCCCTTGGCGACCATCCAGACACTTATTGGGAACATGAGACGCCAGGCTGAGATCGCATCACGTGGATCACAGAGCTACAGAGAGCTACATATAACATTAAAGAAATTGATAATAAATTGGACTAGGCTGTCAATAGCATCTATAGAGTAATCCTTCTCCAGTCAAGTAACTTTAATCCTCTTCAGACCTTTAATTGAAATGTAATTTCTGCGACTGAAATATCTGTGTTAAGAACTTTAGTATGGGTTTTGTAAATGAATTTGTTTGGATAAAACATTGATCAGACGAATGACAAAACAGTATGCTCTTATGTTCAACAATATAACACTGAGTGACAAAAATGATGCCAGATGCAATTCCCTATTTTGGCTTCTACCATGTGTTCCCGTGTTTATGCAGGTGAACAATTGACTTGCCTTTGCATGTGTTTGTGACGGATGATACCAATGGGGCAGGATACGCTCACCTTTTCGCGAACACCTGGTATCATTACTATTTGATAGTGATTCATAAACACATGCTCATGATATAGTCGGAATCGTACAGTCGACTCTGCTTTATGCAGAGATTTCTATTGGATATGGTAAGGGTTTTGTCGCTTTGTTTATTGTAAATCCTTTTTGTCAACCTATGACAGGCAGTGTGTTCTATAAATGATCAGATAGAGCGGTTCCTCAATGTAAAGTTGTGTTATCAAATGTCACAACATTTCCATACACAATGCTAACCAAATCAATATTGACTTTTAGACCTGTATCACCAATACATGCCCCTCCCTAAACACGCATTTTCCATCTTCTCGAAGCAAGGGCGTTAACTGTCTATAAAAGTCCAGTTTCCACCCTTGCCGAACTAGGCTGAAATTCCGGAGTTGACTAACGAGTCTATGCACAGTCCCATCCCGTGAAGATCCGGGGTAGAATAGGTCTTCAGCAACCCATGCTTGCCGTAAAAGGTGACTATGCTTGTCGTAAGAGGCGACTAACGGGATCGGGTGGTCAGGCTCGCTGACTTGGTTGATGCATGTCATCGATCCCAATTGCGTGGATAGATGCTCGTGATGTCAATCACTGAATTTTCTGGTCCAGACTCGATTATTTACAGACCGCCGTCATATAGCTGGAATATTGCTGAGTGCGGTGTTAAACAACCAACCAACCAACCAACTATGCGTCCAGTCAAAATAGCGTCACGAACCAGACATCCGGTTCGTAAACAACATAATTGCAGCCTGAAGATTTTGGTCTACTGCAGGATTTGCAAAGCAAGTGTACCGTCAACTGATTTTGTACAAGCCATTCCGGCGATGACTTACAGTAATGACAAAAATTGCAAATTATGCTTTTCAAGAAATATAATTTTTCCAGCGATAAATGTCATCATTGAGTTCAGATCACGTGGTTACAGTCCGACTAAGAATCGGCAGACAGGTGACTGCAAGTGGCTATATATAGCAGCGTACTTACATTGCCAGCACGATTATCAGCAAAATGTACTTATGTGTAAGTTGATACTATCCACGTGTTTCATGAGGCCTCAGTATTTCAGTTAATACGACCATGTGGGAGGAAAGCTTTAATAATGTATGATGCAGCATCCACGTCTCTCCCACCCAGTGCATTGAAGCATTGAAGTCGCCCATTCCCCGTGTAGGCAATCTGTGGCATCATATATATATATATATATATATATATATATATATATATATATATCAGAATGAAATCTGAGTGCCATGTAAAATATAAATGAAGCTGTTAAGCTAGAGTGGTATATTCGATCAATTAAATATTCAGTGACAGGAGAATCTTGAATTCCTGCTGTTGAATACAGACAGTAAGTCCGTTTTCTTATTGTCACCAAGTACGCATGTTGAAATAAATAGGAATTCAAGTCCGTAGAAATTGGACAAAGAACAGCTTGGGTAGCATTGTGCCAGCGGGGCTGAAATGTCAAGGGAGCCACATTAAAAAAAATCAAAACATTGCCAATACTCGGCCATTAGTTTTCAAATTCAATTAAATATTATATATAAACAATTTGTAGTGAAACTTAACATCGCTAATAAACAAAACTCTCTTCTGTTATTGCGAGTGTTTAGATTTTGAGCATTCTAGACCTTAATAACTTCGCCTTTGTAAATGCTTGAAGAATTAAGATAAAATTCTATTTAATAAAACAGATTATCATCTCATTATCATCTCAGAATCCCATGCACCAACATCGCTATTTGTTAGTGATACAAAACATAAGGTTTAAACGTTGAGTTTACGCGAGTGGTGGGTCACATGACCACGAAACTGAAGTTCATAGGTGTCTGAACAACACATGTTGACGTTCATACGTTTTTCACGAAACTGTATTCTTGAAATGATGTAAACACTGACAGATGACTTCCCTCCCCGGAATTCCCTCAGATGACTTTATACAGAATCTTGTTTCTGATCATTTAGACCCTTTAATCTTGAACTTAGCGTTGAGCATACATTGGGATAAGTCAGAAAGATTGACTGAATTTCCGTCCAAGAATATCCTAGCTACGACCTATCCCAGTGAACAAAACGAAGAAATCCACATCTGAACTACGGACTCCATCCGTGCCTAGATTGACAAGTGACAATCTACAGCAATTTACAAATGTACCTTAGTTTCTTTTTGACACATCTTTATAATCACCTTTCGCGGATCGGCCTGTTGATCAATGATGACTGACATTTTGTCATCTCCACAGGATCCTGACGCGTCCGTCACGTTTATCGTGTATTTGATGTAAATGTCTTACGACGCGCTACCACTGTGACTGACTTATTGAGATTGTTCTTAAGAGACATTTTTAATCTATTGATGACATTGTTTGGAACTATTTGGTGTAACCAAACCACAAAAGGATGTCATGTTGAGCACGTTGAACATAGATACGATTATGTAACCTCTCATTTTGATGTACTATTTTATTCCATGTTACAGTCGGTTGTTGTATAGCTGTAGTTTATGACAGACTATCAAATAGTAACGATACCAGGTGTTCGCGAAAAGGTGAGCGCATCCTGCCCCAGTGGCAGGTGGCACCCGTGTAACCTTGATCAAACAATGTCTGAGCAAGAGTCGTGTAACGCACTTTGAAATCTTGGTAGAAAGAGCATGATCGATTGTATGTCGCGAAATGTAAACACCAGAAGCTTGAGCTGCTGGAATATTGTTCGACATTAAGGGAAAGTGATTCCTCTTGTCATAGAGTCTTGTGGAGAGTGTTTTGTTACTCTGAATCTTTATGCATAGATCTGAATATGAAACAGATGAGGCGGTCTCACTGGTCTCCTTTATTTCAAGTTCAGGTGGGTAAATCAGTGAAAGGGACTTGACTATTTGATTGTTATTGAAATATATCAGATCATCGATATACCTGAAGTTTAAGTTAAACTACTTGGCCAAATTACCTTGTTTTGACTTTGCCCATCCTAACAGTAATTCCGATTCATATGCATAAAGAAACAGATCCACAAGAAGGGGAGCACAATTGGTGCCATGGGGATGACTACTTCTTGCCTAAATGTCTTACCCCCACATTGTACGTAGATGTTATCAATGAGGATGTCCAGCATTTCACAAATTGTTTTCTCGGTAAATTTCAAATGGCATTTGCTTTCATTTTTCACAAATTGTACAGAACATCAGAATATAACCGTAATCTATGTTTACCACGTTTTGTAACAAAAGCCCCATAGATCAAGGAACGAAGTTTTCCCTTAAGTTTTTCATGTGGGATAGTGGCGTACAAATTTGAAAAATCAAATGTTTTGACGGAAAGAAACTTTTGAAATTGCAAAAGGTCAAGCAAATCCTTTGATTTTTTTAAGAATCCACATGGTATTAATTCCATTTGTCTCAAATACTTTCTGTAGTTTCAAAAATAATATACGAATTGACTTTCACTTTGTGTGAGTTTATACAGTTTGGCCATCACCCTATGAAGGTTCATACTCCCATGAACTCACACAAGGTGCAGGCTCGCTGACTTGGTTGATGCATGTCATCGCATCCCAATTGCGTGGATCGTTGCTCATGATCATGTCAATCAGTGGGTTGTCTGGTCCAGACTCGATGTTTTACAGACCTCCGTCATACTGCTGGAATACTGCTGAGTGTGGCGTAAAACAACAAACAAACAAACACACAGAGTAAAAGTGGATAAATTGACCCCCCACCCTTGTTTGATGGTTTGCTTGTTGTTTCAAAATTTTATAAAGATCCGGAAAACAGCGAATACTCTAACAGTCAAAATGTATTTACATGCTAAAGATAAGAGAAATGATCCTATGTTACTTCGTATAACCACAAAGCATAATCATCACGAAATAGTGTTCAAATACAATGTAGAATTAATTAATAGCGATGCATAAATGTCAAATGTCACTGCACATGGCCACAACATGGCACCACCATTCACGAAAGTTCATTTGTCGCTGGTCCCAATCGAATTCACTGGCTCCTTTCTTGTTTCGAAAAGTCAATTGGCGGAACGCTGTCCAACTGGTCGCTGTCTAAAGATGTTGTATGCCGATAGAGTCACTTGTGATGTAGACGTCGGGGGTGCTGACAGATATGGATAACCCTCTGTGGCTTGCGGTCTGTGTTCAGCGGCAGAGGTGATAGGACAGCGTACACCATCGACAGCAAGCGTGGAGCCAGAAGCCAGATTAATGATTTCGCGTGGACCAGACGACAGCGGGGGAAGTGCTTGACTGTCCGCCCTATAGAATGGGGACGGCCATCATCTAGAACACTTAACAATACTGGTAATTCACGATCAATAAGTGAATAGTACCATACCAACTATAGAAATATTAATACATATAAAATGTGACATCTGCAGCTCAGATTTCTGCCTGTAAATCAAGAAAGAAGTGAGCAAAGGTCACATACCCCCGTTATCCCCGCTGGACAACAACAAATAGTAAATAGTTTTAACTTCAATGTTTTAGAAACTAAGATTGAGTTCCAGTGACAATTGACAACCCCCCCCCCCCCCCCCCCCCCCCCCCCAATCTCCCATGTTATCAGTGTTCACTACGAGGAAGTAGATCACCATGAAAACCTTTGAATAAAAAAAAAAAATTTGATTGAGGAGTTACATAAGAAGAATTATCAAAAGGACCAAAAATTGTCGATATAAAAACACATAATTGAAGATTTCTGACTTAAAAAATGTAACAATATCATATAAGAAAATCAATAAATTAACAGATATGGTAAAGAATTCATAAATTCAAACTAACACAAAGCACAGATACTTATGATGATCTACATGTGCGGAAACAATTTTGGAAAATATATTAGCTATACAAAACCAGTCATCAAAATTTCTAAATTCCATCATATTTCCATAAAAACAGCAAAAGAGAAAACTTTCAGAATCTTTAAAAAGATTAAAAACAATCATAGTGGTTAATGTAGCAAGTTTGCTGAAGCTAGGATATTGTAAACATGGATCGTACAAAAACTCTACCCAGAATTTATGTTTCACCATGATTCCATGGAAACGGCAAAAATAAAAAAAATCAGAATATTCAAACTAGCAAAAGGCACAAGTACTCATTGTGGTAAATGGGTGTAGCAAGCTTGATGAAGCTAGGATGCATAGTTAAAAAGATATGGGCCATTCAAAAAACCCACCCTAAAAGTTTAAGTTTCTTAATGTGGCCATGGAAACGGCACAAATTGTAAAATTCAGAATCTTCAGACTAGCAAAAGGCACAAGTACGCATTGTGGTAAATGGGTGTAGTACGTTTGGTGAAGTTAGGGTGCATGGTTAAAAAGATATGGGCCGTACAAAACACCCACCCTAAAAGTTTAAGTTTCTAATGTTTCCATGGAAACGACAAAAATTTAAAAAATCAGAATCTTCAAACTAGCAAAAGGCACAAGTACTCATAGTGGTTAATGTGTGTAGAAAGTTTGGTGAAGCTAGGGTGCATAGTTAAAAAGATATAGGCCGTACAAAACACCCACCCTAAAAGTTTAAGTTTCTAATGTTTCCATGGAAACGACAAAAAAATAAAAAATCAGAATCTTCAAACTAGCAAAAGGCACAAGTACTCATAGTGGTTAATGTGTGTAGCAAGTTTGGTGAAGCTAGGATGCATGGTTAAAAAGTTATGGGCTGTACAAAAGTTCGGACGGAAGGACGGACGGACGGAACGCTATATACCCCCGATTTACTTCGTAAACGGGGTATAAAAATAAGACTTTATAGACAGTAATAGTCTTCTGGCATATGCATATCTGCATATAAGGATCATAACGGCAGGAATCGAATTTCTGGACTATTCATTACAGGTTCCCCTGCGTAGACCAATATAATGATAAAAAGACATTAATAAGCAAGAACAAATCGCAAAATCACATGGACTGCTTCAACAGAACAGTCGGATAAACTATTATAAAATTCTAACTAACAACATTCAGTAAATGCTTTGTAGTTAATAACACCAGAACGAACAACATATATAATTATTAAGGGATGGACTGAGAGCACACATTGAAACACCGACAGTAAATGAACGTAGCAAGTAATATAGAAGATACACAATAGTAGAATAATGTAACGTAATGTCACCAAGATCGCTTTGTGGAACAGGCCCCTGTGCTTGGGGGCACGGGAGACCCAGTCGTCTGAGGCGCCGCAATTCGCTGTGCAGAGTTGCGTCCCTTGGACACGCCAGAAACCTATGATTGTGGGTTCGAATCCCGGTTCGCCCCGATTATGTTTCTAGGTTTGTCAGCACCATACCCGTGCTCGTGGGTTTCACCGAAGTGGTAAACGTCTTAGACCTGCATCACTTCGGGCTTTCCTCCCAAAATTAAGCTGGCACGCCGTGATATAACTGGAATACTGTTAAAAGCGGCGTTAAACCAAACTCACTCACTCACTCAGTCACCAACTGACCATCAGATGACCATCATATGAGAGATCCCAATTCCAAATACAGGTCTTGTCTCTACAGAAAAGTAATTAATTCAATATCGTCACAATAATGAGATGTAATACGTAGAAATAAACTTTCTCCTTGTAATTCGGCATCTGTAAAGGGGGATAACTAATATGATAAAATATTTCAAATTTGTAACCATTTTATAGTCTGAACTTCTCGGTGTACCCTTCTGACAAGCGTTTATAACACTCACAAATAACTGGTCCGTAAAATGGTTAAAACAAGGTCATTACAATATGAAATATTTTGGGCAAGAATAACCTATCTAGATAAGGGAATTATCATCATTATCGCATCATGGCAGATGGCAATTTGTATATGAATTATGTCAGAGGTAACGGAAAAGCGACTCCACAATATTGAAGTACAATATAAACACCTGTCGTTGAAGGAAGGAATCGTTTTAAACGAAACGCCATCAGATGTTATCAATATTTTTGGTTGCATTTTGGAAGCCCCGAGTAAAAACGCAACATAAAAAAACGAATCGCCAAAACGCACCATTTCAATGAATATGTGGGTATCATGCACCCATTTCTCGCGAAACCGAAAATGCACGAACTGTCACGAACTGTAGTGGGTATAAAATTGTGGCCAATTCTTTGACCTACCACTCCTTGGTCAACAATGCCACGCCTAACTCAAATTCAGAGAAACCAGGCTATCGGACGTTTGGAAGCTGGAGAGTCTGTCCAAGAAGTTGCCCGTCATTTCAACGTTAACATAACCACAATTTACCGTCTCCTGCATCGATACAATGCTACACAGACCACAGATGACCTTCCTCGGAGCGGTCGTCCTAGGGTCACCACACCTCGACAAGATCGGCAGATTACCCGTCAACACCAGCGACATCTGTTCCTAACTGCTAGTGAAAGTGCTCGCCAGACCATAGGAACACATAATCGACACATTAGCCGGGACACTGTGATCCGACGTTTCCGTTTCAACAACCTCAGATGTCGCCGACCAGCACGTCGTCCTGTTCTCCAACCACGGCATCGACAAACACGACTTCAGTGGGCACAGGGTCACACAATTGGCGTCATCGTGAGTGGAGGCGTGTCATCTTCTCTGATGAAAGTCGCTTTTGTGTCTCCCATGCAGACGGAAGAGTCAGAATTTGGCGTTGTCGAGGTGATCGTTTCGCTGACAGAAACGTTGTGGAAAGGGATCCATGGGGTGGACCTAGCGTCATGATATGGGCAGGGATTGGACTTAATGCGAGACTTGGACCCATGTGCTTTCTGAATGTTGGTCAAGGTCGGGGACACGGCGTCACTGCTCAGCGGTATATCGACCAAGTGATCAGACCCCACGTTGTTCCATTTTTTTGCACAAACTCAACAACACTTTTTCCAGCAGGACAACGCTCGTCCCCATGTTGCCAGAGCTACCATGGCCTTTCTGCATCAACACAACATCCGTGTTCTACCGTGGCCAGCCCTCAGCCCTGATCTGAACCCCATCTAACACTTGTGGGATGAGGTTCAAAGGCGTCTGCACAATGTGCGCCCAGTCCCTACAACTGCCAATGAACTACGCACAGCTGCTCTGGATGTGTGCAGGAGGATCCCTAGGGCCCTCACAAATCGTCTGATCCACTCAATGTACAGGAGATGTGTGGCAGTGATCAATGCTAATGGTGGTCACACCAGGTATTGACTGACATTTTGGGTATTGACCCGAAACTGTGTAAGCCCTTAACATTTGGAAAAAACAATCATGTCATCTGCTTTTTAATCCATTAAACTTCAGTCAAATTTTTGTCAGTCTTGCCCTTTTAGTATTTCTTGTCTTTACTGTTGAAAATAAATAACATGTATTGCTGCATACTCGACTTGCGTTTCTTTTGCGTGTGAGTATATATAGATTGTGTCGGGGTTTAAAGTTGCAAATTGTGACAATCAAACAGTAAATAATAAGTAAGGAATACCCGCTGAATAAGAAATGTTGTTAAAGGATTTCCTGCCGTTAACGTACGGTCTCGGGGTCAAGGATAGAATTGTGAAACCATAATTTCATGACAAGCAAAGGAATTTGTCAAATGTAAAACCAATGACGTGACCGGTCGATTGACTTTTTTTAATCTTCGAAAAAGTAAAATGACTACTAGAAATACTGTCGATATGATCAGAAAAAACATCCATGGAAATAGTGGATTTAATCAACGACACGATTGAAGGAGGTGGGTAATTTGGATGGGGTGTAGTTTGATGTGTTTTCCAAATTGTCAAACCGTCAGTTGGGGAGCCTGCTGTAAGTAAGGTCAATGCAAAAAATAAGCGTCGAACTTTAAGCCATAAAAAAGAACGATTATCAAGAGAAATAGGGATAAACCCGCGGCTATGCTTGCCGTTAAGTGATATGGGTTGGTTAAATCCCCATCTAAAGCGTAGCGTGGAAGGGAATGCATCCAATTACCTTCAATTAAATTATCCGAAATGACCTGTGCCTTTTTCATACGTTGAGAAATAAGGCGTAAATCAACTTGAAATTCTGTGTCCTTTCTAAGAATTTCATCGAAAACTTTATCATCAATTAATAAATGTGCGATCTTAAAAGCGGAATCCTTAAGAAGGGACTGTAAACTGTCAATGTTTTTTTAAAATGGATGTTTTAAAAATTCCGATAAAAGTAAGAGATTAGGTGGGTATAATTTTGAAGCAGTTGTCTTTTCTCACAATTATGAATTATCATGTCTATGTCGAATTCATCCAGTTTCAACGCAAAGGGACAGGGAATTTTTAATATACAAATCTGACAAGCTGGACGCTTCTCAATGCGACCCTTGCACGTTAGTATTATGGTTTTTATTCCAGTTAGAAGAATTGTGCCTGATTCGATTTCGAGAGCAATGGAACGTAGCCCATTTAATCGGAATTAAGTATCACACAAGGATTTAATTTCTTGTGCGTCTTCAGTAAACAAAGCAAGTGCGCATGTGAGCGATATTTTTGGTTTCGGACTTTGAAAAATTGGACAGTGTTTTCCGTGGTCACCATAACATGTTTGAAAATCCCCAGCCGAAAATTCAATATACTGGTCTGTCGCTTCCGAAACAGCAAGATAATCTGGTAAATTCATAACCCGAGTGTCATGCGTACTTGATTGATTAAGTGGTAAGCCAAAAGAATTTATTCGATATACATCAAGGAGAGTAGAATGAGTCTGGATGGGAACAATTAGCGAAATTAAAATTGAATTTGAATAGATAGGAACATTTGTTGAACCATTTTGAACGGTCAAAGTATAATATTGAAAATTCATGACTGCGTTTTGTTTTGCGTGGATCGATGCCCATGATATCAATCACTGGATTGTCTTGTCCAGACTCGATTATAGAGATAGATGGAATATTGTTGAGTGCGGCGTTAAACAACAAACACAAACAAATTGGTCGAGATGGAGATGGTTTGTGCGTGAAATGTATCTTTCGTTCACATAAATAGGCATTCAATATGAAAAATGCAAAGGGAGTTGTAGTGACTTGAATTGATATCCAAATAATTTTTTAATTTGAAGTTTACACGATATACGGCTTTTCCATTGGACGAGAGGTCGGTGACATGACCGCGAAATTGACGTTTATAAGTGTATGAACGACACAATTTGACGTTCATACGTTTTTCACGAGACCGTGTTCTTGAAATGACGTAAACACTGACGGACTACTTCCACATTCCTGGGGAAACCCCTGGGATTTCCCTAGCACGAAAACATACATAAGCATTATTTCTGATCATTTAGAACCTTTTATCTTGGTCTCAGCATTTCAGTATACATTGAGAAACGTAAGAGAGCTTGACTGCCTGATTGTTCACGAATTTCCTCGCTACGGCCCATCCTAATGAACAAACGAAAAAATGCACATCCAAACTATCGTCAGTATCGACTCGACCTGTGTCTAGGTTGACAGTGACCGTCTCCAGCAATCTACAAATTTACCTTTGACGCATCTTTAATCACATTTCAATAATCGGTCAGTTGATCAATGATGACAAACACATGTAACCGCCACAGGTTCATTAACGACTTCGGAAGTCCTCCCGTCACGTTTATCGTGTCGGCCATTTTGACGTCTTGTACTTGATGTAAATGCATTACGACGCGCTGTCTTTGTTACTGACTTACTGAGGTAGTTCTTTACAGACCTTTCTCATCTAATGGTGTTATTATTTGAACACATGTGTTGCGTAAGATGTTTCTGAAGAGCAAGTTGTGCATCCATACGCCCATGTCACCTCTCTTTTTGAGGAACTATTTTACTCCGCGATATAGCTGGTTGTTGTATGGCTGAAGTCACAAGTACTAAATAAAATTGTGTTTAGATCTTGGCCTACATCCTTTGAGGTAAGAAACTGTGATAAATTTTTTTATAAGAATTGACTTTCACTTTGTGTGAGTTCATTGGAGATCCGACGTTCATACAGTTTGGCCCTCACTCTATGAAGGTTCATACTCCAATGAACTCACACAAAGTGAAGGTCAATTCTTAACTGAACTGTAAGGCAGCGAATTTCACTGACAGAGCCACCAATCCATTATCAAATGTCATGGTAACCGTATCCGCCCCGATGCGCGGATAAGAGGAGAAGCGTCGGCGCGGATACGATTATATAACATTATTGTTGTTGCTATCAATAAAACAGTGGGTCTATCTGTCTTGTTGTACATGGATACTAAGTGATAAAACATGATATTAGCGACTAGTCAACTCGGCACAGATAATTTAGATGCATGTATGTCCTTGTGTTTACATAATATGCAATTGCAAATGCAATGCTAGGCTTGTCGAGGCCTTTTTATAAAAAAAAATTATAATTAAAAAATCAATTTTATAAACACCCGAACGAGTACCGAGCGATCATGAAGGTTTTTTTACTTTAGAGAAAAGTACTCCCTTAGAGAAATTCATGACAGCATGTATGGAGATAAGTGCAAAAGCTATTCCACTGTCAAACGTTTGGCGGCCGTGTATAAGGCTGGGAGAACAAGGATTGATGATGATCCTAGGTCTGGCCGTCCCTCAACTTTCATCAATGAAGATTCAAGCAAGGAGATCGAAAATATATACTGTTAGATAGACGTATTACCATTTCTGAACTTGAGGACGACACAGGTCTTAGCCATGGCACCATTGAAACTATTATTCATGACATTTACATGTCAAAGTTTCTAAATTCTGATTTTGATGAAAAAAGAACTGACATTGACAGAGAAAATTTAGTGATAATTGAGGAGGTTTCGTCAAATTCAAAAGAGTAGTTACGGGTGATATAACATGGGTCTACCACTATGGTCCCGAGTCAAAACGTCAATCCATGGAATTGCACCATTCCACTTTTCCGACACAAAAGAAATTCAAGTCTTCAAGATCAGTGAAGAAAGTTATAACCACTGTATTCTGGGATGTAAAGGGCGTGATCATTGTTGATAACTTACAAAAGCAATAGCCGATTACCGGTGTCTACTATGATGATTTGCTTCATCGCCCGAGAGATTCTATCTAAGAAATACGGCGAGGAATGCTGACTGCTGGAGATCCTACTTTTTCATGACAATGCCTCTTCTCACACACCTTGACTTGCAAAGGCTGCTGTAATACAATATGGGTTCGAAGAGGTTCCTCACCCTCCATACTCGCCAGACCTGGCACCAAGTGATTTCAACCTGTGTCCTAAACTGAAAGAAACCATTCGTGGAAAGCGCTATGACGACAACGATGACATCAAAGCTGACGTGAATGAATGTTTTTATCAGGGTGGCTTCAGAAAACGTCTTCCTAACTGGAATTGAAAAGTCTCACTGTCGATATGAGAAGTGCATTGAAAAGCAGGAAGATCATGTTGAAAAATAAAACAAGTGTCGCAATCTCGCGTTCTCGTGTTTTTGAAAATAGTTGCATATAAATGTATAGGCAATTGGCACAAAAATACGAAAACGAGAGAACGCGAGATCGCGACACTTGACCAATGACTGACGGTAATAGTTTTGTTTCCAGCTTCCGGGCACATTAACGTTTTCACTATCATGAACACCATATCGAAAGAAAATGTCTAATGGCACTTTTTTTCGCAAACATCATCTAGCTTAATAACACTCTGCAGTGTCTAGTTTTTTTCAACCGAGTGTGGCTATATAGTTTAGGCGGCAACTCGACAAACAATTATTATACCTGTGAAGATCCGGGGTAGAATAGGTCTTCAGCAACCCATGCTTGCAGTAAACGGTTTCTATGCTTGTCGTAAGAGGCGACTAACGGGATCGGGTGGTCAGGCTCGCTGACTAGGGTGATGCATGTCATTGATCCCAATTGCGTGGATCGATGTCCATGATATTTATCACTGGATTGTCTTGTCCAGACTCGTTTATTTACAGACCGCCGTCATATAGCTGGAATATTACTGAGTGCGGCGTTAAACAACAAACAAATAAACAAACAAGTATTGTCAAATTTAGTAACACTACTACAGTTTTAGCTCTACTCTATCAGGAAACTCAGATTCGATGCCTGTATGTTCACGCGTTTTGCTGACGCGTATCTGAATTAGCAGACAGCTTCTGTGTTTTGGAATTTAAGGTAGCCTAACTGAAGATTCGATACTTTTTTGTTTTATAATAATGGCGCTCGGTTCCAAATTAAGAAAAAAACATCTAATCCACAATTAGACGACTTTACATTGTATAACACAGTAGGCGTATCCTCCTACAATCATGACCAAAGAGGCTAGCTATCTTAAAACGTGCCGAAAAAGGTCACACATAGTGACAACCTGACACCTTCCATTGTGGGCGACATGTTATAGAAATAGTGACAAAAACATTAAACTATTTTATTAGGTAATTTCAAGGTACTTAAATTATTTTGTTGCATGATCATGTGCCTTGATGCACAGGCCATCGATAGATCGATGTTATTATACATGAGGTTTAGTTCTTTGAGTCAGTGTGGTTTCACGCACCTTCAGCAACACTCCATCAATATCGACCCGTGAAGATCCGGGGTAGAATAGGTCTTCAGCAACACTATCGACCCGTGAAGATCCGGGGTAGAATAGGTCTTCAGCAACCCATGCTGGCCGTAAAAGGCGACTATGCTTGTCGTAAGAGGCGACTAACGGGATCGGGTGGTCCAGCTCGCTGACTTGACTGATGCATGTCATTGATCCCAATTGTGAGGATCGATGCTCGTCATATCAAACACTGGATTGTCTGGCCCAGACTCGATTATTTACAGACCGCCGTCATATAGCTGGAATATTCCTGAGTGCGGCGTTAAAACACACCAACCAACCACCAATATCACGGCGTTTGACACCAAAAATGCTTCACATATTGCACACGTGTGGAATTGAACCGGTCCTTCCGCATGATGTTCGTCAAGGCCTACTTAAGCCTTAAGAAATATTTACACAAAATAACAATCGCGTCTATATGAATCATATATAATGTTCTTGGTACAGGATAAATCCAGCAGGTTTTTGTGATGAGGGAACAGGCGGCACAAGAGATAACGGGTAGCATACACGAATCCACCACATAAGAATTGAGTGTGGTTAACACATAAATCCCCGCAAACGTTTAAGTTGACTTTCGGCACCGTCCTAATGTTAACCTGGTCCGGGAACTTGCACTTTGGAGTCTTATGGAAGTTATTGCTGCAGCGTGGGGTGTCTGCAATAAAGAGACAGTATCATAATATGTGTAATATATAATGTGTTGGCTAAGTTCGTCAGAGTGAGATGATTCGTATTCAGGGGCCGACAGTTAGTCAAATGTTCTCCAACTTAAAACACATCCCTTCTTTCTTTAACTTTTGATACATCCCTTCTTTCTCTAAATTGAAACTTAGCCCTACTTTTTTCTGACTTAAAATATATCCACACATTTAGACCTTGACAAAATATTCTTGTGATATTTGAACGATTGGATAAAATAGTATTTTGTGGAAAATATTTGAAAAATGAACAAATACTCCTTGGAGTCGTCGCTATATGGCTTAAATGATGCCGATGCGACGTTAAATTTTAACTCACTCACTCACTGAATGTATTCTGTAAGAGGCGCTCTTGCGTGGTGCATAAGAAATGTGTTAATGATTCCTATCCCTCACAAGTCGACCGCCTCCGTGGTCTAGTGGTAGAGCGTCCGCCCGGAGAGCGGAAGGTCCGGGGTTCGATCCCCGGCCATGTCATACCAAAAGACGTTAAAAGATGGTACTTGTTGTTACCCTGTCTGGCGCTCGGCATTAAGGGGCTAAGGACTGGTCGGCTCGGAGTCAGTTTACTGTGTCTGAGTGGGGTATTCATGTTAAACTGCGGCATGGTATCTCAGTGAGCTAGCACTATAAATCGGCATCAGTCCGGACTAGTACAAGCAGCCACACAAACACACACACGTACATGCACGTCGCTATATAAGTGCAATAATCTTGGACGCGACGTTAAACCCCATTCCACCACCTCACGAGTCGATATCGGAACAGTGAGTGAGTATGTTTATACCACCAATATGACGTCGGGGGACACCAGGGCCCCGTTCCACAAAACCATCTTACCTCTAAGGTGATCGTTACTCCCATACTTTAACACTGGCTTACGATAGTCGTAACGCTAAGATCGCTTTTGTGGAACGGTGTCCAGAAATGGGTTTCATTCACTTTACACATATGGGGAATCGAACCCGCCTCTGATCCGAGTACAAGGATCTTTTCTTATTTCAATGGGTCCTAAGTGTGCAGTCTATCAATGGCTTGTATTAATGACATGCTGACGGAATAAACACACCCGAAATATTGCACGTGGATATTGCATTTTCTCGTGCTTGTGGGTAGCGGGTCGGGGTCATTCCTGATTGCGTCTATTAAAAGAATGACATCAAATCGCCATCATTATTAAGTATTGTTGCTGTCATTATCCACAGTAACACGTACTCTCTGTCTCGCTATATTGCAGTATTTGTGTTTATATTCGGAATGGGTCTCGTCTACAACGTGGCTAACGTCACAGGGCTGTCGACATGCTTCACACAGATAGACTTCAGAGAGAGTAGCCAATATGTTCAATGCAGCTGGTGTGCATGCTCGGCGCGCACGTGTTGTACCACTGTTAGAAAATACGCATTGTCTAGCCAGAAGCCAATGAGCGTAGAAACTGTGAGAATCGTCGATGATCTCGTGTCATGTTATAAGATTTGTCCAGATTCATTCAGGACTTTCTTGATAGGCGTGGCGATGTCTGGATGCGTCCAAACGAAGGTCATGCAAACGTCAACGCGGTGCCACTAGTTGTGCTTTTAGAGCGTAGAAACTGTGAGAATCGTCGATGATCTCGTGTCATGTTATAAGATTTGTCCAGATTCATTCAGGACTTTCTTGATAGGCGTTGCGATGTCTGGAACGAAACGAAGGTCATGCAAACGTCAACGCGGTGCCACTAGTTGTGCTTTTAGAGCGGAGAAACTGTGAGAATCGTCGATGATCTCGTGTAATGTTATAAGATTTGTCCAGATTAATTCAGGACTTTCTTGATAGGCGTGGCGATGTCTGGATGCGTCCAAACGAACGTCATGCAAACGTCAACGCGGTGCCACTAGTTGTGCTTTTAGAGCGTAGAAACTGTGAGAATCGTCGATGATCTCGTGTAATGTTATATGATTTGTCCAGATTCATTCAGGACTTTCTTGATAGGCGTGGCTATGTCTGGATGCGTCCAAACGAAGGTCATGCAAACGTCAACGCGGTGCCACTAGTTGTGCTTTTAGAGCGTAGAAACTGTGAGAATCGTCGATGATCTCGTGTCATGTTATAAGATTTGTCCAGATTCATTCAGGACTTTCTTGATAGGCGTGGCGATGTCTGGATGCGTCCAAACGAACGTCATGCAAACGTCAACGCGGTGCCACTAGTTGTGCTTTTAGAGCGTAGAAACTGTGAGAATCGTCGATGATCTCGTGTCATGTTATAAGATTTGTCCAGATTCATTCAGGACTTTCTTGATAGGCGTGGCCATGTCTGGATGCGTCCAAACGAAGGTCATGCAAACGTCAACGCGGTGCCACTAGTTGTGCTTTTAGAGCGTAGAAACTGTGAGAATCGTCGATGATCTCGTGTAATGTTATAAGATTTGTCCAGATTCATTCAGGACTTTCTTGATAGGCGTGGCCATGTCTGGATGCGTCCAAACGAAGGTCATGCAAACGTCAACGCGGTGCCACTAGTTGTGCTTTTAGAGCGTAGAAACTGTGAGAATCGTCGATGATCTCGTGTAATGTTATATGATTTGTCCAGATTCATTCAGGACTTTCTTGATAGGCGTTGCGATGTCTGGAACGAAACGAAGGTCATGCAAACGTCAACGCGGTGCCACTAGTTGTGCTTTTAGAGCGGAGAAACTGTGAGAATCGTCGATGATCTCGTGTAATGTTATAAGATTTGTCCAGATTAATTCAGGACTTTCTTGATAGGCGTGGCGATGTCTGGATGCGTCCAAACGAACGTCATGCAAACGTCAACGCGGTGCCACTAGTTGTGCTTTTAGAGCGTAGAAACTGTGAGAATCGTCGATGATCTCGGGTAATGTTATATGATTTGTCCAGATTCATTCAGGACTTTCTTGATAGGCGTGGCTATGTCTGGATGCGTCCAAACGAAGGTCATGCAAACGTCAACGCGGTGCCACTAGTTGTGCTTTTAGAGCGTAGAAACTGTGAGAATCGTCGATGATCTCGTGTCATGTTATAAGATTTGTCCAGATTCATTCAGGACTTTCTTGATAGGCGTGGCGATGTCTGGATGCGTCCAAACGAAGGTCATGCAAACGTCAACGCGGTGCCACTAGTTGTGCTTTTAGAGCGTAGAAACTGTGAGAATCGTCGATGATCTCGTGTCATGTTATAAGATTTGTCCAGATTCATTCAGGACTTTCTTGATAGGCGTGGCCATGTCTGGATGCGTCCAAACGAAGGTCATGCAAACGTCAACGCGGTGCCACTAGTTGTGCTTTTAGAGCGTAGAAACTGTGAGAATCGTCGATGATCTCGTGTAATGTTATAAGATTTGTCCAGATTCATTCAGGACTTTCTTGATAGGCGTGGCCATGTCTGGATGCGTCCAAACGAAGGTCATGCAAACGTCAACGCGGTGCCACTAGTTGTGCTTTTAGAGCGTAGAAACTGTGAGAATCGTCGATGATCTCGTGTAATGTTATAAGATTTGTCCAGATTCATTCAGGACTTTCTTGATAGGCGTGGCGATGTCTGGATGCGTCCAAACGAACGTCATGCAAACGTCAACGCGGTGCCACTAGTTGTGCTTTGAGAGCGTAGAAACTGTGAGAATCGTCGATGGTCTCGTGTCATGTTATAAGATTTGTCCAGATTCATTCAGGACTTTCTTGATAGGCGTGGCGATGTCTGGATGCGTCCAAACGAACGTCATGCAAACGTCAACGCGGTGCCACTAGTTGTGCTTTTAGAGCGGAGAAACTGTGAGAATCGTCGATGATCTCGTGTAATGTTATAAGATTTGTCCAGATTCATTCAGGACTTTCTTGATAGGCGTGGCGATGTCTGGATGCGTCCAAACGAACGTCATGCAAACGTCAACGCGGTGCCACTAGTTGTGCTTTTAGAGCGGAGAAACTGTGAGAATCGTCGATGATCTCGTGTAATGTTATAAGATTTGTCCAGATTCATTCAGGACTTTCTTGATAGGCGTGGCGATGTCTGGATGCGTCCAAACGAACGTCATGCAAACGTCAACGCGGTGCCACTAGTTGTGCTTTTAGAGCGGAGAAACTGTGAGAATCGTCGATGATCTCGTGTAATGTTATAAGATTTGTCCAGATTCATTCAGGACTTTCTTGATAGGCGTGGCCATGTCTGGACGCGTCCAAACGAACGTCATGCAAACGTCAACGCGGTGCCACTAGTTGTGCTTTTTGGGCACCATGCCGATCCACATAGTGTCGTTCAAGACCTTAACACTTGTGCCCACTGTGCACGTATCCTAACTGGCTACCTCCAGCAGCAAAACAACACCAGAATGCAATGGCCAGCCGTGAGGCCTGACCTTTTCCCCATAGAGCACGTCTGGAGCATGATCGGGAGACGTCTTGGCCACTCGCTACGTCAGCCGGACTGGACCACGTGCTGCCAGGGGAGTTCAAAAGACCCCTTCAAATAATCATTGGACCCTGCCAGGCTGCATAACTGTTTGACAAAATAATCGTGGGTGTATGACGCTTTATTGCTTTAGTCTCAAAAGTTCCCTTTTTTTTTGCACACCCTTGTCGTCAATCTTATTTGTTTGCACCCTCACTATGCCCCGCCAACTGTTTTTTTGTTTATTGTCATGATACACCTCGTCCTACCTTTTCATATCCGTCCACTACCATCCTATGACCGCTCTTTGTGTTTCTGTAATCTTCCACAATTTTCCTTTGGGATGTATATATTGACAGTGCAATGTGGTCTGTTTGATTTGATTTAAACATATTACCCTTATAGAGACCGCCTCCGTGGTCTAGTGGTAGAGCGTCCGCCCGGAGAGCGGAAGGTCCGGGGTTCGATCCCCGGCCGCGTCATACCAAAAGACGTTAAAAGATGGTACTTGTTGTTACCCTGTCTTGCGCTCGGCATTTAGGGGCTTAAACAAGGACTGGTCGGCTCGGAGTCAGTATACTGAGTGGGGTATTCATGTTAAACTGCGGCATGGTATCTCAGTGGGCTAACGCTATAAATCGGCATCAGTCCGGACTAGTACAAGCAGCCACACAAACACACACACGTACATGTACGTCGCTACCCCATTTCACCTCACCTCACCTCACCTTTATAGATATCCATGTCACATGATAGTCCATTAACACTATCGCATAATTCTCATCGATATTTAAAACCGACGAGTTGGTTCAGCATTTTTGTCTTATTTACGAAAAAGAAAGAAAGACACAGAAAAGAAAAAAACAAGAGATGTAGATTTGTTTTAAATTACTATCTTGGTCCAAGTGAAATGTCATTACAGAGAACTGAATAGCAGACAAAGTATTTCCAAGGTTATTTTGTTGAATAATTTATACCCACTCAATATGATAAAGAAGGACTATATTTCTTGCAATATAAAAAAAGTACAGGAATGTATGTCGTTAAATTTATGCATGTTTTGTACTTTGAAAGTAAAAGATCAGATTCTAGAGAGACTTTGATAAATGGCATTAACGTAAAAACCACGGTCAACCATTCTTAACTTGAGTGCTACCGTAAGCGCAGGATATATTTACTCTTTCGCGCGATACCCGGGGGTGTCATCACTGATTTTCAGTGATCAAATCATATACAGTAAACTACGGTTAAAATGAACTAAAAGGGACCATAATTTTAGTTCGTAATAACCGTAGTTCGTTATAAGCATATATACAACATATATACAACAAATGACAGGGACTAAAATATAAGTTCGTTATATCGGTCAGTTCGTTATAAGCGCGTTCGTTATAAACGTAGTTTACTGTAATTTACATTGCCTTTTACGCCCAATTTTTTGGCTGATAATTTCTGGCGTTGACTTCTGTATCTAAAATATCCTCGCGTTGTCGTATATTTACGTTCATTTGATTCCATAGACCCATGACCTTTATTTTGTTAAAGTAGCCACAACTATGTGCTAGCTACATACATACATGGGATAAAGTACCCGGTGCATTACATCTCCTTTCTATCGTAACAAAAACCCTCGATCTATACGCTACCATAGCTTTGTTTCGGAACTTGCGTCACCACCTACGCTCCTTTTTCTAACTTATATCCGTGACGGTTCGCCTTAGAATTTATCTTCCCATGCTTGCCACCCCACCCCAACCCCCCTCTCCCCCTTATGTATATCATAATACGATGTACCATCCTTCATTAGTGATGACGCAAAACTTTAACAATTCAAAAGGTCAAAAGAGAGTAATCGATTATCTACCGAAAGAATATACAGATGGAGTAAAAGGTAAAACAATGATTAATGGATCCCTGGAAATAAGAGATGAGGTCTGGTGTTACCATTCATTTTATGTCACCGAGTGTTTGCGAAAAGGGTAGGCATCTGACGTATTCTGATGAACCGATAGCACAACTTCATCTTGAAAGGGCACTCTGTGAAGGAACGGTGATAACTTCAGCATCTTAAGCTTTATTCCTTTGCCCCGTGCTCGTGGGTTTCACCGAAGTGGTAAACGTCTGGGACCTGCATCACTTCGGGCTTTCCTCCCACATTAAGCTGACATGCCGTGTAATAACTGGAATACTGTTAAAACCCAACTGACTGCCTGACTGACTATATTCGTTTGCATTGACGTTAAATATGCGTTTGCTGGTTTGAAACTCGAGCTTCAAGGCAAACTAGCTGTGTACAGGAGTATATTTACCTTGAATTCGTCAGATCATCTTTGGTTTGCAAAACTTACCCTTCCTCTTGGTGCATTGATATGCTCCGTTTGGGTGTGGTTCACACGTTGTGCCGGGTGCGCATGGGTGATCCTGACACGCCCCCGCGAGACGCTGAAAGGCAAGCACAACAATACTTCAACAAAAGTCATACCCTTCGATTTAGTCCACTGGGTTCCATAAAACTGGGGGGGGGGGGGGGGGGGGGGGGGGGGCACGGGTGGCCCAGTCGTCTTAGGCGCCGCGATTCGCCGTGCAGGGTTGCGTCCCTTGGGCACGCCAGAAACCTATGACTGTGGGTTCGAATCCCGGTTCGCCCCGATTATGTTTCTAGGTTTGTCAGCACCATACCCGTGCTCGTGGGTTTCACCGAAGTGGTAAACGTCTGAGACCTGCATCACTTTGGGCTTTCCTCCCACATTAAGCTGACACGCCGCGATATAACTGGAATACTGTTAAAAGCGGCGTTAAACCCAACTCACTCACTCACTTACCCATAAAACTGAATGCGCGTGAGGGGTCAACGCTTTAACCACTAGGCTACCCCACCGCCCCTGATTCTGGTACTTGTGGCTCTTTGCTATTTCAGTGGGTCCATTTTATCAATGGCTTGTATAAATTACATGTTGACAGGGATAATGGGAAATATGGAGCCTGGTCAGGGACATATATGTTTCTCCAGTATTTGTTTTTTTTCTCTTTCTGGTTATATTATTTTTATTTACAGATTAAAGAGGGTGTGGGTGATCCTGGCAGTCAGGCTGGTTAGGCTCATCATCAGCTCAAGGCCCTTGCCCCCTCTGTTCGCAGCCCAGACAGGGAATGGGACTTCTCCCAGGAAGCACTGCCTAGTCAAAGCCACCCAGAACTTTTCGGAGAATGTGAAGACTCCCCAACACTGCAGCCTTGTGCATTACCCAGATTGTCAGAAGGGCTGTATTCCTGGTAGCAAACCCGGGTACTCTCCCAGTGTCAGTCAACAGATTGGTAGGTACCAAACCTAAGGCACCGAGAACAATGGGGAGTCGGACAACTCGGTACTTGGGATGTAAGAGTGACATTTTGAAAGTGAGGTCTGCATATTTGCCATGTTTTTTCCTGAATCTTGTCAATCACATTGGCGTCAAAAGGGACAGAAAATTCTGTGATATTAATGATTTCATTGGATTTATCAAAAAGGACCAGATCAGGTTTGTTGGCCAGGATACGCCTGAGGCTGTACACGGGCCTATTCCAAAGACTTTTGTATTTATCATTTTCCATGATGCCCTCTACATATTCCGGGTCGTACCATGGGTGGACCTCTGTGTCAAAACCACAAGCATGGCGAAGACGGAACAAAATGATCGAGCCACGCCATCATGTCGCTTAAGACACTGTGTTTGTGCCAAAGCTTGGCATCCACTGACAATGTGTTGGGCATTCTCATTAAATTCATTACATAATCTACATTTTATATTTACATTTTGATGCAACATCACGCATTTACTGTTTCGAGATGGAAGTGACTGGTCCCGAGCAGCAAACAGAAAGCCTCCTGTTTCACTTTTCAGGCCAGCCGACCTTATCCAAGCGAAGGACTCTGCGGTGTTGCCAACCTTCTCAACACACTGCACATAAACTCGATGCAGTGGTCGTTCAGATAGCCTCGCCTCGAAAAACTGAATCTAAGCCAATTTGATGTGGCTTGGTTTACACCCATTTCTGTACCGTCCAGCAATACAGAGCCATAAACAAAATCACTGGCACTGACTTTATATTCCACATCCCTGGCTCGTTTAATAAAACTGTGGAATGCCTTACTTTCATCATGAGTCATGCTTCACAAGAGGATCATCAGAAGAATAAATGTGTGCATAATAATAATAATAATAATAATAATAATAATAATAATAATAATAATTAAAAAAAATAATTAAATAATAAAAATATTAAAACATTTTTTAAAACGAAAAATGTTTAGGTTCACACTCACAGACGGAACCCGTGCAATACCAAGTTCCAGTGGATTGGATGTTGCTGCCATCTTGCAGCCCGAAGAGGTTACACTGACAGAGGTGCAGGATCTTTGAAGGCATTTCCTCAGGCAATTCATGACAACTTGTGGCGATTTGGCATCATTCACCGTTAAGTTGCCGAGGAAAGGCCACGTACAAGTGGCACCACAGTGGTAGGTAAAACAAGACATCAGCAGCAACGTTTTGGTGGAACGCATGGCTGGAACCATGACAGTCTGTTACTGCAATGTCAGTGTTTAGGCTGCTGTTGGCGACAGGCAGTGCTGAACAGATGCTAGCTGAGCAAATGTATCGCGTTATTAGACCTTCCATTTGAACCGAAATGTCATTGTCTGAATAATTGAAGTCCATCGATTTTTGTCTGTCACCAACAAAGTTCCTACGTCAATAACGGCCTCCCGACTAAACTGGCTTTTGTAGGACTATTAAACGTCAAAGTCAAATAAAACATAACATAGAGATGCAGTTGAGTTTAAAACAATGGCTTTTTAATTTCTAATAAATTGATTGATTTATGGCCCTAATTAGGTACATCATAGGTCCATCGCTTGGCCGTTATGGCTATCGCCTCTAAATAATTCAGGTTAAAATCTAAATATATACTATTCAAAAGAAGTTAAAGACAACCGGATTTTTTCATATGTCTATGGCTCATCTGTCGTGACTGGTGTTATTCCAACACACATTCTTATAATTGTGGATGTTCTTAACTTGTTTTGAGTAATATATAATGTTACAGTTCGAATACCATAATGCTTTTGTACGTAAATATTCCTTTCGATATTTGATATATGATCAACTTGTATTGTGTCTATTGTCTTGTACAAATCTACATGTATGTGTACTTGCATATAGAAATTTGATAAACACCATTGTACAGTTAATACATGTTAACCACATGTATGGAGAGACATCCTTGTCTGTGTGGCCACACAGCTAACGTTGCTGACAGTATGAAGTGTATTAATATGATACTAAATTAGCTGGCATTTCAACGTATGAATATTTTAAATATAAGTCTATCAAATATACACTCTTCAAAAAAGAAAGTAACGCACAGGTAGTATGTATTTCATTGAACCTAACACATTAAAAATCCAGTATATAAATTGGATATATGTTATTGGAAAATGTTGGTGGCCTGATATTCGACAAACGGTGCGTCAAAACGCAGCCATTGTCGATTTGCAATGTCTTAAACGGCATTGTTTTCACACCAGTTCAAAAATGTCATGAAGGTAAACAGTAAAGCAAAATGCACGTGCACGTTATGGCATTTGTAACCAGTGGTAGTTGCTATAAAAAGGCAAGCATAAGCCAATAATTTGTCATTCAATTGTCAACATTTTTCAAGCTCGAAAATGCCGCGACTCAGCGCTGCCGATCGGAACATCGCCATAGGGCGTATCCAAAGAGGGAAATCGCAGTCTTCTGTTGCACCCAACTTCAACGTCAACCACAGCACCATTTGCCGCCTTTGGGACCGATACACACAGTTCAATTCCACTGCAGACCGTCCGAGAACCGGCCGACCACCCCTGAACAGGATCGCTAAATTCGACTGTTCAACCTACGTCATCGCAATGCCACAGCTACGGAGGCTGCAGGACGCATCCCTGGTTTGAGGAGAATATCAGATCAGACTGTCAGGAACCATCTTCGCGGGACTGGAATCCGACCCAGAAGACCAGTCATCGTCCCTGTTTTGCAACAGATGCATCGACAGCGACGCTTGCGTTGGTGCCATACCTTACAGCCTTAGAATTTGAGAAACGATCCTCAGAAAACTTAAGAGTTGTATACATTCCTGCTTGAACAAAGAGCCTATTCTATAATCGGTCCAACTGATATCTTGTCTCACATGGCGGAAAGCCGACTTTACGTCAGTCAAATGATAAAAACATACATTATTCATTCAAGCATATTAGCATGGACTTCGAATTCCGAAGACTGTTGATTGTAAGGAATTATGAGAAATCAGTTATTAAATAATATTTTACGAAAAAATTCCATTCCTCTTGTTTACGGAATGATTTTTCGGGTTAATGCCCCCCTCAAAAGTCGTATATAAAAGACTTTATTTTAGACATTGATCTAATCTATCTGTATGCTTTAAGAGATACATAGCAGTGTACATGTATATTTTTTTTCTGCATAATATACATTTATCATAATCAATATAATTGTCATTTCTAAATCGGACGAGCACGTACTAGTATTCGACGTCAAACCAAATCTTCAAGATGACCGACAAAATAATTATTTGGACAATAAAAACAGTGGCTATAACTTGTATGATCCTACACAACGCTCAGGTCGATGCCCATGGGTCATTAATATAGTTCGTCCCATAAAAGTGCCAATTATGTTTCGCAGGAAATCGTAAATATTTGCGATTAACCCACGGAGTTTCTGTGGATTTTTTGCGAAATAAAGTTAAAGGGTACTGCGTTGTAGTGTAGGTTGATCTTGCTAAATACAATACAAAGTAAGCTCATCCGGGTACGCCAACCGGATAGCATTATGTATCTATATGTAAAATATTTATAGGAATGGACCACTGAAAGTCAGCAAAACCCTTTTAATGTACGGCATTGTGGAAATATCACTTTCTCGTCCTATCGCTTTCTCGCCACGTTTTATCATTTTCTCGCTCTATAACCTTATCGTCTATTGCTTTCGCTTCTCGTCTCGTGCTATTGCTTTCTCGTCTTGAGTTATCGCTTTCTTGTCTTGTGTTATCGCTTTCTCGTCTTGTTCTTATCGCTTTCTCGCGGCCACCATAATTACATGATCCCTCGTCACAATATTACATGATTTACAAATAGATGTCCGGGTATAAACATTGTCATTTCTTAATATGAGAATAAATACTACGCTTTAATCTTATATTTGTATGGTCAAGTAGGTATTGGTCTAGGATACTTGTGAGTGTTTTTTGCTATTCATATATTAATTTTGTTATAATACCACCCAATTCCTCCATGAATCCTAAAGGAGCGGTGGGGTAGCCTAGTGGTTAAAGCGTTCGCTCGTCACGCCGAAGACCCGGGTTCGATTCCCGACATGGGTACAATGTGTGAAGCCCATTTCTGGTGTCCTCCGCCGTGATATTGCTGGAATATTGCTAAAAGCGGCGTAAACTCACTCACTTGAATCCTAAAACTGAAACTTTAAAATGACTTTATGTATCAAATATTACAGATTCATCATTCACTCGATGAAGGAGCAAGCATGTACTCCGAAACCCTGAGTTCCTCATAATAAGAAGTTGACATCCATAAATTCTCGTCCCCATGTGTATCACTTCTAAATGCCTTTCAACGACCTACAGTCGATTAAACTAGAACAAATAATGAATTATATAATGAGCAGCATTAACCCGGAACTTCCGTGATTCTCTGATAATAGGAATGAATTTTTTTGTAAGACAATATCAAATAAACCACCTTCTGACATTCCTTTAAATCAAACTCTCTTCGAAAATACAATTCAATGCTATTATGCTTGTAAAATAGAGTTTGACTGATGTTAAGTCTTCTTTCCCGCAAGGTAAGAGAGAGTGTGTTAGGTTTTACGCCGCTTTTAGCAATATTCCAACAATATCACGGCGGGGGACACCAGAAATGGGCTTCACACATTGTACCCATGTCGGGATTCGAACCCGGGTCTTCGGCGTGACGAGCGAACGCCTTAACTACTAGGCTACCCGACCGCCCCCGCAAGGGAAGGGTAGATATCAGTGGCAACATTTCACTGAGATGATTATGCACAAGCTTGCCAAGACACACACTTTTCATGTCATCATAGTTTTACGTGTGGGATGAACGGCAGGGGTTCACACTAATACCACAAATAACTATTACAAGAATCACACAACAATCTCTGAAGTGTAAAGCTAGAATTAATATTTTAAAACAAAGATAAGTATATAACAATTCTCAGTTACTGGGTAAGGCACTCATATACAAATCTTTTTAGGCAAAGCAATATGGCAAATGTGCAATATAGATAATAGTCACCTCAGATTTCTTGACATCACATTCCCAACGTATTCAATCTCACCGTTCAATCTCAAATCTATCATTTTATGAACGACTCAAACAGTTCTTTTGGCCGTTTTTCTCCATGATGACCGTTCGTCATCTTACAAATAACTTAAATCATAAGTGACCATTGTTAATGCTGTCATTATGTAGTATATTTTACTTCGAGTTGTAATCACTCTGCACAAAAAGTTGGAGCCATAACGAAAAAGATATGTCACTGTAGAATAACGAAAAAACTGTGCACGGTTGGCGTAACGGTTCGCTGTGCAGAGTTGCGTCCCCTGGGAGGGCCAGAAACCTCAGATCGTGGGCTCGGATCCCGATTCGCCCAGATAATGTTCTGAGGTTTGTCAGGACCATGCCCATTCTTGTGGGTTTCGCCAAAGACTAAAGTCGAAGACCTGCGTCATTTCGGGCTCTCCTCCTACGTCAAGCTGAGCGGCGTTAAACCAATCCCGCGTTGGTTGTAAGAATCATTTCTACCTTTAGTTTGATATTAGCCAGCTTCTACTGAAGAAGATAGTTTTAAGGAATATTGAAGTTAACCCACAATCATGTAATGTATTTTCTGGCGAACTTAACCGTGTATTCTCTGAATTATTAAAATCGTGGTCAGTTCTTTAATGATGCAGAATGACTTGTGACATACCTACAATATTTTTCCAAGCTTCATCAATATTAAGAAACTGTAGTATATGAAACAAGTTTGTTTTCATCAAATATCTTTAAAGTAAAAACAATACATTTTTCCTCTTTTTAAAATAAACGACCGCGTCAGTAATGTTGCAGACGTTAGTTTGGTAGGATGACGGGTTGTCAGTTTAATGCGGGTGAACATTACGGAATTCATTGACCATTGATGAAATCCACGTGCACGGTATACTGCTGACAAACCCAGTATTATATTCGGGGCGAATCTGAGACTAGAATCCGCGATCGTCGAATCCTGACACGACGAAGTGACGAAACTTAAAGCAAATTTGCGGCATTTTAGACGACTTAGCCACTGCATAACCAATATATGTTTACGTAAGTTAAGTTTATAGGGATATATCTTCAAACTACCATCTTAGTATTCTCTAAGACACCCGACTCCGCCCCTTCTACGTCCATCAGGTACTCTCTAAGCCACCCGACTCCACCCCTTCTACGTCAGCTGGGACACCCGACTCCACCTCTTCTAGGTCCATCAGGTACCCTCTAAGACATCCGACTCCATCCCTTCTAGGTCCACCAGGTCCTCCATATCCATTTACTGCAAACAAACGTCACTGCCTAAAGCATGTGTGGATCAGCTGGGTTTCAGACCATGTACAGTGACAGTACTTCCTCAATGGGTACTTTAGATGGTACGGCAACTGATGGGTTGGGTGCGTAAATGTGAGAGAAGAATAACTGATTAATAATGCAGGTGCCTTGTAACTGGGGACGGATGTAAAGCTTCTGTTTCGTCATGACAGTTGCCAAACTATGTTCTTTACACTGCAATATGTCGATCCTGGAGGCTAGCTGGGCAACTCAGGTGCGGCGGAAGGTATGGTGATTTAACACAAGACACGTGCTTTTGAGAGAAGTTTCACTTTTATTAACTTTTATTGTTTTTGTTCACGAGCACACGATACAGTTTTAATGTCTTCCCAGTTTCACATAACTTAACCCCTTGACATCTGGGACGGAGAATATGGCAAACATCAGCACCCATCTTGGGACATCTGGTCAATATCTACACCTCTGATAGGGTATACATGGTTAAGGCTAACAGATTGTACTGTCCATATACAACCTCCTAACACACACGGAGGGACATTTTTGGTAAATAACTGCAGTTGGAATGGAGTAATTCTTTGTACCGTCTTGCGCAGAGCATAATGCAGATATGACACGTGGCCAATATCAACACTAATTATGGGAAAGAAACATGATCAATATCAACACTAATAATGAGACACATGACCAGTATCAACACTAAAAACAGGAAGAAACATGATCAATATCAACACTAATCATAGGAAGGAAACATGATCAATATCAACACTAATAATAGGAAGTAAACATGGCCAGTATCAACACTTATAATGGGAAGGAAACATGATCAATATCAACACTTTTTATTGGAAGGAGACCTGATCAATAAAAACACTATTAATGGAAAGGAAACATGATCAATATCAACACTAATAATGGGAAGGAAACATGATCAATATGCACACTAACAATGGGAAACATGATCAATATGCACACTTACAATAGGAAGGAAACATGATCAATACCAACACTAATAATGGGAAACATGATCAATATGAACACGAGTAATGGGAAGGAAACATCATCAATATCAACACTAATAATCGGAAACATGGCCAGCATAAACACTAGATAATGGTTAATATCAACATTAGTAATGGGAAACATGGCCAATAACAAGACTGGTAATGGGACACATAGCCAATATCAACACAAGTAAATGGTCAATAGAAACACTATTAGCGGGACAAACGGCCAATGAGAACACTAGTGAGGGACCGTCCATTTGATACCCTGGGTGTATTGAAAAATATATAGTCCAAGAAAATGTTTTAAAAAATAATTATGCTTCAGATTGTTGAAAGGAAAAAAATGTCTGCCACAAAAAATACATTGTTGCAAGGTGTTTATAAAAAATGATTTTAGGTTCATACATCCTAAATAAAATATATCAGGTTTTGCAGCTGTAGCTGAACAAAAGAATCTCCATACAAAGTCCCAGCTTCCTTCTCCCCCTCCCGAATATCAAATGGTCGATCCCTAACGGGACATATGACCAATATCAACAACGGGACCTACCAATATTGCCAATATCATCACGTCGTGGAAGTTCCAGGGAGAGTGAGTGTGGAGGACTGTGACACCGGTGGCGCTGTACGAGCCAGTGTTAAGGAGGATGAGGCAATGTCTGACACATCGGAATGTCGTCTACTTTCCACCTGGCCTGCAATGTCCTGGACAACCGTCTGTCTCTCTATAAACTGCGTCAACACAGTCCGGGTGGTCCGGCTCCGGAACACGTAAACGAGCGGGTTCGCGGTGCAGCTGATGGCAGCTAGGAGGATGCTGATCGTCCCCGCGTACCTGCTCACGGTCGCTGGACTCCTGGCCGCCTCTAGGACTATCACACACACATAGGGCAGCCAGCAAACCAGGAAGGACAGCAGCACGATGAAGCTGGTCACCGCCGCCTTCCAGCCCTGTTTCTGGGCCAGCTGCTGCCCAAGCCGGATGGTGCCGGAACTCAGACGACGAAGTGTCGACACAGAGCCGCTTCCCCGACGCTCCATTCGCATAGAACTCTCGTCCTCCGTCGGCGCTGGTAGGACGCTGTTCCGCCGCGTGCGTTGACTGTTTCCCCTAGCGGCACAGAAGATGACAACATACGTCCATAACATGACCGTCAGGGGCACGAGGAAGAACAGTAAGGTTATACACCCAACGTAGTACCGGTCCACAACCTTTGGACCGGACCACTGGACGGTGCAGAGCATCATATGGTCCTGGAAGCTTATGTGGCTCCACCCCAGGAGCGGGGGCACCGACACGCACACTGACAGCATCCACACCGCCATCAGGGCGGCGGTGCACCGCGAGGGGGTGACGCGGAGCTTGTAGTGAAGGGGAGACACGATGGCGAAGTAACGGTCAACGCTCACCGTCAATAGGGTCAGGTTGCTGGCACCAAACAGAACATTCAGAAGAAACCCTGACACCTGGCACCACACGTCTCCCAGCAACCACGATCCTGTTGCCATGGTGATGATTACCCCAGGCATGATGAGGATTGTTGTGAGAATATTGCACAGAATGAGGTTTAGAACAATTTTGTTGGATAGGGACAGCAGTGTGGGTCTCAGGATAAACACGACAATTACAAGACAGTTGGCGACAAGGCTGGTGAGAAAAACAATGCACATTCCGGCCGCCATTGTCGGCATGGACACCGGGGTTACAGTCGGTGTCACACAAGACGTCAGGCATTTTGTCACGTTTCGTTTCATTGTTCATTTGTCAAAAACCTTTCCAGTTCGGAATAACTCAGTTGGATCTTTCCTCCTGCTCTTCTTCACGGCAAGACCGAAGTGTATATATCACATTATGGAACACGTCTCCTCGTCTTCCTGCGACTGAATATCTCTTAAACATCTCATTATCAAAATATTGACAAAGCCTTAACATACACACTGTTTATGCAGGTCCTGTTACAAATGACGTTGAGTTTGACGTTATGTTCGACCTTAGGTTTGACGATGATTCGGATAGCGAAGGGTTTGATGCTGTTTCCTGTAGCCGTGGTTGGATTAGCCGTCATTGTCACTGCAATAGTTTGAGGTGGGCTGCTTTGCGTACACGAGAATCGATGAATCCTTGGATAGTGATTTTTTCGTTTTCGTTCAATTCGTATCCTTTGACAGAATCGTGTTGTGTATCAACACCCCTGTGAGACAAGGTCCAGAGTCGAAACACTTGATGGCACGGCCAATCTTCACAGACGAGTGAACTGTTCATCCTCCAGTGTCTGGCATGACCAGCGCCATCTCTTCTGAAATAAGAAAAACATGTTTAAAGTACATATTAAGCCATAAGCCAAAAAAAAACCGTGAAGATCCGGGGTAGAATAGGTCTTCAGCAACCCATGCTTGCCGTAGAAGGCGACTATGCTTGTCGTAAAAGACGACTAACGGGATCGGGTGGTCAGGCTCGCTGACTTGGTTTATGCATGTCATCGATCCCAATGCTTATGATGTCAATCACTGGATTGTCTGGTCCAGACTCGATTATTTACAGACCGCCTTCATATAGCTGGAATATTGCTGAGTGCGGCGTTAAACAACAAACAAACAAACAGACATAATCCAATATGTTCCCTGCGCTTTCTTTCTCAGAGGGCATACCAGAAACCTCTCATTGTGGTTCCAATCCCGGTCCGCCCCGACAAAGTGGTAACGTATGAGATCTGCATCACTTCGCATTATGGGGATAACACTGTCGGCTCGAAGTCAGTCTTCTGTGTCTGAGTGGGCTGGCACTATAAAACCGGCAAACCGGGCTAGTACAAGCATCACACACCACACCCCCACCCCCACCCCCCCCCACCCCCCCACCCCCACCCCCACCCCCACAACCCCCCACCCCACCACCACCTGCAAAACACACATACACACACACACACACACACACACACACACACACACACACACACACAGCCATGCACTTAGCTGTATGAGTGCAATAACTTTGAAAGTGCTGTTAAACCCCATTTCACCTCAACTCACAAATCGCCATTTCACATCCTAACCGTCCTGTGAAGTGTTGGGTTAGGTCTTCAGCAACCCATGCTTGTCGTAAGAGGCGACTAACGGGATCGGGTGGTCAGGCTCGCTGACTTGGTTGATGCATGTCATCGAATCCCAATTGCATAGATCGCAATTGCATAGATCGATGCTCATGATGTCAGTCGCTGGATTGTCTGGAATAACTGAGTGCGGCGTAAAACAACAAGCAAACAACAAACACACATTAACCATCTAATCCTCAAGTTTGTTGTAACGACATTGTTGACAAGCAGTTGGCACATTGGACCAAGGCAACGTTCCACACAGCGATCTGTACGCTAAAATGATCGTCACTCCCATACTTTAATATAGTTTTACGATAGTCGTTGTTAGAATAGGTCTCCAGCAACCCATGCTTGCTGTAAGAGACCACTATGCTTGTCGTAAGAGGCGACTAACGGGATCAGGTGGTCAGGCTCGTTGACTTGGTTGATGCATGCCATCGTATCCTAATTGCGTGGATCGATGCTCATGGTATCAATCACTGAATATCTGGTCCAGAATCGATTATTAACAAATCGACGTCATATAGCTGGAATATTGCTGAGTGCGGCGTTAAACAACAAACAAACAAACGATTTGCAAATTTGAAACCGCTTTGTTCACTGTTCACGGAAGCTACCCCAGGAGCATCAGGTACGAAAGGGTAGAATTCACTGATACAGCGTTAAGCCATATATTCACTCACACAGTGACATTAATATCTGGGAGTAGTGTTTAAGGTAACTATATACCCTTAGCATCAGGTCCGAGGACAATATCTTTGAACATGTACCCAACAGCGTCTCGACAAGAATGTTTTCAAATTCACTTATTCTCAGTTAAACCAGATTCACACGCATCAACATACAAGTATCTAGGAGTAGTGTTTATGGTAACTACAAACGATCCATCCATTGCATCGGCTGTCCGTGGGTACTATCCTTTGTGAATATCCAGACTATCCCTGTGTCGGCTCAAGCATCCGAGTCTATCTATCCACTATCGACGCTCGTGTTTACCCTGCGCGTGGTAGCTTCGCATTCCCGACTCCCAAACCGTACATCCCTTAGCATAGCCTGTTTTGGAAATACCCTACGCCATCCACAGAGGACTCACCTTGGGTGTTTCAGGGAAGACTGACCGCCACGTGCTTCTTCTGCACAAGTGAGATGGCTACCCATCTACAGCTGCTATTGTTTGCACTTCGGTGTTCGTGTTTACGTACAACGCGTTCCACGCCGAAATGTTGCTATAAATAGATTCACACTCCCGGCTGAGTGAGTCGTTCTCCCGCCAAAATAGGTCAGCGGTATCCTGGGGTCGGGAGGGGCGGGACACCCCAGGTCATGACGGGCGGAAGAAGAGCCTGCCTCTAGAGTAGCCTGACTCTGTAATTGACGTAACTGTTCCATAGGCTTGATGTAACAGTTTCAGAGCGTTTGCATGAGGTGTAAGCATTGACGATAAATCATATATATCATACATCATAAATAGACAGCGAAAGTACTGTGTATGAAATTGATATAAAGATGATGGACTAACGTGGACTTTATTATTTTATTTTATATATATATATATATGTGTGTGTGTGTGTGTGTGTGTGTGTGTGTGTCAAGGGGAATAAGGGGAATGCCATATTATTGTACGAAAAGTAAGGTAATGATTGTAGTCAAAGTAAACAGTTTGATTGTGCTCAAAGTAAACAGTTTGATTGTACTCAAAGTAAACATTTTGATTGTACTCAAAGTAAACAGTTTGATTGTACTTAAAGTACGAATTTTGAATGTACTCAAGTGAGCGTAAGGGCGTCCTTACTTTGTGTGTTTCTCATCTCCAAGGTTTCCTCAGAGAGGGACGGGCGGGTTAGAAAAAAAGTAGAAAAAGGGTTCTTTATTGCAGAATACCTATTCAAGATGGTCAAAACTTACAATGTGAAACCAAAAGCCTAACGTACAGTCACAATGCTTTGACGACCTTGACCAAACATTTGACAATTTAAACATGTCAGCTCGGCTATTAATAGCAAGTTCAACCGAAAACCGAAATTCAAACGAAATTGTGGGAATTATCTAAAAGGAAAGTACACGAAGATAAAAAAGCATCAATCACCATACAGTTATATTGTAACTAAACCATTCTTAGCACTGACCTATTTCAAGTCTTGAATGTGGCACAAAACACAGCTTCGAATCCTGAGTTTTAAAATCACTTAAAAATCGTAACTTTTACATTGCTACATGTATCAACCAAGTCAGCGAGCCTGACCACCCGATCCCGCTAGTCGCCTCATACGACAAACATCGGTTGCTGAAGACCAGTTCTTACCCGGATCTTCACGGGTCTTCTTACTGATGTAGACTATGGAGTGTATTATATTTTGTTACATTTAATCAACTAAATATTTATCCATTCCAGAAAATGAGATATTTTCATGATAGAGATATAAATAGAGAATCACACCTGAGTGTCTTTTTATGTCAAATATGTATCATCCAAAACTGGCTTCTACGGGAGTTATCGGTCTTGCAATCTCCAATATATCCTGACTCGTTGATAAAAGTATACGTCCTCAGCATGCCTCGGATATTTGTAACTGTTATCAACTCGTCCGAACATATTTCATCTCGGAAGATACTGGAGTGAGATTCTCTATACCTTTAGGAGTTGATAACAATGTATATCTCCCAGGTAGATAATACTAGCTGTGTGTCATCCGCATATGTACTTGTTGTTATCCTGCCTGGTGTCAACATTATGACGGGATAAAAACAAAGACTGGTCGGGTCGAAGTCAATACAATGTGCCCGAGTGGAGTATTCGTGTTAAAATGCTGCATGCTATCTCAGCGGCCTTGCACTAATCTGTCTCACAATCCTAGACGAACATATAGTCTATGAAATCTTTCGTTACACAATACATAAGTGAGTGAGTTGGGTTTAATGCCGCTTTTAACATTATTCCAGTTATACACGGCGTGTCAGCTTAATGTGGGAGGAAAGCCCGAAATGATGCAGGCCTCAGACGTTTACCACTTCGGTGAAACCCACGAGCACGGGTATGGTGCTGACAAACCTAGAAACATAATTGGGGTGAACCGGGATTCGAACCCACAATCATAGTTTTCTGGCGTGTCCAGGGGACGCAACTCTGCACAGCGAATCGCGGCGCCTTAGACGACTGGGCCAGTCATTCCACACTCATGGCGTAGGACTGTCCAAATCCATGAACCACATTATTTACCTTACCGCCCGGACCGTACTGTAATACTTTAGCCCCAAATGACGCAAATCTAAATTTTCCACACTGGGGCTCCTTTTCAATTTAAATGTAGGTTGTTCTTTCTATTAAAATTATAAAGTTTAAATAAGCATTAGTCTTGGCTGGCACTAAAAACGGCAGACGACCGGACTGGTACAAACAGCCAATATCATGTATGCACGTCCCTATAAATTTATCTAAGTGCAATAATCTTGAACGCGACCTTAAACCCAAGTTCTCCTCAACTCTGTTACTAACTGCCTCGACCCGTGAAGATCCTGGTAGGGAATAGGTTTTCGGATACCCATGCTTGCAGTAAAAGGCGACTATGCTTGTCGCAAGAGGCGGCTAGGCTCGGGTGGTCAGGCTCGCTGACTTGGTTGATGCATGTCATCATATCCCAATTGCGTAGATCGATGCTTATGATATTAATCACTGGCTTGTCTTGTCCAGACTCGATTATTTACAGACCGCCGCCATATAGCTGGAATATTGCTGATTGCGGCGTAAAACAATAAACATACTAATTACCTCATTGCGTCACTCACTCGATTATTATTTTTTCATGAATTGCGTAAAAATGTTCGTTGGCGTCTGAATGATACTTTTATTTCAAGCGTGTGCCATATGTACCTCCGATTACACGTTAATTTCCTATTTCGTGATATTGCTGGGAGATTGCGATAAATGGCGTAGCGTGCGTAAAACTCTACTCACTCACCCACTTTCACTGTACAGTAAACTACGTTTATAACGAACACGCTTATCCCGAACAGACGGATAAAACGTATTTATTTTTGGTCCCTGCCATTTGTTGTATATATGCTGTATAAATGCTTATAACGAACTACGGTTATAACGAACAGAAATTAGTGATCCCTTTGAGTTCGTTATAACCGTAGTTTACTGTAGCTAATTGAAGACAAATGGCCGAAGATAGTCTGTGAATAATTAATGAATCAGTAATTTAATGAAGCACAATGAACTTTTCATTTAGTACTTTTTACGCTGAATGGTAGCATTTAACATATCTTGGAATGTCTAACATTGAACACCTGCTGGGGATAACAGGGTTGTATTATTAATGTTTATACATCCGAAGGGATAGGGTCGATCTTTGCTCCGTATTCTCCCTGTTTATGCAAAAACATAGATAAAAACGTGGATATAGTAACCTAGTTTATCGGCTTATTGGATTGGCTATCATATCGCCCATTAACCTAGTTACCCCATCAGGGAATATATAAACTGTCCTGACTGGCGAGAGAAACAGTCGGTCATGTGAGAGTCACGTGGTCATTCAGTCAAAATGTCGGCAGGCGTGTTGGGCGTGTTTGCAGTAACGATCCTGTGTGTCACAGGCGTTGTGGGGGTAGGGATGCTCTACCCCCGGGACTCGGAGAGTCGGGAGGTGAAGAACCTGGATGGAATGTGGAACTTCCGTGCCGATATGTCCCCCACCAGGGACGCTGGGCTGAAGGGGGGCTGGTTCTCTCAGCCTCTAGCGAAAGTGAGTTCCTTCTTGTTTGTAAACTTTGGTATTTTTTTACGACATTAGGTTTATTTTCGGTTTCAATTATTTGTCTTCAAAATGCAAAAAAATGTTTCCTTTGAATGTTGTTAATGAATTTTTTTGATGCTGTAGTTACGTTTAACATTTTGGAAGCTTGTTTGTTGTTTAACGCAGCATAATAAATACACTGAAACGAGTCCTTCCCATATCGTGCATCGAAGGATGCAGAGATTTGAATAAACTAAATGGATATTGCAACAGTACAGTTCATAGTTTTCTTACTCATAGATATATGTGACAGTTTCATTTAGTTCCGTAATGTATCTTTCAGGAACGACCATTTGATTTCCAAGGGAGGTGGGAGGGGCGGAGGATTTCTTTTTTGTTAAAAAATACTCAAACCCATATTTTACTGAAACAAATTACATCACATTGTAAGAACAAAACATAATGTGCCCTTTTCTTGTCAAGTGTCTAAAGAATACTGTTTGTTATTTTTATTTATTTAAAAAAAATAATTGAGCACCTGTTTTTGTTGGAAAGGTAATCAAGCACTGAAAATATGAATACATGACACTTTTTTGAAAAATATGAATTCAGGACATTTTTGATGGATAGCAACTTCTTTAATTCTTTGTCAGTTTCAGAGCTTCTTCTTGCTCCTTCATCAGGTGAATGATTCATCTGATGAAGGAGCAGGAAGTAGCTCAGAAACATTGTGACAAAGAATACAAGAAGTTGCTGTCCATGAACAGTGTCATGTATTCATGTTCTTCCAACTTCTAAATGCCTATCAAAGACTTGTATAAAATATGCTGATCTCAAACCACCAAAAATACACACCACTCCCCACCCCACCCCCATGAAGTGAAACACTGACCTCTTTGTGGTACAGTAGTGTGATATGTTGAAATCCAATAACCTCACTGACTTTAATATGTGTAACAGTGTATTATAATTATGATGGAATATCCTTGTTAAACATGCAGTAAGTACTGACTTTCAACACAGTTAAACACCTTGGCATATGGCATGACTAACTGTTGTCAAATATTGGAATACATCACCATGTTATACCAGTGTTTATCACACTCACTCTTGACATCATATAATGGTACAATAATACAGTGATATATATATATATATATATATATATATATATATATATATATATATCCCATTGAATATCACATATATATACCGTATTCGATGTAATAAGCGTTCCGCTCTAATAGGCACTCACGGCCCTATTTGCTAATATATACGCTAGTGAACAATCTCAGTTAGCACCCCTTCCGATTGATCAATGTACACAAGACATATTTAATCGTGTGTAATATGCACTCGTGTGTTTTATGCATCCTTAACTATGGGAAATTTAATTCTGGAAAAGTATATCTGTCGTATAAACATTTCAGGCTGTCAGCATAAACTATGAAATTTACAATCTTTCAACTCTCCTTTTTTCACCAAAATAATATTCTAATAAGAGCCCCCTATTTCTAATTTTGAGAGCGCCCTGGGCACTTATTACGTCGTAGACGGTATATACTTAATGAGTCCGTATAACAACCAACCTTTACAATTCATGGGTAGATGAAGAAGTTAGAAGAAGGGGGTTAGGGCTGGGATGTGTGATTCGGGTACTTGAGTCGGCTGGGTCCTGAGTAGGACCCGGGTACCCACAGGACTACCCGGACCTGTGGTTAGTCACGTGATATATTGTTTAATGACAAAAACTCACTGTAGCTCAGTGGTTACACTACAAGTCGTTAATGTTCGCATTTGAGACCTGCAGTGGGGACCCGGGTAGGGTCGGGTAATAGGGGATCGGGTACCCGGGTAGTAAATTTGGACTCGTCCAAGCCCTAGTTGGTTGGTTGGTTTGTTGTTTAACACCACACTCAGCAATATTCCAGCTATATGACGGCGGTCTGTAAATAATCGAGTCTGGACCAGACAATCCAGTGATTAATACCATGAGCATCGATCCACGTAATTGGGATCGATGACATGCATCAACCAATTCAGCGAGCCTGACCACCCGATCCCGTTAGTCACCTTGTACGACAAGCATAGTCACCTTTTACGGCAAGCATGGGTTGCTGAAGACCTATTCTACCCCGGATCTTCACGGGTCCCCAGCCCTAGTTGTAAGTGTACAGACATAGATACATTTCAATAATGCAACAGTATTATATTTAGTCTTTGAATGACATTTAATGGTATTATTTTTGTTCATGTCATCATGGTTGTTGAGCCCCACCAACCAGTTATAAAAAATTACTCGATTTTTTTCAAGCCAGTGTGTTTTGGTTGATATTTTAAAAGATGGTATAAACTAGTTTAAACAGAAAGAGAAGTGAAAGAATTAATTGAGTATGAATTCTCTGTATAGATAACTTAGATTGTGTGATTATCAAATGAATTATGAAAGATAATTATTGGTAATATTCTACTGGCAAACTTATGTAGGTACAATAGGCCATTAATTTAGATTACATGGTCTGTATATGACAAATAATTAAATAAGTATGTATATCACACTGATTTATCACAAATATTGAATAGTAAATGTATGAATTATGGATTAGAAATATTGATCTTGCTACAACTTCAACTTGTACTAGACTGAGAAGGCAACACTGCAAAATTGACATGAAACTTTCACGATCTGTCAACACAGTACTAGTGATTGTGGGCTCCACTAAAGCAAACATGAACGATATGATACAAAAATGGCAAAGTGTTTCTGTTTCTCAATGATGAAGATCCGGGGTAGAATAGGTCTTCAGCAACCCATGCTTGCCATAACAGGCGACTATGCTTGTCGTAAGAGGCGGCTAACGGGATTGGGTGGTCAGGCTCGCTGACTTGGTTGATGCATGTCATTGTATCCCGGGGTGGTCGGGTAGCCTAGTGGTTAAAGCGTTCGCTCGTCACGCCGAAGACCCGGGTTCGATTCCTGACATGGGTACAATATGTGAAGCCCATTTCTGGTGTCCCCCGCCGTGATATTGCTGGAATATTGCTAAAAGCGGCGTAAAACCATACTCACTCACTCACTCATTGTATCCCAATTGGGTGGATTGATGCTCAAGATATCAATCACTGGATTGTCTGGTCCAGACTCGATTATTTACAGACCGCCGTCATATAGCTGGAATATTGCTGAGTGCAGCGTTAAACAACAAACCAACCAACAAAGCAATGAAGAAAATATTAATAAATGGACGTAAATGCCTTACTTTTGGATGGACTGAAGTCTTAAGTCCCTGAGATAGGAGACAAAACAGTGGAATTAAGGTTTTAAAAATATGTGTTTATTATTGGGATACTGGTATCATGGTGGAGTCATAATGTACGCCAGTTTTAATCAATGTAGCTTCAGTTTCACAGCTGCTACTTACTGTGACAAAGCTTCGGACTTGTCTGAGGTAGCAAACCTTGACATCATTGTTTTATCAACCATGTGATGGCAACATCTGATTACACAGCGGGTCACTGTGATATAACTGTAATATTGCTGACTACAGACTGTTGTTATATAACTGTAATATTGCGGACTACAGGCCTCTGTGGTATAACTGTAATATTGATGACAACAGGCCACTGTGGTGTAACTGTAATATTGCTGACTACAGACTGTTGTTATATAACTGTAATATTGCTGACTACAGGCCCCTGTGGTATAACTGTAATATTTGCAATAACTTTCAATTAACTTGCATACAGAAATGCATGCATTAAATGAAAAACTCAAATGTATAAAACAGCAAACGTAAATACCCAATGAAGCTTTTTTCAGCATGGGTACAACAGCTAATATCTGAAACACAATTATGAGCTGATTTACTTTCCGAGTCAAGCCTATATTTAGAACCCTTATATACATCTAAAACATTATTATATTTCGATTGAAATCTCAAAATGTTAGCTCATTTTGGGAAAAACCCAATAGAGTGATGAAAAGATGAGTGAAAAAATTTTGCTTACCCAATGACAAATGTAATAAATGTGTAACCAAATTAAAATAGAAACCTCCGAGTAAAAACTCAATTACTCTAAAACTCTGTAACGTGTCGCATGAGCCAACAACAGTGCTCAATCAATCAATCTTTATTTTGTACTCAAGAGGCCACAGGCCTTTAGTACATAATACAATTCAAAATAATTAATCATAACAATAGAACGTCAAATTGAAATAAATTGTCTCCCACATATATACATCATGACAACCATAAATATGCTCATTTTATTCTGGCATAGATAGTATTTAATTAACAGTTAACAATTTCATTTCTGTGGACAAAAGCATGGTAAATAAACATCGATAAATTCTTTACAACCTCTGTTCTTTCACATTTTAATAAACTTATAAATTTACATATGTTTGTTTCACTGTAATAGTATTTTGGTAAGTATTTTATTCTTAGTTCTAAATATAATGGACATCTTCTATTTCATTTAAGTTACACATGTTACATTTTCTTTGTTCTCGTGGGGTATTTATATATCTGCCTGTTTCAATATGTAGCTGTAGCTGTCAATGTTACAGTAGGTGTGATGTAGCACCCTTCTGCATTATTCACTGCACTAAAGTTCATGTATTCATGACGGCTGCATTTAATGAAGATGTACCGAACAAAAAAGGTTTTTGGAAATCAATTGCAGCTTATTAATTATTAATTTTGCTATTCTCATAATAACTAATAACTAATTTTATGACTTGGTACAAACAACCTGTATTTGACTGATAACAGGACCAACAAATAGGAAGAAGTTTTAATGCTTAGTTATATATTATTATCTCAAAATAAGATGATACCATACTTCAGAATTTAAGAAAATCAGAACTTTTAACAATTCCAGTTCCAAAAATATGATAGTTTTTTCCCAAACTGCTTACAAGATTAAAATCCTAGACAATGCTTTGAAACCCCCTAAGTATTAAACTAGGGTCCCCAGCAGGGTTTTTTCTTGGATTTTAAACTATAAGCCCCTGGCTGGCAAATTGGGAAAAAAAAGCTACTTTGTTCAAGATTGGGATTTTTTATGCTCATATTTTACATGAATTAAAATAAACATATTTTAACATTGTATTTTGAGACTGCATTCCATGCAGTAATATATAACTGAGTATGACAACCTCTTCCTATTTTTTTCGCCTGCTATTAGTGAAATACAGCTTATTTGTACAAAGCCATGAAATTGGTACAGATATGGTAACATGAATTGGCAAACTTTTAATTCTATTTGGGGAATTTTGACTGACATTTGCTGCAGACTTGGGGCTGAATATCAGCCTCTGAGCAGGTCAAGATACATCCCTGCCACAGGGTTAATCCTTGACAATATCTCTTTCGTGTGTCCAGACAGGTCCCGTGATTCCCATGCCTGTACCCTCCAGCTACAATGATGTCGGCCAGGATAAGGCTCTTCGAGACTTTGTCGGCTGGGTGTGGTATGACCGCACATTCTTTGTACCTCAGGACTGGCAAAACCGTCGAGTCGTTCTTCGCTTTGGCAGTGCCCATTACTACGCCATGGTGGTAAGTAGTTTTCCTCCAACTAGTATGTGTTGTAGCGTTCCAGCAGAGATACATCCATGAACTGGCATCAATGTATGGACTGTATTGAATACAGTGGAACTCAGTTAACACAGACGGCTTCCTTTCTCTAGTGGTAGAGCGTCTGTCCAGAGAGGGGATCTCTGGCTGCAATGTACCAAAAGATGTTAAAATATGGTACTTGTTGTTACCCTGCCTGGCGCTCAGCATTAACGGATGAAACCAGGACTGATTGGCTCGGAGTCAGTATACAGTGTCTGAGTGGGGTATTAACGTTAAATGCGGCATGGTATCTCAGTAGGCTAGCGCTATAGTAGAAGTATACATGGACACATGCTTGAATGCAACAGTAACCCCATTTCACCTCACCACCTGACCTGATTATCCATATGATAGTGTTCCCTCTGACATCATACAGAGTAACTGATGTATGGATAAATGAATCATGGGTACAGAGTGATAAGAGAATACGAACTACAAGAAATTATGGATTATCATGTGTTGGATTTCATACAGAGTTACAACAGGTGAAGCCAGTTCTGGAGTTGAAATTGCTGGAATATTGCTTAAAGTGGTATAAAAAGCTCGCACCCTCCTCTCCCTCCCTCTGTCACTCACTTTTTTGCATGTTTTTTTTTCCAGTATGGGTTGAAATCCCAGTTCACCCTAATTATGTGTTGGATAGTCAGCACCATATTCACCAAAGTGGTAAACATGTAAGACTTTTGGGTTTGGTATTTGTTTCACATCACTCTGTGATGTAACTAAATTCTATTGAAGGCAGTGGGGCCAGCTTACTCACACTATTCCAACACTGTGGGGATTTCGGGTTCGAATTGGTCCCCACGCTGGTCGTGAGGGGGAGTTTGTCAGGTTCAGTGAGTTGGTTGATTGTGTTATTATCCCCCAACCACATTATTCATTGATCACAATATGAATCACTTTATTGTCTGGGTGACTTTGTAAAAGCGATCTTAGCCCTAAGGTGATCGTAACTCCCATACCTTAACATAGACTTACGACAGTCGTGTCTCTAAGGTTGTTATGTACAACGGCACCTTGGTCCGGCTGATCATTTACAGACGTGTGAGTGAGTGCGTTTGGTTTAACGCCGCTTTTAACAGTATTCCAGTTATATCGTGGCATGTCAGCTTAATGTGGGAGGAAAGCCCGAAGTGATGCAGGTCTCAGACGTTTACCACTTGGGTGAAACCCAGGAGCACGGGTATGGTACTGACAATCCTAGAAACATAATCGGGGCGAATCGGGATTCGAACCCACAATCATAGGTTTCAAATAGATTGCCCAAGGGACGCAACTCTGCACAGCGAATCGTGGCGCCTTAGACGACTGGGTCACCCGTGCCCCCTACAGCCGTGTGACATAGCTGGAATATTGTTCAATGTTAACCAACAAACACTCTTTTCCAGTGGGTCAACTCGCAGAAGGTTGTGGAGCACAACGGAGGCCATCTTCCGTTTGAGGCAGAAATCAACAAATATCTCAACTTTGCTGGCAGCAACCTGCTGACCGTTGCCGTGAACAACACTCTCACCCCCCACACACTTCCCCCTGGCACCATCACATACGAGACAGACACCACAAAGTGAGTATAGTCGTACCCACTGTTTTACCTATGGAATGGCGTGTTGTTGATCGCCTGTCCATCTGTCATTCTTCTACAAACTGGCTGAAGGAATAAGCCTGAAAATTCCGTTATTGTTCTTTCCATTAAATATATTTGTTGTTCTATTTTACTAAAAAATAAAAAAAATTAATCAAACCGTGAAAACTCTCTTAAATTATTCTTCGGAGAAACCGCAGGTTTAGGGATCTGATACTCGGTTATGAATTGTAGCAATGGGATTGAGGGTTGATCATACCACAAATTTTAGAATAAGGTAAAAAGTAAAATTTTGAATTATTTTAGAATCATCTCATCAGAAAGCACAAGGTCCTGGGAACAGAGCTTAATGAACATGAAGATTTGTCATACCGTAATTTGATACGTGATTTGTTTGTGGTATAGAACTGAAAGAATTAGTCATTGTGATTGTAAGTTTCTTTTAGGTACTTCTGTGCATGGCATCCAGAGGAAGAAAAAAATATCTTATGAAATGATTTTTTGGTAATATGTTCTTCCCAGCTGCCAACAAAGAATTTTCACAAAAAATATAAATATAAACCAGGAAACAAAAAAAATCTCAACCAAGAGATATACATTGGGGTGTCAAAAATTCTCTGATATTTTGATGTATCATAATTCTATACCTGACAATGCGATATATAATATGGTTACTGAAACAGCTTTGCATTTGGCCTAATAGTATTTATAAATTTAGCATTATGTTTCCTGATCAGTGGTAAGGTAATACATATCATTTTGTTGTTGTAAAATTTTGTAAACATTATTTTTTTGAAAATCGATACAGAATTAGAACATAATCAGGTATAGAATTTTCGTGTAAGCCCATTCTGGTGTTCCCTGCAAAAATACTGACTGACTGACTGACTGACTGACTGACTGACTGACTGACTGACTGACTGACTGACTGACTGACTGACTGACTGACTGACTGACTCACTCACTCACTCACTCACTCACTCACTCACTCACTCACTCACTCACTCACTCACTCACTCACTCACTCACTCACTCACTCACTCACTCACCCACCCACCCAAACTCACTCACTCACTCACTCACCCACCTACCCAAACTCACTCACTCACTCACTCACTCACTCACTCACTCACTCACTCACTCACTCACTCACTCCTGTATTGCAGATATCCAGCTGGGTACTTTGTTCAGAACCTTCAGATGGATTTCTTCAACTATGCTGGTATTCATCGCCACGTCCGCCTGTACACGACCCCGACCGCGTACATAGATGATGTGACAGTCACCACAGACATCAATAATGGAAAAGGTATGGCGCTGTTTAGAGAAAAAATGTTTTTCATTCAATCTTTAAATAGTTTTGCTGAAATTACCTATTCTCGAATGTCAGGAAAAAATCATCTGTCGTGATGCAAAAAAAAGTAAATAGTTATTTGTAAATGTTGGATCTTCAGAAAATATTGTGTTGGTCACAAAAACATTGTTCGGTTCTTTCTTCCTGAGAAAAAAATGTTTGTCTTGAAGCACTGACAGAAATATCACTGGACACTCTTGCCCCACCACCACCCAAAACCCCAGTTTGGGGTGGCTCGTTCACTCTTGTACTCCCCACTGGTGAAACGTCTCACAAATTTTAGCATTACAAGGTCACAGGTACAGAGTTCCATTTTTCGGTCAAATACGTCTTTAGAGACAATATCAGATCTGTCTACGACTGCCAGTGGGTTTGATACGGTAACTCCAAAATGTAAACATGGTCATTGTGGCATGAGAAACAGATGACTTTGTGTGGAACACTATGTATTATTAACAGCTGACCAACTTGTATTGGTGTTTACAAGACGACATCTTGATGGTGGAATAGTTGGATTTTGTTACAAGTCTTGATAATATTCCATACATGACTGATATTTAATTACAGGTATTGTCAACTACCAGATCGTGGCAGGTGGATCGACGCAGGGCAACACTATCAAGGTGGAAGTGGAGGACAGGGATGGGAACGTCGTGGGAACCTCGGCCAGCTTTGCCGGCAGTGTGTCTGTGGCTAATCCCAACCTCTGGTACCCCTACACCATGATGCCGGACTCTCCAGCCTATCTCTACACACTGAAGGTAGGGTACTGCAGTGAATGCCTATCTCTACACACTGAAGGTAGGGTACTGCAGTGAATGCCTATCTCTACACACTGAAGGTAGGGTACTGCAGTGAATGCCTATCTCTGGTACCTTTACACCAAGATGCCTATCTCTACACACTGAAGGTAGGGTACTCTAGTGAATGCCTATCTCTACACACTGAAGATAGGGTACTGCAGTGAATGCCTATCTCTGGTACCTTTACACCAAGATGCCTATCTCTACACACTGAAGGTAGGGTACTCTAGTGAATGCCTATCTCTACACACTGAAGGTAGGTTACTGTAGTGAATGCCTCATTATTACTGTATCTTGTGCCTCTATATTTCATTGTTATTGAATATGTTAACTTATATCACTGCAACCTTGGATGTCTAATATCAGTGTTGAGCTTCTGATATTCACAACGACTTCCCCTTTCTTCAGATGACCTTGACCTCTTCAGCTGGAATGGATGTGTACAGGCTGCCAGTTGGTATCCGCACCGTACAAGTGACCGACACTCAGCTCCTGATCAACAACAAGCCCTTCTACTGCCACGGAGCTGCCAAACATGAAGACTCAGATGTAAGGAAGCCAGTTCCTTTAGCCTGTCAGCTCTTAAGGAAGAGAATGATGTGGCAGGGGTGGTCAGGTTATCAAATCATAAAAGGTCACACTCACAGAATTACAGTGCGTGACCCATTTGTTTGGGTGGTGACCATGGTGATCCTGGGATGTGTTCGGGAGAAATGTTTTCAGAATCTGGAAACTTTGTTCAAGCACGTTTCCACATAAGAATCTAAAGAAGAAGATAGAAATGCTTAGTATGAGATAGGATAAATGTATGAATATACAATTTAATTTAAAATTTGCAATTTCCTTTGCAGATTCGAGGGAAAGGCCTGGACTATGCCCTCATAGCGAAAGACTTCAACATGATCAAGTGGCTGGGGGTCAACTGTTTCCGGACCTCCCACTACCCGTACGCCGAGGAGATCATGGATCAGGCTGATCAACAGGGTGTCATGGTCATTGATGAGAGCCCGGGGGTCGGCATTTCCTCGTAGGTGGTAGCAACAACAAACATCACTTGCAATACCAATGTACAAAATTTTACGAAATATTTGTTAATTTATTGGACCGGTAAATCAGTAAATCCTAAATAAGCTCACAGGGAATGGAGAGTGTGCAAAGCTCTTTTGAAAGCATTCAAGGCATTATTCAGGGATGACTGGTGTGTTATTCAGGGATGACTGCATGGTGTGTTATTCAGGGATGACTGGTGTGTTATTCAGGGATGACTGGTGTGTTATTCAGGGATGACTGGTGTGTTATTCAGGGATGACTGCATGGTGTTTTATTCAGGGATGACTGATGTGTTATTCAGGGATGACTGGTGTGTTATTCAGGGATGAGAACTTCAGCAATGAGTCTCTGTCTCACCACCTGGAGGTGATGGGCGAGCTGGTGAGGAGGGACAAGAACCGACCCTCTGTCATGATCTGGTCTGTGGCCAACGAACCATCAACTAGCAAGGACATTGCTGCACCCTACTTCAAGTAAGCAACTTATTTTACGCCAGGGCACTGCCGTGTTTAAGTTTTCTACATCCATTTAAGAATTGTCTTTCATTTATTGTGAGTTCATTGGAGTATGAACCTTCATAGAGTGAGGGCCAAATTGTATAAATGTCTGAGTTTGAGACGATGTTCGTACAGTTTGGCCTTCATTCAATGAACATGATGAAGGTTCCTGCTCCAATGAACTCACACAAACTGAAAGTCAATTCTGAATTTTTTTGTATCACTATTTTTTACCTGGAATGACATAGGACTCACATCTATTCACAATTATTTTTTATTATGTGTCACTTTGTTTACACTGACAGCCATACAACAACCAGCTGTACTGCGGAATAAAATAGTTCCTCAAAAAGAGAGGCAACGTGAGCGTATGTATGCTCAACTTGCTCTACAGGAACATGTCTTGTAGTTAGTTTACAAGTAATGTATTCAAATAACATCATCATTTGATGAGAAAGGTCTGTTAAGAAGGACTTCAATAAGTCAGTCAGAATGACAGCGCATTGTAATTAATTTACATCAAATACAAGATGTCAAAATGGCCTACACGATAAATGTGACTGGAGAGATTTCTGAAGTTGTTAATGAACCTGTGGCAGTTACCTATGTTGGTCATCCTTGATTAATTGGCCAGTCATTGAAAGGTGGTTTTAAAGATGCGTAAATAGATACTAAGTTAAATTCGTAGATTGTTGTAGACTGTCACTGTCATTCTAGACATGGATCGAGTCGATACTACGATAGTTTGGATGTCAATTTCGTCGTTTTGTTGACTAGGATGGGTCGTAGCAAGGATATTCATAAACGATCATGCAATAAAACTCACTGATGTTTCTCAAAGTGTGCTAAAACACTGATTTCAAGATTAAAGGGTCTAAATGATCAGAAAAACGCTTCTCTATGAATTAGTGCAAGGGAATTCCCAGGGGTTCCCCAAGGAATATGTAAGTAGATCGTCAGTGTTTACGTCATTTTAAGAATACCGTCTAGTGCAAAACGTATGAACGTCAAATTGTGTCTAACATATACTCATGAACGTCAATTTCGCGGTTGTGTGACGGACCTCTTGCCAAAAGGAAAAGCTGTATATTGTGTAATTACACATTACAATATTATTATCTGTACAAGACAAGAGACTGGACAAAAAACAAGACAAGGACATCAATGGGACGAACAGAGACACAAGACGACGTGCTTCTAGGTGGACACTTAATTAACTGAGAACAAGATACAATACATGTAACAAGACCTCTGGTTGACGAAACTATACACCTAACAACTAATACTAACATAACACAAACTTCTGCTGAACAAGGGCTCTGTTCCACAAAGTGATCTTAGTGCTATGACCACCGCACCCATTTACTTTGACATACACGATGGTCGTAGCTCTAAAGTCACTCTGTGGAATGGGCCCTTACCAATTTATACTTTCTGATTTCCCTAAATTTTGTAAAACTGAAAAAAAATGTCAAAACATATTAGTTATTGAAAATATTTGCTTTTAGCTCACCTGGCTGAAAGTCATTTTGCATATGTTATTTTTGCCTATTACTTAGCCCTTTTGCATGTATCATTTTAAAGCTGATATGCAATAAATATGTGGTATATTGAAAAAATAGGATAGGTATTTTGATCTTTTTATCCAGCTACAAGCTTTGACCTTCACTTTACCTGTTATTCATTCATGTTGATGTATCATTATGACATTAATATGCAATAAATATGCGAAATACTAGGATACATATTTTGATGTTTTTATCAAACTACAAGCTTTGACCTTCACCTTTTACATGTTCATTCTTCATGACATTTATGTCCCAACAAAATCTCCTTCTTCAGATCTGTGATTGGACATACAAAGAACCTTGACCCAACTCGACCTGTGACCTTTGTGTGTAACCATCACTATAATGATGATAAGGCTGTAAGTCAAACATTTGCTTATTCCTTGTTTCCAGGTCTGTGATTGGTCATACTAAAGTCCTTGACCCAACCCGACCTGTGACCTTTGTGTGTAGCGAGGACTATTATAGTGATAAGGCTGTAAGTTAAATATTTATTGATTATTTGTTTCCAGGTCAGTGATTGGTCACACTAAAGTCCTTGACCCAACTCGACCTGTGACTTTTGTTAGTGATCATGATTTCAACAATGATCTTGCTGTGAGTAGATGTCACAATCCCATTGAGATGAAATCTTTTACTCTGAAATAATACCTCTCTGTGTGACAACCCAGCAATAGGAGGTTGTATCAGGGGCCCGATTCACAAAGAGATTGTAGCGCTAAGACATAGTAAGTCTATGTTAAAGTATAGGAGTTATGGTAGTCATAGCGCTATGATCGCTTTTAAAACAGCCCCAGGTGATCATTCTAACCAGCCACTAAGTGTTGAGGCATCTAAATTCTCGGTATGAGTGAAGGAAGGATATCTGCTTTCTGTATCTTGTAAACAGTGTTGAGGCATCTAAATTCTCGGTATGAGTGAAGGAAGGATATCTGCTTTCTGTATCTTGTAAACACATTTTAACTGACAGTTACAAATGTAAACAAAAAAGGCCATGCTATTGTTGTTGTGGTTAATTTAATCACCCTTTCATTTCTGAGTGCCATGACATCGCACCTAAAAGAGAATACCATCCAAAGGAATATATGTGTACTCTGTGGGTTTCTTTTGTTAAAATCAAAATGTTCAAACCAAGGTTGTAAAAAAATGGACAGTTTTAGAAAACTCACATCTCATTGGCTCAGAATCCATGAATCCTAAGTTTAGGATTATCAGATTATCACGCAGAGAGGTACCGTATGGGAGTAACAGATCTAACTTTAATGTGATTGCCCCCCCCCTTCCCCACTTTAATTGCAGGGGGTGGAGTATCTTTGTGGTTTAAGCGTTCACTCACCACCCCGAAGACCCAGGTTTGTTTCCCCACATGGATACAATGTGTGAAGCCCATTTCTGGTGTCCCCCGCCGTGATATTGCTAAAAGCAGGGTAAAACCCAACTCACTCACTCACTCACTCACTCCCTCACTCACTTTATCCCCATGTCCATGTCCAACCCCTTGTTAAACTATTGTATCATGAGTTATCACACAGCTAAACTGTTGTATCATGAGTTATCACACAGCTAAACTGTTGTATCATGAGTTATCACACAGCTAAACTGTTGTATCAAGAGTTATCACACAGTTAAACACACAGTCCATATAATTGGAATACTGTTAAATGTGGAGTTAAACCCAACTCACTCACTCACTCACTCACTCACTCACTCACTCACACAGTTAAACTGTTGTATCATGAGTTATCACACAGCTGAACTGTTGTATCACGAGTTATCACACAGTTAAACTGTTGTATCACAAGTTGATCACACAGCTAAACTCCTGTATGCACATAGACAAACTGTGAAGCACTGCATACTATATTTTTCCTTATGATATAGTTTAAAGTCACAGGGCATTAGTATGAATTATACTATTTACATTTTGTTGACTAAAACTTTAAAAATTGGATGAGTTGCATTTACTAAATTGCATATTTTCTTGATAATGACTTGCATTCTAGAAGATATTGTATATTAATTAAGAAGAGTATTTGTATTTGTTCTTCGAAAAAGACCTTGACTGCGACTGTGAATATTAATGTCGGCTGTTTATGAGATGTCATTGGTGTCGTTTGACACAAAGGCATGTCAATGGGACATTGTTGTCATGGTTGCAGTACGTTATCAAACAGTGGCTGTACTGTTGCAGATGGTGCAACACAGGTACACAGTGTACCACACAATGTCAGATCTAGTCCAGGGGTTATTGTTCTGAGTGCTATTTGTTCCCTGATATCATCTGTATTCCCAGATTTCCCTATGTGGATATATATATATACATATTCCCAGATTCCCTATGTGGATATCATCTATATTCCTAGATTCCCAATGTGGATATCATCTATATATTCCTAGATTCCCTATGTGGATATCATCTATATTCCTAGATTCCCTATGTGGATATCATCTATGTTCCCAGATTCCCTATGAGGATATCATCTTTATTCCTAGATTCCCTATGTGGATATCATCTATATTCCAAGATGCCCAATGTGGATATCATCTATATTCCCAGATTCCCTATGTGGATATCATCTATATGCCTAGATTCCCTATGTGGATATCATCTCTATTCCAAGATTCCCTATGTGGATATCATCTATATTCCCAGATTCCCAATGTGGATATCATCTATATTCCAATATTCCCTATGTGGATATCATCTATATTCCCAGATTCCCTATGTGGATATCATCTATATTCCCAGATGCCAAAAGTGAATATCATCTATATTCCCAGATTTCCTATGTGGATATCATCTATATTCCAAGATTCCCTATGTGGATATCATCTATATTCCTAGATTCCCTATGTGTATATCATCTATATTCCTAGATTCCCTATGTGGATATCATCTATATTCCCAGATTATCTATGTGGATATCATCTATATTCCCAGATGCCCAATGTGGATATCATCTATATTCCCAGATTCCCAATGTGGATATCATCTATATTCCCAGATTCCCAATGTGGATATCATCTATATTCCCAGATGCCCAATGTTGATATCATCTATATTCCCAGATGCCCAATGTGGATATCATCTATATTCCCAGATTCCCTATGTGGATATCATCTATATTCCCTGATTCCCAATGTGGATATCATCTATATTCCTAGATTCCCTATGTGGATATCATCTATATTCCCAGATACCCAATGTGGATATCATCTATATTCCCAGATTCCCTATGTGGATATCCTCTATATTCCTAGATTCCCTATGTGGATATCATCTGCTTCAACCGCTACTATGGCTGGTACAGCGACACGGGGCACACAGAGGTCATACAGCTCCAACTGGGAAGCGATATGGATGGCTGGCGGAGCAAGTACAACAAGCCACTCATCATCACTGAATATGGAGCTGACACAGTTGCTGGACTACACAGGGTAAGTACAAGCAACTCACCATTACACAGGGTAAGTACAACAAAAGAATCACCATTACACAGGGTAAGTACAAGCAACTCACCATTACACAGGGTAAGTACAAGCCACTCACCATTACACAGGGAAAGTACAAGAGACTCACCATTACACAGGGAAAGTACAAGAGACTCACCATTACACAGGATAAGTACAAGCAACTCACCATCACACAGAGTAAGTACAAGCAACTCACCATTACACAGGGAAAGTACAAGAGACTCACTATTACACAGGGAAAGAACAAGAGACTCACCATTACACAGGGAAAGAACAAGAGACTCACCATTACACAGGGAAAGTACAAGAGACTCACCACTGCACAGGGAAAGAACAAGAGACTCACCACTACACAGGGAAAGAACAAGTGACTCACCATTACACAGGGAAAGAACAAGAGACTCACCATTACACAGGGAAAGAACAAGAGACTCGCCATTACACAGGGAAAGAACAAGTGACTCACCATTACACAGGGAAAGAACAAGTGACTCACCATTACACAGGGAAAGAACAAGTGACTCACCATTACACAGGGAAAGAACAAGTGACTCACCATTACACAGGGAAAGAACAAGAGACTCACCATTACACAGGGAAAGAACAAGTGACTCACTGACTGAATAGGAAGCTGACAACTATGATAACAGGGACTCAGACATAAATCTTTACTCTCCATGTCCAGTGGATACTCACTGCCAAAGAAACACGAATACCATATAGGTTGGTTTATACAGAAGACTTACTCATATTCAAGAGATGTTAGATGTACAAATGAACATACTGGTATGATGTGAACCGATGCTCATGAACGCATCACATGTGACATCATAGATCCATGACACCATTTGTCTCGTGCACACATGCAGCATATCGTGATAAGAATAAGGACACTGTGGTAACACATGACTGATTGTCAATCTTGTACTGGTTGTCAAATGTTGAGTGTGGTGGGCTATCTCACGACTTAAAGCTCACCTCAGTTCCATGACCAGTGAACCATGAGCCACGTCACACCAAAAGATGTTAAAAGATCGTACTTGTTGTTACCCTGCCTGGTGCTCAGGATTAAGGGGCTTAAACAAGGAGTGGTCAGCTTGGAGTCCGTATACTGTGTCGGAGTGGGGTATTCATGTTAAACTGCTGCATGGTATCTCAGTGGGCTAGCACTATAAATCGGCATTGGTCCATACTAGTACAAGCAGGCACACACACAATCACACACAGACACACAGACACACACACACACACACACACACTCTCACACTCACACACACACACACACACACACACACACACACACACACACACACACACACACACACACACACACACACACACACCAGACACACACACACACACACACACACACACACACACACATGTTCTTTTGGCAGTGACAGTGAGTATACATGTCCAGCCTCCAGAAATACTATAAATGTTTTTTTACTGAAGTGACTTGCAAAGTCACATTTTCATGCTTGGAACCTGTGGGACTGCCAAAGATTCAACTTCATCAATATATTTTTTCAGGACCCCTCATCTGTATTTACAGAAGAATACCAAGTGGATTTTATGAGTGAATATCACAAACTGTTCGACTCCAGGATTGGAAAATATTTAGTTGGTGAAATGGTGTGGAATTTTGCCGACTTTATGACAAAGCAGGGTAAGTTTCTAATGTTGCTTTTGTAACCATGGTAACAGGCAAACGTGGTGGCGGCACTCTCACATACTGAAGAGACTGACAAAAAGTTGATGTTGTGGTGATGTTGTGTCATATATTTTTACCTATCGTTATACACTGTTTTGATGCAATTTTGATTTAGATAAATTTTATCAAAGATTTGGTTTGGATTGAAAACAGAGTTGACCTATGGATTTAAACTTCTTTTATTTTTTCAATGCAACATTTCGGTTATTTGTTTGTTTGTCTGCTATTTAACACTGCATTCAGCAATAGTCCAGCTATGACAGCAGTCTGTAAATTATCCAGTTTGGACCAGACAATCCAGTGATTGACGTCATGCCTATCGATCCACGCAATTGGGATACAATGACATGCATCAACCAAGTCAGCGAGTCTGATCATCCGATTCCGTTAGTCGCTTCTTTTGACAAGCATGGTCGCCTCTGGGGCAAGCATGGGTTGCTGAAGACCTACTCTAACCTGGATCTTAACGGGTCTGAACTCCAAAAGGCAGCTCTGTCATCATTGTCACTACAGCTACTAAAATACCACTTAAAGGCCTGTAGTGTTAGTGTTTTTAAGCTTGTGTCAAACCTTCATTTGTTGATGTGTCATGTATTTCGACAACTATAATAAGCAATGTCTAAAAATGAATACAAGTGGGATACAAGTGGGATACAAGTGGCCCAGTTGTTAAGAAGCCATGTAGAGTTTTGTCCCTTGGCTGCACCAAGATGTGCTGATAGTGGTATAAAAACCAAGATTTGTACTCATCACTATGCTTGATTTGAAGAACCAAACACATGCTCATGAATTTCACCACAGTGGTAAATGTCTATGACCTCATCTCAAGCTGAGTTTTTTAACTTAAATAATGTTCAAAGCAGCATGAAGCAAAATCACTTCAAATCTCAGCAGTCAGGATGTTCATGTTTAGTGTCCATGAAGTTTATCGGCGTTCATTTTTACCGGTAATTACCAGTTGTTTACTGGTAAAAGTAGGCTTGGACCGGTAATTCATGTGACCAGCAAATAAAGTACCTTATAAATCTTTGTTATTGAACAAAACATCGGTGATATTCGTGTAAGTACATTTTTCGAACAAAGTCAGCTTGTCTGTTACCACCATTTGTAGGGACTTTGTCTAGAAATATTAAAAAAGAGAGAGAAAATTGTGACTGAAGTTTGTGTGAATGACGTATAGATCTAACTACCGTAAGTTACTTCAGAGATGACATCTTTGCACTGAACATGATGTTGAAAGAATGAAAAACCAAATAATGTTCATACATTTTTTTATTTGTTGAAAGTTGAGACTGGCAAAATTTAGGGGGGACTGGCAAAAATTAGGGGGGACTGGTATTTCTTAGAGTTGCCAGTCCACAAGGACTGGCAGTTTCAAAAACCAATGGGAACACTGTTTGTTATGATATCCAAAACAGACATCCACAAGAGATACAGCTTGGTGAGATGAAGCAATATCTTCCAGGAGATGTCGCTGCAATGAAATTGCATCACAATGCTTGGACCATTGTGATGTCATCGGTTACCATGATGTCACATTCAAATGACATCACTAATCTTTTTGCCACTGAAGTTGGTTAACTACACATTCTTAACTCAAGACACTGGTTATAACTGTTTGCAAACTGAAAAAATTTGAAGAATGATTTGGGATGATAAATAGAATCTCCACCTAAAGTAATTTGATAGGAAATATATCAACACTCATCGTTGAAAGTTTTAGACTTCTCAGCAAGCCTCACAAGTTTAAGCTTTTACTGACTCATGTTGATATATTTGTTATCAAAAGATGATATATTTCATATCAAAAGGTATATTTCATATCAAAAGATGATATATTTCATATCAAAAGATGATATATTTTTGTCAAAAGATTATATATTTCAAATCAAAAAATGATATATTTCATGATATTTTTTTATATCAAAAGATGATATATTTCAAATCAAAGATATTTTTTATTTATTCAAAAGATGATATATTTCAAATCAAAAGATGATATATTTCATATCAAAAGATGATATATGTCATATCAAAAGATGATATATGTCAAATCAAAAGATGATATATTTCATATCAAAAGATGATATATTCCATATCAAAAGATGATATATTTCAAATCAAAAGATATTTTTGATATCAAAAGATGATATATTTCAAATCAAAAGATGATATATGTCATATCAAAAGATGATATATGTCATATCAAAAGATGATATATTTCATATCACAAGACACTTGAGTGAGATATCTATGTATCCCTACAACTCCTTCACTGACTGCAGGTGTCACCCGAGTCGTGGGCAACAAGAAAGGTGTGCTCACCCGCCAACGCCAGCCGAAAGCTGCTGCATTCCTGCTGAGAAACCGATACCACAAGCTGATGAATTCCACACGTCACCATTAAATGACCTTGACTGCTCCATGATGCTATCAGATGTTCCATACCTGACAGAGATAACTGTCGGAGAGCAACACAAGGGATGTGGCAACAAGCAGCATTCAGGGTAAAGACACCTGGGTGATTTTACCAAAAATGGAAATATTTACAATTGCTTTCATCACAGATTGGGTGAATTAATGTATTTGTTTGGGTATATTTATTGTAACGTATGTTAATTAACATTAATAAAAAAAAAATCAGCAGCAAGGTTTGCATGATATTAATTTATAAAAAATATGAAGGACAAGAAATCAACATCAAATGTCATTACAACATAACTAATCAATACCACAATTTTTTAATTAGTTCAAATTAATCTCAGAATTTTCCTATTTCTTTCTTTCGACCACTTACATTGAATTTTTGGCCAAAGTATTTGTATAAAATTAATCAAACGTAATATGCCTTAGCATAAGATCTTGTGTGAATAACAAGAGCTAATTAAGCTTAAACCAAACCATTTTTGTCAATAGGGGTGTAGGTTGTTTAAAACAATAATATAATTTCTGTTTCCTTAGGCCATATGGGACGTAGGCCAAATTGGACGTGGGCCAATAGGGGATGCACCAGTGCATCATATACTACAGCTTTGTTTAACAGTATGGGAGCATTTGTGATTGGGTAGTTCGCAATAAGTAGTTGTTTAGTTGTGTAGAAAATGTATCGCCATATAAGTTAGCCATATAGTTGTTATATGATGACTGAAGCTGAAACACCGGTATAATGTTTAAATGTACATGTTTAGTATGCTTTAAAACAGGTGGTGCGCACTAGGGTTGTGATTGATTGGGATGTTTTGGAGATCATCATGTCTAGTGATGTTTTAAAGCAAATTTACATCTTTATTGACAAAGTTTGTTATCACCTGCTCGTACTCCTCAAGGGATATGATCTAGTTTCCGACTGTTCAAAATACTTTAAAAATCTCTTTTTGTCCAAAATACTGCATCGCCTGGAATACGATGCGATTTATGCTTGGGTGCACACTATACTCAAAACAATATGGTAGTTTCAATATATAACAACTCAAGAGTATCATGAAATGTCAATGTATTGATTAATAACAAATAAGTTATTCTGTATGAGCATGGAAAAGAAATTCCTATCTGTACATGACTTATAAGCTTAATGCTCAATATGAACAAGGTTGGTCCATTAAATATTTATAATTTAAATTTCTGCCATTTTTATCCATCTTAACCAGATAATCTTTACAAGCGTGAATGTTGGGCAGTGAATTATTAAATTAGAATTGATATTCATAAATTTGTATCGATATAGTATCAAAATTAAAAATTTGTATAAAAATCAATAGGCGAGGACAACCGTAGTGCACACTCCTGTTTCGTTCTCTTGATTCATAAGGGTTATGGCTTAAGGAGCCCTTGAACTAATCAATCACCGGGTACATCTCCAGTGTCAGCAAGGGGGTCACAAAATACCTTACTCAATCACTGTGTTACATCATGTTCAAAATATACCAAGGCCATCGGACCAGTAGCGTATTTATGCCAAGGACGTATGTCTCACCTGCACTTTATCTGTCCGAGTCGTTCATTAACTCACTGACGTATCTCCCAATTGTGTCACTGTGCCAGACACTTGCTTACACATTATCTGTCCCAGTCTGTCATCATCTCAGCCGTATCACCCCATTGTCTTACTGTGCCTGACTCACACAGTACATTAGGCTAAAAAAATAATAGTCTTGGTTCTCAGGCACCGCCCGTATCATCATTAAGTTCGACGCACGTTTCATTTTTATTTCCATTTTTAAAAAACAAACAAAAAAATCCTTAAATATTCCAAGTCCAACGGTAGTCAAATAGTGTATTCCAATATTTTACTCATCAAGGAATACATTTATGTAGAGAGGCCCTTTCCCAGGTTGATTGAACACAATTGATTACATACCGTAACTTTTTATGGGTTACATACTAGTTTGAATGACCCAAAAAAAAAAAAGACAACGCCCACTCGCACTATATTTTCAAAAACCATTGCCTGAGAACAATTCTTTTATTTTTTTAAGCCTTACAGTAGTTTTGTTACTGGAGTACTGTCAATATTCTAGTTACAGACTGATCATATCCTGGGATGTTGGTTTGAGGCAGGATGCTATTTTTTCAATCAGTGGCTCAAGATAAACAATTATTTTCTCTGAAAGAATTACTTTTTTACCAACAAAACCTAACTTATAGCAAGACCAGGGAACAATTTCTAAACAAATTAATTTTGAACTGTTTATATAATGAGGAATTGATTGAAATGTGCAAACATCATGGTTCATATCATTAAGGTGTTCTGTCCAAAATGAAATGAATGTCTTCTTATTTTTATCATTATTCAAGAAAACATGGAAGCTTATTATTATGAGTAGTTTATTATTTGCCTTTTTGCGGTTGTGTTATTTCGAGCTAATACGGTAAGTTATTGTTATCCTCCCAAGGTCATTGTTCTGTTATCAGACCAAGGTCGTTCACGATATATCACATATCTGATGTCCATGACATAGAAATTCCATCAGTGCTATCTATATATGTCAGATGTTTAGGGTGTAAACACTTATGTGACGTAGATACATTTACATTTTTTCTATACACATGTATAGGATTCTTACAGCAGATACATCGATTGATACTTGCCATTACTCCGCAGTATTCATGTCAACTATCACATTCCAAGTGCCTTGTATGCTTATATTTTCACATTTAACAATAAAAACATTGTTTACTCAGTCCTGTCTGTTGTGGAATGAATGAACGAGAGAAAATCTGAGTTTACTGTCCTGTAAACAGTATTGCACACAGCGTGTCTTCTTTATGTGTAAGGAAAGAATAGTGTTTGTTTATTTTTTTGTTTAACACTGCATTCAGCAATTTTAAGCTGTATGAAGGAGGCCTGTAAATAATCAAATCTGGACCAGACAATCCTGTGATTGGTAATGTGATTTGTTTGTTTGATTGTTTGTTTGCTGTTTAACGCTGCCCTCAGCAATATTCCAGCTATATGACAGCTGTCTGTAAATAATCGAGTCTGGATCTTACAATCCAGTGATTTACTTCATAAGCATCGATCCACGCAATTAGGATACATGCATCAACCAAGTCAGCGAATCTGACCACCTTATCCCGTTAGTCGCATTTTATGACAAGCATAGTCGCCTCTTGCGGCAAGCATGGGTTGCTCAAGACCTATTCTAAACTGGATCTTCACATGTCTGAACTCCAAAAGGCAGCTCTGTCGTCATTGTCACTACAGCTTCTTAAATACCATTTACAGAGGTCTGTAGTGATAGACCTATCCTACACCGGATCTTCACGGGTCTGTGAACAACAATCCTTGTCATCAGGGTATGATGACACGCCATCGACCAAATCACCAAGCCTGACCACCTACACCATTTGGTCACCTCTTTCTAGCAGCAAAGGCTGGTGAGGGCAAATTCTAACCGGATATCCCCACAGGGCGAAAGCAGAGTTGGTTGGTTTGTTTGTTGGTTGTTTAACTCCACACTCAGCAATATTCCAGCTATATGACGGCGGTCTGTAAATAATCGAGTCTGGACCAGACAATCCAGTGATTGATATCATGAGCATCAATCCACGCAATTGGGATCGATGACAAGCATCAACCAAGTCAGCGAGCCTGACCACCCGATCCCGTAAGTCACCTGTTACCACAAGCATAGTCACCTTTTACGGCAAGCATGGGTTGCTGAAGACCTATTCTACCCCGGATCTTCACGGGTCCGAAAGCAGAGAGTAACACAGGTTGTATGCTAACCACAAAGGTGTCGTGGGGACAGATTATGACAGGGGCAAATCCGGGACTCCAACCCACAACTAGAAGCTCCCAACAGGTGCTACTTGGCTACCAATAGTATATGTACAAATATGGCCAAGTAATAATGACCATAAATAGGTTTTTCAACATGGCTACCGTGGTGGCCATATTGAAAATCGGCTTCGAACTTCTTGAACAAATTCAGGTGACAAAGACGCTACACAGACGCTACACAAACAGGCCCCAACATTTTAATAGTATTTTTGTCTTCATGTTCTGATTCAGAGTGAAATGAGATGGAACAATTATAAAAGTAAATTTTGCAGTATTGATATTTAAGTCAGCTTTAGGGGATTTGGTGATGTTGGAGATCAACCATTGAATCTCTCGACATTTGAAAAAAGATAACACCACATGTAGTATTTCAATAGTTTATTTTATCACAATGTAACACTGAACACATCAGTTGCCTGCTACATGCTATGTAAAATTAACAACACCTGTGACTATTCCGCTGGCACATCAGTCTCAATGCTTCTTGTACAGAGTCTTTTCATGTTGGTTATCAAGGTGTTCACCTGATGTGATGCACTTCGCGAGATAAGACCCATTTTATTACGATATAGATCTTGCATAACGATCTGAACGCCTTGACTGCGCGCTGCCATTTTGTTTGAAACATATGCGAATGATACGTGGAATCTGATTGGTCAATAGAAACATAGAAGGGACATAACTGGTAATAGCCACTGGCGGCGCTACAATAGAGCCCAGAAACTCCAGCCTAGTTTATCAAGGGTGGAAACTGGACTTTCACAGTCAGTTAACTCCCTTGCCTCAGGAAGATGTACATATAATTGCAGGTGACAGTGCTGGCAATGAGAGATTGATGAATCCTTGTGCCACAACACTAATACTGGGGGCACTTTCATTTTGTCTGTCACATAGGCATCAATTGCAAGGAGGCTTCAGTGATGAGCAATCCTCTTCAATGTGCCATCACGCAGTGCACTCCATATTTGATGTATGATTGTTTACAGCACTTCTGACACAAAGTCCTACATCGAAGACGCTTCCAAGGCTGTCAAGTCTGCCACACATGGGTTCACTCTGTCAAAGTCGAGCTGTAGCGTGTTGGCGAGGCTGCCGAGGGGGAGTGGGGACCGGCTGTCCGCGAGTCCCAGCTGGTTCTTCACTGCATCTCTAGCTGCCATCTCCTCTGCAATCGTCAGAGTCTCACCTGGAGCTGAGGACAAAATGATGGCAAACATTAGGCTAAAAAAATGATACTCTTGTTTCTCAGGCACCGCCCACATCAACATAAAGTCCGCCATAGGTTTCAATTTTATTTCCATTTTAATTTATTTTTTTTAAATCCGAAAACATAACAACAATGCGATCCAATAAAGTTACTTCCCTTTACATACCCACTGCTTAACTGTGCATCTCGTATAGTCAAGGCGGCAATAGGATTTTGTATGCTTTTGTATGTCTTTATGTAGGGAGGCACTTTCCCGGATTAATGGTACACAACAGTTTATTTGGTTACATACATCAGGGTACTATGAGATGCAATCAACCAAGTCAGCAAGCCAGACCACCTGATCCATTTGGTCACCTCTTACGACCAGCATAGGTAGGTGCCCCCCCCCCCCCCGCTAATATATTGGCTCGTGAACAATCCCAATTAGCACCCTTTCCGATTGATCAATGTACACAATACT